>NC_140590.1:1424866659-1425466659 GCF_964204655.1 Triturus cristatus | reverse complement strand
ACCATTGACAAAGCCAATAGTCCTGACTTGTTGTAGGTATGATGTTACTTGTTGTATGGTTAATGACAAACCGTAAAAATACAAGTCGGCTGGCACACTATGCTAAGCACAGATTTTTAGCTTAAGTGTTTCTAAGCCACGCCCTTAATGACATCGGCCATGGCCCTTTGAGAGACCTCCCCCCCCCCCCCCCCCCTTGTTTTTTCATCCCACTTAGTCTGCCCAGGGCTTTGAATGGGATGAAAAAGCAAAACTGGGGGGGGGGCGGGCATTGAGCATCTCTGAGGCGTGGCCAATGCAATTAAGGGCGTGGCTTAAACACGTAAGCGAAAAAATCTGTGCTTAGTATAGTGCACCGCCCGACTGGTATTTTGCTACCTCTGTCATTATATCCAGATATATAATGCAAAAAGTAACATTGCACCTACAGCAAGCCAAAACTAGTGGCTTTGTTAATGGTTTTTAGTTGCATAAGCAACAACTATGACTTTGTTGAATATAATATGACAATTATTCAGTTCTGAAATGATGAAACTGTGAAAGAACTTTAAAGAGTCTCTTCGAAGTTACCCCAAAGGCAGTGAAGGGTGGCACTGCTGCAGAGTTAAGATTTTTTTTTTCTTCACCCGGAGGGTGAGGGCAAAAATGGAGAGCCCGGTAGGGACCCGTCTCGACAACTGCTGGTTTAGAACTGCCGGTGCTCAGCAGCGTCGGGACCCAGCCCACTTAAAGCCCTGGGTATACCGTTCTGAGGACAGTATCAGCTCTTCACATGGAGGATGGGTGGAGCGACAAAGGGATATTTAATGCTCTGTGGTCTGAGTAAAGAACATCCCATTAGCAAGACAGATGTGGAACGAAAAGCCTTCCGAATAGTAGATTGCTCTTTGCCCCAGATTAGAGGATAATTTGTAAGCAGAGTAAGCGAAGCACGTAAATTAGTAACACCAGTGCTTGAAATGGGAAAATAGAAGCGCAGGTACTCTGTATCAGAGTACCTGCGTGTACAGTACCTGCCCATTTGAAGCACTGAGTAACACCTCTATCATGTCTGTGCAGAAAGTAGACTTGAACTCTGTAGAACACATCTACCATCTTTGCAGAGTAGAGCAGTAGTTTGCTACCCCTCCTTGGTCGAAGATACTAAGTGAGGAGAGCAAGGCATGTACCTGCGCCTCCTGGGCTGAGGATAATAAATCCCCCAGAAGGATTGTAAATCCGCAAAACAACCTGCCTAAACCTCCTGGGCCAGCCCCTGGCCTCTCTTCGCCAAGTCGCACAGCTGTATCTTGTGCCTGGGTGTATCCCACACTCATTTGAAAGAGTCCGCTATAATACTATTCCACAAAAGGTTTTATGTTTTTGTTTTTTTGTTTGTTTGTTTTTTAAAGTAATGAAGTAGGCTTTGCCGAAAAAAAGCTTAGGCCTTTCGAAACGCCGGACGAGAAGACCCTATTGGGGATCGGTCGTCCTGGGAGCAAATGGTATAATTATAAATTTTGGATTTCAACAATCTCACTCAGGTGCATATTGGGGCGAATCCAGGGAACAGCAGATCCATTTTAATCTATGCTGCCGTGATGCGAGTTTTCATGAATAAATGAATGATGATTTTTATTGCATAATTACTTAAAATCATTGCAAATTGCGACACATTGCATGGAGTACTTTTATTCGATTTCTTTAAAATCATAAAAGGGTGGGACGAACCACCTGAATATCAAACAATTGTGCTAGGTTAAAATTGCAATAAACTCATTTGTATAAATAATAAAATAATGTTGGGACTGTTTGTATTCCAGCATGTCATGTCCAGCCCTGCAAGGAAAGCAGACTTCTGAGTTGGTTTAAGCTGTACACAAGCATGCATAGTTTCGACACCGTATCAAAAAGTAACAATTAAAACGGGTCTCACACCTTTTCTGAAATAAAGTTGTGCCCTAAAATACGTGGGTTAAAATTAGTTAAAAATTAGCTGGTATCTATTTTGAATGATCATCCTGCCTCACCTATGCAATACAGCCGCTAGCCGTACCTCTCTATGCCGCTGATGCATTTCTATTAATCAGACCAGAAAGGAGTCTCGAGTTTCTGTGGCAGTATCCGTAGTGTCTTATCTAATGCAGCCATTGTTGGTGACTACTGAATGTCAGTCTCTCTAAACAGTTTGATGAAGTTGTGAAAACAAGTGTTGCCTTCTTTCCATGTTATTTTTTAGTCTCACGAAACGAGAGAAATTCTGCACTTTCACTACACCACATGGCCTGATTTCGGAGTGCCAGAGTCGCCTGCATCATTCCTCAACTTCCTGTTCAAAGTGAGAGAGTCGGGGTCTCTGAACCCAGAGCACGGACCTATTGTGGTGCATTGCAGCGCTGGGATTGGCCGATCAGGGACCTTTTGTTTGGCGGATACCTGCCTCCTGCTTGTAAGTACCATCTCCACACTGAGGGGCTAACATATGCCATTGAACGTATTGTTTCGAATGTTATTGTAGGAGAGAATACCCATTTCGTATATTTTTTTTTTAAATGTATATTCAGTTCTGCAGCGAGAAATCTTTTCCATGTTAATAACAATTAAATAATTTCCACCCGCCATGGCTGTCAACGAAGGCATCTCAACTTTAATTCTTAAATTGACTTATTTTTCACAAAAATGGTTCTTTTTCTTTTCAAATGATTTTTTTCCAAAAGGCCATAACTTTATGTGAAATCAGTCTTGGCAAAGCCAGTAGGTTTGGGTTTAATTTGGTAACACCTGCAGGGTTTGCACACTTGAAGGGACCATAAAGAGTGAACATTGAGGGTTATAGTAGTAAAGTCCTCCCTCATGCAGTTTAATGCGAGTTTTCGAGTGGAGGCAGAAGGATACCGTCCAACAGCCAATAGCATTCATTGAGAGATGAATATTCCTAGGATGAGCCTTGACATTATTGGGAAAGTCTTAAGGCAGTGGCTGAACGATGCTGGTCCAATAAATCCTGAGGTTGGAGGGAACAGATCTAAAGCCTGCTCTCTACTGTAAGCGATAGCTGTGCTGTCAAAACCCAGACCTAAAATGGTGTCTGTGCTGTTTTCTGTTTCTATAGTCAGTTCTCCGTTAAAGTCCTACTTCAGCTCATACAGCTGAGCAGCAAAACAACCATTTTGTTTTTCTCACCTCTATTTCAGTGCCAAGTGTTCTAATTCCAGCTTATCACACTGTTTTTTAACAGCCTTGTGTGATCGATACTTCATCAGATTCCTCACTGTTTTCATATACCAGGCTTCAGACTGGACCTGGAAAGTTTTCAACACGTCTTTGTGCTAGCAGGAGGTGCTTTGCTCCACTTTGGCACAGGAAACTACGCATTTGTGACATCACTGGAGCCATATTGCACCCCCCCCCCCCGGTGCTCTGACATCAGTTCCCCCTTTTTCACTCCAACACTGCTGTAGACCTTGTTCTCCTCAAACTTTCTCACTTTGGCATTCAACAATTTGTCAATATTCTTTAATTTTTTTTACTACCGCTTCTTTTTTGGTACAGTGCAAGAATGTCCCACAGTAAAAGGTCAGTTTTTAAATCCTGCAGTGACTGTGATGGACAAATGTCCATCACGGCTCTCCACATCATCTGTCTTTGGTGTCTGGGTTCCAACCAACATGCAAGGTTGTGCGAGTCATGCGGAAGCGTAAATCTCAAGGCCATCAAAGAACGCAAGGCCAGTCTTTTTATGGGCCGTGTCCAGGAGGACTGCTGTGCCAGGAGGAAGTTTAATCCAACGTCTGAGTCACTGTCAACAAAATATTCCTAAAGGAAGCATAAGAAAGATGTGAATACTATGAGTAATGCTGATCTTACAAAGATAAGTAATTGAGGTGTTCCCTGGTCCTTCAGGACTCCTCATCTGAGCCAGAATCTGTCTGCTTTCCTCAGGAGGATCTGGCGCCTGTCACTCCATCTGGCCCAATGCCAGTTCGGAGACCTTCAACATCTGCCGCTGTATTGCCCAATGCAAAAAGAACTATTGATGGACAGAATGCAGAACAATGTCATACATTCACCCCAGTACAGAGATCTGGGCCTATATCCATCGTTTTTTTTTGTGCTCATCATGCCATTCCAGTTTGGACCCAGCCATATGCAAATCAGTCTTGACCCTGTGCCCAATGGGAACAGTCCAGCCCGAACTGCGAGGCTAGGTCCTCCCTGGACTGGAAAAAAGCATCCTAGGACCGGTTTCGCGGTTTCAGTCCTCTTCAGCCAGGATAGCTTGATTCCAGTGGCATGGAGAGCACGGGACTCGCGTCTGAGCATACCCGTCCCACTCGGGGTGACAAATGCTTGGCAGTTCGGGCTGGACTGTTCCCATGAGGCACAGGGTAAAGACTGATTTGCATATAGCCAGGTCTAAACTGGGGTGGCATGGTGAGCAAAAGAATGATGGATTTAACCCAGATCTCTTGACTGGGGGTGAATGTTTTGATTTGTTCTGCATTCCGTCCATCAGTTGTGTGTCTTTTGCTGTATTGCCCAGGCCTCAAACCTGTCATCTCTACCCAGAGTTTCCTCCTCCTGGAACAGACCCTGCTCCATCAGAACACCATATTTGATAATTTTCAGATGACTGTGGTCCTCTTTGGCTGACCTTCTGGCCCCAGGGATATTTTGGACTTGCCATTCAGAATGGTGTTGGTGGAGATTACCCAGGCTCCCTTTGCTTCTTCCTGCTCTTGTTTCCTAGTTCCATGGATTCAACTCCGGCTCCAATGCTGGCAAAAACCTGAGCTCCACTACCTCTACCATCGCCGTTCTTCCATAATTCCTCAATGGGACATTAATATGCTTCTTAAGTTTTTTGTGTGACATATTCTCTTTTTCAGGCTTTACACAGTTACCCTTTGCGACTTCTCACATTTCAAACCGTTTTTCTGATCACCATTACAGTGGCTAGACCTATCAGTGAGTGCAAGCACTGAGCGTGTCAAGCTCCTCTGTGCCTCCTTCTTTCCTGACGAGCTGGTTCTTAGATTCAGGGCTACTTTCCTGTCCAAAGCCTTCACACCATTCCATTCTGGTCAGCCATATCACTGTGCCTGCCTTCTTCCCCACCCCAACATCCAGCCAAAGAGGAAAAGAGGCTTCACAGAGGAGGTGACTTTTTATATTGATCATTCCAAGTATTTCTGGCGTGATTAGCTTTTTATCGGCTACACTGGTAAGATGAAGGGTAAAGCTGTCAAGAGGATGTTGCCAAGATGGGTCATCTAGTGCTTCAATATGCATTCACGTCTGGCACACAAGGAACCTCCAGGGGGCATTTGAGCTCATTCTACCAGGGTACCGTCTTCTATTTCAGCTGTGAGAAGGGGAGTCCCTTTGGCAGAGATCTGCAAGACGGTGATTTGAGCTTACCTCGCCACCGTAGCAAAATATTACTGTTTGGATTTGGAGGTGCAGAGAGAGGGTTATTTTGCATTCCAAATCTTTCATGATGTTTTAGTTTACCAGTCCTTCAATTACACCTCCCGGTTGGGGAATCCATTCAAAAGGTGAGGAATCTGCTGGTAAAAGTATCTTTCAGAAGAAAGTTACTTGCCTTCTGCAACAGTCTTTCTGATAGGTACTCTATGTACCTGCAGAATCCTCCCCAAACCCTCCCACCTTCTCTCGAAGGTGCATAAAAACTGAATGGGAAAATTATGTTGGGGCACCAATGGGGGAAATTTTTAATTCAGAGTTTTATATACCGTGAACTTGACCCAAAGATGTTGGATCGCTTTTCACGAGCACCAGTTACATTACACAAGGACACATTCATTTTTGTTAGACACAGGGAGATTAAGTGATTTGCCCAGAATCACAGGATGTTGTCGTTGCTGAGACTCGAACCAGGTTCCCCTGATTTGAGATTGACTTACCTAACCCATTAGGCCACATCCTCTCCCCAAATTTTATGGATCCAGTGATGTCACAGTGCTGGTATTTTCGGCCCCTAGAAGGAGCCTAGAGCACTCTACCAGCATGGAGAGCTATTGAAGTTTAGGATCTAGTCAAAAGGTGAAGATATTCAAAAGGATTCTACAGGTAGAGTAGCCATCAAAAATATAGATCCTAAATCAATTGTTTTTTTATATACAAAAAAAAATCCTGCACTCTTTGCAGAGTTTTAGGTAGGTTTTCCTTTTCGGTATTTTGTAAGGTTTTTTTTTTCTTACTGTGAGGATGGTTTCCTACAAACGACTTTCGGTTTAAAAATCTTAATGGCTGCTCCTACTATTATGGTGATCAGGTGAGAAGCACGTTTATGCTGTCTTTAGGTCTTCCACTGTTTATCTTGCTGTCCTGGTTCTTTCTGGGAGCAGTAGTTAAAAACTGTTATTTTTTATTAATAAAACCATTGATTCTGTTCAGAGGTGAGTTCTGAACTTTTGGGATTTGGAAAACTTTGTGTGTAGGATAAAAATAAATGTGCAGGGAAGTAATTTATTCCCTACGTTATTAACTAACATTTGGCCTCAAGGGTCTTTATCATGTTACCTCATTGACTTCTGTCAGTTTTCCCATCGGCAGGGTGCACTGCTTAAGCATTGCAGCTCAGGCCGTTGATTTTCTTTTGTGAAAGCTTCATGCGGATTCCTTGGTTGCCAGGAGTTCAGTGTGTTGTTGGTACAGACTATGTAATAAACCCATTTACGCCAAGTGTTTTGCAGTTACGCTTGAAGCTGAACCTTGCACTGATGGTCAGAAAGACCTGGGCCTTGACACCAGAATACCTATATTGGACTTTGCCATGATCTTTTCAGTGAGCTGTCTTTGCAGTAATTCAGATAAAATATATTCTTATTTTTGGCTCCAAAATAGGGGGAGAGAATTCCTATTATACAGATGTTAGTATTTAGGCTTTAAGTCTGGCTTTGTGCTCAACAGAAAGAGCTTTGAGAAGTAATACTGAGAGAGAGGCTTAGTCTCAACTCACCATTAGCATTTGATTTGGCAGGCTATGTGTGCTTCCACTGAAAGAGGGCTTGTATTGCAGTTTATGCCATCTGTGAAAGCTTATTTATACTCAGGACAGTCTGCGTGAGTTTGGTATGGTGACAAACCACTGACAAAGGTTTTGCTTGTAATTGGTTATTTGGGAAAAGTCCTTTCATATGCCTGATCTGCTTATGATGAAAAGTTCTGAAATGCAGTAGGCAATATTTATTTGGTATGATATGCATATGTTAAAGCTAATAGGCATTTAAGGGTGGATTGTTAACTGCACCAGGTTAAAGCCTGGCCTCATGTATCTTGTTATATGAAACCTCGCAAATTACTTTTATAGGAAAGGTTTTGGTGCTGATTACATGCCTTGAAAAACCTTAGGAGGGAAAGATTCGTGCTATAATAATTATTGCGTGAATCTCTTCAGAATGCTTGGCAGGCTTAGTTGTCTGCCGTTATCTTGTTTGTAATCAAAACCATTCAATAAAAGCATATTTATTTATCTAGCTAGCTGTCTATATCTACGTACACAGAGGGGATTTGTTCAGCCCCCTTCTACCATTGGTCTGTATGAGTGTCCTTTACTCTCTGCTTCCATCTGAGAGCATACAGCAGTGGATGCTGAGTCGCCTACTTCAGCCATTGGCTTTCTTGCCCTTTAAAAATGTGTGTTTTAGTGCCAACCAGGATTGCCAGTCCTTTAGTTTTCTATTCCTTTTATAGGCCCCCTTTCATTTATTTTCCTTTCACTCTTTCCATTTTCACTTTTTAGAGCAGATTACAGCTCCTGAGATAGTGCTAACTGGCCTATTTGCTTGCTTTCATTTCATCTGCTGTGCACTTCATTCCAAATTGCCAAAGCCACTAAAGTAGGCAACTGTCATAAAATGGTTTTGCAATAGTGCATCTGTTTTTTACTGATAAAAGACATTGGATCTAAACTTTATGGCCATTCTGGAAGTTTAAAACATTGATATGCTATGTACAAAAACTTTGCAGGACAGTCGCCTGCTGCTATATTATAGCCTGCTGCTGAGGGCCTCCCCGATTGCTAAAGCCCCTGAACCCAAGTTATAGGCCCGAGCCACGGGAAGAGGGCCTTTAACAACTGCTATATTCTGACGCGAAAGAGCTACAAGGCTATTAAAACACTCCACCCACTGCAAATCCAGTGATCTAAATTAAAAACTGAAAAAGCATCCTTGGACCAGTTTGCCCAGACGTGGATCCCTCGCTCACTTTGCCACTGGTTTCAAGCTAGCCTGGCTGATGAGGGGAGTTACCCCCGAAACTGGTCCCAGGATGCTTGTTTCCGGTCCAGGGAATACCTGGCTTGGCAGTTCGAGCTAAACTGTTTCCATGAGGCACAGGCTCAAGACTGATTTGTATGTAGCTGGGTCTGAACTGGGGTGGCGAAGTGTGCTAAAGAACTATGATGGATTCAACCTAGATCTGTGACTGGGGCTGTCTGAAAAGTTTCAGCGCCTCGTCCATAATCTCCTTGTTTTTACACATGTCAATGGTGCCATAGCAGACTTTTTGCACTCAGCGCTAGCAGGATCACAGCACCAATGGAATAGTAGACGTTTGCTGAGTGGGAGAAGGGAGTAGGGAGAGGAAAAGGAGTAAAAGCAGAGTGCAAAACAGTCAAACACAATAACACATTTGTCCCATCCACCTCCCACTTCAGCCCCTCAACCGGACCGAATGCACCCAACCGAAACAATGCCACAAGTGCTAGAAGAAGTAAACAACCAGGGAGTCATTCCAGAGAAGCAGGCCAGAGTCCCGGCACACTCCCAGCTACGAAGAAGCTGGGCGACCAGAGGTTAATTAGAGTGACAGTCTACTCCCACAACTCGCAGACTAACTATAAATGATCAAATCACAGACTCAACAGCCCCGGAGCTGAAAACAGCATGAGCTATTTCAAAGTATTATCAGCAGCCCAGGCCAATGCATTAGTAGCATACGATCAGGCAGTGAACAGCATGATTGAATGTGGTGAACTTAATCGTTCTCGCTGAGATGTCCTATCTCTGCATTATTAGAAACGTAGGAGATGTGAGGAAGGGCACTCCCAAAAATGCCCTGTCTTGCGCGGGTCTCTGCACCACACAGGAGATGCAGGCTTAAACATATTCCAGCTTCCAGTCTCCAATTAGCCCCAGTCCTACCTGTAGGGTGGAGCCGGTTCGCCACACCGCAACAGTTGCCACATGTGGATGCAGTGGCTGTCTTGAATCGGCTCAGCTGCAGACACCCGTGCTGTGGGTTAGGCAGCTATAAGCCGCAAGAGTCCTGGGTGCTCTGGCGCCCTTCTCAGGAGGCGAGCACATGCCCCGCTCGGTCCAAGTGATCCTCTCACAAGCCGGCCGATACTTATGTCTGGTAGGTGCGCCAGTAGCAAAAGTTCACAGGGCTTCCGCACATAGCTAGTCGCAGTCAGTGGTCTAGAGGGTCTTGTCACAATCTTGGCGGCAGCCACGCATCTAGGCCCCGCACTGCCAACTCCTCATTAGGCCGCACAGAACAGCATGGCAGTCGCTGTCAATTCTGTCCCGTATGCTTGTTCAAAAAGGAGCTCCCGTAAGACAGCAGGACTGCATATACATATTCAGCGCTAAACAAGCGCCAGTGTCCACCGTCGAGGCGGATAAATTAGGATAAATGACCTCTGGTCGGCAGAGCCTCACAAAGTGTCGGCCATCATGTGGCCGGGCACTCTAGCGCCCCTGGGATATAGTGACTTTTAACCACATTGTTCAATGTTTCTTCAAGCCTTCTGCTATGTGCCCTTAATAGTATTTATGATGACCCGCAGGGTGCCTCTTCTGCTTACACCCTTACATACTCCCAAGAACTGTACGACCTGCCAGAGCTTTCTTGCAATAGTACTCTGAAATCAAGAGAAGGCTTGTTTACTCTTAGTGAGGCTTCATCTAATAATGTCCCTCTTAAGTGAATCTGTTTTGCGCCTCTTGAACAGCACCCACCAAGCAGCCTCAAAAGAGAAAGAATAGGGATTTGGACTTTTCTGAATCAATAATATGATTTAAAATAATTTATAAAGAGGTACTATATTTTCCTTGATGTTTCCTTCACTAAAGCAACCGCAGGACCTGAAAATCTTGTCTTTCGGTTCAGTGGACCAAGGCATTCTCTGCAGGAATGTCATTCACCCCCTAGTCCCATTTTCGATTCCTGGTGGATCCACCTAGCCTTTCATCCATCTGAGGTACACAAAACGACTACACTTATATTCAGTAACAACAAACATCTGTTCATCACTATAAAGCTGCATTAGCTGATCGTGCCTTTTGCAAGTACCTGGTGTGTTTGACTGAATTCCCACCAAACCTGTTGCAGATAGCCACCTAACATAATGTGAGCAAGTTATCCTCTGCAACTGCAACAACTTAAATCCAAATTAGCAAAGTATCCAAAATGAGGAAACCTCTTATACCCGAAAAACATGAGGAAATGTAACGAAGGTAAATTGAAACAATTGTCAGGAAAACAGCACATAAACTGTTGAGCGGTAGAAGTAATCGAGTGAAGGGTGAAGAGATTCAACGATGTAGGCAGGGGTAGAGGTGCTATAGTATAGGTAATGGTTATAACTGTAGGTAGGGGTTCGAACTTGCATATAAGGATAGAAATACTAGGGCATAGGCAAGGGTATAAAGGTATTAGGTTATAGTCATGGATAGAGGTAAGCGGATGTAGAGAGAAGCAGATGCACTGGGGCATTGGCAGCGATAATAACAATAGGGCATTGGCAGGGATATAAACATTTGGGTATTTGCAGTGGTTGATGTATTGTGATATAAACACAAGTAAATTGACTAGTTACGCAGGAGTAATAGTTTAAGTATACATAGGGGTACATTTACTAGGTATAGGTAGGCATAGGGTATCTACAATAAAGGCTAGGATACAAATAGAGTATTGGTACAACTAGAGGTACTTTGGTATAGGCAGATACACTATCCTAGAGGAACGTAACGTGAAAGATGACTGGTTTCTCACTTATCACAACTATCACTGTGAAGCAGAAGAGGAAGGAGGCAAACAATGGCCTGCACATCATTACCAAAGACAGTAATAAGGACATTATTTTCTGATGGACACTTCTACCTGCAGAGTCCACATTTTTAGAATACTCGCCATCACTGTCGCATCAACATAAGGTCGGCTTGATTTCTGGCAATGTGCAGGCATCCCTAATGGGCATGGCTTTTGCTGGAGCTAAACTCGTCAGAGAGGTTATTTACTTACAATGTGGACTTTGCACTGGACTGGTTTAAACCTGGTAGGGTCACAGTTACTTTCTTAGGGCTTTTGGCTCCTATAAAACAATTGTGCCATCAGTTCTGCATATTTAGGGGCTGTTCTAACTTTTTAGCCTATAGACAGTTGCTACCTTCCCAGCCATTGATGCAGCGTACAGCCCAGCCCTTGGGTGTCCACTGATGTGGCACTATTGGAAATTGCACAGGACAGCAGAAGCATCAGTCCTCCAGCTCTTCATCTGCTTCAGAGCCCTCTAACTCAGTTTGCTTTGTCCTCTACAACTCGCGTACAACTGGTTGGTGGAAGATCACTTATTTTCTTCCAAGTTGGTGATTCATTACGTACAATAGATAGGTCTTACAGGTTGTTGAAAAGGGCTACGTTCTACTTTTTAGTTCCTCTCAGCATTCACCAGAACAGATTTTGGAGGAGCAAGCATCCAACTTGTTGCAGGAGGTACACCTCTTGCTCTCCAAAGGTGCATTTGAGCGGGTACCAGATTTTGTGGCAAGGGTTGTTCATGCTGCTTTTTCATCTCGTAAAACCATGGGTGTCTGAGTCCTATTTTGGACTAGACCCTTGGCTCTTGAATGCTTTCCTGCGGAAGGACACATCCAAAATGCTCACATTGGCTCAGATCCTATCTTGCCTGGAGCTGGGAGACTAGATAGTATCCTTGGACTAGCAGTACATGTATTTTCATATATATGCTGTCCTGCAGTCCCACCTGTGTTCCCTGCGATTTATTGTAGGCCAGGAACAATTTCAATTTCCCATGCTCTTTTTTTTGGCCTCATTTCAGATCGATTGTTCACAAAAGTTGTGGTGTGATGGCTGCCCATATTTGAAAGTCAGAAGTTCCTGTGTTCCCGTTCCTCAAAGACTGGCTGCTGAAGGTGGGCTCACCGCAGTCAGTTACAGAACACCACCGGATGATGGCGGACCTCTTGACATCATTGGGTTTCACCATAAACAAGCTGAAGTCCCAGGTGATTATGTCACGGAGGCTTCTATTCATTGGGGCAATCCTAGATGTGTTGAGTTTTAAGGCTTTGGTTCTTTCCTTCTGGTTCTATGGGGAATTACTTTGATCTATTGGCCTCATGCATGCTCCTTATGAGCAGCACAAGGTGGCTCGGTCTTGCCCTGCAATAGAACCTAAAATCCCAGTGAACCTATCCTCATGCTGACCCTATCCAGGTGTCATTGTTGACTGATCAAACTCAGTTTTTCCTGCGACAGACTGCTCACCCTGCCTCATCCCGAGCTGAGAGTGATGTCCAATGTATATTTACTCAGTTGGGAGGGACATTTCTTGGAGATGGAGAGCAGAGGCCGCTAGAGTTGTGGGCTATTCCTTTGTTCTTGAAGGATTTCCTGCTGTCCTTCAAGGGGCAGCTGGGGTACATTCTTATGGAGTATATCACTGCTATGTGGTCTGCAGCGAACATGGAAGAGTGTGATTCTGGGTTCTGTGCCAAGATGCTGTGTGTCTGTGGTCGTAAGTGGAGCAACAAAAAATAAAATCTTTCCGGTTGCCAACTCTCTGGTGGGGTCTCTGAATGCCATAGCAGACAAATTGGTCAGTCATCTCCTAACAGATCACAAGCGGTGTCTGCTTCCTGATGTGTGAAAGTGCATTTTCGATCAGTGAACAGAGCCCTGGTGCCACCCATTAGTCATTGTCAAGAATATGAGTGTCAACGGTTTCTCATGCTGGAGTAACCATGCAAGCACTCATTAGGAGACACATTCCTGGTGTAAATGAACAAGAGAATACTGTACATTTTCCCACTACTACCTCTCTGCCCCGAGTTCCGAACAATGTGGACGACTAGGCCCAAGTCATCCTACCTGCCCTGGATTGGGCCAGGAGAGTGTGGTATCTGGAACGCATGAGCATCTGTCCTCCAATCAGGCTACCGCTTGGGGAGGACCCTGTGTGAGCAACAGAGCAGGATCCTTCCTCTGAACCACCACAATTTACACCACGCGTGGGGATCAAGCAACCACAGTTGACAGCTTTTGGTTTGCTGTCGACAGTGGTCGATGTCATACAGCTGCCAGATTGCCTTCAAGAAATCCATCTACATTGTGTGCAGGGGCAAATGTATTGGATGGTGGGGTGCCCCAAAACTGACTGACCTCTTACAAGTTGTTAGACGTTCTGATGTATGTTCTTTTATTATTCCAGCAAAGTCTTGTAGTGGGTACTGTCAGAGGTTGTCTGCCCTTTCTGCTTTTTATCAGACCTCTTGTCATTTTTTGAATCACCAGTTTTGATGTGGTTCATAAAATGTTTGGCACATGTTCTCTTCCAAACAATTTTTAGTGTCCCTGTGGAACCTTCACTTGGGCTTGACATTTCTTATGTGTATGCCCTTCAAGCAATGCAATCATGTCCGCTTGTCACATGAGTGAATGGCAGTCACTTAAAGTGCAATCACCCTATACCACATTTTTTCTGGACAGATTGATGCTGAAGTTCCAGATGGCCTTATGTCCAAAGGTTGACTTACTTCCACTTTGTCAGTCTGTAACTCTGCCATGGTTTTTTCCTCCTGCTTATCCCTCAAAAGACTCCTTTGTTTGGAACCCAAAAGGTCTTTGCGTTTTTATATTGATCTTACAAGTCCAGTTGAGTTTGCTATCAGTTCTATGTGGGGTCTTCTGGAACTTTTTGATTTGGGTGGTATTGCTTTGATATCTATTCTAAAGGTGAGGAATCTGCAGTTAGAAACAACCCTCAGAAGAACAAGTTACTTACCTTCGGTCTTGCTCTTTCTGGCGGGGTCTCTATCTGACTATAGATTCCTCACTGCCCTCCCACAGCCTCGTTCTGTGGAGTGGTCTCTCCACCATCCAAAACAAATCCACAGCCAGAGATTTTCACAATCCCCTACACATGTGCAGTTGTTCTGCGCTTCCCGTTGGTGGGCGTAGAATAGGAAAGAGAGCAGAAACTGATGTACGTACGCTTGATGACTAATACAATGCTCCGCCCCATCACTTGAGGGGCAGTATGGAGCAACACTGCATCCCTTACCGGCAGGTAGGAGCACCATTGAAAGTTTCTCTGATCTAGCCTGGCACCTGCGAGGGATATACCAAAAGAGATGAGAAATTTGCAGGTAGGTTGAGTATCCACTGGAAACAGGAGTACGGGAGGCAAGCAACTTGTTCAACAGTATTGTGAAGAAAGGCTGCATTTCCATGAACCAACTATGATCCAGTTTCTGCTAAAACTGTTTGCCACCCCAGACTATGATGCATGACGTCCATGCAGGATACACTGGCTTTCACCCAGCACCAGAACATCCACCACGTTTGCTACCTGTTGGACTTGGCCCTTCTGGCAGGTTCACCCCTGAAACTTTTTTGCTTTTGTTGGTGACTTGGTGATAGTGCTTTTTGGGTTTCTGCGCACTTTCCCTGTGTCCCAGGGTAAAGTGCGTGCGCGCTCTGAGTGCATGTGGTGAGATAGGCCTGCCCTCCCATAGGAATGCATGGGGAATGTATGTGTCCCTACTAGTTCCTGATGCGTGGGGTGTGCAGGCCCAAGTTTGGTATGTGCGGACTCGTGGGATTGAATGCTGCGCGATGATGTGTGCGGCGTGCATGTACCTAGTGTGGAAGTGCCACTTCTAGAAGTGGGCACTTCGGTGTGCAGTGTGAAATGTGTGCGTTGTCGCGTGATTGGCTGGTTGAGGTCATGTGACGGGCTAGGGATTCCCCAGAGTCAGGATGAGTCACCCAGTGGTGAATGGGGAGATCAGCAGCTAGATGGGTGGGAGGAGTAAACCTGGGTCCTGAATAGGGCAGGGTTTTCCCCACACAATGCTGGCTCCGCCCCTTGTGGTGCGACTGACGACCCTAGCCCTGCCAGTGAATAGAGTGAGGGGCTGAGCACATCAAGGGTGCTCCCCAACCAGCTGCGACTGGTTTTCCCCCTCACCCTGAACCCAGAACAAAGGGTTTTACTGTATAAAAATGGGGCTGTGTCCCCACAGAAAGGGTTCTCTTCCAGGATCCTGAGGGGGGGCTGCTGCTGCTGGAGGCCAGGAGGAACCGCCACTTTGGACTGCCTTCCTGCCTGGAGGGCCCAGTGAGCTGGCCCCTGGCCCAGCCTTGCCCCCTGCCCACCTTCCTAAGGACTTTGCTGGACTTTTGTGTTTACTGGCACCCCTAAGCGCCTGGAAGCGCTTTCCATTTACTTATAGCGCTAGGAGCGCTTTATGTGTGGCCAGCAGCGCGGAGCTGCAATTACTAGCGAGGGTACCCCGACGTAGGGATTCCCTGCTATTTTGCCGCGCTTGCGGGTGCCCACCCCGCTGATTTAATTATTTAATTGGCGGGTGCCCACCCCGCATTGTGGTGTGCTTGCGGGTGCCCACCCCGCTTATTTGTGTTGTTTCCACGGCGGGTGCCCACCCCGCCAAATATCCCTGGTTACGAGGGAGCCTACCCCTCTTATCGCCGAGATTTGGAAATCACCGCCGCGGCCGGGCTCGAAGGAAGTCAGGCAGGCCGGGGGCGGGACTACGGGACAACCGGCAGTAGACAGGCGGGAGCCTACCCCGCCTTCGCCGGTGCAGAGGAAGTGCCGCGTCGAAAGACCCCGGCGGGAGCTCACCCCGCACAGGGACGTGCTGCAGCAGAGGCCGGGAGCCTACCCCGCCTGCCTGTGGCCCGGACGAGGAGGAGAGAAAAAAGTGCTACGCGCGCAGGGCTCCGGGTGGTCCGAGAGCCCTGCATACTGAGGAGACCGGCAGCGAGGAAGACGCCGCGGGAGTCCCAGGTAAGCGGGACTCCGTGTGAGAGTTGTCTCCGCTCCCTGTCCCCCACCACGGTGCCGCAGTTGCGGGCTGCTCCGACGGGGGGGGGGGACACTGAAGAGAGCACTCGTCCGCCCGAGCTAGTAGCACTCCACCAGACAGGGGCAGTTGTCTTGCTAAGCAGAGCGGCCCCGGAAGGCAGCGGGCCGCTCCAACGTGGGCCCCCACTCTTGGTTTCCGAGCCTGAAGGCTCCAAGAAGGCACATTGCTTGAGCCCACGAGGCTCCCACGACGGGGCAACTCACTGGCTTAGAGTCCCCCGACCAGGACTCCATCGTTGGGGCAGATTTGTTTTAGAGCGTTAGAGCGCTCGTGCGCTCCAACGGGGGCATAATTTGTCTAGAGTCCAGAGGGACTCCCAAGGGGCCATATTTGTTCTAGAGCCTAGAAGGCTCCCACGACGGGCACATTGTTTGTTTAGAGCCCACGAGGCTCCCACGCTGCTTTGGGGGCATCCTTCTTTCAGAGCCTAGAAGGCTTCCAGGGCGGACAGACTCGTGTTCAAGGCACAGTGGTGCCCATGCTCATTTTCCCAGCTGCCCAGCACTTAGTGGTAGTAACAATGGGGTGACCCAGTATCCCTCAGAACCTGGGCAATAATGTATAATATAAACAATTGGTTCTGTCGGGTGTAAATTATCTCTTTAAATCACTAGACCAGTCATTGGTTTACTCACATGGAAACATCAAAAACACACATGGAAGGACCGTCAAGGGTATTCAAAAGTTTTATAAATTACCTCATTTATAAATACCCACATTGATTTGCGTGGCTGTCAGAGACATAACATACAATGCGTTGCAATTTGTGACAAGGTGAATATGGTGCTCAGTGACGTAGTGAAGGTGCAATATATACAGAGTGAATTTTGCAAAACTGTTGTTTTAAGAGGCCAGAAAAAGAACAACAATGTTTGAATAGCTCTGTAAGTTGAATGAGTAAGTCTTGACACAGAGTCTTTCAACTGGTCCAGGGGATATGTCGACGTTTCAACCCAAGGGGCATTACTAAGTTAGTCAATGCGGGTCTTCATCAGGACAAAAGGAAGGACAGCCTATGGAAAATGAGGGTATTGGTCAAGTGTGTTGTAAAGGTGATTGCTATAACTAATCGTGACAATAAGGCGGGAGACTCCCCTAAAAAGCCCAATTGCAATCAAAGGGCGTGTGTATCTTCAAGGATTCGGACAGTTACAACATTGTACTGTACATCGAGGATTAATCCAAACAGGGGGACCCTATTAATGAGACGAAGCATGTTTAGGGAACCCAAGCGCTAAAAATAACTAATAATAAAAGGCGCTAAAATTAAGGTGTAGGCATTCGCGATTGAATTGGCTAATGTGGACTTACCCCAGGAAGGGATCAATCATCCACGGTTACCACAGGTAATAAATACCCAGGAAAGGAGACTGTCCTCGCGTCTCCTATGCGGTCGATTGCGTGTTTCTAAATGAAAGGTTTAAAGGGAAATTAGTTCCTGCGCAGAAGGCATCTGTGCTCAGGGAGAATCTGCCTTAAACGCATGCTTACCTTTTAATCTTCATTTCTTTAATAGAACCGGGGGGCCAAATGGAGCGATACAGGCAAGCGTCCTGTTGCGTCCGTAGAAGTCGCGGCTGTGCCACTTGACTGTAGTTAAAAGGGGAAAGACGCGTCTACGTCATGTGGCGTCTGTGAGGCTGTTTGCTAGGCAACGCGTAATGTATTGAGCGTGCTCTGTCATCGAGAGTCCATGTCTCGTTGCTCAGTGGACACGTTAAGGTCAGAAGGCGCGTGTGAGTTACGTAGCGTTTTAGTGCTGGTTGCTAAGAAACGCGTAACTTATGTGACGTGCTAAGTCATGGGGGATTCATGTCTTATTACTCAGTAGAATACCATTCGAGGAAAATAGATGAAATGTATAACAAGATGTAATTTCCAGAATGTCACAGTAGCGGATCCGACCAATGGCCTAGTTCTAAAAGAATGTCAAGCCCCATAGGCATAGATCTAGACATTAGGAACAACCTTAATTAACAATTAGGTAGATTTATCGATGGAACCACGAATTTCACAGGTGTGTATCAAAATGAATTACAACAACATACATATATTCAGAACACGGAAGAATCGCAGTCTTATATATGCGAAATCAAAGTACAGATTACACTAAACATTGGTTTGAGTCATACGATCTCCTAGGGTATTAGCGGTGTGTATCAAAATGAATTACAGTGACATACATATATTCAGAACACGGAAGAATCGCAGTCATATATATGCGAAATCAAAGTACAGATTACACTAAACATTGGTTTGAGTCATACGATCTCCTAGGGTATTAGCGGTGTATATCAAAATGAATTACAGTGACATACATCTATTCAGAACACGGAAGAATCGCAGTCTTATATACGCGAAATCAGAGTACAGATTACACAAAACATTAGTTTGAGTCATACAATCTCCCAGGGTATTAGAGCCAGTGGGGAGGGGCCGAAAAAAGTATTGGCTAGGTTAGACCCCATCAGGCACAGGGATGTGGGTCTCAGATGTGTGGAATTCCTAGCTAGAAATGGGGCCTGGGAAGTTTAGAGTTGCCCCATCTGTCTTGCAGTCTCTTCTATCTCGTTCAACCCATTCTGTATTGAGTTGAGCGAATGAATCCATCTACATTCCTTGTAGTTAAGGACCCCAGAAATTGCACCTCCCCTTGGGTTTGGACAGATCTTTTCAATAATCCACCATCTTATGCTGTCGGGGGAGTGGCCGTGTGTCAAAAAGTGGTCAACCATGGGTGCACCCTGTACTTTACATCTTATTCTACTCATATTTTGGAGGATTCTGGCTTTGGCTTTCTGAGTGGTTTGTCCCACATATATCAGGTCACAGGGGCAAAGGATAGCATAAATGACATGGGAGCTATTGCAATTTGTAAAGTGTGGTTGCTTATATGTTTTGATGTTGTATGTGAAAGTCATTCCTTCCTGACATAGCTCACAGGCTTTACACTGTCCACATTTGTGGTGTCCACTTAGTGCCGGTAGTCCAAAGTAGTTCCTTAGATCCGGTTGTTTGGGGGGTTCAAGAAATGCTCTGACAACAGTGTTCTTGATGTTTTTGCCTCTCTTGAAGGCAAAAATCGGGTCTTGTTTGGTCATGAGTTCACTTGACACCAGATTCCAATACTTCTTGATGATTCTTTTGATGTCATTGCGCCTGGTGTTAAATGTCGTGACACAGACGATGTTGTCTGATTTGGTATCTTTGGTCTTGACCTCCAACAGTTGGTCACGGGGGCAATACCAAGCGCGTTTCTTAGCACGTTTTAATAGTCCTTTCGGATAACCTCTTTCTCTCAAGCGACTCACGAGGGTATCCGCCTCTTTGAAAAAATCGGCTCGCCTGGTGCAATTCCTTCTGAGTCGGAGGAATTGCCCATAGGGCAGGTTATCCCTCAGGTTACGGGGATGGTGTGAATTGTACATCAACAATGTGTTTCTTTCCATTGGTTTCCGGTAAAGGTCGCAGTACAGGAGACCATCTTCAACACGAAACGTGAGATCCAAGAAATCTATTGAGTCATTGTTATTCGTCATTGTAAATTGGATGTCATCAGATCTGGCATTGAGCCAGACATGGAACGCATTCAGCTCATGCACATCGCCTGTCCAAACCATTATTACATCGTCGATGTAGCGTTTCCAGACTGTGATCTGGTTCAGGTATGGATTATCATTACTGTACAGATGTTCCTCCTCATAATGATCCATGAAAATATTGGCCAGGCTCGGCGCATAGGTAGCCCCCATCGCCACACCTTTGCATTGATAATAAAATTGTTTCTTGAAGACAAAATAATTCTTCTTCATAGCAATCTCCAAGATCGAAATCAAGAAATCCGTGGGGATCCAATGGGGTCTCTGTCTTCCCTCAAGTGTGTTTCTGATGACCGTCAATGCCTTATCCTGGGGAATTGATGTATACAGGGATGATACATCCAGCGTTACTAGCAATTGTGTCTGTAAATTAAACGCCTGTCCCTCCAGAAGCTGTATGATATGCATCGAGTCCCGTACGAAGGATTTTGTTTTCGGGACCCATGGTTGGAGGAAATGGTCAATGAATTGGTTCAATGGCTCAAGTATAGATCCACAACCGGACACAATCGGTCTGCCGGGTGGTTTGGTTATCCGTTTGTGCACTTTAGGTAGTGTGTAGATAGTTGGGATCCGGGGTTCTTTTTTGTTAAGAAAATCATGTTCATGTTGGCTGAGGAATCCAGAAGTCATGCCTTCCTTTGTTATGTTTTCTATCATAGATTTTAGATTTGGCGTGGGGTCGCGTGGAGTAGGTTGGTAGCTCTCCCTGTCACTCAATTGGAGGTCTATCTCTTCTACATAGTCCGTGGAATTTTGTAGCACCACGGCCCCTCCCTTGTCCGCGGTTTTGATGACGATGCAATCATTATTTCGCAGCAAATTTAGTGCAAGTTTCTCTTCCTTGCTGATGTTGTACTGTATGTATTTTCTCTCGTCCAAGACTTGCATAGCTTCTTGGAGGACAATTTTCTCAAATGCCAGTATTTTTTCACTTATCAAGTATGAGCCCGGTGTGAAGGTGGAAATGGGTCTGAAGCAGGTCGCAGCTGGTTTGGGACTGTATGTGTTTTTGCTGAAATAATATTTCAGTCTGATTTTCCGAAAGAATTGTTGGAGCTCAAGTTTAACCTGGAATGAGTCCGGTATGACAGTTGGCACAAAGGAGAGCCCCTTGGCAAGGACATCTCTCTCAGCAATGGACATAACGTGAGTAGACAGATTAATTATTGGTTCATTCTGATCCAGCAATGTGATTTTATTTGGTGGTAATATCTGTCTAGGCGCGCCATTCGACAGCTCTTGTGATGTAGGAATGTTAGTGCTGGGTAGGCTGGAAGTTCTAACTTCCAGCCTACCCAGCACTAACATTCCTAAAATCCTTCGTACGGGACTCGATGCATATCATACAGCTTCTGGAGGGACAGGCGTTTAATGTACAGACACAATTGCTAGTAACGCTGGATGTATCATCCCTGTATACATCAATTCCCCAGGATAAGGCATTGACGGTCATCAGAAACACACTTGAGGGAAGACAGAGACCCCATTGGATCCCCACGGATTTCTTGATTTCGATCTTGGAGATTGCTATGAAGAAGAATTATTTTGTCTTCAAGAAACAATTTTATTATCAATGCAAAGGTGTGGCGATGGGGGCTACCTATGCGCCGAGCCTGGCCAATATTTTCATGGATCATTATGAGGAGGAACATCTGTACAGTAATGATAATCCATACCTGAACCAGATCACAGTCTGGAAACGCTACATCGACGATGTAATAATGGTTTGGACAGGCGATGTGCATGAGCTGAATGCGTTCCATGTCTGGCTCAATGCCAGATCTGATGACATCCAATTTACAATGACGAATAACAATGACTCCATAGATTTCTTGGATCTCACGTTTCGTGTTGAAGATGGTCTCCTGTACTGCGACCTTTACCGGAAACCAATGGAAAGAAACACATTGATGATGTACAATTCACACCATCCCCGTAACCTGAGGGATAACCTGCCCTATGGGCAATTCCTCCGACTCAGAAGGAATTGCACCAGGCGAGCCGATTTTTTCAAAGAGGCGGATACCCTCGTGAGTCGCTTGAGAGAAAGAGGTTATCCGAAAGGACTATTAAAACGTGCTAAGAAACGCGCTTGGTATTGCCCCCGTGACCAACTGTTGGAGGTCAAGACCAAAGATACCAAATCAGACAACATCGTCTGTGTCACGACATTTAACACCAGGAGCAATGACATCAAAAGAATCATCAAGAAGTATTGGAATCTGGTGTCAAGTGAACTCATGACCAAACAAGACCCGATTTTTGCCTTCAAGAGAGGCAAAAACATCAAGAACACTGTTGTCAGAGCATTTCTTGAACCCCCCAAACAACCGGATCTAAGGAACTACTTTGGACTACCGGCACTAAGTGGACACCACAAATGTGGACAGTGTCAAGCCTGTGAGCTATGTCAGGAAGGAATGACTTTCACGTACAACAGCAAAACATATAAGCAACCACACTTTACAAATTGCAATAGCTCCCATGTCATTTATGCTATCCTTTGCCCCTGTGACCTGATATATGTGGGACAAACCACTCAGAAAGCCAAAGCCAGAATCCTCCAACATAGGAGTAGAATAAGATGTAAAGTACAGGGTGCACCCATGGTTGACCACTTTTTGACACACGGCCACTCCCCCGACAGCATAAGATGGTGGATTATTGAAAAGATCTGTCCAAACCCAAGGGGAGGTGCAATTTCTGGGGTCCTTAACTACAAGGAATGTAGATGGATTCATTCGCTCAACTCAATACAGAATGGGTTGAACGAGATAGAAGAGACTGCAAGACAGATGGGGCAACTCTAAACTTCCCAGGCCCCATTTCTAGCTAGGAATTCCACACATCTGAGACCCACATCCCTGTGCCTGATGGGGTCTAACCTAGCCAATACTTTTTTCGGCCCCTCCCCACTGGCTCTAATACCCTGGGAGATTGTATGACTCAAACTAATGTTTTGTGTAATCTGTACTCTGATTTCGCGTATATAAGACTGCGATTCTTCCGTGTTCTGAATATATGTATGTCACTGTAATTCATTTTGATATACACCGCTAATACCCTAGGAGATCGTATGACTCAAACCAATGTTTAGTGTAATCTGTACTTTGATTTCGCATATATATGACTGCGATTCTTCCGTGTTCTGAATATATGTATGTTGTTGTAATTCATTTTGATACACACCTGTGAAATTCGTGGTTCCATCGATAAATCTACCTAATTGTTAATTAAGGTTGTTCCTAATGTCTAGATCTATGCCTATGGGGCTTGACATTCTTTTAGAACTAGGCCATTGGTCGGATCCGCTACTGTGACATTCTGGAAATTACATCTTGTTATACATTTCATCTATTTTCCTCGAATGGTATTCTACTGAGTAATAAGACATGAATCCCCCATGACTTAGCACGTCACATAAGTTACGCGTTTCTTAGCAACCAGCACTAAAACGCTACGTAACTCACACGCGCCTTCTGACCTTAACGTGTCCACTGAGCAACGAGACATGGACTCTCGATGACAGAGCACGCTCAATACATTACGCGTTGCCTAGCAAACAGCCTCACAGACGCCACATGACGTAGACGCGTCTTTCCCCTTTTAACTACAGTCAAGTGGCACAGCCGCGACTTCTACGGACGCAACAGGACGCTTGCCTGTATCGCTCCATTTGGCCCCCCGGTTCTATTAAAGAAATGAAGATTAAAAGGTAAGCATGCGTTTAAGGCAGATTCTCCCTGAGCACAGATGCCTTCTGCGCAGGAACTAATTTCCCTTTAAACCTTTCATTTAGAAACACGCAATCGACCGCATAGGAGACGCGAGGACAGTCTCCTTTCCTGGGTATTTATTACCTGTGGTAACCGTGGATGATTGATCCCTTCCGGGGGTAAGTCCACATTAGCCAATTCAATCGCGAATGCCTACACCTTAATTTTAGCGCCTTTTATTATTAGTTATTTTTAGCGCTTGGGTTCCCTAAACATGCTTCGTCTCATTAATAGGGTCCCCCTGTTTGGATTAATCCTCGATGTACAGTACAATGTTGTAACTGTCCGAATCCTTGAAGATACACACGCCCTTTGATTGCAATTGGGCTTTTTAGGTGAGTCTCCCGCCTTATTGTCACGATTAGTTATAGCAATCACCTTTACAACACACTTGACCAATACCCTCATTTTCCATAGGCTGTCCTTCCTTTTGTCCTGATGAAGACCCGCATTGACTAACTTAGTAATGCCCCTTGGGTTGAAACGTCGACATATCCCCTGGACCAGTTGAAAGACTCTGTGTCAAGACTTACTCATTCAACTTACAGAGCTATTCAAACATTGTTGTTCTTTTTCTGGCCTCTTAAAACAACAGTTTTGCAAAATTCACTCTGTATATATTGCACCTTCACTACGTCACTGAGCACCATATTCACCTTGTCACAAATTGCAACGCATTGTATGTTATGTCTCTGACAGCCACGCAAATCAATGTGGGTATTTATAAATGAGGTAATTTATAAAACTTTTGAATACCCTTGACGGTCCTTCCATGTGTGTTGTTTTTGATGTTTCCATGTGAGTAAACCAATGACTGGTCTAGTGATTTAAAGAGATAATTTACACCCGACAGAACCAATTGTTTATATTATACAGCACTTAGTGGGCAGCTGCAACGTGTAGGTTGTGCCTTGTGCGCCTGGTTTGCGCAGCCTGCGCAGGCGCGCCCTGACTCTGCTGGACACAGGGTGTCCTAGCCCCTTCAAGGCCAGTTGGCCTAGGGACTGCCACAGTGGTGGCTAATGTGAGTTTTGCGCTATTGTTTCTTGTCCTGCACCTCTGAATGTATTTTATGCATCATGTGTTTTCCTTCCCTACACCTCTGAATGTGATGCATCATGTGTAATGTGCGTTTACCCCTACAGGTATTGTGATACTTAGGTGGTTGTTTTCTCCTAGTACAGGTGGTGCTAGTGAGGTCCTGATTCCCTGCGCAATATTTTCCTAGGGTGATTAGGGTTGCGTAGGTGGTACTTACCTGATACCAATAGTTACTGGTTGTATGCTACATTTGCTATTTTGTACTACAGTATTATTCCTATGTTCTAAAAAGTGCTAATTCCTGACAGCGGTCCATGTGGCCCTGTCCCCTGTATATATAATCCCTTGTAAATTCTGCCCGTGCCTGTTGGCACATTGTAGAGTGTGTGTTCTTATCTCATGTGTTGTGGTATAATACAAAGGTTATTTTTTTATAATACCTTGTGTGGAGTTTCCTTTGTGGTGAGCCTTGGGTGTTGTTGCTGGGTGCGCGCGCAAACGCTTTACACATCGCCTCAGAGATAAGCCTGACTGCTCGTGCCAAGCTACCAAGGGGGTGAGCAGGGGTTATCTTTGGCGTGTAACTTCCTTGCCCTGACTAGAGTGGTGGTTTCTGCCTGACTTTGGCGCAAGCTTTAGCCAACCAGGAATCCCATTTCTAACACTACCTCTGCCTCCTCCACCGCCTACAGTGGCAGCCATATCATAGCATCTTACAGTCCGCCTTCCATCAACAGAACCATTAATTAAACTTCCTCACTTTTGGGCTACACTAGTTTCATGTTTGTCATACGCATATTTTCTTTACTACACTGCTGTGTATTTTCTTATCTTGTAACAGTTCTCCTGTAAGTTGATGACTACATGTACTTCTTAGCCTTTTGTTTCCTTGCAGCAGATCGTGTAACAACTGTTCACATTGTTGTTTACAGGTCTTCTGCAGTGGTGGCTGGTATATAATGGCTGGGGGGAGGCGGCAGGGGGAAGAGGGAATGAAGAAAAAAATATTAACAATTACCTGTCTGCTGCCACCGCCGCCTCCTCTCGGACTTTGTGTAACCTGGTTAAATTTGGATGATTTTGAAAGAAAGGGTACATTTGAAACTGAAGACAGTCTCCCTTCTGATGCCTCAAAGCCAACAGCCAAGAGAGCAGCCTACTGCTCTCGAAGCTCCTACCCAGCCTCTCCGGTTCACTCTCCCTGCTTCTCCTCCACCTTGTCCCCTGCTCCGCTGAGATCCCCGGCCCATCCCCTTCACATTCTGTTGCATATTCTGTAATTTCAAAGACATCAGTTTAGATTCTGCAAATTCTTTATTGCATTCTCTTAATGCAACACGATTCACTTCCATTACTAGTTCAGACAACTTTTTAGTTTGCTATCCGATGCAACTAATCATTAATTGATTTTGTGCATTCCCTGACAATCCTTGCACAAAAACAGCACCTACAGCTTAATGAGTCATCTGCGTCAGACAGAGAATGCACAAAAAATCTTTCAAACACATCCTTATGCCTGTCTCGTTAAATTGATTTGAATTCTTCTTTGTTTTGCCTACAGTTAGAAATCTTTAAACCAATCTGTATGTACTGGGCACACATCCACAACCTCATTCAACAAGGTATCCTTTGACAACACTCTTGAGTCCCATAATTTCCGGGGTGCTATCTCCACCACTCTTGATCTAGACCACTCCACAAAAAGTGGATTCTGCTTCTCATCTAGTCACTCATGCGCCCCCTTGTTAAGCTCTACTGCCAGGTGCTCGCAGTGCTTGCTTTCATTGTGTCTCTTTGTGCTTTATCTGCCGGTGGTCCTGCTAGTGCTGCCATGTTTCTTGGTGCATCCTCTGGGCACCCCAGCATTAGCAGCTGGAATGGAGACAATATCCAAAAACAACCCTGCCTTACCTTAGTTCTTGCACTCCTTAACTTGCGGCCAAGTGATCTGGGGAAACGGGTAGTGGGCAGGTGAGGCAGTAGAAACAGACCAGACCTTGTCAAAGGTGGCCTATTGGGTATTCCAGCCTCTCCAGAGTCTTTTATTTATTTATTTTTTTATACCGCAGACTTGTGATTCATATTAGTGTTTGATTGATTCCTAATACTAATTCAGGAAAGCAGACCATTGTTCAGCATTTATCGTGATCTCATGATGCTTCAATTTATTTTCCAAGTTATTCAAACAATCTAGATCATAGGTACCATTATCGGAAAAGGGCTTTCTCCTGCCCCTGTTAGAGTCCTACCTACTGTTTCTGAAATGTGAATATGCCTTGACAGTACTGGTGATTCATACCAAGAGTTATTTTCAGTGGGGGTATGTTATGATTGGATATTTCTGCCCCATAATGTCTCTTCCTTCCTATACAGAAAACGTGAACATGTCTGCCTGCCTTGTGACACACCTCATCCCATGGAGGTGAGGATGGGAAGGAAATGGAAAGTTGTTTAAGGGGTCCATCAATTAATTCTCTAACTGATTTCTTTGGTGGGAGGCAAGAGATGTATTGCTGACACTCAAAGACCCCCTTGCTTTCAGACTATCTTATTTTGTGCGGTCGAAGGGGCTAGTAACGGGGCTGGTATGGCTGGATCAGAGAATCTTACACATATTCATCCTCAGTGGGTGCAACAATTTACACATTACAAAGCATTGCTTGCAACTAAAGTAAACCCAGTCCTGTTTTTTTGTTTGCGATTGTGGTGGCAAAGGTTATTCACTCCAGCAGGTAATGTTCTCCAGTATTGGGGTGTCTTTCATAGATTCACATGCTTGAATATTCCCCGTCGTCGGAGTGGGAGTCCCACGGTAAATAATATAGCAATATATACAGTAATAATATATATATATAATATATATATATATATATATACCAGTAATCATATAAAAACAGAGATATAAGTAGGTGATAAACATGAAGAATGTCCCTATATGAAATCTCCATAGAGATACATGAAGAGAGAAAAAGACATTCGCAGTCTATCTCTGTCATTATGTTGGTCCAAACTACAGCCAATCAGGCGTCGGCTCCCCTCTATGAACCTTCTCCTCAGAGCTCCTCACCTCAGATTTTCTACCGCACGTCGTGTGAAAGGGAGTCTCCCTGAGCTCTGCTCAGTTTTTTCTCTTCAGCATGTCTTCAAGTAAGAAGTCTCTGTTTAGACCTTGTTCCTCTTGTGGAAAGCTACGTTTATATTCAGAAGACCCACACAGTAAGTGTATTTACTGTCTTTACCCGGATCATGAAGTGGGTAAATGTAAATTTTGTAGAACTTTTTCTACAAAAACTCTTAAAGACAGGGAAGGCCGTCTCTTGTTGTGGCTCCAGAGACTGAAAGATAAGGATGAAGTGGTTTCTGACGTAGAAAGCTTTACTTCTGGCCGTTCCCACGCAGCCTCAAAACGCAGTCAAACTAGATGAATTCCTATCTCCATCCCTGCCTGTGCAATGTGGGGTCCCTCAGGGGTCGGCTCTCAGCCCCACCCTTTTCAATATCTATGTGGCCCCACTTGCCAAACTAATAAGATCTTTTGGGATGGAGGTGGTCTCCTATGCAGACGACACCCAGATAATGGTGTCTCTCTCCCACCCAGATGACTCTTCTGCACTCGGTTTTAGAAACTGCATGGAGGCAGTTTCTAGATGGATGATCTGTAACTCTCTGAAACTGAATGGAGAGAAAACTGAGGTTCTTGTCTTCGGTGGTGGGAGCGACCTTTGGTCTGATAAGTGGTGGCCCCCATCCTTGGGATTGTGCTCCTCTCCCACTTCATCAGCTCGCAACCTGGGTGTCCTTATTGATCCCTCACTCTCTTTGAACCTACAAGTAAACAGAACGGTGTCGACCTGCTGGGGCATTATCAAAATCCTACGAAAAATAAAATATTATCTTGCCCCCGAGGCTCGCAAACAAGTAGTTCTAGCCCTGGTGTCCTCACGCCTCGACTATTGCAATGCCCTATACTCTGGTATAGACAAGGGCCTGGTGCAAAGACTGCAAACTGTGCAGAATGCGGCTGCCAAATTTGTCACGGACGCCCCCAGGCTCTCCTCTGCTACTGCTGTCAGGAAGAGCATACACTTGCTTCTTATCTCGGCCAGGGTCATCTTTAAGATCCTTAGTTTGACCTATGGGACTATGCAAGGCTTTGGAGCGGGAGGAATTAGGGAACTTTTGGTTCCCTATGCCCCCGCCAGAACCCTAAGGTCCTCAGATAAAAATCTACTATCGGTACCTCGTTTCAGGAGAACTAGGTTGGGAGGAAGGGCCTTCTCCTACCTGGCGCCCAAGCTCTGGAATGCTCTCCCCATCGAAATCAGAGCTCAACCATCAGTCCCCCTGTTCAGAAGGGCTCTAAAGACCTGGCTTTTTGTTATGGCATACCCGTGAGCTGGCTTACGTGTTCTGATCTCTTTTGGTAGTCGCCTTGATGCCTTCGGGCTTAGTTTGCGCGATATAAATTGCCTTTCATTCATTCATTCATTCAGTAGTGTACAAGATCTTCCTTCTCCTTTCCTTAAGAAGAAGAAAATGTCTGTCTTTGACATCTGCCATGTCCTCTTCCATGGCTACTGCGATATCGCCCACGAGACATAGCTCTCAGGCTGCTGAGGCATCGACTTCCCAATTTTCTGGTAAAAAAAATTGGCTTCATCGTCGACGAGACTTCCGACGGCGAAATACGCCATTTCCTGCTCGCCGACGGTGACTCTGACGACGACGTCAGCATCAAGGTCGTCGACGGCGGTCCCGTCGACGTTATCGTCGTCGACGATGAGTATCAGTACTATAAAGACTGTCGTCAGTGTTGCCTATTGCATCGTCGACGAAGAAAGAAAAGATCTCGTCGACACTACCATCGTCGTCATCGAAGACTGCAAAATCTGTCTCGTCGATGCTTACGTCGTCGATTCATGCGTCGACGAGTGCCCCGTCGACGAAGAAAAAGAAGACCTCGTCGTCGTTCCAGTCGACGACGGCTCCGTCGACGCTGTGTTCGTCGACGGTTCCATCTGCGAAGATGTCGACAGAGGCCGCTGTGCTTTCGACCCCGTCGACGGCAATCTCGTCGGTGAGAATAAAGATTAAAAGAACAACTTCTGCGCAGAAGTCAATGAATACAAATATTTCTTCCGCGTCTTCAGCGACTACTTCATCCTTTGCCGCTGTACCTTTGTTGCCATTGCCTCCAAGTGGTCACCAGAATATGTCTGGGGAGGTCATACCTTTAGATGATTCCCAACTTCCTTCACCTTTGTTCGCAACTGATTCAGATCAAGAGTCGGGAGAAGGTTTACCTGAATCGTTCGGAACAGCACACAGTCCATCGGATTTAATAATAAAATGCCAGGATGAAAGTAGTGAGGACGAGCATTTTTATCAGGAAGAAATTGCTACGGAAGGACAAACTGCGACGTTACCATTGTCGCTTATTACTAATCTCCAACTCATGCTGGATGATTATAATCGGCGTTTTCCTTTATGACCACAATAATCTGTAGTACCTGCTCTTCCAGTAGTACCAACACCTGTGTCGGAGCCAGTGCCAGTTATAACACCTTTAGTTCCGCTGAGACTATCATCGGCTCGAACATTAATTCATCATGATAGTGATGAGGAAGTTCCTCAAGACAAGGAAGATGGTGAGATCCTGGATGATGGTGGCGATGGTGGTGATGATGATGATGATGATGATGATGATGATGATGATGATGATGATGATGATGATATGGCGGAGTGGGATGACTACCATGCCCAAACACCATCTCCTTCTCCTGTAGCACCTGGAGACTCACCACCTGTCGACATTGCAAGTTTTCACCAGTTGATGGATAGAGCAGCCCAACGGTTCAAATTAACAACGGAACATAGAGAAGAGGATTGTTTTCTGTATGACATTAAAAATCAACCTTACAAGCAGACACATACAATCCCCCATTATCGAATTCATTTGGGATGAGGGCAAAAAGATAATGAAGACCTCCCCGTTTGGGAAGTATTGCTGTGGTATCTATTCTAAATGTGTGGAACCTGAATTTAGAAGTATCCATCAACAGAACAAGGTACTTACCTTCGGTAATGGAATGCTCTTTCTGTTGGATACACTAACTTCATGTTTCTCACTGCCCTTCCACATCCTGTTCTGTGGAGTGGACTCCAGAGCATCATAATGTTCAATCTAGTTAGATTTTGGCCCACTGTTGCCTACAGTTTGTTCAAGTGCTATGCGTCTGAGAGTGCAGAAGGGAAAAGATGAAGAAACTGACCTCAGTAAGCAGGGGTAGCACTTACTTGAGGCTTCACCTTCGAAGAAGGCGCAGAGTTACCTAGGGGTCCTCATGGTGCAACCAGTCGGCACATTACTGAAAACTCTCTTGATCAAGTCTGGAGCCTGTGGGTATTCTAAAGGTGAGGAATCTATGGTTCAAGTATTGACTGGAAAGAGTGTTACTGAAGGTAAGTAACTTGTTGATGGATACAGCATGCACACACCCTCTCCACATGCTTTACAAGCATCAAATGCTAATGCTTTTTAACATTGTTGTTGTTTTTGCATTTGTCACCCCGAGTGGGACGGGTATGCTCAGACGTGAGTCCCGTGCTCTCCATGCCACTGGAATCAAGCTATCCTGGCTGAAGAGGGGTGAAACCCCGAAAGCAGTCCTAGGATGCTTGGTTCCAGTCCAGGGAGGACCTGGCTTGGCAGTTCGGGCTGGACTGTTCCCATGAGGCACAGGGTCAAGACTGATTTGCATATGGCTGGGTTCAAACTGGAATGGCATGGTGATCAAAAAAATGACGGATTTAGGCCCAGATCTCTCTATTGGGGTGAATGTATGACCTTGTTCTGCATTCTGTCCATCAACTGTTGTTTTTGCTTTTAACATTAGGGCAGTTTGGGATATAGAGCAAGTACTGTGAGAGAGACAGAGAGAGAGCAAGAGACTTGGCTGTCAGGAATGAGAGGGGAACCATCACTTATCCATTTTGTTAGCGCATAGAGTGATCCAACATAAGAACAAAAAAGAACAGTCGCTACCTCGTGCCTAAATCTGTGGCAACATGTTCGTTTTCTCCAGTGCATTTATTTAAATCTAACAATCCTTCTGTTTAGAATGAGTATTCAGCATGTCACTGAGTGCTTTTGAACTTGGTATATCAATGTAATCAATAAAATGTTCAGGCCAAGAGGAGATGTTGTTGGTTTATGACTCAGGAACTGGTTCCAAACTTACCATCAAGACCACATTTAATCCCTTTCCTCTTGTTCCATCCTTCCTTCCCCACCTCTTCCCCCCACCTCCCCCTTTAGTGCTTCATTCCTTGGTTAATCCTCATTTCCTTTCTTCATTCACCTATTCTCACCTTTTTTTATGCCCTTCTTCCCTCACTAATATCTTCAGATTCTTTGTCCTTCCTTTCTTCTACCAGTTGGTTGGATACATCTTCCTGTGGATTCCTCACCTTATAGAGTGTCTGGAAAATCTTTTCTTCAGAAATAATTCTCAAGCTCTGTTATGTGGTGCTATGCAGCTTCCTCCATGACACTGGTGTATATTAGATGTCAGACTTGCACTGGTCAGTTTGTGTTTCCATTCCTCATCTATGCAAGAACGAAGCTCTCTTTCGGTCACTCACCATCAGAATTCCTCTATACTAAACAGTCACAAGGCCAAATGCCTTCACCAGATTTCTTAGGTTTTAAACCTTGTCGCAGATACTGCTTGAAGCTGTCCATTCAGATCCACACGACAAGCGCACATGGTCAGCCGTGCCACCAGTCGCCTCCGGATGTGCAAGTAGATACGCGCACAATGGGTCCCAAATGTCCCTTGGCCTAGCGGTAATGGGCAGCAGTTCTGGGTATGTTAATGTCTGTTCCTGCCATATGAGGAGATCCTGAAACCAATCTTTAAATTTAGGAGCTCGCCCTCTACCCCACCTGCACGCCACCTGTCTCTTAGCCAGTAGGAGCCCTAATGCAATGAATCTGCGATATGTGGGGAGTATATCCTCTGTGTAGCCTAAAAGCACCAGCAGTGGTGATTGTACAATCGTTGTCGCAGCCATTTGCCCCAGTGCTCCCAATACCTCATCCCAGAACATTCGTATTACACCACATTCCCAAGCCAGGTGTAGGAATCCCGCATTCTCCTGCCAACACCGTTCACAGGCATCGCTATCGTGCAGCTTAAATTAAAAAAGTTTGATAGGGGTTTAGTAGAGTCGTTGGAGATAGTTATAGTGAATGATTCGTAACTGGCTATTCGCTGATATCTTGCCTGTCTGCTGGCAGCAGTGGCCCCATTTCCTGTCATCCAGTGGTTCTCCGATCTCATGCTCCCGTTACACCCTGGCTGTCCCCGTATAGGTGTGTATCTCTTTCTGTGTGTTGTGGTATATAAGGGAAACGACGTCGGCGGGACTGTTAGTCTGGAGTAAGCTGTGAAGTGCTTTCAGCGTAGGGGATTTGGTAGGGTAGTTAGGGGTCGCAGCTTTAACACTCTGCCTTAATTGAACATATAGTAATAAGTCCATTGGGCCGGGCTCTTTATGGAGGAAAAGCTGGTCTTTGGTGCGAAATGTGCCGTCTATGTACAGATCCCCCAAGGTCGCTATGTTCAGCCTATTAAGGAGTTGGCGACACCGTGGCTCCTGGGTGACCTCAGGTGCAGGATGTCCAATTATTGGGAGCAGTAGGGAGTATGGCATCTCCAAGTTCAGTCGTTTCATGATTTTTCCCCACGCCTCCACCGTGCACTTCACGGTGGTGGAGTACACATCACTATTCCGTGGTTGCGTGGCAGTGAATCCGGACAGTGGGGTGGGCTGTGTGTAGTATTGTTACGCCGCGAAGTGTGGCATGAAAGGAGGCAGCTGAAACCAATACGTTGTTTAGTGTGCCTGTGCACTTAAATAGTATAGTTCAAAGTCAGGGGCCTCAAAGTCTCCCTGCGTATATGGTAGCGTCAGTGTTTCCCATTTCAGTCTGGGCTGCTTTCCACCCCAAGCAAGGTGTATCACCTTAGTTTTAAGGGTCTTCAAAAAGGCCGGTCCTGGTGCATAGGCGAGATTTATAAAGAGGTACAGAAGTTTGGGTGGGATCACCATCTTCATTAAAGAGATCCTTCCTGCCATCGACAAGGGCAACACTATCCCTCTTCCCACGGACTCCGTGATGTGGTCAATCACCTTACCATAGTTAGCTCGCAAGAGCTCTGAACTGTCTCTGGTAACCGTTATGCCCAGATATTTAACTTCACTAGGACACCATTCAATAGGATAGTCGAGGGGGTAAGGGCACACAGCGTCCATAAGCGGAAACCGTTGGCTTAATTCATGTTTGTATTTTCCTTTCCTTATCGGTTCCTTACATTTACCCTTTAAAATTATCCTCGATTTCCCTTTGCTCCTGTGTTGTCTTCTTTTTACTCAGCATCATTGGCATAGCATGACCACTAGGGAGGTGTTGGTGTCTTTAAAGTAGGCTTCGGTACCCTTCTCTGGCCCTCTCGGTATATCGTAGGGTTGTCACTGTGTACAAGCGGAGTGCGACCTTGGGTATTTCTCTCCCTTGTCCCTAACACCTGTTATGCGAACTCGTTCTACGTCAGAACTCTCCAAGTTTTTGACCCTATGCCTCTCTAAGGTGTGAATCCCTCTCTCCCCACAGCCCTTGGATCCCTCTTCTGTCTGGTCTCTTAAAATATATGTCGCATTTGGCCTCTGACAGAATTCTGTATCACTGAGATTGGTGGGGCAGACGTCTAGCAGGTGTGTGAAAATAGTCTCCCTGGCTTGCTGTAGCCAACTGTATGACATTTGACCCCTTTTTGGCTTCTGTTTCTTGGAGCTGAGATTCAACATTTTGTTGACCGTCTTGAACAAGTGCCGTCCACCACCTTTTGGGGGTGAATCCTCCCTCCATTCAAGCTATCCTGCCATAGTGAGGCAGACTCATGATTGGCCTGACTGAGACCTGGTACGTGATCAGTTTGCTGACATGCCTAGGCTATAGGAAGGCAAGGGAGAGTCCAATACAACACTGTGTGCTTTGAGTAAACTTGCCCCTTCTACAGATTGAAGTGTGTGATGGTTCCTCTCTTGAACGAGTAGCAGGGGTTTGTCAGCTGTGTCATGCAGCCATAGTAACACGAGTGTTCTTTTCACGCTGAGTGCATTTTAGTGTAAATATTTCAAAGAATTGTTTTTACAGCAACAAAAGCACGGAAGCCTTCATATCATATCATGTAGACCAGGGTTATTGCATCTCCAGCTTTTACAAACTGAACTGTTTATATGTTTATCACAGCCTCTGTTAGGCAGCGCACACTTGTGGGGAAAAAACCCATCATGTATAAACCCAGGACCCCTTGACAGCAATTATCGGGGACACCTGTCCAGCACTGATTACGTTTATAGAGCATATCGTTGAACCATAAGGGTTACTCGTATTATTGCACTTACGCCACATTTTGCACAATTACTCAGCCCAACTGTACTTCGATCTTACATGTGGCATTATATGGCCCCTTTTTGGAGACAGAAGTTTCTGCACTAGGGTAACTCTTCTGATAGGTTCCATCCCACAATATTTAGGTCTGAGGATTTCCTTTATATAGGCACTGCGGTGAGCATCAATTTTGATGTATTTGTCATTATAGTCTTTCGCTGCTTTTTTCTGCCATTGGAATGTCATCATGTGGGATTTTAGCGTGTACAGTTTTATTTTCTGAGTGCATTACCTGTAATGATATTGCTGCAGTTAGCTTGTTATCCCTGGCACAGACATATTACACCTGTATGACTTTATTATATGGGGTGCCCAACAAATGAACTTGCGATAAATACTTTTAATGCTAATGTAATTTTCTGTAATGATATTATTTAACTTGTATTATCTTAGATATAATGTTGTGTGCTTTTATGGTTTCACAGCCGAATAAAGATTTTATACTACTACCACAGCAGCAAATATTATATTTTGTAATTGGAAAAAGCGTAATCACTACATAGATTTACATACATTATATACTATTTGTCACTTAAGGGTATTTTTCGCAACATCTAAGACGAACAAATGCATTATTACACTTACTGTAATGTAGTCTACCTGCTTGTCCTGTAGAATCGTGAAAAACTTTAAGATTGAAGCAGCTAATTATCTTGTACTGATTTTTGCAGTTATCTCAGGCTTTTCTGCTTTCGCATTTTTAGGGGATTAGAATTAGATCATGTTGAAGTGATTTGTTCAGCTTGGAGTGATATAGTTGTAAGCCACCATAGCAGCGCCTGATTGTAATTGCTCCAATAATTGGAGCAACTGGAATACATGAACCATTTTTGCTGAGTGTTTTGGGAAAATGTGAGATCAAGAAGACAGTAATAGAAAGTAAATTTAACATACGATAGCCTTTCCCTTTTAAATATTAATGCCGCGGATTGGGAGTGTGTACAGATGTTGCTAAGCTGTGATATAAGAAGGTGCTTGTTCTTTGAATTCTGGGAAAACACTTAGTAACACGAGACCCTTTTAGGAAGTCTCATTCTGAGAAAGTATTTTGCATTAATGCACCAGAGCACATCGTTTTGTGGGAAGCAATGAGAGATTTTAACACATGGACCCTTTACATGATTTTCGGAACAAAGTGATCCAGCTGGTTTCTCTGGAGAAACTTGGCAAAAAACCTATTTAAATGTTAATCTGAGACATAACTTGGTCACAATGTCTAATTTTCATAGGTTGTTTAGTCGAACTCCAGTGATTGTAAATGGTCAAATATATATAGTCCACTCTTTTTTAGGTTGCGCCTGGGCAGCGCAAGCGCTGCTCTACGAGGCGTGCTGTATTAGAGTATGGACTTGAACCCCGCCCACTCTCCGCCCATATTTGCCTTTGGAATGTGTAATTTTCCCTCATAAATGCTGGCTCCTGATTTGTTAATAGTCTTGTTAGTCCCTCCTTAGTACCACATTCAGCGCGCCATGCGCACTTTCACTTTCCAACCAGCCCGGGACAATGGCAGTCGCTTCTTTGAAATAAAATAGGTCTCGCATTTACAAGAATTTTAGCTATTGACATTGTAAATAACAATGTCCTTTATTTATGTGTTAATTATCAACAAAGATGAATAAAAGGCATTTTCATTTACAATGTCAATAGCTTAAACTCTTGCAAATGCGAGACCTATTGCATTTCAAATGCTTGTTATAATACTGTATCTGAAAGAAACACGTTAGTTAGATTCCTTACCTTAGAATATCCCCAGCCGTCAGGCTGGATCCGGAAAGATTTTTCATCAACAATACCCTTCGCTAGGCGTCGTCTGCGGCTCCGTGTCCATTGGCGGCTCCGCGTCCGTCGTGATCGCCGGGATGATGTCGTCGGAGTACTTAAACACCGCCCTCGTGCGCTGACGTCAGTTCTTCTTTTTTTTCGCGCCAGTAAGCGCAAATTGGGGAAGTATAACTTTAAAAACTTTTTTGGTTCCTCTTTCGAGTCGACCTCGACTCCTGGTGCCGGTAGGAATGCCCTGGTTCAAGCCGTGCGATTCCTGTCACCGCCTGATGTCGGTCACGGGTCACCACCGTCGGTGTTTCTACTGCCTTGGGGCTGACCATGATGCTGAGTCGTGCCTCGACTGCCGGGCCTTGACCTCGAAGGCTAGGCGGGAGCAGTCCCGCAAGCTGCTCAAGATCCGGCAGTCTGCTCCACGCCGCTTAAGGTCCCGGTCAAGGAGGAGGTCGAGGGACCGGTTGCGGAGCCGCAGCCATCACCGCTCGTCGGGGTCGAAGTCTTCGCATTCCGGTAAGTCGAGGCACAGTAAGAAAAAGTCGAAGAGGCCGACTATCCTCGCCGGTCGCGCGACTCGGCTGAGGGTTCGAGTGGCACTACCCGCGCGGCTCCATCGGAGCCGCAGGAGTCTCATCCTGCCCCATACCCTCCGGTCTCTGGGCCTAATGCGACTCCGAGCGAGATCCGAGACTACCTCGTGGCCATGAGGAGTCTCGCTCCGCCGTCGAGGCCTGCCGGCGCGCCTTCGGGCCCAGCAGGTCCGACTGGGAGGCCTAGCGAGCCGGCGGCTCTGGCGCCATTGTCGACTTTGGTCCCGATGCCGCAGGCCCCCGTGGGATCCAGGCCTGGATCCTGGTCAACTCCGGTTGACCTTACGATCCCTCCGCCGGCGCCGACCCCTTCAGTGCCGCCCCCCGTCTTCGGACGACGTCGTCCCCAGGTTCAGTCCCAGTCCGGCGTCGGAGCGGCGCCGCCCGATGCAGTCTCCGGCGCTGATAGATGAGCAGTTCATCTACCGCCCGCCTCCGACCTTTCAGCCTGTCTACCAGGAGTCGGATGACTGGGAGGGGTCTGAGGACCGTTAAGTCAGGACTGGGCAGAAGAGCTGGGGGATGCCAGTGGCCTCGACACCTCCCCTGACACTGGCTTCATCTCTCCTCCCTCCGTGGCTACGGAGGAGGGTGCTACCTATTCTGTGGTGCTGCGCAGGGCTGCCGAAGCCCTTTATCAGGAGCTCCCTGCAGTGGCCGTGAGGACTAACCTCCTCACTGAAGTGCTTCAACCGCCAGTAAGCTCCTCGGAGCCTCTACTGCAGTTCAATGAAGCACTGACTGACGTCCTGTTTTGCACCTGGTCCAAGCCCTCCACAGTCACTCCTGTGGACCGGAACGTGGCCTGGCGCCACCTCCCTGCACCGGGCGACCCTAGCTTTCTGTCGGTGCGCCCCACCCCTGAGAGCCTGGTTATCCAGGCCTCTACATCCCAGACCGCCTTCCCATCCGCTCCTCCGGATCGGGAATCCAAAAGGTTAGAACAGTTTGGGAAGAAGCTGTTTTCCTCCCTCAGTTTGGGGTTGCGGTCTATCAACACCGCGTGCCTTTTGGACCGTTACACCCACTCCTTGTGGGATACGGTGGCGGACGTGCTGCCCCAGTGTCCGGAGGAGGCCAGGACACGGCTTGCCCAGGCTCTTGCTGAGGGGCGAGATGCAGCACGGTACTCGATTCGATGTGGGCTTGACACCACGGACTCGCTAGGTGGGGCGATTGCGACGACGGTGGCGATTCGTCGCCACGGCTGGCTGAGATCCACGAAAATGTCCAGAGCACCCTCATGGACATGCCCTTCGATGGCTGTCGCCTTTTTGGCGACAAAGCGGATAGTGCGCTGGAGCGCTTTAAGGACTCCAGGGCTATGGCCAAGTCCTTGGGCCTCTCGGCCCGCTCCCGCAAACTTCCGCTTTTCGCCCCTTTCGTGGCCATGGAAGGGGCGCCCCCACACGTCGGTCTAGCCACAGGCCACAGAACCAGTCTCAACGCGGTCGAGGACGTGGATTCCGCCGAGGCGGAGCAGGGGACAGAGAGCCGGTCAGCCCAAATCTGCCCCAGCAGCATCTGCCTCAAAGCCTTCCTAGTCCGACCTATCTGAAAGAAACACGTTAGATACCTCACCTTAGAATATCCCAAGGCGTCCGGCTGGATCCAGAAAGATTTTTCATCAGCAATACCCCTTGCGCGTCGCTAGGCGTCGTCTGCGGCTGCGCGTCCGTCGTCTGTGTCGTGTGCCGGAATGACGTTGTCGGAGTACTTAGACGCCGCCCTCGCGCGCTGACGTCAGTTCTTCTTTTTTCTGCGCCAGACAGCGCCGATCCGGGAAGAGCTTACCCCTTTAGTCACTTTTTGACTAAAACTTTTTGAGACTCTTTTGTCTACTCATCGACCGAACTGATGCCGGTAGGATGCCTGGTTTTAAAGCCTGTGACTCCTGTCACCGACTAATGTCGGTAACGGACCACCATCACTGGTGCCTTTACTGCCTTGGGGCAGACCACGACGTGGAGTTGTGCCCGGACTGTCGGGCCGTGACCTCGAAGGCTAGGTGGGAGCGGTCCCACAAGCTTCTCGAGCTCCGACACTCTGCTCCGCGCCGTTCACGGTCCCGGTCCAGGAGTAGGTCCAAGGACCGGTCGCGGAGCCGCAGCCACCACCACCGATGGTCGGGATCCAAGTCTTCGGGTAAGTCGAAGCACAGTAAGAAGTCCAAGAGACAACATCGCTCTTCGGACTCCCCTCGCCGGTTGTGTGACTCGGTCGAGGGTCCGGGTGGTACCACCCCCGCGGCTCCGCAGGAGCCGCGTCCGCCCCCATACCCGCTGGTCCCTGGGACTGACACGACTCCGGCGGAGATCAGTGCCTTCCTCTCGGCCATGAGGGGCCTGGTTCCGCCGTCGACGCCTGCCGGTGCGCCTTCGGGCCCCGCAGGCTCGACTGGGAGGTCTAGCGAGCCGGCGGGTCCTGCCCCGGCACCATCGTCGACTTCCGTCCCGACGCCGCCGGTCCCCGTGGGTTCCAGGCCTGGATCTCAGTCGATGTCGACACCGGTGCCGCCCCCGGCGCCATCTCCGGGCGACGCCGTGCCCCGGTTCGGGCCCTGCGCCGCATCCGACACCGATAGGTGACCATTTCATCTTCCGCCCGGCTCAGATCATTCCCCCTGTTTATCAGGAATCAGATGACGGTGGCGACTGGGAGGGCTCTGATTACACTCTGGCCCGCCAGGACCAGTTATCCAAGGACTGGGCAGATGAGCTGGGGGATGCCAGTGGCCTTGACACCTCCCCTGACACTGGCTTCATCTCTCCTCCGACCGTGGCTTCGGAGGAAGGTGCTACCTTTTCCGTGGCGTTGCGTAAGGCGGCTGGAGCTACCTACTGTGGCCGTGAGGACTAACCTCCTCACTGAAGTGCTCCAACCATCAGCAGGCTCCTCGGAGCCTCTGCTGCCGTTTAGCGAGGCACTAATGGACGTTATCAAGGGCACCTGGTCCAAGCCCTCCACAGTCCCTCCTGTGGATCGGAACGTGGCCGACGCCACCGCCCTGCACCGGGCGACCTCAGTTTTCTGTCCCAACACCCCACCCATGAGAGCCTGGTCATCCATGCCTCTACTTCCCAGACCTCCTTCCCGTCCGCTCCCCCGGATCGGGAATCCAAGAGACTGGAGCAGTTTGGCAAAAAGCTGTTCTCCTCCCTTAGTTTAGGGCTGCGGTCAATTAACACCGCTTGTCTCTTGGACCGTTACTCCCACTCTCTGTGGGATACGGTGGAGTATGTGCTGCCCCTGTGCCCGGAAGAGGCCCGGACACTGGTCGCCCAGGCTCTTGCCGACGGGCGGGACGCAGCGCGGTATGCCATCCGATGTGGTTTGGACACGACTGACTCACTTGGCGGGGCAATGTCGTCCACGGTGGCGCTTCGTCGTCACGCCTGGTTGCGGTCCACTTCTTTTTTCGGGGATGTCCAGAGCAACCTCATGGACATGCCCTTTGATAGCGATCGCCTCTTTGGCGAGAAAGCGGACAGTGCGCTGGAGCGCTTTAAGGACTCCAAGGATACGGCCAAGTCCTTGGGTCTCTCAGCCCCGCGCCCGCAATCTTCCGCTTTTCGCCCATTTCGTGGCCAAGGAAGGGGCGCCCCCTCACGTCTGCCTAGCCACAGGCCGCAGAACCATCCTCCATGCGGTCGCGGACATGGATTCCGCCGAGGCGGTACAGGGGGTCAACGTGCTGGTCCATCCACATCCACCCCAGCAGCATCCGCCTCAAAGCCTTCCTAGTCCGTGCTTTCAGGCCCATTCCACGCCAGTGGGCGGCAGAGTTCGCCATCACCTGCTCCATTGGCGTTACATCACTTTGGACAGGTGGGTGCTGCAAATCGTCCGAAGGGGCTACTCCCTCCCCTTCGAGACGACCCCTCCAGCATGTCGGGGGATCACTTGAATCTTCTACGGGAGGAAGTTGCGGCCCTCTTGGCCAAAGGGGCCGTCAAGCGCGTTCCTGGTCCAGAAGTAGGCCGTGGTTGTTATTCCCACTACTTTCTGGTTCCCAAGAAGGGCAAAGGGGGTCTACGCCCTATCTTGGACCTCGGGAGCATCAACGCCTTCCTCCGGAAGGAGAGGTTCAAGATGCTCACCTTAGCTCAAGTTCTGGCTGCCCTAGACCCTGGAGACTGGATGGTAGCGTTGGACTTGCAGGACGCTTATTTTCACATCCCCGTCCTGCCAGCCCACCGGCGTTAGCTGCGGTTCACGGTGGGTCAGGAGCATTTTCAGTTTCCTGTGCTCCCCTTCGGCCTCACCAGTGCCCCTCGGGTGTTCACGAAAATGATGGTGGTGGTCGCAGCTCATCTGCGCAGATCAGGGGTTCTAGTCTTCCCCTATCTCGACGACTGGTTGTTGAAGGCGGGCTCGCCCCGGACAGTCATCTCCCACCTCCAGAGTACGGCCGACCTCCTGCATTTGCTTGGGTTCTCCATCGTGCCGAAGTCGCATCTGAGTCCCTCCCAGAAGCTCCTTTTCATCGGAGCGGTTCTGGATTCGGCGCAGTTTCGGGTCTGTCATCCGGAACAGCAGGTTCGGGATATTCAGGCTCTGATTCCGATCTTTCAGCCTTTTATCCCGGGTTTCGATCAGGTTGGTGCTGGGTCTGATGGCCTCCTGCATCCTGCTGGTACATCACGCCAGGTGGCGGAGGCGGGCTCTGCAGTGGGACCCGAAGTTCGAATGGGCTCAACATAGAGGAAACCTGTCAGACCACGTCCTGATCTCGGAGGGCACTGTAAGGCCGTTTCAGTGGTGGCTCACGGACCGCGATTGGGTCAGTGGCAGATCCCTCTCCCTTCCCCACCCGGAGCACGTAGTAGTGACGGATGCGTCCCTCCTCGGATGGGGGGGCCACATGGGAGAGGCGGAGATCAGAGGCCTCTGGTCTCCTGCGGAATCCTGGCTCCATATCAACTTTCTGGAGCTTTGGGCGATCCGGCTTGCACTGAAGGCATTCCTTCCATCTGTCCGGGGAAGTGTGGTGCAGGTGTTAAAGGACAACACCACCGCCATGTGGTATTGCAACAAACAGGGTGGGGTTGGGGTCGTGGACCCTTTGTCAGGAGGCTCTGCGCCTCTGGACATGGCTGGAACATCACCCTGGTGGTTCAACACCTGGCAGGTTCTCTGAACGCCAGGGCGGACAAACTCTTCCGCCGCTGCATGATGGATCACGAATGGCGTCTGAACTCTGACGTGGCGCAAGGCCTCTTTCGGCAGTGGGGAGAGCCTAGGTTAGATCTATTCGCCACCGAAGAGAACGCGCAATGTCATCAGTTCTGCACGTTGGAATTTCCAAGGCGGCACTCGCTCGGAGACGCTTTTCGTCTCGAGTGGAGTTGCGGTCTGTTGTACGCCTTTCCGCCTATACCACTTCTGCCCAGAGTGCTGAAGAAGATCAGGCGTGACTGGGCCCAAGTCATCCTTGTGGCTCTGGATTGGGCACGAAGATACTGGTATCCTGAACTACTCAGTCTGTCAGTCGATCCCCCGATCCGACTGCCTCTTCAGGAGGACCTTCTGTCGCAGCAGCAGGGGAAGGTCCTCCACCCAAACATGTCCAGTCTCCACCTCCATGCGTGGAGATTGAGCTGCGGCAGTTGATGCCATTTGACTTTCCTCCTGAAGTCTGTGATGTCATTCTGGCAGCCAGGCGTCCTTCCACTAAAACGGTATACGCCTGCAGGTGGAATACATTTGTGGCATGGTGCACAGCAAAGGCTGTGGATCCCCTTTCCGCCCCTCTTTCAGAAGTTCTCCTCTTTCTTCTTTCCCTGGCCCAGCAGGGCTCTGCTCTGGGCACCCTTAAGGGATATCTTTCAGCTGTTTCTGCTTTCTTACGGCTTCCTGATCAGCCTTCTCTTTTCAAGTCCCCTGTTGTTGCTCGATTCTTTAAAGGCATTACTCATATGTTTCCTCCTGTCCCTTTCGTAATGCCTCAGTGGGATTTGAACCTGGTGTTAACCTATCTGATGTGCGCTCCTTTTGAGCCACTTCATAATTGTCCTCTTCTTCGTCTTCTGCTTCTTAAGACTGCTTTCCTGGTTGCCATCACCTCTGCCAGACGGGTGAGTGAGCTTCCAGGCTCTATCTTCTAAGCCTCCTTTCCTCTCTGTCCATCCGCACAAGGTTGTTCTCAGGACTCGTCCTTCCTTTCTCCCTAAGGTGGTAACTGCCTTTCACATCGGGCCAGTCTGTTACATTGCCCACCTTCGTTCTGCCTCTGCATCCCTCGAAAGAGGAAGAGAGGCTTCACCGTCTGGACCCAAAACTAGCGCTGTCCTTCTATCTGGACCGCACGAAACAGTTCCGGGTGGACGACCAACTCTGTTGGCTACGTGGGCGCTAAGAAGGGGCGGGCAGTGCACAGCGAACCATCTCTCGGTGGGTCGTTTTGTGCATTAAGGCCTGTTATTCCTTGGCTAAGAAGGAACCTCCTGTGGGGCTGAGGGCCCATTCCACTCGGGACACAGCGGCTAATACTGCCCTGGGACGGGGAGTCCCTCTGCAGAACATTTGTCAGACAGCAACGTGGGCAGCGCTGCACACCTTTGGCAAGCATTACTGCCTGGAAAGCCAAGTCCGGAGAGACAGCTTCTTTGGCCATTCCATTCTCCAGGACTTCCTGGTGTGATCTTGGTTCGCAGACCCACCACCGGGTTTGGTATGGCTGGGGTATCTATTCTAAGGTAAGGAATCTAACTAACGTGTTTCTTTCAGATGCACAAGTTACTTACCTTCGGTAACGATATATCTGTAAGAAACATTAGTTAGTTAGATTCCTTACCGCCCCACCGATCCTCCCCACTCTGCGAACTGACATCTAGGGTTAAGGTCATCCCTTTCAGGGCCCTAGATTCTTGGCACCAGTGTCGGTTTCTTGCATGGCTCTGCGTTCCTGGCGTGGAAAGCGGTGTACAAGAACTGACGTTATCCCGGCGATCACGATGCCGACGACTGACGCGGAGCCGCAGACGACGCCTAGTGATGCGCAAGGGTATTGCTGACAAAAAATCTTTCTCGATCCAGCCTGACGCCTGGGGATATTCTAAGGTAAGGAATCTAACTAACTAATGTTTCTTACAGATATATCGTTACCAAAGGTAAGTAACTTGTTCATCGCTAAGTACCACTGAAGTAATCATGGTACTTTGTATCCCAGATTTGAGAATGGTTTGGGAGAAGAACATATGTGGATGGATGCAGAATCCTATTGGCACTGCGCTTTTAAAATCACGTTTGTGTTAATTTTCTATGCAGATGGACAAGAGGAAAGACCCCTCATCCGTGGACATCAAAAAGGTGCTTTTGGACATGAGGAATTACAGGATGGGATTGATACAAACAGCAGATCAACTTCGTTTTTCATACCTCGCTGTTATCGAAGGAGCAAAGTTTATCATGGGTGACTCTTCAGTTCAGGTTGGTGGTGTTTGTATACTTATGAGTAGTGCTGCAGCATTCACAACTGTCCATAGTACTGGAAGTCGCAAATGTGTGCGGAGTATGAACATTGGAGAGAAAATAACCAACTCCAGTAAAAAAGTATTCCAATGTGTAATTTAGTCCTCACAAATTAAATAAAATTATCAAAAACATATCTTAATCTAAATTTTCTTCTGTGCAGCCCGCCCATTGTGTCTATACAAAGTCACTTATCTAAGTAGAGCTTTATAGAAGCACCGTGTGACCAATAGTTGCAGGCTTGATTACTTATTGGTAGGTACTGCGCTGAAACGATGTGCCTCTTAACAACTGTGACACCAGACCAATGCTGGGTTGCTGATTTCTCCCCACCCTGCCCAAGAAAATTATTATAATTACCCTCATTTTGTGCCTTCTGCTGTCCGGTGTCTGTTAAAATGGCAGAAATAAAAAGCAGGAAGTTGGTCTGGTAACTGTGGGAATTCAAAAGGTGGGTAATCCCGATTAGAGAGAATATCCACACGAAGAGTGGCACCGAATGCAATTAATTTGGTCAACATTTCCTTGAGAGGGTCTCGTCTTTATTGTAGTTGAGAATGTTAAAAAGCTTTCTGTAGTCTACCGGTATGTTATAGCACTTAATTTATTGGAATCAGGCAGAATTGCGTGTGTAGAAGACTTTCAGTCTGTTACCTTTTGGTGACTACACTGAGATGCCATCTGCACACATCTTTAAAAGGCTTTGAATGCAGCCAAACTTGTATCAACAGCACGCAAGCTTTTTAATAATCTCTACTGTATTAACAAACAACCAGATTAAATAATAATGAATGTTTGACCAATTCAAATTGTTTCTCATGAGGATAAGGGTGCTTGCAGTGCACATCAAATTCTGCTCATCTGACTTAGCGCTTTGTTCTTCCTTTAACACCACAAAGATGATTTATTGTTCTCTGTGATCCATTGAAGTCTTGCTTTCATGTACGTTAATTTCCAACAGTTTTGTGCTAGGGCTGGTTTGTGTTTACCTTCGTTAAATACTCATCATTCGGTTCCACCAGCACATCTCAAATCATCTGCCCTTAGGTCCTGGGAAAGAAAGATGGCATTTGCAACACATACGTGTTACTTCCAGATTCAATAGTGTCAACACAAGTTTAGCAGCCTCAGAGAAAGTAAAAAGTTGGCTGCTTATAGTCACCTACCAGCAATAACATCAGCTGGAGGTGTCTGCAGCCAACCATTTTTATTATCCCTTTGATTTTCCCCAATGACCATACCATCTCTTGCAGCCTCCAGAGCAACAATAACCACGTTTGCACTCAACCCGAATCTGTACCTTGCTTGTTGCATAAGGGACTTCACTTACTTGGCCCCATATTAATTGACTTTTTTAAACAGTTTTTGAAAGCTTGAAATCCAAAACCACTTGCCTGGGTGGCCAGGCCTTCAGAGTGCAAGCTGCCACGCTGTGGCATTATTTTCCTAATTTCCTAAAGCACTGTATAATCATACCATCTGGAATTTAGTAGCTGATTTAGGAGAGGGATTTTCAAGAAATGTATCTTTGGAAATGACACTCTGCATCAAGAACCCTTTGGTATGTAAACACTTAAAACGTTAGCATACCAGCATGTAAGCACTGGTTCTTTCTGTTGAGATCAATGCACAGAAGCTTTGTTGTCTTGCCTGGTGCTACTGCTATCATCGCACAACGCAAGCAGCTAATGGCATGGGTTGAAGGGAATTAACTTACTGAAGCAGATAGGCTGCTTTTTTGGAGTCACCCGCAAGGTAATTACAGAATTACCTGCAGAATTTAATTCTCATCGGCTCCAGCGCAGTTCTGTGGACTAGAACCTGAGGAAACTCAACCCTGTGTTCCCTTTACCCTGAGTACATCAGCCCTCCTCCATTCGATCCAGGGCTTTAAGTGGGATAAAACAAGCTAGCCGCCTAAATCGCTCCGTAACTATTTGCCTTTCACCGGGGGCTTGCCATGCGCACTTCGGCGGGAAGGGTTTGTGAACCTTGGGGCTGTGACCGATGCTGGAGGCTCACCGGAATACATCCTTCCCACGTCGCAACACGCTATCGAACAGACTTTGCTCGTGGCGTAGACTGGGCGCCGCTGGTGTCTACACTGTGTGTGCTGCCTCCTGCCCTGATCGGTGGCGGTGAGGATTCCATATAGTGGATCTGCCCTCATTGCCCCGTGCACCACTTGCCGCTGGGACGCGCCCTGAGTTTCCTGACGCGGCGATCTGCTTGGCCTGGGGCGGCAGCTGGATCGGTGCTGCGTGCTGGCTGCCGAGATCGCAGCGGTGGACATTGCCTGAGTAGATGCCCCTGCAGGTGGTGAGTGTGACGCTTTCTGCTTCCCCTCCCGTTCTGAATCTGACTCCACCTGTGCCCCCCGTCCCCACCATGGCTGCCAGTGCATAACCCTGCCCCTCACCCAAGGTGCAGTTAGACACTCTTGTGTGTTTCCTTTTGGGTTTGCTGGTGCGCTGCCCCCTGCCAAGAAAAGACCGACGCATACACACTTTGTTTTACGAATCCCAGGGTAGTCTATCATCTGATTCCTGCTACTCGGAGGGTTCCTGGCAGTAAGCCTCACAGGGACTACCAGTCCCAGCATCCTTAGCGCCGCCACAGGTGCCGCGAGTGAGGGGAAGGCGTCACCCATCGCGCTTATTACGCTACCTCTCCCCCTGCGGCGCGGGACACAGCCCGGACCAAGCCCGGACCCGTCAGAGGCTGGACTAGGTCAGGTATCCTGGCTTTGGCAGAAGCGGCTTGCCATTAGTTCTGACCCCTGTTTTGGGAATTTGTACCTCGTCCTGGACTTGAGACTGAAAGATAAGATTTGGGTAACAAGGTACAAGGAATTTGAACTACTTGATATTATAACATTGTGCACTAAAGTATCTTCCTTGGGAACATGGAGCAGAGGGAACTAGCTAAGAGGAAATCGTTGGGCAGGGGGTGGCAGGCACTTTAGATGCTTTATAATGAGGGCGGAGACAGTGCTTATGCACGAAATGACTCTTACTGAACATAGACTTTCCTTTGAGCCCCAGTCCCAGCCCCCCCTCCACAAATTGATGCCTCTAGTGGTACTATCTCGGTCGCTCACCCTGACCCCAGCTCTTCTGCTGGATCACCTGCACCTTTGGCATCGGTCATTCCGTTTGAACAGGTTCCTGCACTATGTATTGCCCCAGTGATAAACGAAACAACTGTTAGATCCAAAGTGCACACTAGAAGCCAATTAAATAAGGATCCCCAAGGAAGTAGCACTTTACCCTAGCCTAAAACGGAATGGGCCGGGCCCTGGCAAGCAGAACTACCCATTATCTAAAAGAGGGCGTAGAGGTGTAGTGAGAGAGGCTATCGAGGTTGTTGAGGACATATCTGGCAATATAACGGATAATTTTGCCCCGGCTCCACCTCTTGTATCCTCTTTGCCATCTATTGATGGCGAAGAGCTTTGGTCCAGATTGGGTGACGTTGTATCTGTCACATTGAACCCACTGATGCAAAAATTGGCTATACTAGAAAAGGCTACCGATAAACGTGTGAGCGCTGCTTCCTTAAATTCACAGAAGCAACTATGCCCTATAAATGCTTAACCTTTCCAGCCTCCCCTGGTCGGTGCCTCTAGTGCTAATTCTGTTCAGTATTCTGGGACCAACTGTAGTCGTAAAGGAGAATCTACTAACTCTGGCACGGGCTCTTTACCAGCCCATAACCCCATTTCTTCTAATGACCAAGATACTAATTGCACGGGGTTAACATTACCGAGAGCAAAAGACCCAGCCCATATTCCTAGTACAAATGTATCGTACCCCAAACAATAATTTCCCATAAAAAGCTCAGACGTATGCACTGATGAATTACAGTCAAAAAGGGGAAATGGTCCCCCCGATAGAGCAGGGAGTGGTACGAAAGGTAATGACGTGCTCCATCTACCTCCCGAGGCGACTCCCTACACAATAGTGTTGGCTAATGTTCCTAAACTGCCTCTGAGGGCGCCGGAACACTGGTCCAGTTTGAAAAACAAATCTTTATTCGAGCTAAGCAGGAGGACAAGGTTAGGCAACCCGCTCCACTCAAACTTTAAAATGGTGAGACGTGTTGGTTGGGTAGGGAATTCGATTAAGGCCAGGGATGTGTAGTAATCTCCTTTGGGTCACCCGAACTTGTTAATGCAATCTTAGAAAGGGCGGGCAACTGGACGATGGCTCGGACAGGGATTAGTCTCTTACCTCTTGGTTACTTTTATAAACTACATTGCATGAAACATGCACCATTCGGGAAGCTTTTAGGGGAGGGGCAGAGGCAGGCTAGTTAAGCGATCCCAGTTAATAACCAGTTTGATGTCTTCAGCCCCCTGGATGAGAATGTTTGACTGTTCGCATCGAATCCAGTGGGTAAAGGGCACTTTGATCATAAAGCCCCAGATAGGGGTATGTCTTCTGAAATTCATCCCTTTACCTGTGTGGAAGCTGATGGGATCTCCGATTTGAGAGAGGTGGATAGTGGTTCATATATGAAGTCTATCATTGGTAGTTTCTGCAAAGTGAGTGGGCATACTGTTAACTTTTATACAAATGAGTTGCCCTTGGCTACCCGGAATGACGTTTGTGCCTTAACTCCCGAGTTCCAGGACGTCATTCTTTACACCGAACTAATAGTCTGGGATCTCCAAACCATAGCTACTGAAGAGACCATCATAATTAACTCCTATGGAGTAGCCGGTGCATCCGGGAGTGCCACTGACAGCAGTTCACTGGTAAATAATAGCTTAAGTATACTATCCTGGAACCTTGCAGGGATACAGTCTAAAATGCAAGATCCCGAATGGTTTACTGCCATGGGTAACATTGATATACGTGCATTTCAAGAAACCTGGGCCATAGACAAGGTGCACATTAATGGCTATACTTCTTATTGTGTGGATGCTCTCCCTCCAAAAACGTCTGGTAGGGCCAGTGGCTGCTTACTAATATTGGTCAAAAACGACATAGCCTGTAGGTATAAGCAACTCACTATAAACACACCCGATATACTGGGTATTGAGCTTACCTTTCCGTCTGGTCTAATTTTGACCCTGCTTAAAGTGTACGCCAGGTCCGAACCTTTTAATAGCGAATCTGTAGTAGTTTCACTGCTAGATGACTTAGTGGGAGGTTATCAGGTAATCTCTAAAATCATAGTTGCAGGAGATTTTAATGCCGCGTTCAAACCCTATGCCTTATTAAGTGCTTCCCTTGAAGAAGAGGACGAGATTTGGGGTATTCCCAATTTGGTAATAGATAAACCTGCCCAGCGTTGGTCTAATGTGTCCTTGCAGATTGCCTCCCTAACCGCCGGTAGGAGTATGAGGGCATGTAATGGGAGAACCCCTTCAGATTTAGCAAGGAAGGCTACCTTTAAAAGGGGTGTCTACACTAGCATTATAGACTATATCTTCGTTGATGTTAGAATATGGTCTTTAGTGGAAGACATGTCAATTGAGCTAAGGACAGACAGTGACCATAATTCTCTGTTTTTAAAATTAAAGGGTAAGGACCTGCTTAGGGGTGCCCACTGTTGTATTTCTAATTTAACTGAGCGAAGTCCCAACTAACAACCGTAGGAGAGTTAGATGGCCCAAAATTCAAGCCGATCCAGATCTCCATGCAAAAATTTACAAGTCTGTAGCAGTCACCCTATCTAATATGTCTAGTTTTAAGGATAGTTCCGTCCTGTCCAATGCTTTGTATGTCACTGCCACACATAAAGAACTTTTTGAAGTTCTGCAGCTAGCCTTCCTAAAACCCAGTGGAGCTGGAAAAGTTACCAGTGTAAGGGCCCAAAATTGGTTTAATGATGACTGTAAGTGTGCCAAGAAGGCACTACAAATAGCAGTTAGAGGGCGATCTAGGTGCGACATAACCTCCGCCCGCAACTTCTATAAAGCTGCACTTAGTAAAGCCAAACATGAACACGCCGACACCAACTGGAATGACCTAGTTTTAGCAGCAAAAGCAAGAGATTGCCGTACGTTTTGGCTGATTGTGTCTAAAGGTACTGCGGAGCATTCCACCTCTAATTGCCATCCTATTCAGCCGGAGGTATGGGTGGATCATTTTTCTGTTTATATTCTGGCGGAAGGGTTAGCGTAGACTCCCACACAGACCAGGCTGTTTTGTCTAAAGATATTATTGACGGGCCCACACATAATCCCTCGCGAACCTTTAGCTTAGAGGATACTTGGTCAGCAATCCATAAATTAAAACCAGGTAAAGTCCCTGGACCGGATTTGATCCCAGGGGACCTGTATAAGCCTGAACCAGCGATATGGGCACCTTACATAAACCTCCTGTCTAATTGTATATTAGCTGGTGGGTCCATCCCGGAAACCTGGAGGGGGGGGCAGAGGTAATAACCATTTTTAGGAAGGGCAATCCTGCTATCCCCTCTAATTATAGACCCATCAGGTTGATAGATAATTTACAGAAGGTTTTTGCTAGACAAGTTTTAGATAAACTCCAAAATTGGATGGATGATAACAAGATATTGTCCTCAGCCCAAGCGGGTTTTCGTGCAAAAATTAGCACGTGCGACCAAGCCTTCAGATATTCTCTGCTGGGTTGGAAGTACGTGCTACTTAGGAAACAGCGGCTTTATGTGGCCTTTGTGGATCTGCGAGCTGCGTTCGACTTGGTGCCACGCAACTTGTTGTGGAAGACTATGCTTGACCAAGGTGCCCGGCTGATTTGGTGACTATGATTTCCTGGTTGCATAAGGACACTTGTGCGAAGGTTAGGTGGGGGGTAAATGGGAACTGACGGAGAGGATTCCGATAGAACGCGGGGTCCGCCCAAAGGGTGCATCCTCGCTCCCACATTGTTTTCTCTGTACATTAATGATGTGGTGAGCTGCTTAATGGATTGCAATAATGATGCCCCCTCGCTGAATAGCGCAAAAGTACCTATCTTACTCTTCGCGGATGATTCACTTTTAATATCCACTACCCCCATCGGCTTACAAGTCTTATTGAATAAATTCCTGGGTTTTTGTAAGGATAGAAAACTGTAACTGTACCCCACAAAAACTAAATTTATGGTGTTCGGTAAAACAAGGGGTGGTACTCGAGAGGTTAAGATCATGCATGAACCTCTGGAACGTGTGAAGGATTTTGATCACTTGGGCATAGGCTTAAGTGAGTCACTTAGCTGGGATTATCAATTGAGGAAGAGCTACTTGACCTTATGCCAAAGATCTAAATCAGTATTAAGATTCTTTAAACAATCTTACACCCAACCCCTCTCCCCAGCCCTTGAAATAGATCGTGCAAAAGCCTAGAACGGAGCTCTGTATGGAGCGGAGATCTGGGGATTCACCCCTGTAACCCAGCTAACAACCTGTGAGAAACTTTGCAAGGGCTCTGATTGCACTACTCGTCACAACACCACTAACCCCACTTTTTTGTGACCTTGGGCTAAAAAGAATCGGAGACTTGGCTGCCCTGAAACCCTTAATTTATTGGCTGCGCCTATGGACTACTCCCCAATTAACTGAATATCTTAACTCTTTACGGGAGGTCCTGGCACTTAAGGGGCCAAAACAACTTTCCTGTTTCAAGCATATCGCTAAATGGTGCAAGTCACTGAACCTAACGGGTCTATGGGAGAATCTAGAACGGGCTACCGGACGTGACATTCTGTCCCTTAAAGCTATTTACTGGAAGGTGGTGGGGGAGCACTACACTAATAATATAGCTAGTGGACAGCTAACAGCAAATTTTTTAATTCTAAAATCCTGCTCCTCTTTTGCACCATTCCTTGACTTGATCTCGCCTTCACTTGCTAAAAGCCTATATGTCCGGTTTAGGTATGGTAACCTATTACTGAAATTTTCAGGGAAAGGGGAGAGGGGTTTAGTAATTGACACCTGCCCTGCATGCTGCGAAGCTGATGAAACCGAAGAACACACATTGTTCGTCTGCTCCAAGTACATGCAGCTACGCAAGAGATGGATTAGACCTATTTGCCTTAATATGGGTGTCAGGAAGTATCCGATCGGGTTTAGAATTTTTAAAGCAGACACTTCTGGACCAATTTATTTTTCCCTTAGTCGTTTTCTGTTATCCTTTTGGTTCATCCGTAAAAGATTCCTTTGTTAGTTATGATATTACTCTAAAAATCTCTTGTGTAGTTATGAAACCGTTTTAAGCAATGCTCCTTTCCATAAGCATGATTAGACTGATGGTACATGTATTCATGTTCTTAAATTGATTCGATATGTCATTTGTTATCCGATTGCAATGGTTTAATACTATTTTTATTGTAGATATATTTATGTTTTATATTTTGTACACTTTGATGGTTTTTACAAATGACCGAATAAAGATATGATGATGAAGTTGTAGGGTCTCTAAACGATACGTGGGTTAAGAAATCTCTATAAATCCTTTTCAAGCGGAGTGGCTTATCTAATTAAGGGTGTGGCAGTAAGCAAGTAACCTAAACTCCTGTGCTTTCCATAGCATGCCATTTGACCTGTATTGGGGTGCCCCTTCGTGGAGCTTCCTGTTATTGCATCCAAATTTACAAAGGGAGAGTTACACGTTTTGTAAAGTGGGTTCTCTCCGCTTCCAATATTTCGTTCAACGGACACATCAAGAGAGAGCACACACTGTTATAAGGTTAGTTGTTTCTCACACTCTCTCACAGATAAGAGTATTCCTATGTGTTTTATAGGCGCTCTCTCCCACTAGAATACCCAGGCTGGCATGCTTCATCATAGTTACCACACGGATACCTTCCATATCTGGGCGGGTTCTACTTAGAATCTGAAGAGAGCATCTGATTTTAGAGTCAGGGGATCAATGATTAAAATTGCTTGCAGGTATCCTCACCAGTCTTCGTTTTCGTTTAGTATTGGCACCGCCCCGGAAGTGTCAACTAGAATGTCGACTTTGCTGCCTAAATAAGTGACTCTATCATCCTCTCTGATGCCGAATCGATGTTGCAACCGAATCCGACTGCAGTTTTTACACTTGCGTTACCTCAAGGGAGACAGCATTCATTGTATTCCCTCTTTGGTACAGACTCTGTTAAGGACTATGACCAGGGTGATGAGTTCCTTAGCCCTATGCCAATGATAATTGGTATGAAGCCTTGCAGGAGGCTGGTGGGCTAGACACCTCTCCGTAAACTGCCCTCTTCTCGCCCCTTAACCCAGCAACTGAAGAATGTGCCCCATGCCATGGTCATGCATAGGGAAGCCGAAGTCTTCAACATCCCACAATGGAGGTCAAAACTAAGATCCTGGAAGAAGTCCTGCAGCCTGGCCAAACTGCTTCCAAACCTCTCCTCCCAGACAGTGAGGCCTTGACAGATACCCTTCTGGGGGCCTTGGCTAAACCCTGTACCTGCCCTCCAGTCAACCGGCAAATTGCCAGGTGTCACTGTCTTGCCCTGGGCGACCCAGCCTTTCTCTCTCAGCACCCCACTTAGGAGAATCTCGTGCTGCAAGCTTCCACTAGCCGGACCAGCCATAACGATGTCACTCCCACTCACCCGGCGGAATCTAAGAGAGTGAAGACTTTGGGAAAACTCTTGTTTTTCTCTGCCAGTTTGGTTCTGCGGTCAGTCAATATCTCCTGTTTACTGGGCCATTATATTCACGTCCTTTGGGACTCAGTAGCAAAAGCCCTCCCCAGTGCCAAAGACGAGCTTCGCTCTGTTCTCCCACAGGCCATGCAGGTTGGGCATGATGTAGCCTTACCCTTCCTTTCATCCTTGTTGCATCTTTCACCGTCCTCCCAATGACTGACTGACTTTATCTCTCAATTTTGTGACACTAAGTGCAAGCTCTTTTGGCAAAGAGGCTATCAAGGGGATGCCGTCACCAGAAGTAGGGTGTGGTTATTCTCTCTTCTTTTTGGTGCCCAAGAAGGACAGAAGCCTTCAGCCCATTCTAGATGAGCACCCTCTCGATCTCTTCCTCTGAAAGGAGAAATTCAAAATGCTCACCGTGGCCCGTGTCTTGTCTGCCCTTGACCCTGGAGAATGAATTGTGGTGTTGGACCTGCAGGATGCCTATTTCCATATTCCCATCCTGCCGGCCCATTAGCGTTACCTGCGGTTTGTGGTGGGAGGGGAGCATTTTCAGTTCACTGTGTGCCTCATTGGCCTCACTACCGCCTCGCATGAGTTCACAAATGTGAAGGCAGTGGTAGTAGCAAACCTCCATGGGTCAGGAGTGCCAGTCTTCCCCCTACCTTAACTACTGGCTGTTGAAGGCGGATTTGCCCCAGGCATTAGTCTGCCATCTCCAGACTACAGAAAACATCTTTCATCTCTTGGGGTTCACTTTCAACATGCTGAGGTCATACCTGGCTCTTTCTCAGGCGCTCCCTTTTATCAGGGCTTTCCTGGACATGGTTTGGCCTTTCCCTTGGTAAAGAGAGTCCAAGACATTCGGGCTATGGTCCCAATCTTTCAGCCTCGGTCCTGTATTTCAATGGGGTTGACTGAAGTTGCTGGGCCAGATGTCCTTCAGTATCCTGTTGGTTGAGCTCTCTAGGTGGCAGATGCAGGCTGTGCAGTGGGATCTAAGGTCCCAGTGGTCCAACATCAAGGAGGCCTTTGAATACATCCAGATTTTGGAGGAAACTGCAAAAGATCAGCAATGGTGGCTACTGGACCGCGATTGGGTTAGAGGCAGACCACTCTCCCTTCCCCACCCAGAACTGACAGTGACCTCTGGACGCTAGCGGAGTGCTGGCTTCATATCAACCTTCTGGAACTGAGAGCCATTTGTTTGGCACTGAAAGTCTTCCTGCTATTCATCAAAGGGTGACTGGTACAGGTACTCACATACAACACCACCGCCGTGTGATACTGCAGCAAACAGGATGGGGTCACAGACTTGCTCCTCTTGAAATGGTTGGACCACCAAGGATTGTTCCTCGTGCTGAACTTCCTGGCAGGATCAGTGAATGCCAGGTTGGACAAGCTCAGCCGGCGTCACCTAGTGCATCACGAATAGCAGATAAATCCGGAGGTGATGCAAGGTCTGTTCTGCAAATTGGGGGAACCTGAGTTTGATCTGTTCTCCACCTTGAGAACCGACAATGTCCGCACTTCTGCATGTTGATGTTTCGAAGGTGTGTCTCACTCTGAGATGCGTTTCACCCTCAAGTGGAACTCGGGACTCCTGTAAGCCTTTCTGCCAATTCTACTCCTTCCCCGAGTTCTCAAGAAGATCCGGACAGACTGGGCCCAAGTCATCCTAGTGGCTAAGGACTGGGTATTGAGAGTATGGTATCCAGAACTCCTGGGCCTGAAAATCTGTTCTCCGATCAGTCTGCCCCTCCAGGAGGATCTGCTGTCACAGCAGAACGGTCTGGTTCTCCACCCTGGCCTTTGCACCTTCCACCTTCATGCATGCAGGTTGAACAGCGAGGTTAAGCAGCGACAGCTGAACACCTTCGACCTTCCTCTGGAGGTGGTTGTCATCTCGGCTGCCAGTCGTCCCTCTACAAAAACTACATACACCTGTCTTTGGTAAGAATATATGGTTTGGTGTGCCACTCGCCAGATTCACCTCCTCCAGGCCAAATGGTCTTGATCTATAAATTGTTCTGTCTCTTGCCCGGCAAAGCCTCCCTCTGGGGCTCAGGTAAATGTTATTTTCTCGACCTTCATACGGTTGCCTGATCAGCGCTCTTTATTTGAATCACTTGTTTTAATGTGTGTGTTTTTTTTAAAGGACTGCAACATATGTTTCTCTTGTCTTTGTGATGCCTCAATGGATCCTCAATATTGCCCTTACATATCTGATGTGTGCTCCATTCAAGCTGCTAACAGTTGTTCTTTATGGCTTCTCACCATCAAAACTGTTCCTAGTTGCAATCACTTTAGCACAGCCTGTGCGTGAACTGCAGGCTTAGTGTGTTCGTCCACCATACACCTCCTCTTCCGAGACAAGCTGGTTGTGTATACTAGGGCATACTTTCTCACGAAAGTTGTGACGCCGTTCCATGTCAGTCAATACATCATTCGGCCGGCATTATGTGCTCCACCTCACCCCTCTAAGGAGGAGTAGAGGCTCCATCGCTTAGACCCTAAGAGAATGCTTAGCTTCTACCTAGATCCCACTAAAGACCACCAGGTGGACGATCAGCTGTTTGTAACGTTCACCGCAGCTAAAAAAGGCAAGGCTGTGCAGATGATCATCTCATGCCTGATCGTGCTCTGCATTAAGATATGATGCACACTGGGCAAGCAACAGCAATCGGACGGACTGTCTATTCCACCAGGGCCAAAGTGGCTGCTACTACTACGTTGGTACATGGAGTCCTGTCCTAAACATCTACCAGGCAGCTATATGAGCATCCCTCCATACGTTCACAAAGCACTATTGACTGTATAGCCAAGTAAAAAGGGCACTTTACCTGCTCCGTTCTGCAGGACTTCCTAGTTTGAGTCAGTCCACCTCTGTCCTTCTCTTAGGTACTGCTCTGGTATCTTCTCAAAAGGTGAGTAATCTGCGATGAGGAGTCTCTATCAGAAGAACAAGTTACTTACCTTTGGTAATGCTCTTTATGATAGCCTCGATTTAGTTGCAAATTCCTTACCAACCCTCCCGTCCTCCCTTCTCTGTGGTTGGACTCTACCCATAATAAGATCCAAAGTCTAGGAATCCTTGTCTACAAATTAACTTCTGGGGTCTCTGTCAAGGGGTACAGACAGTCTTGAAAACCACTGATAGCATGTTGCAGTTGCACCTATATATGCTCGCGTTTAATTTCCAGAGTGGATCGGCTTCAGTGCGGAGCAGCAAGGTGCCACCTTCTGGCACACAGAAGCATTGCTAAAAAGTTTTTAGATCGTCTTAACCCTGGCGAATAATTAAAATATGACGAATCTCATATATATTCACTGAAAAAAACCATAGGTTTCAGAGACATTATAGTTAGATATTAGCATTTAAAAAAAGCTTTGAAATTCACAGAAAAAAACCATAGGTTTCAGGGGTGTTCTAGTTAGCTGGCCATTTCACTCGTACAAAACCATAGAAATTCCTCCGTTATAGTTAGTTCTGCTAACTATAACTCGCGCGCCCGCAATAAACTGCTGATGATGTCACATATTGCATCGTTCATGACATGGTCAGTGACATCACTGATGACATCACTAATTACATCACTGATGACATCATCCAGTGAATGTGGTTTAGTTTGAAATTTAAATATGTATTATATATACCAATCTGTATTGAAGATTGAGTGGATATATAACTGTCTGGATGGAGGATTTAGTAGCTGTCTGACTGTTTAAGTGAGTAATTAAGTGTCTCACTTAATACATGGATTAGTAACTAAACTATGTGAATGTGTGCATTACTGTCTCTGTTGTTGTATAACATGCTGCATCAGTTGGTCACTAACTACACGTGTGTATATTAGTTATTGATTAGTTGGGTGAGTATTTGTATGGGACACTGAGTGTGTGTGTGGTTGGATGGGGTGTGTGTAACTAAGCATAGATGTGTGAATGGTTGATTGACTAGGTGTATAGGTTTAAGAGTGCATGTGGAAACAGTTGTTTGGGTGACTGAGTGTATTTATTTGTGTGTTGGTGAGTGAATATATGTTTTAGTTGTACATCTTCAACAAAGTAAAAAAATAAGACATTGTATGTGAGAGTTGGTGTATTTAAGTATGTGTAAGAGTCAGTGATTGTGAGAGTAACTATATGATGGAGTGTATAATTGTAATGGTGATTTTTTTTTAAACATTAACTATGAGTTACTATGTGTTTGAATAAATGAGGTGGTGTTGGATAATTGTGTAAGTGAGTAAATGTAAGTGTGATGAATTTTTTTCATGAGTGAGTAGGATGACTGCATAACCGACTAAGATGACTGCTGATGTGTCAGTCTATATATGTGTGTAAGTGCATTTGATAGTGTTCTATTAATTAATGACTGCATGTATAAATGGTTCTGTTGTTGAATGGGTAGTTGCGTGTGTAGTCTTGGGAATCAGTGAGTGGGTATGTAGTAACTGGTATTGGTGTGTCAATGGTTTCAAATATGGTACTCTGTATTTTACAGTGAGTGATGAAAGGTTATACTAGTCTATGATGAGGTGTATCAGATTGTCACGTGGATGATGTCATCAATGAGTTCATCAGTGATGTCATTTGAGATGTCATCAGTGATGTCACTAACCATGTCATGAATGATGCAATATGTGACATCATCAGCAGTGCATTGCGGGCGCGCGAGTTATAGTTAGCAGAACTAACTATAACGGAGGAATTTCTATGGTTTTGTAAGAGTGAAATGGCCAGCTAACTATAACACCCCTGAAACCTATGGTTTTTTTCAGTGAATTTCCAAGCTTTTTTAAAAGCTAATTTGTAAGTGTGATGGTAGTTAAACCTATTTTTTTTGTACGGATTTTCTACAGTTTTTTAACTGTTTATTAATAAATATTTTATTCATTAGATAACATTATATATTTTTCTGAAAATTGCAAAAATAAATGTAAAAAAAATTCTAACTGAAATATTGATTCGTTTTTTTTGTTCATTTTTTATTTTAATATATTTATATAATTTTCTTTAAAAAAACAAATTCAACTTTTTTTTCGGAGCCGCGCACTCAAAGCGTACACATCAGGGGTGCACGGATTCTAGCCGCCATTTTAGAAAAGTCGTGAAGGATCCGTGTACGGTGTGTGACGGCTGCGTGTTTTTCAGTTACATCATATACTGTTCGCATACAAATCGCGCACATCACGTAATATGAACAGTCCGCGACTCCTGCCCCCGCGCGTTCTCGACACATGCGCATTACGGTACGAGATGCTTGCGCGGTGGTGGGTCCCGCGTGACGTCATATACGTGCTGGGGCACGCGACTCCCGCAATAAAAATGTAGCTTCCAAAATGAGATGTATGTGTCTTTAATATACATATTGGGGCAAGAGATTATCTAAGATATTCATAAAAATAATATATTTGTACTTATAATAAACTTATATAATTTTTAAATATATTTTCGCGAAGTCTGGTGCGTGCATTGTGAGTGCAGAGAACCAGGTCAGCAGAGCTGCTGTAGAGCCAGAGAAACCAGCTCAGCAGAGCCGTTGTAGAGCCAGAGAACCAGATCTGAAAGAAACACGTTAGTTAGATTCCTCACCTTAGAATATTCCCAGGCGTCAGGCTGGATTCGGAAAGATTTTTCATCAGCAATACCCCTTGCGCGTCGCTAGGCGTCGTCTGCGGCTCCGCGTCCGTCGTCGGCGTCGTGCGCTGGAATGACGTCGTCAGAGTACTTTCAATACCAGCAGCAGAGTTCACTGGTGAGCAGTAGCTTTACTACAGTGATCTAATGAGCAACTAGAGTGCTAACATTCTGAATTTATGGCAAATGTGTGACACATCTGAATGCCTTCTTGATGGAATCAAAGTAAAAAACTGAAAGTATTTCCTACTCAGGAGACTGTAGTAAATGAGGAAATTAGGAAACTTCATAACAAATACGTCTCTCAAAATGGCCACCAGAGACAAGAGCCCAAATGTAGCCCAAATGTAACCCAAATATCACCCAGATGTAGCCCAAGTACAGCCCAATGACAGAATGTCCCAGAATGTTCTAACGAACAACTAGAGCGCTAACAGTCTTACTTACGACAAAAGTATGGCACACCTGAAGCCATCTTGATTGGAATAAAGTGGTAACACTTAAAACATTTAATTTACAAAGGAACAAAATGAGGGGGTTCATTTTGCCATCCATAGACATTGTGATTAGTGCTACAGAAAGAAAAATTAGGGCACATTTTGACTTCCCAAATCCTCTTATATTTCATAAAAAAATTCTGACATGCAGACTGAAACATGCACTTTGAATACCAGCAGCAGACTTCCCTGGTGAGCAGTAGCTTTACTACAGTGATCTAATGAGCAACTAGAGTGCTAACATTCAGAATTTATGGCAAATGTGTGACACATCTGAATGCCTTCTTGATGGAACCAAAGTAAAAAAACTGAAAGAATTTCCTACTGAGGAGGTGGCAGTAAATGAGGAAATTAGGAAACTTCATAACAAATAAATCTCCCAAGATGGCCACCAGAGACAAGAGACCAAATGTAGCCCAAATATCACCTAGATGTAGCCCAAGTATAGCCCAATGACAGAATGTCCCAGTGTGTTTTTAAGAACAACTAGAGCACTTACTGTCTTACTTGTGACAGAAGTATGGCACACCTGAAGCCATCTTGATTAGAATAAACTGGTAACACTTAAAACATTTAATTTAAAATGGAACACAATAAGGGGCTTCATTTTGGCATAGAAATTATGATTAGTGCTGAAGAAAGAAAAATTAGGGCACATTTTGAGTGACTTCTCAAATCCTCCTCTATTTCATTAAAAAATTCTGATATGCAGACTGAAACATGCACTTTTAATACCAGCAGCAGACTTCCGTGGTGAGCAGTAGCTTTACTACAGTGATCTAATGAGCAACTAGAGTGCTAACATTCAGAATTTATGGCAAATGTGTGACATATCTGAATACCTTCTTGATGGAATCAAAGTAAAAAACTGAAAGCATTTCCTACTGAGGAGACTGCAGTAAATGAGGAAATTAGAAAACTTAATAACTAATGAGTCTCCCAAGATGACTACCACAGACAAAAGAACCCAAATGCAGCACAAATATCACCCAGATGTAGCACACATGTAGCCTAATGACAGAAGTGTGCAAAACACTTATTTTTTGTGTATTTGCAGTTTTATATAGTGCAGACTTGTCAGGTATTTGAGTGCTTTACATGAGCATTGGTTACATCACACAAGATCAAATTCATTTTGGTTGTAGACATGGGGAGACTAAGTGATTTGACCAGAATCACAGAATATTGAGCTGAAGCAGAAACTCCAACCTGGTTCCCCAGTTGCAAAGTCTGCAGCTCTGAAAGTAACACCACATCCTCTCCCCTAAGTGCAACATTTAATCAAGTGGTCAACTGGATAAAAAAACAGAAAGATAACAAATAATTTAAAAGTGCTTTGTCGCTATTTGAAAACTCATTTTAGTTTTTTAGAGCACTAACCATAATTTTGATGCAAATAAGACCCTCTCATATATGTAATTTATAAAGGAAATGCTCTAGGTATTACAGTTTTGATTACATCAAGATGACGTCAGGCGTTCCACACTTTTGTAATAAATATAGAATGTAAGCAATCTAGTTGTTCATTGGGATACTGTTGAGAGGCAGAGGCCAGGGGCACGGACTCTGAAAATTGAAGGCAGGTAGGAGAGTGCAGAGGCAACAATTTGACCACACTGGGCAGGCAGGAAGGGCAGGGGCAGCACCACAGACTATGGAGGGCAGTGGAAAGGGGGAAGGGGCAGCAAACCAATAATACAGGACTGGCAAGAGAGGCTGTGGCAATATAATAGACCATTGTGGGCAGAAGGAAGAGGCAGTGGTAGTACAACCATACATGCCAACAGACCCGTTTCAACCAGGAAACGTCCAATGTTTTTAAGCTCAAATGGGCTTTATTTGATCTGTCTCCTGTCTACAATCTCCTCTTTTTCAATGTAACTCAAAGGGGAAAATCAATACCCCAGTTTATTTTTCAAAATCTCCCTCTTACCAAGTTCAAAATGTTCGCAAGTATGGTACATTGGATCATGGTAGGCAGGAGGAATTGGGGTAGGGACATGGACTCGGATAACAGAGGACAGGAGGGACATGGAGAGGTGCACCAAACTGACCCTACAGGGCAGGCATCAGGGTTTGCAGCAGCACAATACACCACACAGCGCATGCGGGACGGGAGTGCAGCACAACAATCCATAGAAAGCAATAGGGAGGGGACAAGACCATGCACATGGACAACAGAGAACAGAGGGGAAAGAGGCAATGGTAGCTAGCTGACCATAATGGACAGACAGGAGAGAAAGCTGCAGCAAAACAGACCATAAAGGGCTGGAGGGACGGATCAGGGGCATTACAATGGAACAGACAAGCCAGGAGGGAGGGAATAGGGGTCTGCACATGGAAACAGAGGGCTGGATGCAAGGGGGCAGGGCAGGAGCAGCAAGATGACCATGGAGGTCAGGCAGGATGGGCACTAGAAACAAGACACACCATGGAGAGCAACAGTGAGACTATGATGGCATACACACAGACCATGGAAGGTGGGAGGGGTGAAGGGGCAGCAAGCTGACCACACAGGGAAGGTGGGAGGGGCCATGGCAGCACAGAAGACCATGCATGGCAAGCAGGAAGGTTAGTGGCAGCACAATGGCTATGATGGGCAAGAAGGAGGGTGCAGGGGCATGCACAAAGGACCATGGAGGATAGAAGAGAGGGTCAGGACCTGGGCACAGACAAGAGGGTTCAGGGGAAGGGGCATCACAACAGACCGCGCAGGGGGAGGCAGGAGGAGCAGTTGCAGAACAGGCCAGGGAGGGCAGAAGGGTGTGGCAGTAAAATGGACCACGGAGGAATGGAGGAAGGGGATAGGGGCATGGCATGTGGACAGGCAGGGTGGAAGTGGCAGGGACAGGTTACAGTCCTCTGACAATGCTAGGCAGGTGGGAGGGGAGTGGCAGCTCAACAGAACACTCAGAGTAGATAGGAGTGGCAGGTCCATGGAACATGGTGGGCAAAAAGGATGGAGCATGGGCATGCACAAAGACATCGGAGGGCAGTGGGAAGGAGAATAGGTGCAGCAAGCTAAGCACAGAGGCTAAGCAGGAGGTCAATGATGGGCCATAGAATTGGGCAATGGAGGGCAGGAGGAGTGGACTGGTACATCATGCTAAATGGAGGGCAGTGGCAGTACATCAGACCATGCATGGCAGGAGGGAGGAGGCTAGTCCATGGATTCAGACAACAGAGGATAGGGAGGAGGTGGATGGGGCAGCAAGCTAACTGTTCATAGAAGGTGGGTATTAGGAACTTTATTGTTTTTTAAATGTGTGTCTGTGCGAACTACTTAAAATATGAACAAGTATGCAGCATAATCTCACTTTTATTCAGGAAGAAGAGGACATTTGTGACTGTGACTCCAGGCTCATTTGGCAGAAACACCCCCTGACCCTCCACCCCCCATCGCAAAATGTAATGCCCGTGAAAAGGGTAGGTGGACGCAGTGTTATATAGAACATAGTCCTGAGAGCACGATTGAAAATGAAAACTAGATATAGTATATGGTATAAACTATGCACCAAAAAGTGTGATATAAGATGAACCGGGGCGTGAAATATAATATGCAATACATTGTGCGCAATGACAGATTCATTGGAGAGCGCGAGATAGCACAGGCACTAGCGCGTGTTATTTGATATGTGCCTTGGAGTGTAATATGTACGGAGCAGTGTTGTGTAACCTAACTAGTCTCTAAAGTTGTAATATAAAATACGTGCTGGGGATTGTAACGTTGCATATGCACTGTGACAAAGATATGGATCCCAGATTGTAATATTGTATGGCATAGCGCTGTGCGATATAACATAGGCATCGAGGAAGGCACGTTAGATGGGGCAATATAACCCGTGCGAAGGCAAGTGTGGCATGACATATTCACGGGGTGGTGTTACAGTGCCCATGGGCTGGAGAGTCATAGCATACGCACTAGCTGGTGGAATACAACACAGAGGTGTGTGGCGCTCGGCGGGCACTGGTGGGTGTAACACCGCATTGGGCTCAACCAGGAGCACGCTGTGACTCTCAAGTGAGGTCTGTCCCCTTTCCAGAGAGTAAAATAAAAAGTATTACACATCTGGTGATGGATGTGTGTTATATTAACTGTGAGGGGGGGTTTCTTGCATAGTTTGGTCGAATTTTGTCGAATCCCCTTTGAATGGCTTGGTGTGCGTGTGTATTAAATGTGTTCATCAATAGCTACCCATGTTTGTATAAATAAACGACAAGGGTGTCAACTTGGAGAGTACCCACCGGCGGGGGCGCCGGGATTAGGCACGGTAGGGCGTCAGACACGTCAGAGCTTCACTAGAGGTGTAAATACATTCCACATGGATTCATTGTATGCATAGTCGCCTTTTAATGAATATCACGCAAATCGTCATGGTGATGGGTACAAACGGTTTGTCCAGCATGTCCTAGGTGTTTCTATAAATTAATTTTTTTAAAAAAACAAAGGCCGGCCCCGGGGGATGGGGTCCCCGGGGCCATAAGTGGCCTGAGGAGGGGGGCAACGCAGCCCCCCTCCTAAAGAATTAAAAAAAGCCATGTCCCAGGGGTTGGGGTCCCTGGGGCCGATTAAGGCCTTGGGAGGGGGGGGCACGAGGCCCCCATCCAAATTAATTTTTTTCAACAAAAAAAATTAGTGTGCAGGCCCTGGGGGATGGGGTCCCCAGGGCCAATACATTTGAAAAAGGGGGGCCACACAGCCCTCCTTCTTAAAAAAATAAAATAAAAATAAAAGACCGGCATTGTGCCGGAGGCCACGCCCCCTCCTTGCAGCACTCTGCAAACGTGCCCCCTGGCCAGTTGTAAGTTGGGGAATTAATTCCCCTTCAATACTGAGGATCCCTGAGGGCCAACTAGCCCAACAGGTATCTCCAGTATGCGCCAGGGAGCTGCCTTGCAGACAGGTGTTCTGAGGCCACGCCCCTTTTTACACATCTATGCAACGCAGCTCTGTGGTGCTTACTGGAGGTACCTAGTGGGCTAGTTTGACTCTAGGGACCCTTAGGATTCAAGGGGACTTAATCTCTCAACTTAGAGCGGCCACAGGGCGCGTTTACACAGTGGTGAAGGGAGGGGACTGGGCCTGAGGTGACGTGTGCAAACACGCCCTGTGGCGCGTTTTAAGTTTGGGAAATTATTCCCTTTCAATCCTGAGGGACCCTGGGGGCCAACTAGCCCACCAGGTGCTTCCAGTAAGCGCCACTGCTCTGCGTTGCAGAGAGGTGGTACAGGTCGTGCCCCTTTTTACACCTCTCTCCAATGGCGCTTACTGGACGTACCTAGTGGGCTATTTTACCCCTAGGGACCCCCAGGATTCAAGGGGACTTAATCTCCCAACCTAAAACGGCCACAGGGCGTGTTTACACAGTGGGGAAGGGAGGGGACGGGGCCTGAGGTGACGTGTGCAAAACGCCCTGTGGCGTGTTTTAAGAGGTAGTTTTAATCCCCTGCCCTATTATATACTAGGGGCTTACAGAGGAGGTCATGCTAATCACAGGGGGACCCCAACGCATAGTGTTCCCTAGTGTATGTAGGTGTTTTCACTATATTCTGAGTGTCTTTTAACATAGCACTGGCTCTAGGACTGGTTAGTCAGACTCAGTTACCACCAGTATCTGTCTGGAAAAACTTGAGGGTACAGGATGATTTTGCAACAAGGCTTCTTTCTGCTCTTCTGTATGTTCTTTCTGCACGTTATCCTTCTTCCTGCACTTTTCTTCGTCTTTGAGGACTTCTGTTGCTTCTTTCTGCATTTCTTTTTGTTCTTTCTGTGCGTTTTTTCTTCTTTCTTCACATGTCCTATCTCTGTAGGCATAGTTAGAAATTAGCATTTAAAAAACCTTAGAAATTCACTGAAGAAACCATAGGTTTCAGGGGCGTTATAGTTAGCTGGACTTTTCACTCGTACAAAACCATAAAAATTCCCCCGTTATAGTTAGTTCAGCTAACTAGAACTCGCGCGCCCACAGTGCACTGCTGATGACGTCACATATTACATCACTCATGACATGGTCAGTGACATCACTCATGACATCACTCATGACATCACTGATGACATCTCAAATGATATCACTGATGACATCACTAATGACATCATCCTTGTGATAGTGGCAGACCTCCTCTCCCCCTAATATAACCTTTGATACTCACATTCAAAAATAGAAACTAAAATTTTCAAAACAATGGACATACCAATACCAGTTACAACAACCTATTCAGTCATTCTAAGATCCACATACACATCCACTCATTCACCAACAGTCCTATACAGTCACTCGTACATGTACTCACTCATCATATGTACTCGTACACCTTTACATCCTGTTACACACCGCCACTCATCCATAGTTACTCGCCCAGTCATTCATGCTAATAAAGAATCAAACATCCATTTACTTGCATATACAGTTATACACACACCACCACACTTCTACAGAAACTTACACATGCTTAGTCTTTTAAACAATCACTTATAGAAACAAATACTTATTCATACAGGAACTCTTCCAATCTCACTCTCACATATCCTCACTTATATACACCAATAGTCACATATACTAGTTTAAAACCTATGTAGTTACTCATAAAGACACTATTGAGACAGTCATTCACTCACTAACACACCCATGCACACACTCATCCACCCATACAGTCCTGCACACATCCAGTCTTCAACACATACAAACAGTGAGTCACTCACTCATGCACCTATGCACTACGTAATACCCCCACCGAACCATACAGACACTCACACTCATACTGATACTCAAAAACCAACTAATAACCTATATAGACACTCATGTAGCTACTCACCAACCCATGCAGCCACTTATAGACAAAGTGAGAGACTGATAGATATTTACATATTTAAACATTACTCACTAAGCCATGTATTCACTAAGATACACTTAATCAGTCAGTTACAATCAATTTTTCAAAAACAAATCATCTATTTAGACACTTGTATACCCATTTATTCTTCCATCGACCTTGAGATATACATATATAAAACATATGTAATTTTCAGAAAAACACACATTCACTGGATGAAGTCATCAGTGATGTCATTTGAGATGTCATCAGTGATGTCATCAGTGATGTCACTGACCATGTCATGAGTGATGTAATATGTGACGTCATCAGCAGTGCATTGCGGGCGCGCGAGTTATAGTTAGCTGAACTAACTATAACGGGGGAATTTCAATGGTTTTGTACGAGTGAAAAGTCCAGCTAACTAGAACGCCCCTGAAACCTATGGTTTCTTCAGTGAATATATATAATTCACTTCTGTTCCCTTTACTCTGCTTTTTCGTCTGTAAGACACACTTAACCCCACATCTTTCTGAAATCCGCCATCTGCATAGTTCACACCTGATCTCTTTCCTCTTCTGCACCCTAATTTCTCTCTCTCTCCTGCATGTTCTTGTTAGCATTTCCTTAACTTCACCATTGCCATCCACGAAGCACACATCCCACTCATCTACAAGCATTACATTTTCATTTATTTTTGCGCTGTAAATAATTTGACAGCTGTGTACCTCGTTCGCAAAGAATCCTAGAATCACTCTTAAAATTGAAATTCCTGACCATTGCTCAATGCCATCTGCAAAGAAGTCAAGGACTAGATAGATGAGCATGTATTCTGAACATCTTTATGCCCCAGTGACACACTGTGAGGAACTCGCCCTGTCCTTAGCCTCAACTCTAGAGCTCTCAGACGTGACCAGAAAGTTCACTCATGCCATTTTACCTGAGCAAGCATTTATTACAGAAAAGTGGTTTCTGTGAAATGCACTGTTTGTAACTGTTCACAGAAAACTGTAAAGGTTTTTAACCATCGGGTCACGGAGTAAAATCTTGATGTAAGATCGCCCTGAATTTAAAGCCTTATAACATCAATAAAATGTGCACATAAAAGAGGTTTATAAACACAACAGACCCCTACTGGAGGTCCAGCTCACACCATGCACCTCTAAAAAGTTATATGCTGCAGGAAAAGAAAACTATAGAAAAACATCCTGCAAAACCCAAATGCTGTTCATGACGTAAATTAATTCGGATATGGGAAATGAAAAAATGAAGCTACCTTTCCCACATGGGTTGTCTGAACCGTTTGTACAGCAATTGTTCAGAAAACGGGCAATTTTGTCCCTGTAAAGCAAAGGACAGAATATAGGCTCGAAAGAGTTTAGGCTTTTAACTACTGCTGGGTCTGGGACCTGGAGGGACCCGCCCCACATAAAGCCCTGCTTCCACTCCTACATTCCGCCCAGTTTTCCAGTTTGCATGGTTCTGAATATTATTTGTGCACCTTTTCAGAACTTAGTCTCCCATTTGATGTTTTGTCAGTTCTTGGGGCCCTCCTCTGCATATAGTTGCTGGTGGGACTATATTGATTTAGTGATCTGGTTCAGTCTGACTTTTGAGTTTGTCACATAGTTAACGTAAAGATTGTACAGAGATCCATCGAGTGGCTAAGCTGTTGATGGTGCATGTTGCAACCTTAAACTGTAGCTCTTCTACTTTTTTCCTTGTGTTTTTTTACCACTAGTCTGCCTCTGTCCGCCTATTTTAGTGTATTGACACATCTGACTGTCCATGTTCTGGCTGGATAGAGAATGAAAGTCATGGGTGCCAAAATTAAAGATTTGGACTGATATTAATAGTTCTTGGGTCTGGTTCACTTTAAAAGAGTCTTTGCAGGAGCAAGAGACTCTTGATTGTTTATTAGGCATTTAACACATATTGTCAGATATCCCATACCGAAAGTTAGGTAATTCTGAAAAGTTCTCGTTTCATATTGACGCAGTACCTGAAAGTCAATATTTTTCCTTTAAATCTGAGCATATTGACTTTGGATTATAGTGCATTACTGACACACAATGTATTATTGTGCCTTTTTTTTAACTTTGGGGTCCTCTTTTTTTTAATAACAATCTTGTGATCTAAAGGTAACCATGTCAGACACAGATATTCTTTCAGAGTTAGAGCTGACTAACTAAAAGAAGCCTTTTTTTAGTTGTTAGTTTAGCATTTGAGGTTTGAACGTTCATTTTTTTCAGTAGTTGGTGAAAGTTTAGAAGTAGCTCACAGATAAAAGAATAAGAATGTAGACTGCATATATAGGTACCAAGATATAGGTAGGATTACCATTAAGGTAGTTCTAGAGGTGCTAGAGTATAGGCAGAAGTTGAAACGGGCTTAAGAAGAAAAAACCCAAAATAGGGAGAAACTGGCCTGTGTATATGAAAAGGGATGACACAAAAGACAGTGTGGACAGGGAAAGGGCAGAAGGAGTTACTTATGGTCCACCTTGGAAATAAAGTATCTGTGTGATCAAGGGAATACAGTTTTGCATGATATTGTTCCATAATCATGATATACAACAAGGTGGATTCGACATCCTGGGAATGCCATTCTTTGGGAATAAATTAAGAAAACCAGTTTGTGGGGAAAAAAAATCTCCTCAACAAGCTTCTTGTGAAGGAAAATGTTCTCAAGAATCGCATAAAGCGGCAAAACATATATTTTTCCATTTTCACCTTTAATTCTTGTCCTTGCTGTTGCCCTACTTTTAGCTCAATGCTCCATTTTCACCTCTTCTCTCCTCTCTCTCTCTCTCTCTCGTTTAGTCTGCATAATTACTTGTCTTTTGCTCTGGAAACATTCAGTTGTATAAGTAGGTTTCTTTTGATATACCCTGCTTCTTGCACTTTTGTTTGTTGTTTTACTTAACCATATGTTGATGATGCGACACTGTCCTATTTAACATAGATGTCTATGAAGTGTCAATTTAGAGGTCAAACTATTAACAGCACCATCCTAATATTATTTCACCCTGAACTCTGTGTCAAACACATTTGAGCTTTTTACTTTTTTCTTGAGTTGGTACTGCTCCATTAATCCCAAAATTGGGACAGTGCAAATGGGGTGATCGGTGGTTCATTGATGGTGTATTGTCTTTCTCTCCATTGTATGGCTTTTTCTACATATTTATTTTTACTCTTTATTACGTTGAAGAGGGAGCTCCCCTCATACGTAAACAAAATTGTGATACATGTGTTTTTTGTGTCAAGGAACAATGGAAAGAGCAGTCAAATGAGGATTCAGACCCACCTCCGGACCATTCACCTCCTCCACCAAGACCACCAAAGCGCAGTCTGGAAACTCACAACGGCAGAATGCACGAACAGCCTGGAAGCTTCCCTAAAGAACTTGTTATAGAAGAGATGGTTAAATGTGTCGACAGTGTTGTGCAGAACACTTTACCGGATGACGGAGCTTCCATAAATTTACACCAAAACACAGAGAGGTAATTTACTGAACTAGTAGGTCCAATGCCTTGCTTCAATGTAGGATGTGCTGAACCAATTGTTTATGAGTTGGGGAAAACCATGGGTTACTTATTTTAACAAATTAAATTAGGACTTTGATTGGCCTAGTTGTTTGGTAGCATCATTGCAAACCTCGAACAGTTTTGATTTAACAATGAGGGCTAGTAGAGACATACATATATTAATATTTTGGTGTAGGATGATTCACAAGAAATCTACTTAAAGCAAGCATAATAAATTCTTGAACAATTCTGTCATAATAAATTCTTGAATAATTCTGTTTCCTAAAAGAGTTCATTGAATGGATTGGGAAGATATAGTCCCTAAAACACAAGTTGATGGGATGTTTATGGTGACAGTACAAAACAGGAAAATCAATTGAATGTGCCAGTTATGGAGAGAAGTAAAATTTTAAGTCACCTCAAATCTCATTACAACTCCTGCTCACAGGCTCATTGTGAAATTTTGTTTAGCTCCATACTGACTGTGATGGTTGTATGACAGAGGCACGCGTTGCTAAACCACGCATGCCTGTACCACGCAGCCCGAACCACAAATCTTAACTACGCATTCCTTTACCACGCATTCCTTTACCACGCATTCCTTTACCACGCATTCCTTTACCACGCATTCCTTTACCAAGCATTCCTTTACCAAGCATTCCTTTACCACGCATTCCTTTACCACGCATTCCTTTACCACGCATTTTCGTTGTAAAGGAATGAATGGTAACGGGGTGTGCGAGGTTAAGGTTTGCAATTACTCCGACCCCCGCCCTAAGCCCAAAAATCCGTATCCTTACCTCGCGCCCCCCGCCCTGAGGCCTAAACCTGCCCTGCCCTGAAAAATACCCCTTCTCCGGCCTAAAGCCATGCCTCCTACCATATCCTACCCCGCCCTAAGCCCCAAAAATGTAACCCCCTAACTCACCCCGCCCTTAGGCCTAAACCTGCTCTGCCCTTAAAGCTACCCTTTCCCCTGCCCTGAGGCCTAAAACCATGCCTCTTACCATATTCTACCCCAGCCCGCGCTGTCCCTAAAAGTACCCCGACCCCTGCCCTGAGCCCTAGAACGTCCCCCTTTCCAAAACTACCCCAATCACTTCCACTGCCCCGAAGCCTAAATCCTGCCTCCAATTTAAAAAAAATGACCCCGATCTGCCCGCTCTGAGCCTTAAAACCACACCCACTCCCAGAAACTCCCCCCCCCCCCGAAACCCAGCCCTTAAAACTATCCCTCCCTCCACCCTGAACCTTAAAAACCTGCCCCCTTTCCTAAAGTACCCCGACCCCCATCCCCCGCACTGACCCCTAAAAGTGACCTCTACCCCTAAAAATACCCTCCTAAACCCGGCCCCTGCCCCACTTACCTGTTCTGCGTCCAGAGCCTCCTGTTCCGATGCTTCCTTGTCCATCCTGAAAACTAGCGCGCTATCTGCCTTAACCACACAGTTGCGTTGTTCAGGCAAGCGTGGTTACGCTTGCGGTGTTCCTGAAGGCGTGGCTCTGTCCACGTTGATCTGGGCGTGTCCCCCCCCTAGCCCCCCCACCCCCCCCCCCTCCACCTAGAGATGTGCATAGCTGTTATAGGTTGCAAAGCATGGCCTTCAGCAAGAATTTGGACTTAACCTTGGTATCCTTAGGGACCACTGTGTCCATGGGACTTAACACAGGGTGTGTCCATAGCCGTCAAACGAGCTGCCTTTGGCCATTTGCATCCGTTTACGGGTGCAGAGCCTGCTCATACCTTGCACCCAGGTGCCCTTATCCACAAAACCAATTGTGCATGACCTTTTGCGGAGTCTGACTGTATCTTGTGCCCAACTGCTATGCCCAGCGAACCAACGCAACATAACTTTTGTAGATGATTGAAACACGGGCCACAGAATGAGGTATGTATAGCCAACAGCCATGCCACGGAGACTGTGGGCTTTTCTTTTTTAAATATGCACATTTTATGTAGGACCCACCAAACCGAAATGGTGCTGAGGATTCCACAGCATTGAATGGATCTTTGAGAGCAAATCTCTCTGGGTTTGACATGCAGTTCAGATAACCTGAGTATGCAGTTTGAAACAGCTGTGCTATAATTTTTCAGAAGTGAATAAGTATCTCAGTTTACCTCTACCTTCCGTTTCCTTCCTTTCCACCCTGCCGGTTCATATGAGCATCAATCTGCATATAACGAAAGGGACTAGAAAACAAAAGATGACATGTCTTAGACAGCATAGTTATCCCTCTTGTTCAGCGGATCCTAATAGCCGAGAAGGCAGAGCTACGTTGTGTTAAGCGTACAGACTCAGATGTTAGTAGTTTTATATAGAGATAATGAAATATTTTGAAAAACTGTCCAAATAAATTATGATTCATTATTCGACAAATACCTTACACAGCAGCAAAACAGTGTCATTTGCTAAAAATATCATAGGATTAAGCTATTTCTATCTGCAACCCTAACTAGGAAACAACAGAAGTGGTGACTGGTTAATTAGAGGAGTAGTGTTGCAAGCACACTCACAAGGACACACACATAAATACACATGAAATTGTACATGCTCACACGCACTCTAACAACCTGTAAAGCACTTACCAGGCCACGACGGTGAAGGCAGGACCAGCGAGTGGTGGGAGGGAGAAAATGGGGTGTCAGTGAGAATTGCTGATCCCACACAACTTTGACTTATTGGGAAATAGTGGTATGGTGCTTTGCCTAGCAGGACAGACTCGTGCCTTGGGAAATAAAGGGGCGCTAAGCCTCGGCATCTGTACTGACGGGCTACCCCTGCACTTTGGAATGGTCAACCGAGGACAATATAGTTATTCTCAAAAACCAGCGTTTCACTTTTAATGACAAAAAACCTAATTAAGTCTCATTAATCAACTTGTCATTTTCATGTGATGCAGTCTTTTATTTAATATAGTCCAGTTATGTAATACTTGTATCTTCATTATATGCCAGTTATTTCCATTGTGCAGTTAGTTACTCCGGTATATTGCAGCCATTCCAAAACGTACTTGTGTATCACTAGAATCACCCCATCATTTCATATAATATGGCTATCATTCTGCATATAATGAAAAGGACTAGAAGACAAAAGATTAGACATCAATACCATGATGCGCCTCTGAAATTACTCCTTATTACCTTATTACACCCTTTATCTCAGTTCAGTTCAGTTCAATCCACTTTAATCGATTAATTAAAATCTTAAAAGTACACACAACAATTACATTCATATACACATACAAAATACAATAAATAACACTATTAAATTCATCATAAAACCAATCCTAAAAATAATTCATTGCTCAAAAAGCTAAAGTGCATAAACAGACATGGTCACATGAAGAATAACAGTCCGTGAATTCATACCATTTTCTAGTCAAGTGACAAAGTTCTACTGACTATAATCCTACCCCTCACCCTGACTGCAGCCACAAGAAAAGACGCTATACAAAAAGTTTCCCAATTATTGGATAACATTTGTAAATATAGTAAGGCGGGTTTGGCCTGAAGAAAGCCATTCTGTCTGAAAAAGGGAACCAAGAACTTCTTGCGAATCACAGAATAGTGTTTACAAAATACAAAATGTAAAGTATCTTGGATGGAGTAATTATCGCAGGAGCATAATCCAGCATCCTCAGGTTTAGACCAAGTCGGATAATCCCCCAAAATGAAGTGTATTAAATTAAATCGGAGTCTAGTCAGGAGCCAGCGATGAAATGGTTTGGTGACTATAAGCAGGTAGGGTTCTATTAACAGAGTAGTTTTTAATAGGGAATGAGCCCTTACAGAAGGTTTTTGTATTTCATTCTCTTCCCTTTCCATCGTCATTAATTTTATAAAATTACTTTTCACCCATTTCAGATCATCCTTCCTGATGTTTTCCGGATGGTCGTATAACTCCTGACGTCCCAGTTTGGCGAACATAGTTTTAACGTAAACCAACCACTTGATCTTACTAACTCTATCCAATTTGACACAATCCCCAAGTATCTCTTGGTTGAGAGTCAAATCTGAATTAAGCCAGACTCTGAGCCAGCAGAGTAACGGCGCCAAGCTCAGGGTGTCAGATAAAAATCCCAAGCCTAGTTCCTGGTGCAGAGAAAAATTAGGGGCAGATTGTGGTAATGAAAGCAGTTTCCGCAGGAAACTATTTTCCGCAACCTTAAGATCTAGTTGGGGTTTGTAACCCCAAATAGCGGAACCATAACCTGCTATGGCCAGACACTTAGAGGAGTATATTTTTAAGATGGCCTCCATTGGTCTTGCCCCCAATCGTTTCGCAAAACCTAGAACAGCAGAAGTTGATCTAATTACTGCGTTCTTTTTTAATTTTTGTTGTGGGGCCCAAGTACTCCTTTCATCAAAAACTACCCCAAGGTAGGTAAAAGAGGGGACAGACGACACTAATCCTCCATTACAGTAGAAAGTTCTTGGTTTTGTAGCTCTCCGGCCGGTTGTCAAAACATGTGATTTACCGATATTTACAATTAAGTCCAAGGACAGCATAAACTCACCAAAAGCATCTAGTAGACGCTGTTGGCCTACCGCCGTCCTAGCCAATAAGACAGCGTCATCCGCGTATAGGAGAACTGGAATTAAAGTATCTCCTACACGCGGAATATCCAAACTCGCTTTAACCAGGGTTTTGTCCAAGGCATTAATGTATAGGGTAAATAACAGGGGTGCCATAATGCACCCCTGTCTAACCCCTCTCCTATATTTAAAAGGCTTGGAACATCTGCCATCCTGGGATAACCTGATCGAGGCAGTAAGATCACGATGAAGATCTACTAAAAAGTAGACCAAAGGTGGATCCAAACCCATCTCTAGTAGAATTGTCCACAGCTTTGACCTGTTGACCAGGTCAAAAGCTGAGGACAAGTCCATGAATGCTAAGTTCAACGTACCCTCCTTAGCCATAGTATATTTCCCTATTAGCATGAAAAGGTTCAGACATTGATCCATAGTGCCTCGACCTTTACGGAAACCATATTGTAAGTTACTTATAATTTTATTATCTTCAGCCCAATCTGTAATCTTGCCTAGAATCACTTTGCCAAGTATTTTGACAGCCGAATCAATCCGGGAAATGGGTCTGTAGCACCTTGGTTCACTCCGTTGACCCTTTTTAAAAACCGGAATAATTGTCGAATGACACCAAGATGGAGGAGGCCCAATCAAAGCCACGGCGTTAAAAACATTGACCAAAATCTTTGCCCAGAAACTGGGATTATGTTTATAAACATCCGCTGGAACGTGATCTGGGCCTGGTGCTTTATTACTCGATGTGTCATTTATGGCCTTTTCTATATCATCAATGACAAATATAAGAGGTGGCAACCCTTGCTGCAAAAAGTTATTGGACTTGTAATTATTGGGATCATTAGAACCATAGATCCCTTCAAAGTGATTCAACCATTGGGCTTCTGTAACATTATTTTCCTGGCAGCTGTTATCCAAACCTGTAAAAAGAGGAGTATTTACAATTGACCAGAACTTGGCACTATCTTTTAAGACGTTAACAGATAGCAAAGCATCCCAAGTATCTGCTTTAATTTCTGATTTTCTCTTTTGGATCGCCAGTTTATATAGTTTCCTACGACTCGCTATCAGAGACCTATCTTGCGGAGAGGTTTTCAATGCTAAGATTAAAGCACTATGTGCTAACGAACAATTTTTATCAAACCATTTTTCTTTCAGTTGCACATATCCCCTAGATTTAGTAGTCAGATCTGTAGCAATCTGCGAACAGATACCCACAAAAGCTTCCAATGTAACGTCCTCCGAAGTTAAGGGGTCGTTACATAGTGATATAAGATCCCTGGTGTTCGTACATAAATCGTTAAAGAATAGAGTGGGTATCACTTTAGTCCTCTCAAGCCTCCTGTCTTGTCCCGAGTTACCAAGTTATTAGGGCCAAGTGTTCCCCTTCTCAATTCTAAAAACCCGCAGTTGCAAGCCAATTCCAACAAAACAGGGTTATGATCGCTACAGGAAGATGATATGGCATTATAGAAAATAACCTTTTCAAGAAGATTGTGAGACAGAAAAATATAGTCAATAATTGTCTCACCATTCTTGAATGTATGATAGCGATCAGAGGAGTTAGCAAAAGAGGGTTCAAAGAGATCTGTTTCGGACAAAAAAACTCTCCAGGGCAGCACCTCGAAGAGAGTGCTCAAAATGCGGGGTCTCTGAAATAGTATAAACCAAATTGTCAGATATGTGACAAAAATGATCACATAAGTGTATGTTAAAATCCCCTAAAAGCAGAATAAAACAATTAGTGGGTTGAACTCTCCTATATTCAAGTAAGAAATCATTCAATTTTTCCAAATGCTGATTAGTATCTATACTATCACTTGAATTATAGAAGTTAATCAGTAACAATTTAAAATTATTAGGGCGGCTTACTTCTAAAACCAATATATTAGTTGAATCAACCTCTAATCTTGATAATGAACCTTTGAGGTTAAGGGACAAAAGGAACATCAGTCCACCCTTCTACCAGCCTTAGATGGACGTGCCGTAGGGAGAAAAATCTATATCCATCTATCCAAAGATCGTCCCCCTTGTCCCATGTTTCCTGTAGGGCGATTATATCATATTGCTTTATGGTATTCAGCCATATGGGGTCGTGTTTCTTAGAATTAAGGCCGGCAATGTTCCATGTAATAATTTTGCAGTTTCGAGTGGAATCTTCCATACTCTCCACTGGGTCTTGGACCGTAGGAATCAAATCTACTCTGGACACCCCTATCCCTGGTGGTCAATCATTTTGATCCAACTGAGAAAGGGGAAAAAAGCTGTTAGAGGACAACAGCCCTTTATCCCTAGGAGTGGGCAATAGAGATAAATATTGTGCTGGTGATATTACTACCTTGCTCTCTCTACCTTTAGATGGTCTAATGACTCCATCTTGAGGAACAAGCCTATCCACTTGGGGAGGGATAAAAGAATCATACAGTCTCCTAGGGGGTGGATAGAAAAACCCCAGGGGCACAGCTCTAATGTCCCCACCAAGATGATCCGTTACGTTCCAGAGCAATCTTCCAGGTGTATTTTGATCATTGAAGTTAACTATGATACAATCCCCAGTGACACGTTTGGGGCCATAGCCCACCCAGCCAACTCGCCTTGCCATAATAATATTAGCAGAAATCCACGCAGGACCTGAAGAATGACGCTCACACCAATGCTTAGTTTTTCTCAATAGGGCGGCGGTAGATTCAACATCACCAGCTGGTAGAGGAGGAACCCCAACTAAAACTACCACCAGAGGAGTGGCTTCTGGTGGTAGGTTTATTATACATGTGTTGGGAGAGAACATTTTCCCCAATTGCTCTGCATTCTTGTTACATGCCTCCTTCTTACTACCCACAACTTGATTCTCGCAATTCTTATCCCCAGCCAAAAGTAATTCAACACCAGGTTTCCGTGCATTAGAAACTAAATGACTCGTTACTGCCCCTGGATTTAAATTAGCCGTAGATAAAGAATGATTCCTTTGTAGGGGACTTTCTACCAAATCAGCCTTAGAATATGTTTTCAGCCCTGGGTTTAACCGCCCACTATTCAATAAAAGACAATTCGCATCGGATTTAAATGAGTCAATCATGGAATCCAGGCCGTCACATTTGCTCCGTAGGTCCGCCACACACTTATTCATAGTGTCAATAACATCCATGGCAACATTAGTCAGTATGGCCTTTTCCACCAGATTCCGTAATGCCAATTGTATATTGTCGTCCAAACCGGGAATGGGTTTTGCTATGTTTGGTTTAGGCCCCCTTTGTTTTTTTCCGTTTTTTAAAAGTGAAGCCCGAGGTCCCTGTGTCTTAATAGCCTGATATTTGGACCCATTTACCGATTCAGTAGTAGGCACTTCCAAGATTAGGTCCCGCTCCCCCATATCAATTCCAACAATCTCCGAGGGAGCAAAGGCAGTTTCAAGACCATTATTTACAATCACCTCGGGTTCCAATGGTATAGATGGCGTTTCAACATGTAGTAAGTCCCCACCCTCTCTAGCGGTTATACCCAGCTCCCTTTCCACAACCTCAATTTCATTATTCAACACGCCCACCGCTGTAGTCAGGTAGGTGATAATAGAGGAGGAATTACGAGGAACTTTAGCATTAGAGCCCCCCTGTACCTGAGTTCCAGCCAGCTTCCTCTTGCCGATATTGCAATTGACAGGGACGTGGCCCAGCCTCCTTCTGGCTCCGACGGGCGCGGACGGGCCCACCCTTGGCCCGGGCTTTGCCCGGGCACACCCGCGCGTGTCCTGCGCTGCGGTATGCCCTCGATGGTTTTAAGGGCTCCTGGCGCCAATACAATGACGCGGATGCTGTGCGCGATGGGGCGTCTGGGAAATGGAGTCCTCGTTGTGCCGATAAGCCGTTTACCTTACGGCTCAGCAGGGGCAGGAGCAGCCGTTCCCATCACGGCAATGTCGCGTCTGGAGTCTGCCCAGCCTCGGTATCAGCCACTGTTAGGTTTGTAAGCGCGTCCCGCGCTGCGATATGCCCTCAATGGGTTTAAGGGCTCCTGGCGCCAATACAATGGCGCGGATGCTGTGCGCGATGGGGCGTCTGGGAAATGGAGTCCTCGTTGTGCCAATAAACCGTTTAACTTACGGCTCAGCAGGGGCAGGAGCAGCCGTTCCCCTCACGGCAATGTCGCGTCTGGAGTCTGCCCAGCCTCGGTATCAGCCACTGTTAGGTTTGTAAGCGCGTACCCTTTATCTTGATATCACCCCATATTACAGCCTTTGCCTTGATATTACTCCATATTACAGACTTTGTCAGGATCTGCCTCAGGTATTTCACTTCATGACTGTCTTGTGAAAGGAAACCACCATCTTATATACACGTGGATTAAGCATACAGATTTGAACTACTAAGCCCATACATGTGTGCAAGACAAAGGCTTGATTACACTACCCAGTACTACCACATGCTGCACTTACTGCTTTGCTGCAGTTCTGCTGGGATGGTGATCTTTGGGGAGCATTGCACTGCTTCCGTATGGAGGCATAAGAATCTGCATAGGCAGAATACTATGGATCTGCTAGACAGAGGTGAAGCTCTCAGCATTCTGCATCCTCTGGTCTTTCCCAGAGTCACCAAGATTCACAATTGATTTGTGCAGAACTGGGGTCTGCTGATGAAAGAAGAGATTAACGATTGACAGCATCTTACTGTCCTCGCCATGTTTCACCTTCTCCGCTCGTTGATTCGGACTGATAGGCTATCTGGCTTACTGAGCCTCTAATGAAAAGGCGAGGGAGGGTTAAGAGGGGCTTTGTCTTTGCTAAACGGGAGTGCCTTTAGGGCCCTTGGCTGTACCAAACCTGCAGGTCCTTGCCTCTTAAGGATTGAAGGAATTCAGCTTATTCTCCAGCCACCCTAATGTAGTGTGCACATAGTTGCGGCCATCAGTGTACTGACGGTGGCAAGTGATGTGTTTGGTGTCCCTCTACCCCACATGCTGTAATGGACAAGTCACCAGTGCTAGCTTTCATGGACACTGTGTGATTAAGTATATTAGACTGTTCAGGCATACTAAGCTCTTGAATAAAGTGTTACCTTGTGTCATGCAAAAAGATTTTTAAAAATCCTATTTTATGTGCTCTTTGCAAAAGTTAAAAACAATAGATAAAGTTTGTCTCTTTAATTCTTTATAAGCAGTTCCACATTATCTAGAATCCTTGCTTTGTCATCAGTGCATAATTAACTTACACATCAAAGATTTACCCCACCCAGAATATAAACCATCTTTCCTGAACAAAATCGCCTTAGTAGCCTTCCAGCTGAAAGCCCTGTCCCGACAGATCCTGGAGAAACACTATTTTGGTGTATGGCTTCGATAAAAGTCTCAAAGACTAAATGAGTCTGTTACGATTTAAACCAAAAGTGATTGGGACCCTCAGATTTAGCCGCCCATTCTATGCCCAGAATTTTAAACAGAGTTACACATTTGCTTAGAATTTCAAGCACAGTAATGGTCAATTAAGTTACCGTCTACACAACTTCAAATAACCCCAACCTTTCCTGTCCTGTTTACAGAAACCAAAAAGGTGATGATTGAAAAACTCAACATCATGCAACATCCGGTTAGGATCCACTTTAAACCATAATCCTCAACAACATTTAAAAAACCGGCTGACCCCTTTGGTGAAAGAAACAGATTCCGATATTAAAATTGCAAACTAATTCTGCAACTCTGAGCATGGCAGTCTGAAAAAAACATGTAGAATTTCTAACTCGTTATGTTGGTCAAACACTGAAATGAAAAAAGTACATAAAAAAAATGATTGGGTGGGTACAAGTCACCAGATCCACAAACTTGCCCACTCTACGAGAACCAAACCAATTAGCAGAATTACTCCCCAGGAATATGGGGTAAATATCAAAAGGAAATTTAATAGAAAAAATCGAGGAGATTGACTCGCATACTTTAATCCAGAAGCGTGAGATGTTCGGACAAAGAAAAAAGGAGTGCATTAATGAGCCAGGGTTATGTTGACAGGACTAGCAATTAGGGGGTAGATCTAAGCCATACTTGGAGAGAGACAAAATAATTTGGAGTTAAAAATAATCTATGGTAAAAGTAATAAAGGGTCAGAGTGGTACTTGCATTACAAGAGGTATGATGTAAACGTGCCCAAATGGAGTCCCATGTGCGAGTAGAAAGGGTATGCTGCAACTCTGATTCCCATAAGAGTCGACCTTGGTTTTGGGACGGTTAGGAGTGAAAAAATGGAGATATTTGTAAATGTGAGAAGCCCGGGTTGAGGAAGAGGTGGGTAAAGGTTCTGGCATTGGGTTTGAAGAAGAGGGGCAAGATTTAGAGAGGGAACAGAATTGGTTAGTTAAGAGCAACCGCAGAGAGTGATATCTAAGTAGTGAAGAGACAGGTAAGTCGAACTTAGATTGAACCCGGTGAGTCTAAGAATATCTGCAGAGGAGTATGAGATTTACGCTTAATTGGATGATAGGTAGAAATAAAGTTAGAAATTGTTGGATAATTAAAGGAACGAGGAGAGTGAGTAAAATTAGCTAACAAATAAAAAGGGAACGGGTGAATGAAAGATTCCTTCAATTTGTGCCAGACCGGGGTGGAAATTCCCTCCGAGGAAGAAAGGTATGGCAGCATTTGACAAATTAAAAAAGGAGTGATATTGTCGGAAATTGGGAAAGTGAACACCTCCCCGATCTTTAGGGGCAGACAAGAGAATTAAAGAAATGCAGGCCTTCTGACCATTCCAGAGAAATTTACTCAAAACTCCATTAAGGGTCTTAAAAATTTTTAACGGAAGTCTCACTGGTAACATAGACAAATTAATAACAGGGAGCAGCATCATCTTGATTGTATCCAATCTACCCACCAAGATAAGAAAAGTGGGGACCATTTACTTATCATGTTATTTACTCTTAAAAGAACCTCTTCTAAATTAAATTGAATAGTTTTTGCAATAGAAGAAGAATTATTAATTCCCAAACAGGTGATACTGCTGGTATTCAGACAATATTTATTGAGCAGAAGCACTTCTGATTTGGAGAAATTTAATTTGTACCCGGATATGTAGGCATAAGAAGAAAGAAGATCTGAAAAAGCAGGTGTAGAGGGATCCGAAATATATAACATAATGTCATCTGCATAGGCAGTAAATTTGATTTCAATGGTCTTATGTTTGAAGCCGCGAAAGATGGGATAGTGGCACAAGGAATAAAGAAAAGACTCAAGGGAAAGAATAAAAAGTAAGGGTGAAAGAGGACAACCCTGTCGAGTGCCTCGTTTTAAAGGGAAATAAGAAGATTGGCAGCCATTAGCAAATACGGAGGTTAATGGGGGAAGAATATAACCAATTTATAAGGGCCAAAACCATGCCATTTAAGGGCGTGCATCATAAAAAGCCAGTGAACGCGGTCAAAAGCTTTCTCCGCGTCCAGGGTTATGGCAGCAATAGGAGAGGAGCATTTAGATGCTAAATGAATGATATTAAGAAAAGTTCTGGAATTGTCAGCTATAGTCCTCCCCTGAACAAACCCCTTTTGTTCAGAACCGACCAACTGCGGGAGTAGCTAATTAATACGATGGGCTAATATCTTGGCAAAAAATTTACAATCTAAGTTAATCAAAATATGGGGTGATAGTTAGCACATAAAGAAGGATCCTTGTCTTTTTTTGGAATTAAATAAATCATAGCCACACGAAAGGAGCCGCGAGCCTCACTATGAGAAGAAAAATATCGTAAAAGATGCGGCAGGAGAATGTGAGAAAAGCAAGAGTAGAATTCAGCGGTAAAACCCTCCGGGCCAGGGTCCTTATCTTTGGGTAACTTGGAAAGAGAAGACTTAATCTCAGAAAGGGATATATCGTTATATAAAATAGAGCAATCTGGAAGAGGGAAAGAGCGAGGAGGCAATGAATCAAAAAAGGAGTCTAACGCATTGTCAGAAGGAGAAGACTCAGTGGTATATAGGGTCTTATAGAAGTCTGTAAAGCATCTCAATATCTCTTCATCCTTAAAGTGATGAACGCCGCTGTCATCAGTAATTTTGACTATTCTAGATCTTTGGAACTTAATCTTCAAGTAATTCGCCAACAGTTTACCTGCTCTATTACGGTCACCGTAAAATTTGGAATACCTTTTTAATAATGTCCCAGAGGCTTCCTCCGTGGATTTCCTATTAAAATCTAGTTTAGCTTGAACCAAATTTTTAAGAGTATCAGCATTGTTAGAAGAAAAATATGCGTGCTCCAGTTTCTTAATGGAGCATAACGTAGAGGCAGAATCCTTACGAAGTTGCTTCTTTTTACTAGCTACATAGTCGATGATGAAGCCTCTAGCAGTCGCCTTAAAGGCATCCCATATAATGTAGAAGGGCCTATCAGTATTAGCATTAAGGAGAAAAATTCTGAGACGAAGTCATTAAAGCGACCAATAAGCGAAGAATCTTTAAGAAGATAGTTAAAGCGCCAACGACGGGGTTTAGAGGGTAAATAAGGGAGATCTAAGTTGATAAGGACAGGGGCGTCATCGGAAATCAGAATGGAGCCAATCTCAGCGTGTAGTAGAGTGGGAAGAAGGTGAGGACTCAAGAAAATATAGTCAATTCTGGAAGTAGAATTATGGGTCGGGGAGTAAAAAGTGAATTCTAAACTGTCGGGTTGAGTATTCTCCAAGCATCGATCAAGCCTCTCGAATATAGTATGAACAAAGGTCTTTTGCATTTTATTAGGGATGTATTTAGAGGAGGATTTCTTATCTGTAAACGGATCTAAGACTTGATTGCCATCTCCCCCCCACTACAAGATTAGAGTCGGAGCATGAGTGAAGGGTTTGTGACATGGATAGCCAGAATTGAGAGTCTATACCTGTGGGACCGTAAATGTTGAGGAGAGAAATATGGAATCAGTTAATGAGTGTGGAGAAGAAGCCAACGTCCTTCAGCATCTCTCTTCGCCTTCCACAGTAAGGGAGAGGGACTTATGAAATAAAATAACCACTCCGTTTTACCTGTCCTTAGAAGGGGATCTATAAACACTACCAACCCACTGTTTAAGAGAATGAACATCTTTGTCATTAAGGTGAGTTTCTTGTAACATTGCAATTTTACATTGTAATTTGGAAAGATGTGCAAGTACCCTTTGCTTCTTAACCGGGTTACATAAACCTTTTACATTCGATGAAATAATTCGGATATTATCAGTCATTGAGAAATGAGCGAGACCGTAATCAAAAACATAAGCATAAACATTACAAAGTAGAGAAGAATCAAATAATCGATAAACAGCAATCAAATTCAATAGGATAGTAGCACTGAAGCAAAATCAGATAAGAATAAAAAAGGATATAAAAGTGAGAGTGAGGAGTAAAAAGAGGAGAAAAAAATAAGAGAGAAGGAAAGTACGAACAAAGAGATAGGCATAGGGCCCAAAGGCAAAGAAAAGAAGGTAGAGAAGAAGAAATATACAAAGAGAAAAAGGGAAAAAAAAGAAAGGGTAGAAGAGGAAATAGGTAATAGACAAAGAGAGGCTGACGAAAAGCCAAGGGGTTTCAGTCAAGAAGAGAGGGATGGATATCCAAATTAAGAAAGGTAATGAGGGGAAGCGGGGAGCCGCAGAAAGGGGACAGACTGCCGAGCCGGCGAGTAATCCGGGAAAACAAACAGGACTGAAAGATGAAGAAATAAATATGAGAAAATAGGAGCATAATATGAAATAAGACAAAAAGGGAGACCAACTACATATTGACTACTTAATTACTTAAAACGAACATGAAATGAACAAGCAGCGACGCTAGGGATAAGATATAAAATGTTAACACTTACCAGACGTGAGGGTAACTATGAACAATAAGGTTGAGATCAAAAGGCAGGGGATAGGGGAAACAGGAAACCTATGGGGAGTAGGTCGATACAGAAGGAACAAACATCTGTAGAGAAATACACAAAAAACGATAATATGAAATGGCTTCCGGGAGGCAAACAAACCACACCGATCTAGAAAAAACGGCACTAACAAACGATGACCAACAACTCAGAGAGCATAGTACAAGGCAGAGCCAGAGAATGATGTTCAAGATCTTCCAAAGTCCATTTCGTCTCCTTTATGGCAAGAAATAAAATGTCTTGGATCTTCAGGACGATCAAAAGAGTAGGACCTCTCTTTGTATGTGACTTTGAAGAAACAGGGGTGTACTAAGCCGTATCTAGTGTTCATGGATCTAAGAGCTCGGCGGAGAGCGAGAAATTCCTTGCGTCAGGCAGCAGTAGCACAAGCCACATCTTGAGAGAAGAAAACCTTTTGACAAGACCATAGCATCTGCTTTCTTAGCTTAGCCGCTGACAAGACCATTAGTAGTTCAGTGTATTCCAAAAATAGGACAATTATCCCTCTGGGACGATTGACAGAAGAGGGAGAAGTTGAAGTGCCACCTTTGGAACCAATGCGATGAGCACGCTGTAGGTTGAGAGAGGTGCCCTCCTTTAGTCCAACAATTTTGGGAATGTGTATTTTCAAGAAGCGAGCATATCGTATCCCTCCTCTCCCTCAGGAATACCAAAAATACATTGATTGTTACATCTATTGCGGTTTTCAAGTCTTCCGTTTGCATCTTGAGGAGGGCAATCTCTTTAGACATGGCAGCAACTTGAGGGATCACATCCGGAGTATCGCTAACCCTCAGCTCCACAGCCGAAACTCTTGAATCGAAATTAGACCATTCCTCATCCCACTTCTGAAGTGCAGTGTAAGTTTCGATCACAAAGGTTTAAGCAACCTTATCCCTTCCATGAGGTCTTCCATTGTAATGGGGACTTGATGGGAGAGTTGGGTTCCTTCTTCTGACACTTGGGGGGGGGGGGGGGGGAGGGAGGGAGGAGCAGCAGGGTTGGAATCTTTACGAAGGGTAGCCATGGTTGCTGAAGTAGTTTTCGGTCCATATGAGTAGGAGGGCTCCATGTAAATAGAAGTGTTGATAAAAAGGAGATATTCGGAGCTAGGCAGCGTATATGAGTAGGATAAGACATCAATCAAACAAAAAGTAACCACCAGCACCCCATCAAGTACCTTTAAATTTGACCGATATTGTAGAAGAGCCTTGAATTCTAATGTGATAATCTCAGGGGAGATTAGAGGAGCACATACATCCAGGCAAAGTAATTATTTCAACAGTCCCACATCGAATAAAAACAGCTGGTATCTTGCTGCAAGCCCATGACAAAAACATACTCCCACCTCTCCATACAAAAAGGAGGCGCTCCAAATTAAAAAGAACAACATTGGCGTCTTGAAAAAACGCACCGCGTTGGCATCGGTAGGCAGTAAGGAGAAATAGTGTCATGCTGAGGAAAAAATGAAGCGGAACCAAGCTAGCGTGAAATGAGCGCAAGGAAGAAAAGACCGGTCACACGAAAAAGCTTGGTTCAATCAATCAAAATTCTTTTGCAGGAAAGAGACCTAATAGTGGAGCGTATAAAATAGCAGGAAGACAATGTGCATAAAACTGCAGCAGAGGCACCAAACCTAGTGGAGGATAAAGTCTTGTACCGTATTCCAGTGTACAAAGGTGTCCTCTGAAACCATTGACTTGGAGTATTTTACAGCCATGGAGGAGTTAAATCACAGATGTAGCCAGCAAGGAAGGCCACAACTGGAGTCACTACACAGCGAGGGAAAAGGTGGTCTCCTACCAACCGCCAGCGTGTGGTGGCGAAAGTAGAAGGAAAATTCCAGAATTAGCACTGCAGTAGACCAAAGCGCTCCCAAGGCATAGCAGCCGCGGCGTCAAAGGAACCACGCCACGGGTAGTTCAGGGAGGCCTGTGGTGAAGGGAAGCGTCCCGCCGAGGACACAATGGCGGGTGCTACCGGCAGAAGTTGAGGAGAAGGTGGCGTGGGGGAAAACAGGTAGAAAATAAGCTGAAAAATAGGAAAAAAGAACAGCTGCTGGTGCCCCCAGGTCTGCTTCATAGATGCCTCACTCCATGTTTCTCCAAGACGAGAGAAAACGGCTCTGGCGATGAAAGGGATCCCGTTCAGGACAAGGAGCCTCAACCGAGCGCGGCCATCTTGAAGCGGCTCAAGCCACGCCCCCCCACCTATTGCGTATCTTAAGGTGTTACCGAACTGTAGATCGCCATTGTGTATCTTAAGTTGTAGCCGAACTACTGGCGAGGTTTGCAGTGCCACTGGTGAAGGTGTCGTCCGATGCGATCTACTACTTTCCTTCTCCTCAGAGGATCCCGGATATTCGGGAGATGATTCTGAGCCTTATGCATCCTGTTAGTGCCACAAGCCGGTTGCCTTTGCTCCAACATTAAAGGAGCCTTCCTTCCTGGTCGTGTGAGGATCCTCCCACTGGTTCACCCAGATCAGCACAGTGCTATTACTCATGCCCCATGGAGATGTTACACAAACAGTACTATTAATTCTTAGCCTTTGTTCTGCTGATTTTTATATATATTTTCTTCAAATAAGGAGGTTAACGTATTTTAAGCAGTAAAGCAATAAATATTGGCTAGAGTGCTTGTTTCCTATGTCGATGAACTTGACTGTTGTAACATAAATAATAAATAAATCTGTATTTGTAAAGCGCGAACTACTCACCCTTATGGGTCTCAAGGTGCTGGGGGCCATCGTGGAAATTAGATGAGCTATTGCCCAGAGTCACATAGTGCTGAGCTGAGATGCTGCCGCAGCCGGGGATCAAACCATGAACCCTGTGCTCCGAAGTCAGCTGCCCTGGCCGCTGCACCACACCTCTCCACATGAAGTAAACAAAATGTTTCCACACTGTTGGCAATGATAAGCTAGATTTACAGCATGTTTTTATAACAAGCAGTGCACACAGATAGGCATCCTGAAAAATTGTCTGAAACCGCCATTTTGTCTAAGTTTCACCACGATTTCCATTCAAATTTTTGTTAATAACAAAAATAACACAAAAGCCAAATATACAATAGAATTTCTTTTAGTAAGAGATGCCCACGCATACAACTTTTGAAAAATGCCCAAATCCTGACATGTCATGGTGTTGATGCCTTGCACTTCTGCCTTCCAGTTAACATGCAAACATTGTTACTGAAGTTTGCATTCATTGTAACCATCAAATTGTGTCTGATTCTTTTACACTTTAGAAAACAAATTCTTTTGGCATTAACTATTGGTGTTTCTTTCTTTTTTTAATGTGGCAAAGTATTTTGCTTCGACCCCTCCCCTTGCTGGTTGTAATTCATCCTGCCACCTTATACCCATTCCAAATCAATCTGCTGCTCCTCTCCCAGGCTGCACTTTCTAGCCTTTACCTCTCTGCCTCTGTGTTTCCCACCCTGCAGCTGTCTTCCTCATACCTTTCCCTAGCCGCACCTCTCAGCTCGTATTTCACCCTGCCTGTAACCTTCCCTGCCCACTGGCACATCTCCAACCTGCCCGTACCTCTTCCTGCATTTACATACCCTGCCCTCATCTCTCAGCCTGCACCTCTTGCAACCCGCACCTCTGCGAACAAATGCATCTCACAGACTGCAAATAGTGATCACCTCTCACAGCTTTCGTGTCTGTCCACACGTCTTCTTACCTGCTTCTCCCTCCCTGCTTCTACCTCTTGATTCCTTCCTTTCTCGGTCTGCACTCAGTCCTCCTGCTGCCCGCACCTCACCCCAGTGGATCAGTTTCCAACCTGCAGCTCTACTTAACTTTGTCTCCTCACACCTCCACACGCTTGCATCTTTCCCCAACTGAACCACTCCTAGAAAGTACCTCTCCCTGCCTGCACATACTTTTACTTTCCCATATCTATGCACATACATTATTAAGCACTGCTTTCCTTTTTTTGTACGTTCTCTGAACCACCGTTCTACAAGTTTCCCACAAGCCTACCACAATTGTGGTTTTGGGGCTTGAGAGGCTTAGGGTTTTAATCTCCTGGTTATTCCAGAGAGATGCCCCTCGGCATCAAGCTGTTCAGACATCCTGTTACCTTTTGTTTATGCTTGCTGTTGAAAGAATATAGAGGCTTGACGCTCCTCTAGTGATTTTGGTGTTCTCTTCCAACCTTACAAGTAGGCTTTCTGTCCACTGGTTTGCTTTTGGTCCTATTTGTTTCCACTTAAAGAAGCCACTGGGCTGATACATATCATAAAAACACTTCTCAGTTTTGGGCGCATCTGATTTTCCTAAATCTCACCATAGCTCTTTAAAAAGTGTGTAAGCACGTATAAAGTACGTTCGTTCCGCAAAAGTTCCATGTGCAAATAGAACTGGTCTTAAAACCCATATCTTTTCAATAAGATTAACACAAAGATACATACATTAAGACCATTTCATATTCGTTAAAACAGTTCATCTTGGGGCAACTCTAGATAACATCGCAATATATGTCTACATGTCTCAATTCATAAAACAACACTTCTCAATCATGGGCATATGTGGTTTTCCTAGATCTCATCATTGCTCTTAAAGTGAGTAACCACGACTAAAGTGCGTTCTTTCTGCAGAAGTTGCATGTGCAAATGTGCAATTCGAGCTTGTCTAAAACACATATCTTTTAACTAGGATTTAAGATAAAGGCGCCTGGGGCATGTAAAATATTTACATAAAAAGACGAAGTGTAAAATATCATGTGGAGACCTATTGTCACAGCCACATGGCCCTCTATCCTTGGTTCGCGCTACGAAACCGAGCGGGGAGGCCACTAAATGATGAAACTGGTTAAATCTAAAACACGTTATTAAGAAACTATCATAGACACTAGTTAGAATAGTGAGGTAATGCACTAATCCCACTACAGATTTGACTAGGACGTGTGCTCTAACTTTTGGCTTAGTCAATTCCTTTCCCTCTCGCTCCACACTTTCTTTATTGAAGAATAGATCATTTATTAATTTTTTATACTTTTTCTTCAATATTCTATAATTTGTGAAGATGTCTATTCTTCCTAGACTACTGAGTGTTTCTTTAATATATCCTAGCCAGGGTATTTTAAGGGCATGATCCCATGAGATGCAGTCCAAAATTACAGCTTGATTAAAGGAGGCCTCCTCATTGGACCAAATATTCACCCAACAAAGCAGAGGCTTGACTGCGACTAAGTCGGACACATACCTCACCCAGAGTTCATGAACAGAGTAAGCTGGGGTGCCCTGCCAAACTTTTAACACCTGTCTCAAATATTTATTGTGCGTTGTCTGCACTTCCACCATTGCTTTGTGCCCCCAAATCTCACTCCCATACACGGCCTTGGATATACAAATTGATTGGTATAATTTTTAAAATCACCCCAGGCGACCATGTACCTAATCTATGTGCAAACAAAATTTGCAATGGCTCCCAATGCCTTCTTCGTGTCTATCACCTTCTCCACTATCGGAGTGTTCCAATTTAGTTTAGAATCGAAAGTGACCCCAAGATATTTAAACGCTGGGACTTTGGCTATACTAAAAGAGCCTGCCTTATAGGTTTTTGAACTCTTCCCCCGATAACCCATTTCCATCACAAACGATTTGGCATAATTAGGGGACAAGTCCAGCCCATTAACAAAGGAGACAAACCCATCAATCAAGACTTGCAGTGCTCTTGTGGTGCGTGCTATGAGCACCGCATTGTCTGCGTACAGCAGTACTGGGACCGGTCTAGTGCCTATTCTCGGGGTATCAGCCTACAATGAAATCAGTTCTGCTTCCAACCCATTGATATACAGCATGAATAAAAAAGGGACTAGAATACAACCTTGGCTCACCCCTCTTGAACAGTTAAAACTATCTGTGAGATCCCCCCTTTTGTGTAAAGTGTACCGTAGCTGAGGTGTGGGCATATAAAGACATCAGGACATTTATTTTTGATCACTCTACTCCTATTTCATCGAACAGAGACCATAAGTTACTGCGGTTCACCCTATCATACACAGCAGTTAGATCCATGAAGCCTAAATAAATGGATCCCACTTTGGCGATTGTGTAATTTGCTGTCAGCAAATAGAGGTTCAAACATTGGCCCACTGTCGATTTACCTGCTCGAAAGCCGTATTGGACCTCCGAGAATTCTATTTTTGTCTGCCCACTCCACAAGCCTATTTAGTATGACCCGGCCCATCATCTTAATGGTTGAGTCCATCAGCGATAAGGGTCGGTAACAATTGGGGTTATCCCTATGACCCTTCTTATATATAGATACAATAGTGGCAGTAGACCAAGACTGGGGCATGTCAGTTAACACTGCGACATTCAGAACCCTAGTTTAAATTGGATCCCGCTCCTCGATGTTTCATCTAAACAGGGCAGGGGGGATTCCATCTGGGCCCGGGACCTTATTGTTGGTCAGTCCCTCTATACCTGTTATCACCTCTTCTAACTGAAAATGTATATGGGAATCACATGGGAGGGGCTCATGCTTTATTACAGTGATCTCCCTTCCAAAGAAGCCAGTGGGCTGCCATCTGCACTTGGAGTATGCAGTGGCATTACTGGCCTGCTGATCAACTACAATGCTGATTGCCCCTCCAAAATATATCCCAGTCTTTTCTATTTCCTCTGATCCTGGTATAAGTCCATCTCCAATCTGAAACTATTCTGTTTTTCCAGTTGGTTTGAAGCTAACCGGGGCTGAATGAGGAATCTTGTTTCTCTTCAGTCAGTTACTGTGTCTGTTAGATAAGGATTCACACTAGAAGCATAGCTTGCTGAATTAAGTTGAATAAAATGCATTTTTTGTGGTAGATGCCATTGTCCGTGAGCTAGATGCTAACTCTGATCACAAATAGTGTCTCAGAGTAAAAATTAAAAAGGCACTAGACTTGGGGACTGAAAGTCTGCTGCCTTTAAAATTGTTCTTATTAGAGCCAAATAATTTGCTTTTAAATTCAATTGTTACTAAATTTGTCTCTGGTGGCTTTATTAAAATGCACCAAATTAAGATGATGTGCAGCAAACGCCGAAATACTAGAGTCCAACCGAGATAAATGGTTTCATCACACGTAAGTGGCTAGTTTGTTTTTTGTTTCCTCATGAGGTCATCTGTGTGCCACATGCACTGAGTTAAGGGGCTCAGTAATTTAAACATATGCACACTAGAGTAACACAGGTCTCAGGAGATAGGAACAAGGCATTTGGATTCCTAGAGTGAACTAGCAGTTGCAGGACTCTTTCAATATAACAATACATCTAAATTACCTCATGACATTAGACTGGAGTGGTGTACCAAGCGGAGTGGTTGGACAGCTTCTGTAGTAAAAAGGCTGAAAAATGTCTCGAACATAGGTTCACAGAAGAGGAACTCACAACACTTTATCCATGCAAAAAAGAAAACACACGTCTCCAAGAAAGAAAACTTGAAGCGAGTGTCTATGTAGAGTCTGTGTTTTAGAGTTAAAAATTTCTGGACTGAATGTGCCTGCTGACCTAGCCTACTGATATACTGTTTTTGTAATAAAGTTTAATGTAATTGCTAATTTTCATTCATGTATGGATAAAGTTTTAATGACTGGGCCATAAATCTTGATGCAAAAGCTAACAATAGGTTCTTGTTGTTTTGTAGCACTTGCCAAGACACTGAAATTAGGAAGAGAACTGTTGGAGAACATCTCAATACTTCACCCCAAACAAATGAGATTGGGAAGTCTGAAATTTTAGATGAGGACGAAGAAGGTCCAAGATCGAATTGGAAGCCATTTATAGCGAATATCTGCTTGTTCACTGTATTCACCGCTGGAGCCTACCTCTGCTACAGGGTTTGTTTTCATTAATGGACTTGTCGGAGGAATTTGATTGTACAGTGAATCTTGCCGTTTGACCAGTTTGTAATAAAGTGCTTGATGGCTAAAAAGGAAAGAAGAACAGAATTGAAGACTTCGTGCATTGCCTCGGGAAGGCAGAACCAAGGTTGAAAAGCTGGAACTTTGATAGGATTAATAAGAAAAATCAATGCACTAGGGTTTAAATTATCCCTGTGGTCCCAAGAACATAAAATTCTTATCTCAGGGCCTTACAATATTCAGGAGTAAGCAGAGAAAATGCCAAATACGTTGTTTTCTAACGATCTTGTTGAATTACAACACATTGTTGTTTTTAACCTTCTCAAACAAAACAAGCTTGTCTTTTTCTTTGTTACAGTTCGGATGAAATTGGGCACAGAAGTAAAATCTGCTGGCTCTTTCCAGGTGTTGTAACCAAATATGATTTTATTATTATTTTAGTCCCCTCCCAGTCTACCTCCGAACACCTTTAACTCTACCTACTTGTCTTCAGAAGGTACGGGACTTGACGGGGGATGTCTTGAGAGGGTCCTCTTTTCTGTATTTTCATTAAGTCTGAAACTTCACCATGTCTGCTCTGTAGGCAGTGCCTGTGGTAGTCCTACATTTAGTTCTGATCTTGCAAGAACTCTCTTGTGAATTTTTTTCTCAAATGTATACAACCTGTGAAAACAGGTGTCTGAATGTACTTATAGTAACCCAAGAATTGTTTTCAGATCGTCCATGAGTGATTTTCTTACACTATACTTGCACATTCGCCTGCATACATTGTACTGTTTGTTGCAAATCATGGGTGCAGGAAAAACATGGAACAAAAACATATCCACCAGCATTTTATAAGTTTTGCTTTGTGTTCTGGTGACCAACACATGATGGCAGTGGTTGGTGTATTTTTTTTTTTTTTGGAGGGGATGGGGATGATTGGGAGTATTTGTACAATCCTGTACTCTTACGTATGTATAGAATGTATATATATTTGTGTATGTGTTTGTGTATGTATATTTATACCCTTATGAGCAGTGAGATGTGACTGTTGCCCTTACTGCTAAAAAGTGGGTGCATACTTACAAAAGGTAGAATTTCGAGTTTGTAATGCCATCCAGCTGTTACTGGTTTGTTGTGAAGTTGAAATTGACTCTACTATTTAGCACCCTGTAAAAACTCTTTACACATCAGGGGGCACTACTGCTTTCTGTAAGCTTTTATTCCACATGTTTTTCTGAACTTAGCCATTCATTCTCCCTCATACTCTTCTTTTGGAGAGTTGACGCAGCCAGGGTCTCTTCATGTTTTGGAGAACCCAGTGAGGGTTCCTTAAAATGAATAATAGAAAAATAAAGGTTGCTGTTAGTGTTCCATTTTTGTTTGTTCATCCTGTTGTAACCCACTCCACTCCATGTATCATGCCCTTGCTGCTGTCATTCTCCTTTTAGCATTGCCTCCCCTCACCTGAAGGAAGAGGCTCATTGCAGTGGAGTGAGCTGCACAAGCTCTACTAGAGAAGAACCAATGGACATGTACCGACCCGTTTTTCTCAATGCATGTTCCTTTTTGCTGTCTTTGTACCACAAACGCATCTCTTGCGGCACTGTATTTGAATTAAGAAAGGTATTTGCATGAAAATGGAGCAGTTAAGGAGGACAAATATGTTTGAATCCACATTGTGTAACTAGAAGATTGTAGACCATAGGGGGCCAAGAACTTTGAATGGATATGTCATCAAAGGACATTGTGCAAATATTGTGCTACATAAGGAGATGTGTATTTTTATTTGTATTCTTTTTTGTGCTGGAACATAGACTGCACAGGTAATTTCAATAAACGCTCATAGTCTTGTCACCTTTTAAATAAACCTACCATGCCCATATTTCCAGTCCACCAGAAACTAAACTCAAAGTTGTTTAGTGCAACGTCACAAACTGGGATCTACATCAAGATAGGCTGAATGTTATAAGCTTTAAAAATCCAAACAGTATGCACCGTAGTCAAAGTATATCGACCAGATTCCTACTTTGATGAAAATGTTCCTCACAGCTGGGTGAGTAATATTGTCTGCATTGGATAAAGAACCTCTTGCTTCAGTCTATGAAACCGCTGGTGGACAAGCTCAGCTTATTTGTGGGGGTTCAAATGTTTTGCCTCATACAACGTGGAAAAATTAATTCTGAAAGGAGCTGGGGTGGGGTTAAAGCTAGCTTTAGGAAGTAAAGAGAAGTGGCAGTGGCCTTCATACACGACCTTAACTTCAGTATAGAATGTATAACGCTCAAAGTATGTGCTCCCTGTGGTTCTCATTTGCAGCTCACATATAAATCGGCGTGTTAACTTCATGACATCTGTTGCAATTGAAATAGAACAATGTCCAATATGGTTTCTGTAGATTTTCTTCTCCAAAGCGAAGGCTTCCAATCAGCTGTCATTGGCTCTGATGGACATTGGTGCTAGTAAATCAGCACTGTTACTTTAGGCTTTTGCTCCGTTTGCCAAAACTTCTCATTCCTTCCAACGCTTTAAAGTAAATCATTTTCACCTTTTGTGACGACACCCTCCTAACATGTAAAATACAAGTGTTGACAATGTTTTGAATTCTCTTAATCTGAGGTGTAAAAGGTTAACAACTGCCCCTTTCAAGACATTTAAAAACAAAAAAAGTAGATTATTTGATTTATTTATATTTCATGGTTTACTTAGCACCCACCAGAACTAAAGGGACTGGTGCCACTGTAAAGAGGTGATAGTTTAAAAAAAAAATCACAAAAAGCTTACATTAATCAACATTACCAAAAATAAACTTTGCATATTTCTGATTCCCGGGCAAAATCTGAAAGGAAAAGGCTGCAGTTCCATAATTTAGGGCTTAATTTAGTGTTTTGCAGCAATGCCTCATTCATAGATGTGACAGATATCACATCTCTGTTTTTTACGAGTGCTTTATATACGAATGGTGGATTGGATATCTGGCACTTTTGCGATAAGGTACAAGTCCATCAAACTCTAAATCTGGCTCTTATGCTGCGAGTTAGGCTTCCTAGGCAGCAAGAAGCCCAGTGGAATGAAATATGCTATTAGACTGATTTTTGGTGACATTCCCTGACTGCTGGCTTTTTAGTCAAGATTTTAGTACGTCTTTGTTTACTTCTTCATGACCAATTTAAAGCGCATACACAGGTAGATATTACAGGACTTTCTTTTAATGATCTATAGTAGCTCCAAAATGTTTCTTCCGGTGCATAGGGGTCATACATGTTTCACACTAGTTTTTTGATTTATTTACTGCCAAAGCTTGGTAATGTAGTTTGAAAAACGTTAGGCCAAAAACAGATGTTGCGTACAGCGGCTAATTGAGAATAAACGTCTATCACAGCTATAGTGACCTAAATAGAGACAAAGTGTTTGGTTCCAATATTACTTAACACAGCTGAAATTATTTATAATTGAATAATTGCATGAACCCACAATGCAAATAATTTACTGGTCCATTGCTATATAGTGACAAGCTGCACCTGCTTCCTTTCATCTAGACTGATCAAACTGTGCATTAAACATTTTTATTGTCCTAAGGTCAATTTAGCTCATTTGTCTTAATATATAGACAACAAATAAAACATATATATATATATATATAGATATAGATATAGATATATATATATATATATAGATATATATATATAGATATATAGATCAAAATGTATTTGTGTTGTAAAGCTGTTTCTTTCTCAGTACTAGGGTGCGAAATCTGGGTGGTATTGTCATACTTTACTGCTGCATATATTGTAAGTAGTATCACAAAGAGTTAAATGATATGTGAAACTCTTCTGCGCAAGATGGAAAGACAATATTGTGTTAACTAATTGTGCCTGTAGCTTGTCAAGTTAGTCCAAAGATTAAGTAAGAAAGGGAGTGGTCTGATTTTCTTTTTTTGCTTTTTCACAAAAATATACATTATAATTTATTCGGCATTGCCTTTTTTTTTTTTTTTGCGTTGTACTGCAGTTTGCTTTCTTCAGTACTGTTCTTTCATCTTATTTCCACCATCTGGGCATTCCTTTTGACAAAAGTGTCTCATTTAGCATTGTTCTAAATAACCAGTGTCTATAGTTGGTCCTTGGAGCTGGAGCCATGCCTTATTTTCCCGATATTCGCAAAACATATGCCTATTTATTTACAGTTACTCTATATTGAATTTATTCACAATGTCAGACCTTGAAAACCGGGTCAGTTGTTTGGACTACACATTTGTTGTACACAACACTAATTTATGCATCCAGTGACTAGAAAACAAATTATGAAATTTATTTCTGTAACATGTCTACAGCTTTTTTTTAGTTGCATGCATTCAAGATGTTTGTGATCTGCCACTACCTCCATTTTCAACCCAACTATATTTTATGACGTACTCCAGTGAGTAATCTGCCTCTACATATTTCTGCTTTCTTAACTAGAAATCTGCAATATACTGAAACGTCAGGTTATAAATGTAAATTGATAGCTGTGCCCTCCACACCACAGTCAACTGCGGTATACCGTTTTTTTGTGGGGGGTTTTTTGACAGAAGACAATGTGATTGTTTTACCTGAGGAACTACCCGCCCGAACAGTCTTCTTGATTTTTTTTTTTTTTGCCTTCCTAGTCTCCACCCTTTATCAGTTCCATACTGTCTTTTTCTTTCTGAAGGAACGTTTATTTGCTGAGTGCTGTTCTTTGTGTAACCTAACCACCTACAACATTGTCGTCTTCTTCTCCACTGGTAAGCTTTCATGTGCATAGCTTGCCGAAATTGTGCTGTACAGACTTTTGTCATTTGAAGGGATGTTTTTTACCTTTTGGGTTTGAACTTCCGTGGTTTATGAACCATTATCCTCGCACTCAGCGCGGGCTACTGAAGCAGAAGGACACGCTCTCCTCTCAGGTTCCAGGTTTTCACTCAGTGCCCTGGTCTCATCTTAACTTAATTAATCGGCCCAGAGCGCCGCCTCTGACAATCCAACTGTTCTTCCTATATCGAGCAATTCATTCCTGATACCAAATTTTAATCATGCGCTCCTGTGAACCACACCGCAGAGGCTTGCAGGCCCTTGCCCCAATTGATGCTGTCTTAATCGCCTAAATACCTAATTCAGCCTGCTCACTACTATATGTCCTGAAGATGATCTCGACTAATTGAGATCCAAATGCCGTCGACCCCCTACAACATGAACTCCTTTTACTCTGTAAAAATTTACTGAGTTCTTACTATTGTTGTCAATGCGATGCCTTTATTTTAATATCACCCTCACTTTTCAAGTCACGCTTATTGTCACTTATTGTGTGAGCACCTGAATACTATTTTTTTGGAAATAAATACCTGTCATAAACTGACCTACATGTCCCTTTGTATATTGCTTACCGCTCCCTTAAAATAACTTCCTACTCTTAAACGTAGTGTTTCTCCCCCTTAGACCTTAGGCCACACCAGAACCATTGTTTTCCTAAAACTTATGAACCATTTCTAACATTGTTAAAACTGTCTGTGGAACCATTTAGTAACTGTCATCTCATTGTCCATGTGTATATTTTCTTTTTTAACCGATTCTATGGACTTGAACTTTAAACCATGCAGTTACTTTGTCTGGATCTGTTTTTTTGCCTTCTATTCGCTAGCTTGATGTAGTCAATTCAATCGCAGTAACCCTGCAGATTTCACTACAAGTAGTTGAGTTATTTTCTTCTTTGTTTGGGCTCTAGCCGAAGGGGAGTGCCTTTGTACATGTTACAACAGTTTTGTCACCAAAGCAGTTTTGGCTCCTACTAACAGTTCACCTTCTGTAACCAATAAAACCAACAATCGCTGACTTGTTTTCACATATTTGGGCCTCATCGTTGTGGTGGTGCTTGAGACTGTAAGCAGGGTGAGCAAGTTGTCCACATCTAAACGGACAGACTGCTCTTAGACTTGGAGGAGAATTATATGGTCGAAATTCTTGAGGTAATGCTCTGCAATCTCTGAAAATAATACTGGCAGGAGTTACACCACCTTTGGGTGTGCCAAAACCTTTTGTTCTCTGTTTTAAGGAATGTTTTTCACTGAGATGTGTTGGGTTAGCTGTTGCTCAAATACTTCGTTTATAGCTGTGACTGCTCACCCTGGAAGGATGTTCGCTTCTTCTTTTGCTGTGTTTGTACAGCTCTTTAAGCTAGATCTTCTTGGCACTTCCATTACATCTCACAGTCTAAACCAAAGGAATGAGTAATATTTAAATGCTTTAAATGCCCCTATCTATGCTTTTCATATCCATATTCAGAAGTCCAACTGTTTTCCGATCTTCTAGCTGTGAACACTTTTTCTTTACCACATTTTGTTTAAAGCTCTTTTCCAGATGTATTTTTCTAAAAACATTTGTAGTCTAAGAAATGTTTGACAACAATGCTTTGTACATATACCTGGAGAAGTACACTAGCTAGTTTTACCTTTCAGATTCTATTGATATGTGCATGATGTGTCACTTATATTACCAAACATTTCCATCTATTGACTGTTTCCTGAATTTCATAACTAGTGTCTTTTTGTTTGAGAAATTCTTGATTTAAAATGAAAAAGTGGAAATACGGTAGCTATTTATTTTGGCATTTTGTTACTAATATTTGTTTGTACTCTTATTTGCATGCAGGGAATCTTAATATGGCCATTATTTAATTGTGCAAATATGCCAAACAAAAATAACACAGTAAATCCATTCCCCCTTTACAGAGATAAGCGTGCTGTCTGTCATTCAGTTCAAATTCAAGTAAGCTCACTGTCTTCCTTACAAGAATTGGTAAAATGGGTCCTATGAGTTAAACAATAGTAACGCTTGTTAGATGCCATGCTGTGCCTTTGAAAAACTGACATATTAAGTCATTGGTATAATAATATTATTAAACAACTTATTTTAAATCTCTACTAGCTCTCCCAAAAAATGGTATTGTTTCTGAAGTGAAAAGGTATACTATTGAATGGAAATAAGACAAACTATCCTCCTGCTTTGATTGGTTTCCCACGTTTTGTGGTAGCCTAGTATTTGAAATAGGTGGCTGGGTGCTTGTTTCCATGTCTTATGTGGATAGTTGTTTTCATGGAGTTGCCTCAGAAGTCTTAAAGAGTTTTTGCGGCACTCTTCATTGGAAACTATAGTGTATGTAGAGAATAAGCATTTTTCTGTTTGTTTTGCACTTGCCTCTTCCAGCCCAAAAAATCAGCGTTCAAAACAGAATTGAAGTAATAACTTGCTGTGAGTTCTCAGCTCAGTTGCAGATGCTTCTTACACTCAGGGCCTCATTTAATTTAGTTCTTTAAATGGCAGCTTCCATAGATTGTTGTAATATTTGTACCGTAGCAACCAATAGTTTTGAGCAGGCATGCATACACAAGCATGCTCACTGACAAACACACATACTCACATCCATGTATTCGCACGTGAAGACACACACCCACATCCACACCCCACACACACAACACTCACAAAGTCATCCGTTCATACATACGTGCACCAACCATTCCAAAGCATAAAACCTAGCTGCTCTGCAGCTCAGGAGGGACAGCTCAGAGGTCCCATGGGTGTTTGAACTGCTGCCTCCTCTCAAAGGCTGACCTCAGGTCAGTAAATGAGAAGAGGCAGCAGTCTCTCACTCATCAAACTAGAATGGGGCCAGTGAAACTGCTGACCCCACCCCGCTCTGTGATGAGGTGTCACTGATTGACACTTGGCCCTGGGCTCTTTAGGGCTTAAAACTGAAGCACCCAGGTCCGAGGCAATCAGTGACACCTCACCTCGTCACGAGGGGTGTGTCCTTGAGACACTTTTGCCAGGCTGAGGGGGTCACACCCACAGGCTTGTGAAATCCATAGCCTGGCAAAATTCAGACACTCTTCTGGTCATGGAAAAAAGGTGGGGGGCAAACCCCTCTGCCCGAGCGGATGGGCCGCTGCTGATTTGCACCGTTTTGCAAGTTGCCACCAACTAAGTTGTTTTAGTGAATGTGTGTGGAGGTGCTCCTGAGGGATATTTTCAGTGATAAACTCACATGATGATCTCATGGCAACTGTAAGATTCCAGAAAACGCGTTATGTGACCGCAACACTCCTCCGATTTCAAACTCGAATGAAGCACTGCCTGATGGGCTCACATCAAAACATCTGTGAGCCAGATTGCCTTTGTATCAACACTTGTCAGCTGAAGATTTAGTAACCAATCTGTTCTGCCATTGTACTAAGAGGTTGAGTTGAGGTCTGGGTAAATATAGGCACCAGTATAAAATGTATTTTCCATGAGGGTCTTAGCCCATGTAGCTATTGCTAAATTTAGGAATACGCCTATTTGTAACATTAAGGTATGCAAGGGTGTGTTTGGCCGCTCAGGGAGATGACAAGCTGACCTTGAGGTTGGTTCCTCTTCCTTTTCACCGCTTTGTCTACTATACACCTTTGAAGTGCTGACTTGAACTGACTGAGCCCCTTTAACACTTTGGGCTACCATTTCCTATATACAAGGTGGGCGAATGGCAGGGGAAGTTTTTCTGAAGGGTATTTGTTACACCTACTATTTCAGTTTCATCTCACTTATAAAATCTTTTTTAACAAATGAAATCCGTTATGACCAGACTTTTTGCTAGTACCAGGTGCAGTTCATCATTGTAAAGTGATTTATGATTGATTTTGAAGTTCTGATAATTAGCTAGATGTACAATTGATTTCTTTTTAAGCAGTCCATTGCTGCGCATTAGGCTTAACAGTACCAAATGTTTACCCAAACCCATTAAAGCTGTGTTCACTGAATTCTTGAGATAAAGTTGATCGATTAGCCACTGTCTGGCCTTGTGCTGTCATTGAACAAAAAAATTACATTCTCCAGAGACAGACATAACATCAGTTTTACTCATGATTGTTGCCTGGAGGTCACCAGGGACACCATCTAATTCTCTTAATGAAGTTAATTAAAACGTCCGCTTGGAAGGCAAGGTCCTCACACATTGGACTGAGGATGCCTTCTGATTCTAGCGTTCCATTTGATACCAATGATCTAATAATGTATGGTGCTTGTATCTTTACAAAGTATTGCTCAGACTCTCAAGCTTTCATAAGGTTTGCTGTCAGACACAGTATACTTTCTGTACTTGCACCCAAAGTTGTTCCTCATAGACTGTCACAATTTCTAATCTCAGTTCATTTGTCTTAATGGTTGTTTTCAGTGTGATGCAGTTCGATTGTTTTCCTTGTGTTACGCTTCAAGCAGCATGCAGTGATTAAAAGCTTAAAAGCCCAGATTCAGCTGGTAATCATCAACACTAATAATTTGCATGCAAAATACTTGCATTTGTTGTGCCTTTTTTATTACAAGTTATATTTATATGTTTTAACACTCTGGATGTAAACCAAAATGCTTAATATGACCTTGGCAGACTGATGTCTGCTACTTTACTTTACCTCAGTTATGATTCCTAAGCCCCCTGTGTGACCCACATTAGTGATGCTGATTTTAGAGTGATGAGTAAGCCTAGATAAGAGATGCCCACCGCTAGTCTTAACATAGTCATTACCATGGCTTGAAAATCTAAAATAGCGTGCCAGTGAATGTGTGTACATTTTCATCGTAATCAATAACAATAGTTATACTTCTTCTCTGCTTTGCCTGGAAGCACAAGAGGGTATAAGAAAGTGCCAGAGAGTGTTGAGTATAAATTGGTTTGGGAGGGTTGTGTGCTTGTGTGATACACTTTCTGCACATAAGCTTCACTTTACTTTGCATGTAACTTTATCAACCTAGCAAGTTGGACGTTGAAAAAGTAAGGACAGCACTTATCCACAGGTTGTCATATTATCATAGGTTATGGTCTCCACCCCCACAGGACATGTTGATATTGAATTAACTAGTTGAGTGCAATGTGGCCATTCTAGCACTAACAGCAAGCATGAGTATTTTATTGAAGAAATTAGAATACAATATGCCTGTCAAGTAAACAATGTGTGTCACTTTCTGCTGTATTGTTCTTATTTTCACTGATTGAGTGATGGAACGAGGTGCTAAATGTGTGCCACATACTCGGGACTAGTGTCAATAAAGAATGACCCAAATTTGCATACTTAATAATGGTAGCTTGACAGGGTACTGTAATAAATCTAGCCACTGTTTTGTTGGTAAACAATGTCCGAAACCGTATATGCACCAGTAGACAGTGTTGCCACTTGTACATTAGTGTTGGGAGTTTTAGGCTATGAGCCAATGCACTCCCTTCATTGAGCAGTAGAATAAATGTAATGATTCTCCGTTTACCTGTGTGTGTCTGTACAGATAATATTGAACAACAGAAATAAATGTAAATACATAAGCAGACTATTGCAGCAAAGCACCCATGAATTGTGTAAAAACGAAGCATAAGAGGTTATTGTGCAGCACTGAAGTTTACCCTAACCTGCCGTATTATAAAAATAGGGCACACGTTTTCATTGTTCTTTTACGGAAACTGTCAAACGTGTATATATGAGTTAAGGGGTATAAATTTGTAGAGAATGAAAAGTTATTCAAGAAATGAGACTCTTAGAAAACATTATTGTATGACTTAATATCAAACACTTTGGTGCAGTCATTAAAAACTGGTGCTAGGGGGTTATAGAAGAGTTTAACAATTACCTGTCAAATGTGTTGAAACAACTTACTTGAAAAATACTGGTAAATATCTGAAACTGACAACTTTTCAGGCAGAAAGTAATTACATTGCACCAAAGATGTGATATCTTTAAACTAGATATCCTCCCATACAGGCAGTGTTTAAGTCCTCTTAAACGTTTTATGCAACAAGTGTGGACATACATGACCATCATCATCACAACTTATAATACATTTTAGAGAAGGATGTTCTCTTGCCTGTAAAATACAGGATCCTTGTAACAGTCACATCGTCTCACTGATAATGGAAACTAAAATAGATATATATAGGTGTATGTGTCCTGTATTCATATATATATATATATATATATATATATATATATATATATATATATATATATATATATGTATTCCTAGTCTCTTACAGTACCAAAAGCTTATGTTCAAATTGTGAATCGGAAATCATTTCAAAATTCAGTCTAGAATTCAATTCCATGGATGCCCTAAAATGTGTTATAATTAGTATGTTTAATACATATGGTCTGATATTACCCCTCTTTTCTGAGTTTTATTTAACTACCAGTTACCTTTTCTCTGCAAGGTATATTCCCAGACTGTGGATCGGGACCCACTGGTGGGTTGTGAGCTAATTGTTGCAGGGTCGCAAATATCTTAATATTTAAAATGAACAGTGCTGAAAAATATCCCCAAGTATAGTTTTAAAACATTCCACTGCAGGTATGTCCAACAAGACTCCGAGTGAACCTTTTAGTATTTTCTGCTCTTGTTTTTTTATTTTTTATTTCACAAAGCCATTTTAAGAGAGAATGTGCTCACTGTATGCGATCATACACAACTATACCACTTGTGTATGACTTTCACACAAATTGAGAAATATCCTTTGATACTGGGCAAATCACTTAATCTCCTATGCTTGTAATGAAATAAAACTGACCTTATGACTGGTGCTGATGTACAGTGCTCCAATTCCCTTGGGCCTAATTTGAACTATATCAAACTGGAATATACATGCTGCAGAAGAACTTTTTCAAATTGACTAAAATCAATTTTATCAACACCAAGATTTTTCAGATGTCTTGCAATTCTAGTGAATTGATGCCACAAGCCAGTACCCCACTTTTAAAAGTATTGCATCTCCAGACTTAAGTGCACTTCACATTCTGCCACTTATATAGGCAGATAAATAGCTTGGCCACAGTCCAATATCTAAGGGTGTGATCAAGGTTGTGACGTTTACAACCAATTGATATTACAAAATTGCCCCAGCCTCATGTCCATTACAACTAGATGGGTCTCCAAAGTTTGCTATTCAAAAACTTTGGCTGTGGTTCTAAACAATTTGGGAAACAGTGCTCTAGGCTAATTTGTCTGGCATGTGTGCATCAAGATTAATATGCAAAAAAATAATAATTAGATGTTGTTTGAAATACTGCCACTTGAGTGCTTGTCACTCATGTTTCCAGGGAAATTGAGTGCAGTGTACTGCAAGTTTTTTTTTTTTTTTTTTTTTTTACATTAAATAAATGTATAAAAAAGCTCCTTATTGGTGTGCTTATTTAAAAACAAAATAACAGAAGATTTTCAGTCCCTGACCAACTATTTTGCAACTCCAATGTATATATTTTAATTCACTCTCTAAAATGTACATGCTTTCTTATTGGTTAAAAGCTTTCAAACATTAATTTTAAAAATACATAATTGGGTCATTTATAAATCGGTTTAAAAGCATATTCTGAAGTTAGAGTATTAGACTATGAACCTAGTGTCTCTAGCTACCAAATGGTAAATATATTTTGGTAGTTCTCTGTCCCTTGCAGAAGCCAGTCAATGTGTGATATGGGCCGGAAAGCACATATTTTAAAGTGTAGCATATGCTTCATTAATTTCTATAACCTTTTCTCCCAAAGTAGAAGTAATATTGTTCTATCCTTTTGCAATATACTTCTCGTTTGTGTTTAGTCTTACAGAAAGAAAAATATCTTAAGTGTTATGGTACTTTTCAGAACGTGTTTTAATGCACAAAGGCTCTGATTCTCTTAGTTTCAGAATTCAGTGGAATAGACTATTCTACCAAATACCCACTATGTTGAATTTGTTCTTTATATCCTACATTTGGCTGTTCGAGTAATGTGTGTAGTTCCAGTGGATGGATTCATAAATCTCTCATGTCTGCCAAGCCCACTTAATACTTTCACAATGCTTAAAGTGAAATAAGCAACATTTATTTTACCATGTTGTATGCATTTTTATTTTCCTTTTTAGCAATTTCTCTGATTTTAGGTATTGAATTTCTTTTGACTGTAATCACTAAACTAATAGAATTAGCAGTTCAAAGCAATGCATTCATTGTTGTGTGTAAATGCATGACCTGCAAGGTTATTTTAAATTTCTGAGCCTTTGTGTACATATAATTCAGATGTGCGCCTATGATCATTATCTTTGTAAATCTTTGTAGAATGTTTTGTAACTAGTCTTCCTGTCATTTGTGAACTTTTTGTGATTAAATATTTCTCTTATTTCTTGTGTATGTCCAGCGTTTGTTCTTACTTTTCGGTAAAGGTTTAGTTCCAGCAGTGTTGATCCTAGAAGGAATTGTATTTGTTAAACTTAACAAGTTTTGTTGGACCAACAAAGAAACTTCAGTGACTATATTGTGCATTGAGTTTGTATACTTGACTGGCTCGTGTACGAGAGCCAAGCAAACTACTGTGCACTATACATTTAATGTTTAGTATTGGTCCAAGGGAATGCATATCCAATTGCAACCAATCTAATTCGATGTATTTAAAATGTTTGCATTTACCAAGAGCTGTTCAGAAATATAGTGATTGATATCCAGGTTTTACTGGGAATAATCAGAATGTCTATAGTCCTTGAAAGGGGAGTTGTAAGCAGCCTGCATTGAGCAACCTTGTTGAAACATAGAACTTTAAATAATGTTTTAGAAAAGCTATATTGTGCCCATCTGTGTACTTGAAAAAAGTATGTCCCAATGATTCTCTTCATCATTTGGTAGCATATTGTACAAAGAATGAATTCAGTCTGTACCCAATTTGTATTAGAATGCATGTGTTGTCGTCTTGAGTCCTCTCAAAATACAATGTGCTTGAAAGAAAATAATATTTCTGCTTCCTAATTTCCCTAAGTGTAGTAATCAAATTAGATTTGCATGATCTGATCATTAACAGTGACATCACAGTGCTATTACTGGAGGTATCTTTCTTCAGAAATTGATTGAAGTTGTATCAATGTGCTCCTGCCCACTAAATGGCATGACTTTCTATTATTTACTCAGTGTAAGCCAGTTGTTTATCATTTTTCATTACACCTGAGTAACTACTATACAGACATTCCAGAAAACTCATAAGCCGTATTCAGACCTAATTTTTAGTTGTCTTTGGATTATTTATCAAATTTCATTGCTATGTTTTTTTTGAAAATATGACATTGACATTGTGGAAGTTTGTGAAATGAAAATGAGGAATAAAATGTTTCTAGAAATGATTGTAATGGAAGTTTCAAATAATTGTTACCCAGGAATGGCCCATTCTGGAGAATGCCCTTTTGCTTCTTTTTTAGGAATGTTTATAAATTATCCTGGAAATTAAAAGGGTAATATTTCATATGTTTAGATTAACAAATCCACCTACTGACTACGCAAGCACATCCATTATGCTTTTGGAATAAATGTGCTAAATCACTATATTTGCAGTAAACTTGTAAGCAAAATTGGTGCTATTTATCTCTAAAGCAAATGTAGTTAATTAATTTTACACATTTGTAAATTTGTTGTGCTTTCAAAGGAAAGTGAGTACTGTTTTCCCAAATACTTCTTCATTTTATGTATGGATTTTTTACCACTTGAACTAAGATAGTGTGATGTTTCATCAACTGAGGTATGGATAGGGCTGATTTCAGACAACTTGTCAATATGTTTTAAATGCCTGTATATGTTTGTAGTAGTATGTATGTGTATATACAGTAGAATTTCAAATTGGATATACTGGTTAACCTCTTCTTGGACAATGGACATGTATCCATACTGTTAAGCGTACGTTAGAACGTTAGTGAGCTGCTATGCTAAATGCCTTAAGCAAATATACGTACTCATCAGGTTTTTGGTTTTGAAAGATGGCCATAGTATACAACTGTGTTTTGTAAAAAGAACAAAAAAGAAAGCAAGATATAGCCACAGTACATTTTCATGTATTTTATTTCCTTTTTTGTGTGTAAAGTTATTCAATGACCTTCCAGGTTAAAAATGCATTTGTACAGTTTTTCAATTTCCCATTAAAGATTTACAGTTTTGTTATTAGTTGCAACAATAAATTTTTTAAAGAATGTGTATAGAAACTTCTTGAAATATTTATTTTATACTGAAGCAGCAGCCAGGTACCTCAAATCAGCCAAGTCTGCCAGTTATTAGCTTGTGAACAATAATAATCAAGGCCGGTTGTTCACTTTTCTTTATTATTAAGTCAAGCAGATTTCAGATTTGCTCAGCTGCGGCACTCTGAACACTGGACCTACATGCACACAATAGTTCTGATCGGAGGTACACAACCACTTTCATTTGTTAGATCAATATCTTAAATATTGTGGTGCAGTTGTCTCTCCATTTCGTGCTTTTAACTTTATTCACCTTGCTGCACTCATTTGGTTGTGTAATCGGGCATTGTGGGGAGTCCCAACTCCTGGTGATTGTAACAGAGATCCTGTTTAAAATATATTGCCTGCGCGTGTATCTATGTAATGAGTCATTGCCTCCACAAGACCTGTGTTTCTTATTTGTGCTTGACCAGTGAGGATTACAATTGTTGCATCTCTAGCTGTAGCTGCACATGCTTTACATATTCCTGCTATCTAGTGTTGGGATCAGACTTGTGCAACTTGTTTTTCTTAGAAGGATTCTTTTCAGTCACGAGGTATAGTGATTCCCTATGACTGGTGTAATGCGCCATGGGAATTGACTCCAGTGTTGAATTGTTTTGTTCTGCTGTCAGGTTCTGAAGTATTCTTAGATCCAGGTTGATGCCTTGTGGTATTGTCGGCGTTCTCTTTGGTTCTTACATTCCTGTTGAAAACAATCATTGATTTCAGTTCTTTTCCTTCACCTAACCTTCATCGGGTTCGGCGACCAGGTTCTTTTCAACGCTCCTCTTAGGATCTGTGCCCCTCACATGGCCTTCGACTCCATCTTCCTCTTCAAGAATGCAGACTCTTTAATGGAAAGACACCGTTCCAGTACTGTGTAAAGTGTTGTGCGAAGTACCCCTGGCCAGAACTCCATCAAGACCGTAACTGGACTGTCTCCAGGGCACTGTGAGAACTCCTGCTCCACCGGCCTCACCATAAGCTTCAAAAAGACCCTGCAGTACTGATGAGATCAACACCTGCCTCAACACACCATGGAGCAGCGGCAGAAAGATAACATCCCCGACCTCTTCAGGGAACAACATTGAGGGGAAACCAGAGGGGTGGCTCTCGGGAGAGCAGGCCTCCACTTCAGTGCCTAGCCAAGCACTCACTCTTGAGTCCGAGACGGCAGAGCCGCATGTCCAGGAGGCACAATCACGCTGCAAGAAATCAACTGTGAGTACGACATCACTTCCTTCACCACTTCACCAGCACCAAGTGCAGGCCGAGCACCGTCCTTGACTGGGTCAGGCATCAAGCCCCAAAGCCCAGAGTCCATTTTCCGGTTTGCCACTGCCTGAAGGCCATGGTTGGTGCCAACATAAGGCCTCAGATCCACTTCTTAGCCATCCACTGCTGCTGAAGCAGCAGCCCAAGTCTTGGTCTTCGGGCCAACAACACCTTTGACATGTACACCAAAAGTGCCCTCAAAGCCTTCTTTGGATCTGAAAACTCCATCAGCGTAACTAGCCGAAAACCCTGTCTTAGGCTAGATCTGAGAAACCCCTGCTAGAAGCCCATTTTGCAGGATCTCCAAGAGAAGCTTGGGAGACGGCAGAAGTGGATCTTTATTCACCTGCAGACCAGCAGGATTGTCTCCAAACCTCTTCCAAAGGTCCAGGACACTTTCTCTCATAAGAGCAAACTTACATTTGAGGAGTAGCTTGCTGGGAAGCCTCCACCTCAAGCCAAAAAACAAAAATCACCAGGACGGGCAGTAGTCCTCTACCACTTTGGTCCAGTTCTCTTCCACCTTCTCCCTCTTTCTTTAACTTCACCCTCCTCTCCACTTCCTCTCCCCCACTTCACCACCCCCACAGTGGAAGAGGTGTGGCGCCGCGGCCAGGGCGACTGACTCCAGAATCTGGGGATCATGGTTCGATCCCCGGCGCCAGATTAGCCCAGCACCATGTGACTGGGCAATAGCTTGCTTAATCTTCTCGACGGCCCCCAGCGCCTAGAGACCCTTACGGGTGATAGTTCGCGCTTTACAAATGTGGATTAGTATTATTATTATTACAGGGCCCCCCCTGCCTCATTCACCAGAGGGTTCCCCACATTCTTCATATGAGGGGGGCAGCGGGGCGGGGAAACGACAAGGCCCCATTCGAGACATAGCCTAGGAACGATCCATGGGATGACTGATGTTGACCCACCTGAGGACTCAGACCTCAACCTCGCCAAATCATCTCCTCCTGACGATACCACCTCCTATCTTGAGGTGATTCACAGGGCTGCCACTTTCGAGAAAGTAGAATTGCATACGGTCCAGTAAGATGAAGACTTATTGTTGAAATGCTGTCTTTAACTCTGTGTTTGGTCCAGGACCTCCCCATGCTAAAAAAGCATGCTCAAAACCGCCCCCGAGACCTTCAAAGTGCCTTTGAAGGTCAAGGTAGTCAGCAAGAGAGTCGACAGAAAATATAATCCCTCACCTACAGACTCCTCTAAATCCAGGGCCAACTCCCACTAAATGTTTTATTGGTCCGTACACCACGTAAACATGTGACACTGGTGATGCAACTCTGCTGGATAAGGAGAGTAGACAGATTGACACATCTGTACAGTGGGTCGCCGCCAGATCTGTAACTCACTGTAGAATCACCAAATCCATTCTACTGCTCTCCTGGTATGACCGAGTCCATTAGGATGAGATGAGAAGCTTCTCCAGCATCTCCCAAATCAGTATAAGAAACGGGCCATGAGCTTGTTTCTGAAGGTAAGGTCATCTCCAACACCACTATTCGGTGTGCCCTAGATGCAGCTGATCCTGCAACATGAGACATAAATTCAAGTGCAAAAGGAAGAGGGAGAACACTTCCTGGCACACCACCACACAATTAGCCCAGATGCATTGTCGAAAATGCAGTAATTGAGAACACTCACCTCAGTTGAACGTCTAGTATTCAGCTTTGCTGGTGCAGCTAGTGGTGTGTATCTCTAGACACGTGTTTCAGGATTATTGACCTTCAGTAGAGGTAACGTGAAATTTAGGGGTGCTGGTAATGCTGCTCAGTCTTCTCAGGTTTCTCTACCACTCCCAGAGCGCAGCTACATCCCTGAACTCATCAGCCCAACAGCTCAAAAAGTAACCAATCACAAAAGCAGGAAGTGTCTTCACTATGCGCCAGCATAACTGCGTGTCTCTGGCTTTAAGTAGGAAGTTGTTCAACATCTCGTCATCCTTCCCTTTGATATGGCGCACCTCTTCGGACCACAGGTTGATCAGGTGCTGTATAAAATCAAAAAGGACACGGTCAAGGTGATGGTGGCTGTTGAAATTCTTTTCCCCCAGGGTTCCTTTTGTAGGTGCCAGTTCTGAGTGGGTGCCAAAACGAACTCCACCAAAGCATTTGCCTCCTACCAGAGGCAGCAACGATAACAAATACCTATAAAGGGCTATTCCAGGGGAATATAAAGATACCTTCAGAGGGAGTATGGCTGGGAAGTCGCCCCGCCAAACAATGAATTGCTTCCTACCCACCCAACCCCCTCCTGGATCACACTATAGCTGTGAGTGGAAGACTATAGGGATTTCTTTCATGTTGGAAAGAAATCCCCTCCAATCAGTGGCTTATCTCCATCATCAGACCGGGATACTGACTACAATCCAACAAACATCCCTCCCACCCCCCCCCCGCACCCCCTCCTCCAGAGCACTCTCGCTTGCGCCAGAACACCAGTCTCTACTCCAGGAAGAAGTAGATGCACTTGTTTACAAGGGGGCAAGTGAGCCTTTGCAGCTGTAACAGTGTGGCAAAGGGGTGTACTCATGCTATACTTAACTTCAGGCCCCTCAACGAATGTCAGAGCACTTCCACATAGTCACGCTTCAGGACATCAGCCCTATGTTGCAGCAAGGCAAAGTGTACTTTTGTAATTGTTTTAATGAATCAAATACAATAAATTACTTAATACCTTAATACCTATTGCAGCAAGGTGACTTCCTGACCGCACTCGACATGAAGGATGCTTTTTGCCACATCGCATGTCAACTATTTTTATACTTCTAGTATCTGCGGTTCATGGCATATGGCCAGCATTTTCAATTCAAAGTACTGCCCTTTGGGTCACCACGGTCCCAAGGGTGTTCACAATCATGCCTTGCTGTGGTAACTGCTCATCTCATGAGGGGTGGCATCCATGTGTTCCATTACTAATTCACTACAGTCCCCAGGGTGTTCACAATAATGTCTTGCTGTGGTAACCGCTTATCTCAGGAGGGGTGGCATTCATGTGTTCCCTTACTTGGACAACTGCCTGTTCAATAACGCAAACAAACAGTGCTTGGTACACACTCAAACCACCATAGACCTGTTGCACAAATCTGGGGGTTCATCATCAACATAATGACGTCCCACCTTCAGCCCCTTCAGACTCCGCTTTTCCTAGGAGCATTTCTCACCTCGGTCACCAGGAAAGTTTGCCAGTTGTTAATGCTTCTTTGTCAGCCAGATCATCCCTTAATGGTCTGGATGGTTATGTGCCTCCTCGGCATGATAGCTTCCTTCATCACCCAAGTCTCCCATGCAAGACTAAACATGATTACACATGAGTCTGCTACAAGAGTGCCTAGATGCACAGTGGTGACAAGCGGCAGGTCAGTTGAAGGGTCTAGTGTTGTTTTTGGCCAGCACCTATTGCTCTCTGCAGTGGTGGAATGGCAACAGTCTGTTGCAGGCCCGCCCTTTTTCAACGCAGTTCTGCAAGTGACCATCACATTAGACACTTCGCTCACAGGGTGGGGAGTGCATCTACAGGACCTGAGCATTCAGGGCATGTGGGCACCCCATCAACTGGGTTTCCACATCAACTACCTAGAGCGACTGACCAACTAGTGGGCTCTCGAAACTTTTTTCTCCCACCTACAACACAAGGTAGTTTTCATCAGAACAAACAATATGTACTATCTCCAGAATCAAGACAGCACATACAATAGAAGTCAGCATTAGCACAGGGCATTTGGCAGTGGACAATCCCCCCCCGCCCCGCCCACAAGACCCATCTACTGGTGGAGTACCTATCTGGAGTAGACAACAACTTTGCAGACCTGCTCAGCAGGATGAAGCAACAAGTCCACCAGTGGTAATTCCACTCGCAAGTCCTACTTCTGTAATTTTGTGGTTTGGGATCCCCGATGTGGACCTCTTTGCCATCGCACAAACCACCAAATGCCTAAGCTTTGCCCCCAGGTTCTCACACCCACCATCCATGGGCACTATGAATGAACTGGTCAGAGATATTAACTTAAGCTTTTCCTCTTCTCCCACTCCTTTCATTCTTGGACCGGAAGCTTCGGCAAATGTCCCTCACTGTTGCCCTTGTGGCTCCCACATGGGCCAGACAACCCTGGCTCGCCAACCTTCTGGACATGTCCTTAGTTCCACACGAGAAGCTGCCCAGCAAGGCATCATCAGGCACTCAATCCCCCCGCTGGGTCAATTTTTCTGCCTCCTGAATGTAGATCATCCTTAACAAGGCCTGCAGAATTGCCACACACATCTGCTATGGGGCCAAATGTAAAAGGTTTGTCCATTACTGCCTTGCCATTCACATTGACCCATTGAGGCCCATGGTCTAAGCCATAGATTGTTACATACTTCATCTCCAAACGTTGGGCGTTGCCTACAAATCGATCCATCTTCATTTAGCTGCAGTTGTAGGTTACTTTCAAAATAGGGAAACATTTTCAGTGTTCAGAATCCCAGTCATTAAATGGAAGGACTCATTCTGATAGAGATTTCTATCCACTCATTCCTTACCTTTTGAATATTCCCCAGGCGTCAGACTGAATCCGGACACTTTTCCTTTGTGCCTCTGCATGCCACATATAGGTGCCATCTTTGCACGGTGTCAGTTCCTTCCTTTTCGTGCCGCCAGACACAGATCTGGAGCTTCCTTTCATCTCTCAGAGACACTTTTACTGCAATTTTCAAGTCATTTTCTAGTGTGCAACGGATGCCAAACAAGAAAGGTTTTAAGCCCCATAGTTACTGTTGCAAATGGGTCCGCATCATGTGTGCTACTTGTGTCTGGGTCAAGCTGTGACTCCCAGACCTGTGTAGACTGCGTGCCGATGAACCCAAAGGATTTCTGGGAATGCCAGGCGAAACTATGTCACCAAGCATAAGAAGATGCTGCTCCAAGTCCATGGCTCGATTTCGCTCCGGGAGCTGTCAGTCACTTGTCGTACTCCACATCCTCAGGTAAGCATAAAAAGTTTTAGAAGTTGGAGCAGAATTCTGCTCCTTCTCGCCATATCCACTCCCCTGATGAAGCACATGGGCGGCGCCAACAGTACCGTTCCCGTCCGCCGACTTCAGAGCAGATTCCGCAGCTGATTCTGGAACAACTGAGTTTTGGGGCCTTCAGCCACGCCACACCAGATCAAAGATGTCCACACAGCAATGCTTTGACTCTCCCGATCTCTGCCCGCTCTCTCTGGCTTGCCTGCGGGCCCCCTGAAGTCTGGAGGCCTTCCTCTTGGATTACGGCCAGTGAGTTAACCTTCGGCACCTGCAGGACCCTCTGAGCTGCACTTGTCCTCGACTCCAGTACCGACGTAGCCCCCAGTGCCTACTACCATGTCAGACTCGGTTAAGTCAATGCTGATGTCGACTTGGCCACCAGAAAAGGTGGCTCCCATTGTCCATTCCAACACCGCTCTGACTTCAACTGACGTCGTGACTGAATACGACTGAGGTCACGGCATTAGCTTTACCACAATGCAGACAATATTCTCTGCACTTCTTTTTTTGGGGTGGGGGGAGATTCTGATAATGATGGTGACCAGGGTGATGAGTTCACCCAGCCCTATACAGACTATTATTGTTATGAGGGCTTGCAGAATGCTCGTGTGCTGGATACCTCCCCAGAAAAGCCCTTTCTCTCCTCCAACACCAATCACAGAAGAATTGGCCTCCTGTGGCATGGTTATGTGCAGGCCAGCAGAAGATCTTGACCTCCATCTCTGCACCATGTAGGTGAAAACAGATGTACAGCCTGAAGTCCTGCTGCCTGGCCAGGCTGCTTCTGAACTTCCCTCCCATTCAATGAGGCCTTGACAAATACCCTTGTAGGGGGTTGAGCTACGCATTGGACCGGTCCTCTGGTTAACTTTCAGATCGCCAGGCGACACCATCCTGCTCTGGGTGACTTAGCCTTTTCTCTCAGCACCCCTCTTTAGAGAGTCTGGTGGTGGATGCTTCAAATAGCTAGACTAACTGCAAGAATTCCCCAACCATTCCCTCTGACAGGGAATCCAAGAGAGTGGAGACGTTCCGTTATAGGTTATTATCCCTAGTCAGTTTGGCCCACAGTTCAAATAATACCTCCCATTTGCTAGGCCTCTACACCTATGCCCTTTGGGACTCAGTTGTTGGGAACAACTGTGGCAGCCCTAAGACCAGAACCAGGGGCAAAGTAACACTGTAATCCAAACCTAGATAAGTGTTTTTTGGGGGTGGTTATTTTGTATTCCTTTATTGTAAGTGTTCTACTTGAACCCTTCTTTGGGACTCAGTGACAAAGTCCTTCTCAGTGTTTTCGGAAGACATTCATCCTGTCCTTTCACGGGCAATTCAAGTTGGTTGTGATGTGACCAAGTTCACAATTGATTTTGGCTTTGCCACCACTGTTGGGCCAGCTATAAGCCCAAGTGTCCCAATTCTCCGCCATGCGAGTCTACATTTCTCTAGGTTCTTCTGCGATGTCCAGTCCTTACTGATGGACTTGCCATTCGATTGTGACTCGCTTGTTTGGAGACAAGTGTGGCTCTGCCCATGAGAGCTTCTAGGAGAGTAGGGCTACCCCTCACCCTCTGCCTCACATGGAGCAAATCCACCCTTCCTTCCGTGGCTTGGAACGAGGCGTTCCCTACAGTCAAACTTGGAACCCCGCAGTTTTCCAGGAAAGATCGTGTTGCCCACCACCACTGCGGCCAAGGTCAAGGTGCCACCCAGTCCACCACAGCCCCTCACCCCCCCCCCCCCCGCAACACCACCTGCCAAACCGCTTTGGTGTACCCTTGCAGCGTCACAGCAACCCAGTGGGAGGCTTTTCATCCACCCCGCATATTCCACCGTCCCCCCAACAACTGACGGAGGACCATCTCTCCATTTTTAGCTGGAAGTGCTAGCCATTTTGGCCAAAGAGGCTATAGAGAGGGTGCTGGCGCCAGATGTAGGACAGGGTTGCTACTTCTGATGCTTTCTGGTACCAAGAAGGATGGAGGTCCTTTACCCATTTTCGATCTGTTCCTTCTCAATCTCTTCCCCCTAAAGGAGAACTTCAAAATACTCACCCTGGTGCAGGCCTTATCTGCTGTGAAACCTGGAGACTGGATGGTGGCGTTGGAGCTTCAGGACACCTAATTTCACCTTCACATCATACCGCCCCATCAATGCTACCTGCAGTTTGTAGTGGGAGATGAGCATGTACTCCCCTTGGACTCGCCAGTTCCCCTTGCGTGTTCACGAAAGTGATGGCAGCACACCTTAATGGGTGCTAGTCTTCCTGCTGACCTCATAGACTGGCTGTTGAAGGCGGGCTCACCTCAGGCAGTTGTTAACAACCTCCAGACTACGGTGACCTCTTGTCCTCTTTGGGGGTCTCTATAAAAATGACAGTCACACTGGACTCCTTCCCAGGCGCTCCACTTCATTGGAGCCATTCTGAACATGGTTCGGTTTCGTGCCTTTTCCCTGGTAAAAACACCCAAGATATTCAGGCTGTGGTCCCTAGCTTTCTGCTTTAGTCCAGGATTTCAGTGAGGTAGACACTAACGCTGCTGGGATGATTGCCTCCTCCATCCTGCTAGTTGAGCACACCAGTTGGCGTATCTGGGCTTCACTGAGAAATCTGAAGTCCCAGGGGGCCCAATATCATGGGGACCTTTACAACCATGTCCAGATTTCAGAGGAGACTGGAAAATACCTTCAGTGGTGAAAACTGGGTCAGAGGCTGACCCCTCTCCCTTCTGACCCTGAGCTGACCATGGTGACTGATGCATTACTTCTGGGTTATGAGCGGCTAGATGGGAGAGTTGGAGATTGGAGGCTTCTGGTCTTCTGTAGTGTGCTAACCCCAATAAACCCTCTGGAGCTGAGGGACATCTACTTGGTGGTGGCGCAAGGTCTCTTCTGTGAATGTGGAGAACCTTTTCCACAGCTGAAAACACACAATGTCGACATTTATGCGCGCTAGAGTCTCCAAGGCATCACTCGCTCTGAGAAACGCATTCTGCCTCGAGTGGAACTCCAGACTCCTACATGCCTACCCACCTATCCCACTCATGCCCTGACTTATCAAGAATTTTAAGACTTACCACTCCCAAGTTATCGGAGTAGCTCCGGAATGGGCCCTGAGAATGATATTCTGAGGTCCTTGTCTTGGGACATCTGTCCTCTGATCAGGCTGACCCTCTGGCAGGATTTGCTGTCTCAACAGAAAGGTCGGGTTTTCGATTTCGGGCTCCGCAATCTTCACTTTCATGCATGGAGATTTAACCACTTTTGACTTTCTTCCAGAAGTAGTTGATATCTTCTTGGAAACCAGGTGCCCTCGACAAAAGCTCTATCGACCTGTTGGGACAAATTTGTGGTTTGGTGCTGCACTTGTCAAATTGATCCCCTTAAACCCAAACTGTCAAATGTGTTATTATTTGTTCTGCAACATACATTTCACCCTTCTCCTTTTGTGATGCCCCAGTGGGTCCTCGATATTACTTATCTGATGTGCTCCGAGTTAGAGCCACTCCACAGTTTTCCCCTACAGCTGGTTACCATCAAAATTGTGTTCCTATCACCTCAGCGTGGCGTGAGTGAGTTCTAAGCTGTGTGTTCATCCATCACCTTCTTCCCCGACAAGCTGGTCCTGTGTACTAGAGTATCCTTTCTCCCAAAAGTTGGGATGCTGTACCCTGTCGGCCAAACTATCGCCCTGTCAGCGTTTTATCCTCTTCTTCACCCCTCTAAGGAGGAGAAGAGGCTCCATTGTTTGGACTTTAAGAGGGCACTCCGCTTTTACATTGATCGGACCAAAGACCTCCGGGTGGGCGATCAGCTCTTTGTGGGATATGCCAGAGCAAAAAACAAAGCAAGGCTGTGCAGAAGCGTTCCATGTCCCATGGGATCGCGCTCTGCATTAAAATCTGTTATGCACTGACAAAGAATTCGCCTCCAGAAGGACTGCATGCCCTTTCCACCAGCTCCTACACAGCATTAGCATGCGGAGTCCCTGTCCTATACATATGCCGATCAGCTAGGTGGGCATCCCTCCTTACATTCCCGAATCACTATTTCTGAACAGCCAAGTCCACAAAGAAGGGCTCTTTGCCCTCTTAGTCTTGCCGACTTTTGGTTTGAGTCCATCCACAGCCCTCCTCCTGTTAGGTACTGCGGTGGTATCAAAAGGTTGAGGCAACTGCAGCTAGAAGTCTATCAGAAGAACAAGTTACTCACCTTCTGTAATGCTCTTTTTTTTTTTTTGTAGAGATGCTATCTAGCTGCAGATTTCTCACTGTCTTCCCATCAATCCCATTCTGTTCTTAAACTTGACCTATATTAAGATCCCAGGAATAGGAATCGGAACCACAAAAGCAAATGGGTAAATAGTGTACAATGTCTGGGACACAGACAGTCTTGAAAGCAACTGATAGTGCGCCAGAGTGGGGCCTATATATACCCTGCAAGTCATTTCTGGAGCAGAACGGTATCAGAATGCAGCCTCAAGTTTCCGAATCCAGTCTGACACCTGGGGAGTATTCAAAAGGTGAGGAATCAGCTGCTATATAATCGCTAACAGAAAGAGCATTACTGACGGCAAGCATCTTGTTGAGTGGGTTATTCGACCCAGGTCACCTCCAACCCCTGTCTGGAACGTCATCATTGTCCTACCTTGACTCGTGGGCCCTCCTTTCAAGGCCTTTAATTTTAATTTGTGGCCCCTCGAGTTCTGCTCTTGAAAGGTGCCCTTCCAGCTCTTACCCTCCCGAAACCTTTTTTTCCAGGTGCACAATGATGGTCATCCTTAGGACTAACCCAATGTTTCTACCAAAGGGGTATCCTCCTTCATCAAACTATAGAACTCTTGGTGTTCTTCCCACACCCAGATTCTGTAGTAGATAGGGGTCTTCAGACACTAGGTGTCAAAAGAGCCCTCATGTACTACATTGATAGAACAAAGAACTTTTTAACAACACAACTCTGTCTTTTTCTCTAAACCACACAAGACCATGCTCTCTGCTAAGTAGGCATAGCCAGGTGGCTGGTCAAGTGCATTCAGTCTTGGTATACCAAAGCCTAGAAGCAATTACCTGCTCCACTCTACCCACAAAAAGCGGGCCTCTATAGCTTACCTTGGTAACATTCCCATAGCTGACATATGTAAATCAGATACTTGATCCACTCCACACACATTCACTTAACACTAGTGTGGCTATTTTAGCACACCAACAAGCAAATGTTAGCTAAGCTGTCTTATACGTACACTTTTTCAGTTCTCTGCAACATCCTCCTACTAGCCACCTTTTAGGGGAGAATTGCTTTATAGTCTATACAGAGCGTGTGTATCTACAGCTATGCATGCCTTGAATTGAAAATGTTACTTACCCTGTAAGCACCTGTTCGTAGCATGTAGAGCTGTAGATTCACATGTGCGCACCCTCTTCCCCTGTAAGCCTCGGCTTGTTGCAGATGCTTTTCTTTTCTCTTCCATTGTCATCCTCTTTTGCTTTTCTATGCTCAATCTACATCCTCACCCGCTGTGTGGGAAACAGTCTAGAAGTTGAGCTGATGCTCATGTGCATTACCAGTAATAGTAGGAGTCACTATACCTCGTGACTTGAAACACTTCTTTGAAGGCAAACAAGTTGCATACGTTCAAGCCCAACACTAGATGGCAGGAGAATGCAGAGCATGTGAACGTACAGCACTTCATTCCATGAACATTTGATTATAGGGTAACATTTTCCTTTTGCTACTTGACTACTGGTTTTTTTGGGAGTATACCAACACCCAGCCTTTGACCACCTCAGACTGCTTTTTATTTTTGGCGAGGGGGAGGGGGGGGGGGATCTGTCGATACTGTCAGCTATGTTATAAAGCTGTGCAATTACTAATGTTTTTTTCCTTTGTTGCCCTACAGTACAGAGTGTTGTACAGCCAATTCTGACAAACGTTTCTCTGAAATGTGTGTAAGTTTCTATGCAATACCTTAGAATAGATAATGCACAAGCATGTATGTCACACGCAACTTTGTCACATCTTTGTTTCCTTGTCGTTAAACAAATCAGAGAATTACATTTAAAATATCTAATTTGATTATCGGCATCCTGGGGAAACCATTTTTTTTCTATGGATACACTGGTGAAATTAATTTCTTGTTTACTCACCTACATGTAGTGTAGTTCCAAGCATTCAAATATTTAACATTGACCCAAAAACTTTCATATACCAGTGGGAAGGGATTTATTGCTGGTGGCCAGTTCATCTGCTCTTCACAAACACAATATTATAACTTCATAATTGAGGCATCAGAGTTTCATCTTTCCTCCTTTCAGGGACAAATACTCTCCGTACAGTCAATAGTTCTGGAGTGTGATTGACCTATGATTTTATATGTTGGGTATTTATGCTGCAGTAAAAAGGAACATCAAGAACTATTAAAAAAAAAAAAAAAAAAGGTCGGTTCATTGCAACTACTGATTTGGCCTTGAACGTTGTCTTTGATGCTAAAAGTGCATGTGCACTAGAAGAATAATAGGCTGAATCCAAGCAATGTCTTCCAGGATGATGTGGTCCTTGGTAGTGACGCCATTCCGAAGTCTTTCCTCAGCCACAACTATTTTAGCTTAGTCAATTGATTCAATTTTGTGTAGAAGAAGAATGCGGCTGCCAGGTGCTTTATCAGGCAATAGCTTGCCTGAACTCATTACCTCCTTTAACTTAGAGCCCCACGGCCCATTTTCACCTTCTTGCTATGTCTTTTTTTTAATTTTTATTATTTTTAGGTTGACAACCTGGACTTTGCTTGTTTTGGTGACGTCGATCCTAAAATTCTGAGAGAAGGAGTTTGAAGTAGTAAATGACTTATGAGAGGTGGCGGCACAGAGAGGAAAGAGGCTTTTTCAGCACACTTTGTGGTGGAGGGTGGAAGGCTAGACATGTTTCAGCTTTTCAGTGTTCATCTGCTTCTGTGCTAGGTGATTGTGTTTTGTTTTTTTTGCTGCTGGGCTTCACTGTTTCTGCTTGCTGCCTGGAGGTGAAGGGTAAAGAGAAGAGTCAAAAGGACTGACAGCTGGTCCCTTGATCGAATCCTGCTTTGCTGAAGACAGTTAACCACCACATTACATTTTTTGGGGTACTTCACCTATTTCTATGGTCTTTGTAAAAAGCAGTGAAAAGTTATCCATCCATTTGCCATTGCCTACAATTGCTCACCCTCCACAGCTATTTATTAATTTAGTGCTGATATCTTTTGATCTAGAAGTGAGATGGTGAAGAGAGGAGGACCTTGAGGATCTATTTGGCTGAGCAAATACAATTGACTGGCAAAGCACTGGAGCAGCACAACAACATGGCACACTTTACATGTGAAGTGCAAGTAATGATGTAAGTAACATCAAAGTATGGTTAGAGGTGTCTCCATTAAATCCAGTGTCAGCACTATGGTATCTGAACTCTAGATCCGTAACTGAGGGCATCTGAAAGTTGTACTGGTGTATCCATCTTGGGAAAACCGAGCCTCCCTTCAATGTTACAGTTTGAAGGATGTTCGATGAAGCAGTATAGAGTGGCTAGCAGTAACTCAGTTACAGCTATTAATAAACATTTACCTTAAGAAGAAAAGAAAGGATGGCAAGATGGCCGCCGTAGCTCTGTAGGCACCAGTCGCTCCTCTGCCTCTCTCCTATCCTAGGATGTCAAGAGGCCTGTGTGGATTGGGATGTGGTTCCTCGGTGGGCTATTATTTAACATCTTGCCAGTAGATGCAAGACTAGGCTTACTCTGGAGAACTGCAGCTGGTGTGAGGAGAATTTTGTCCTACTGCTGGAGGCGTGCACTCAGCAGTGGCGAAGTGTCATTTGGTATGTCGCAGAGAAGTAAGCTGGGTAGAGACAATCATGGAGACAAGAACAGAAGTACGGATAATGATAAAGACAGAGCGGCTGGCTCCATGGATGGCTTAGCAGCAAGAGAAGAAAATCGCTCTGGAGCGATCCCTAAAGAATCAGCCACTAATGTTAAAAAACAAGCGGAGCGGTTCACCCGCCTTACAAAGGAACCCCCGCCGAGAAAAGCTGAGCGGCAAGGAAAGAAGATTGAGGCAAGACTAGAGACTCGTTCAACAGCAAGCAAGGCTGTAAGGGACCAGACATTGGAATTGGAAGGGAAAACTCATCGGCTGAAAATGACGACGACTTTAAAGGAGCAGATGCGGCAGTCAACATTACCTGAGTCCTTTGTATTGAAGACAGCCACGATGTCACAGAAGTTATCCCAACGACCCTCGACAATCTGGGCAATCTGGGGTAGCGAGCGGACACCCTACGGCTTCACAGAGTAGCGCGGGAGCCTCGCAGCCTCCAGCCACCTGGAACGCCGAAGAATCAACAGACCGCGAGGACGCAAGCCCGGCAGCTCTGGTTGCTGGGCAACCGCTGGGAGCGGAAGGAAGTACCACGCATCAAGCGGAGCTGGGAGTCGGAGTCGAGAAGCCGAACGAGGAGGAGAATCAAAAGGACAATGCAGATTCCAGCGCGTTCGATCAGCTGGAAAAGCGCAATAATGTGGAAATGCTAGACGCGCTGTTGACTGTGGAGGCAGGGCTGAATAAAGGAAATATGCAACACCTGGACCCGAGTTGGGGGAGCACTCAGAGCATCGAAGAGCACCAAGATCTTGACCAGGTCAGTGTAAAAAGCGGCAGAGAAGACAGAGGTATGAGGGGTGGCTCCCCTGAATTTTTTTCTGTTAATGAGGGCTCTGATACAACGGATATTAGCGACCTCGAAAGCGAGGAAGAACAAAGTTGCACAGAAAATTCTTCGGGCTCTGATAAAAGCCGGGGCTCCAGGGACCTAGTGACTCAGAAAAAAAAAGCTGGAACTAGAAGAGATGGTCGAGGGTCTAGAGGCAACACGACCAAAAAATTGTCATGGGACTATGCTGCTACATCAGAAACGTACCAGGAAAATGATCAGGGAGAAGGAGACAGTGCTGGGAGGCCTAAACCTCAAAATGTAACTCTCGAACTGTTATTTGGATCATTAAAGCAGATGCAGTCAGAGGCCAGAGCAGAAAGTAGAAGAGCAAAAAGAGATACAAAAAAACTGCAAGCCTCATTAAGAAAAGTAAATAGAAAATATGAAGAGGTTGAGGTGAGAGTAACGCAAGTTGAGGAAAGAACAAGCAGAGTGGAAGATGAGGTAACAGACTGGCAGACTTTTAGAATGGAGCAAGGAAAAGTAGTGGAAGACCTACAATGGAAACTGGAGGATTTTGAAAACCGCCAGAGGCGGAACAACGTAAGACTTTTGGGACTGGAGGAAGGGCGGGAGGGACAGGACCCGAGAGGGTACGTGGTCAAGGTATTAAAAGAAGCCTTTCCAGAATCAAAATGGCACTGGGAACTAGAAGTACAAAGAGCTCACAGATATCCTCTGTTTGTAAAAAAAAGCCGGATGGCTCAAGAGAACGCACTCCCAAGGGCAATGTTGGTTTGTCTAGGGAACTTCTTAGCAAGGCAAGAAATAATTGATCAAGCTAGACCAGACTCTAGAAAGACAGCTGATGGAAATTTATTTTTTGCCAGGCCAGATTTCTGCCACGTTACCGTGGAAAGAAGGTGGAAGTTAAGACAGATGATTGCACCCTTTCAAAAGCAGGGTGCAGAGGCTTATCTGTTGTTCCCGGCAAGACTGAAAGTTATTAGGAAAGGGCACACTAAAATGTTTGTCTGAAATAAAAGCGGGAGAGTATCTTGCTGAGATCACGGAGCTAGGTAAAGTGAGAGCTCCATCGAAAACGGCAGCAAATAGCCCACCAAAAACCCCGTAATGGCCATAAGATATAGCCAATAGGAGGAAAAAACAGGATAGGAGAGAGTAGCGACACTACAGACTACTGGTGCCACGCATAGGTCAGGATTGACCTATTTGCCTGTTGTTAGGGGGGGTGGGATCCAGAAGGGAGGGAGACAGAGGGAGGGGGAGGTGGGGGGGGGGGTAGACACATACTTAGGAGGCGATTGTGAGTACAGTATATATAAGGAGGATTGTCGATGCAGGATGTGCAGTAACGTAGCAAAAAAAAAACTGTTGACAAGGAAATAATGAATATTGAAATATTGGCGGTACAGGTATATATAGAGTGTGGGGGGAAAAATATGTATTACAATGACTTGTAGGATAGCCTCAATAAATATCTGTGGCCTAAATGAATTAAATAAGAGGCTTAAAACCGCCGCCCTGCTAAAATCGTTGAACCTCGATTTAGTGTGTCTTCAGGAAACACATATTGAAGGCAATAAAGCATATTTATTGGACCAGCTTGGCTTTAATGTTTTAGCAAAAACTAATCAAAACACAAAAACAAGAGGTGTGGTGATACTCGGTAGGAGACAGGACACGTTGGTTAGGAGAAAGAAGGAGGATCAATGGGGTAGATGGGTTATGACAGAACTGAGTTTTAGGGGAGAAATTATTACGGTGGTCTCGGTGTATGGGTCCACAGGAGATGATCCGGAAATTTTTCAGTTTCTAGATACAGAGTTGGCACACTGGCCGGAGCCTATTATAGTATGTGGAGATATGAATATACATATTGCAGACAGCAGCTTTTTAGATCCTACCAGAAAATACACAGGGAGGAAAAAGAGGACTTACACAGCCTTGGCAGATATGGTAGCACACAACCTATTGGAAGATCCTTGGCTAAAATGCCACCCAAATTTAGATGGGAGTACCTTTTTCTCAGCCCCTCACCAGGTGATGGTGAGGCTTGACTATTTTTTAATAACAAGAGGACTGTTGGATGGAGCTAGAATAGATAGGGAACCAAGGATCATTTCAGACCATAGCCCGTTAGTCTTATCTCTAAAAATTGGGCAAAGGAGAAATAGAGAGCTAAGGCAATGGACGTTTGATAGAACATTGCTTCAGGAATGAGTAACTGGATTAAGGATTATTGGGAGATAAACAGGGGTACATCATCATCGGGGATAGTATGGGATGCTTTTAAAGCAGGAATAAGAGGAGAAACCCTGAGCTATGTAATTAAGGACCAAATAATGTTGAAGGCAAAAGCTGAACAAATTAATAAATCACTTGAGGAAGCAGAAGAAGCACTTAGGATATCCATACTTACACAATCACCAATAGAGCAGATTTTACTGAAAATAGTTGCTCTTAAGGCAGAAGCTATGGATGAGATGGGGAAAAAAACAGTAGAGAGGTATATAGCAAATAAAGAAAAGGTGTATGAACTTAGTGAAAGAGTTGGCCATATACTGGCTGTCCGAGCCAGACAAAGGGATGCGCTGGCTGATATCAAAGAGATCAGGAACTCTCAGGGAAGTAGGGTCAAGGAAGTGAAACAGATAAGAGAGGTTTTTAAACAATTCTATACGGAGCTCTACACAGAAGATGCTCCTGTGGGAGAGGAGGATGTAAGGACATATCTAAGTGAGATAGAACCCTCAGTGATATCGGAGGAAGATAGGCAGGGGCTAGAAGAGGTATTGCACTTGGATGCGCTGGATGAGGCCCTGAGGGAGTTACCATCTGGGAAGGCAGCTGGTCCGGATCAGATTCCGGTAGAATTTTACAAAACTTTCCAATCATCCCTGGGAAGAGAAATGTTTAATGTTATGTTGTTAGCTCAGAAGGGTGAGTTTGTTCCAGAATCATGGGGTGGCGCAGAAATCATCGTAATACCGAAGAAGGGTAAACCTGTAGATCTCCCGGGGTCTTACCGCCCCATTACTTTAATGAACGCAGATGTTAAGGTGTTCTCCAAAATTCTGGCGAAAAGGCTGTCTAGGGTAGTCGAATCAGTGGTAACCCCTTCTCAACATGGATTTATCCCGGGTAAGGGAACAACTCAACATGTCAGGCAAGTAATTACGGCATTTGATGCGGCAGGCACTCTAGGAGACCCTATGGCAGCTCTGTTTTTGGATGCTGAGAAAGCATTCGATAGGGTCTCTTGGAGGTACCTATGGGAAGTTTTGAGATGGTTTGGTATAGGGGTAGGATTTATTAAGGCTCTGCAGACCTTATATATAAACCCGACGGCCAAGATAAAGGTTAATAGAGGACAGTCATCCGCAGTCAGGATTCAGAGGGGAACAAGGCAGGGATGCCCTTCTTCCCTGCTCCTCTTTGCCTTATACCTTGATCCCTACATACGTAAGTTAGAAAGTAATGCACAGATTCCACCACTAGTTTTAAATGGTTGTAGATTAAAGACATTAGCATATGCTGACGATGTGGCTATTCTAACTGCAAAACCCTCAGAAGCTATCAGGGTAATTGAAGAGGAAGCTGCGCGGTTTGGCCAGTTCTCAGGATACAGTCTGAATAATGGTAAAACTCAGATAGTAAAAAATCAGTGGGCAATTTGTAATGACGGCAGAGTGGTGGGAGCGGCAACCTATCTTGGGGTGCAAATTACAGCAGAAATAGATAAGATTGTAGAAAACAATATGACACCACTAATAGCCCTAGTCAAAAAGGATCTGGAAAAAATGAACAATCTACATCTCTCACTGGTAGGCTGTACAAATATCATCAAGATGTTGGTTTTACCTAAATTTTTATACTTTTTCAGGTCTATACCCCTACTGTTTGAAAATAGTTGGTTTAATGGCCTAGAGTCTATATGTAATAGGTTTATCTGGGCACATGGCAAAACTCGAAGGGCCTATAGGTTCATGACATTACCCAGGGAAAAAGGGGGATGGGGGGCACCTGACTTTAGACTGTATTATATGGCAACTGTTTTACAATATATACAAGGTCTAATAGGGGGGGAATACTGAGGATGCAAGAATGTATAACATGTCTACTGGGGTGTACGCTGCTGTGTTAGGGGCAAATTCTTATAATTGTTTTTTAAAATGTATAGATTTTAGTTATTTCAAGAGAACTAGGTTTAAAACTGTTAAGGCAGCAGTTACGGTATGGAACGCTTTCTTAAAGAGGGTGAAGATGGGGAGGTTTAATAGATATGTGCATTTAACTAACAACAGATCGCTCCCACCGGAAATATTTGATGATCAGATAATGGCAGAATGGGCAACGAGGGGGGTTACGCAAATAGGAGATTTGTTCTCCCAGGATGGTTTCAAGCAATTTTCGGATTTGAGAACTACATATGGTTTAGATAATAGGGGTTTTTTCAAATATTTGCAGATTAGAAGCTTCTTTAAAAACAAAACGGGAGGTCCTGCAGGCTTTAATAAAATAGAAATAATGGAGAAAATTAAGTTGATGGGGGATTGCTCAATAAGGTCATTTTATGCAGTCCTCCTGAAAGAAACCCAGGACGACCTGGAGAAATTTGGCATGAAATGGGCGGTTAAAATAGGAGGTGAATGCAACCTGTTTATCGAATCGTTGAACTTAGGACGCACAATATTAAGTGCAGCCCCTCTCCAGTCTCAACACTATAAAACATTATATTTTTTATATTTTACGCCTGCAAGGATAGCAAAATGGGGTGGGATTACAGGAATTAACTGCCCTTGCTGTGATGCGTTAGAGGCAGATAGTATACATATATTTGCTACATGTCCCCAGCTACAAACACTGATTAAAGAGATAGGGGGGTTTTTAGCAAGGTCACTAGGTATAGTGATTTCTTTGGTACCATCTTGGATCATGTTAGGAGTGGCTGAAGGGGAGCAAGAGCAGTATGCAGAATTTTTGTTTGTGATAATGGCTGTCTATAGATTGACAATAGCTAGGGCTTGGTTAGACAAAAACCCACCAAAATTCCAAACGTGGTTAGCAAATACGCTGTATGCATATAATATGGAGCAAAATATTTATGCCCGGAAAGGGAGGAGAGGAAGAAGTTTGGGGAGAAGGATCTGGGAGCCAATAAGTAATTGGAAGGAGAAGCAAAAGTAAGGACGACTGAGCCTCCTTTATTCTTTGTATTTTCTTAACGTTTTTTCAAGGTTTTCTTATTGTACAATCAAGGTGATAAAAATAATAGAAATTAAGGAGAATATTGTAAACTGTTCAATGTAAGAGATACTGTACTTACTTTTGTTGAGAGAAAAATAAAAATATTAAAAAAAAAAAAAAAAAAAAAAGAAGAAAAGAAAGGATAATGCACTGTCCCAAAAAATGAAGGAAATTATGTAGTAGCTAACAGCCTGTATACCAATAAAAAAAAATTAGGAGAAATCTAAACGAAAAAAGTAGTGGTTTAGTAAACCACGATTTAAAAACAATAATCACAAAGATGCGGAAGGAGCGACGCATTTAAAAGCTAATAACCCAGGAGGAACATTTAAAGGAATTCAAATATTGAGCTAGGTATATTGGGTGATTGTATCAATTATGCACTTGTCTCCGACACAAACTACACTTTTGCAAATATGCTGAGAACCAAATTTAGAAAGGATGAAACATCAACTTCCCTTTTAAAGATGAACCCCACAGCCTTGACTTTAAATGTTCTTAATTTGACCATTTGCCCTTATCCTGAGGGGCATCTCAGCAGTGAATCAAAGGAAAGTCCTTTGTCCACTCTTACATTAAGGCCCACATTGACGTAGCCAAGCAACACAAGCGTTCAACACAATCTGAGTGTTCAAAATTTGAAGGAGAGTTGAAAGAGAAAGCTGAAATTTAAGGATGAGGAGTGCCGCTCATGGGAAAATGTTCATACTGGGAAAATTGGAGAATACCCAGATAAAACGCACATCACGCTATCAATTTGCCAGTCCATATTTGGTGAAAATGCAAAGGGTTCATTAACTCAGCGATTTCCCAGCCATCAAACATAAACAATAGTCATGAAAACAAATGCCTTTTTAGTTCTCTGTATTTATCCAAAGTCCACTTGATGTTCTATGTCCCTTGTAAGTACGTCTTGCTTACGATGAACTCCTAAACAATTCAGTGTTGGTTTTTGACACATAAGCAGGGAGGCACTATAAACCCACAATGGTGATATGGGCTAAACAAGAGTATGTAGATTTCACTTTTTCCGAAAAGGATAGCTTTGACCACTGAGGGGTAGAACTCGAACTTGGTAAAGGATCATATCGCAGTTCTTTGATTCTTCTAGATGTCTCTGTGACTCTTCGAAACTCACACAAAATACCCTAATTTAAAAAAAACAATTTGATATAAAACGTGATCTAACAAGTAATCGCCCCAGAGCAGCTTGTTTTGTTAAGTGGGGACACTAATTTAAATATAGCTAGCTAAGCAGAAGAGGTCTACCTTGACAAATCACTTTTGGGGGACCTGGGAGAATGTATCTCTTCATCCGAAAAGCAGATGAAAGGGGTGTTTGAACGTTCAATATTGTATGCCGTTGACCTACGTTCACTAAATGGTTGTTTTGCAAGTGACTGGCCAATAAAGTACACACACATGCCTAGTAGAAAGAAGTTGGTTCTGGACTGTACATGCGTTTCCATTGATGTGTTTCGATTTATGGAATGTTTATCAACTGATTTTAAGGCTTACAGACTCAAATCTGAAGTTTCAGAGTTTTTATTTAGTTTAGGGGTGGTAGAAAGGAAGATCCTGGGCATCTGTCATCTGTGAATGACTCTTGATGGCAAGGCTTTGGGACTAGAGAACTATATGATCTAACCAATCCTTCTGAGGTCAATGGAGTACAGCAGAAGAGTGTGTGTCAAACCACTGCTGAGCAGGTTCTAAACATTCGGTGTCAATCCGGGACCTACCATTAAATCCAATGAGAAATTGCTTGGTCTCTTACCTAATAGTTGTTTTCATAGGTTGAGATTCAGTTTCTCCGGTGTCCTAGTGCTTAAGCACTGGTGTTAACTAAGTGTAGGAAGGCGTATCAAAAAGCCTGGAGAAAATAAATCGCTAAATTGGGCATCCGCATGGCATCATTCCTTGAAAGAGGAAGGTACTATAATTTCCTAAGTAGCTCTCTTTGTACTATCTATACATTCCTCAGTAACTTCCTCTTTATCTGATTTTTCTGGTAATGTTTAGGTCTAAAGTGTTTTGTCTATACACTGAAACCTTAAACACATTTTGTTTGTGCTCTTCTTTACACGTGTTGCAGTAAGGGAATTCTGCAACTTCACCAATGGCTTCTGAGAAAAGTACCCTTCTACATCTGTGGCACAGTGTAGCATTTCTAAGAAAGGTAGTAACTTCAAGCTACTTTAAGATGATTCTCGTAGCTCAATTATGACCAGAATGTAGCTAGTTTTCTACGTGATCCTACTTTAAAACAGGATCCTAGAACAATGTTTGGTACCAGATCTCTTTATTTCACAGAAGCAATGATTTGCCAACTGTTACTTCCAGTGCTCAACTTGAGTCTGGTTCCTCAATAGGTAAAAAGCACACTCGGACCAGTGCTTAACACACATTACAGTCATATATGCTGCTAACAAAGACTCCACTGGGTGACCGGATTCAAGTAAATGGCTTTGGTTTTGTCATTGCAATTGTTACCTTAGCCTTAGTTCTTTGATGGCTTAATTTGATTACATCTTATTTCATCTAGCAGATATAGGTATCTTAGTTAATTCATTTGAATATCATTTTGCAGTTATCCGTTCCTGTCTAAATAGATCAGGAGATGTTTCTGCCATAACAATGGGACAATATTGAGACATCTTGCTGACCTCTTACATCTTCACTTTTCGATTAGACACCCTGTACATCTTTGGAGTTTGATTTGGTTCTCACCTCTTTAATGCTTTACCATTTGAACCAATGTTTTCTTGTGATATTGAGATTTTGTCATAGATAACAAGCTTCTAAATCGCAAATGCTTAGGTTAAAGTTATGTCCCATTAACAAGCTTTCCATTAAGACAAGGTAGTGCCTAGAACAGTGCATATTGATAAGCTACAGGTCTTTATTTATGCGAGGAAAATATCAAAACACGGACATAGTCAGGATTCTGACATTTATATATGTAATCAGCATCTGTTTTAAAGAATTCCCATCCAATTTTCATTCATCAGCCACAGTGATCTCACTCAAGCAAAAAAGGTTGCACAAGCGACTATTGCTATGAAATGTTTTGAAAGTAAGAGGAGTCCAGCCTCGTCTGAGATATCAATAGAAGTCTCTTCTGTGGCTTCCTCAATTTCTAGAGGTATAAACTTATTTCTAAAATTAGTAAAGTAAAAAAAGATTTGGGCCACTCTGCATACCTCTTGTAAGCAACCTGAATGATCGAAGTCTGTCATGGCATATGCTGTCTTCTGCTTCCAGACCTTTTGGCGTTGTGGAATTAAGTTCCATACAATCAGAGAAAAAGAAAACCATATAGTGACTAGGTAAAAAAAACACTTGCAGTGTGATTCTGATATACAGTTCTAGCTCTCCCTCATGCCTAGCAGCCAATCAGCTATGCTCTTGTTAAGCATACCCAACGCCTCAACCTTATGTGGCAAATATAATATGTAGGAACTGGTCCAGCCAGAATTAGTGAATCACTGGTTCTAGAAGGGGTGGGCTTTCGAGTACAAAGGAGGGAGGGTCAGGCTGGACTCCTGGGAAAAAAATATAAAGTTGTATTTAAGTTTTGATGAGCCTTTTCAGTTTCTGCTTGCAACATATGTAACAACACATTAAGGTGAGAGCAAAATAACTAAAATTCTAAATCACCATAAAGATAAATTTTCCAGCTTTATACGTTATTCTCTTTAATGAAAGTCAGTGGGGCCGATCAAGGCGATTGCCAAACTGAATGAGCCTTGCAGCATACAAGCAGAAATTCCCCACCAATTTGATGTTTCTTGTACTGTTTTTAAAAAATAGTGTTTATTGCACAACATCAACAAACGTGAAGCAGTATAAATTTTGTACATCTTAGATCTTTCTGTATACTGTGTATAGTCATAATGCAAACTATTTTCATAACACGTAACAATGTTCCCATGATATTTTTGTCTATATTTCTTGTACTTGTTGGCCTATTTTAAATAGCCCACGTTTTACCTGCACTGATACTTTCAGAGAGCAGAGGCTGATGATTCTGGTAGGTTACCGGGCTGCTGCTTCTGTTAGGTTACAGGTCTCCGCTCAAAAAATAAAACAAAAAAACACAGAGAACCAGTTTTCCTCATCACATTCAGAACACAAGAGACAGTATACTTCTAACTGCAGATTCCTGTTTTTTAAAATATCCCCAGGAGCTAGATTGGATCCAGAGAATCCTTCAGTGATTCTCCTGTGTGCCAGTTGGGGGGCACAGTTTCTCTCCCCGGTAAATACCTACCGCCTCAGAAGAAACTGATTAGAGCCGCATATGAGCTCCACCCCTGCTGCTGATATTAGTTCCTTTGTTTCTGCGCCCTACAACGTGGTTCTGGAGCGCCACTCCAAACTTTGTGTTTCTGGCAACTTCAATACTTTACACAGTGTGCTAGGGAACACAATCTCTATTTGCATGTATGTATGAGATATTTCTGGAGCACAAACCTAAGAAAAAGGCAGTGGAGCACTTTAAAGGACAATCAGAAGCATAAAGTCTACGAGTGATTGGAGAGTAGCTGGTTTGTAGACTGCTAATGACTTGTCTTCTAGTACTCTTTAAAGAGGTTCATCTTAAACTAGTTCCTAAATGCGAGCAGCATTTAGGTGGGTTTGATTGATACGGCTGTTATTCCAAATCCTGGGTGCATAGATGGAAATGGCCAGCTGCCTTGTTTTTTAAAACAAAATGTGCATTTCTGTGTCTGCAGTCTGATGGTGTCCTAGCTGTGTGTGTGTGTGTGTGTGTGTGTCGAGAGCAGCTACTAGAGCTTTGTAAATTATACATCTGGCTTTGAAGATTGTGTGAGTTGACAAGGGGACCAATGGAGTTCCATCAGGTTTGGGTTGATGCGATCATATTTCTTCAGGCCCTGGATGAGATGTTCTGTGGCTTGTTAGCTTTTCTTTAAGGGGTGCCATTGTGGAGTGTGGGAGGGCAGAGAGAGGGCATTACATTGTCGAAATGTGAGGATATGAAAGCTTGGACAACCGTTATGAAGTCACTTTCTGGAAGAAACAGTTTAACATTCTTTAGGAGCGAGAGCTGTTACCATATAGTTTTTTTATGCAGTGTTTTCTTTGAGGGTGAGGTTGATGTCCAGACTGAATCTTAGTGATTTGACATGCGCTGAAAATTGGGGTTCATAGCCGCTGAGCATGTCATTGAGCCAGGTGTGTACTGTTTCTTGTTCTTGGCAAACAACCGGAATTTCAACATTCAGGCTGGATGATGAGCAAGCAGTGTTTGATGCATTGGATGTGGGAAGCAGAGGAGACTTTGCAATGGAGTTGTTTGTCATCAATGTATTGATGAGTCTCAATACTCTTATATGTGATTAGAGTGCCAAGTGGCTTCATGTACAGACTGAAGACCACAGTGTACAGTACAGAAACCTGGGGAAGCCTGCAGGTGATGAGGTATTTTGGGACCTTGAAATGCCCATGTGAGCAAACTGGTGTCTGTTGGAATGGTAGAAGGATAATCAATAGAGGACACACGCAGTAAATCCCATTCTATGGTGCTTATTGAGGGTCGGTTGGTTGACTGTGTTGAAGGCAGCTGAGAGGTTCCTAAGTCTTCATCTGTGGTCAGAGGATATGGAGGTCTGGAGTCAGGTTAGAGTTAAATATCAATTGCTTTTTCAGTTACAATGCCAATAAATGGTATGTGAGCAATGGGCCAGTAGTTTACAAGGTCATTGGGTTCAGGTGTAAGTTTATTTAGGAGTGGGTGACTCTGGCCAGTCTTGAGAGCTTTTGGGAAGGTTCCTTGAGTGAGGGAGACATTGACACTGGTGAGCTTCTTCAGAGAAAGCTTTAATGGTGGTCAAGGGAAAGGAATCATCTTCATAGGAAGTGTCTTTGAGAAAGTTGAGTTTGTTGACAAAATCTGTAAGAGTTGGGGCTTGGAAGGAGGGCTACTGCTGGATTCTCTGTCAAGAAATGGATGTAAGAGATTAATTAGGCTTGGTGTGGTTGATACGCTGTCGGATCTTCTGTATGTTTTTCACTGAGGAAGAGGATGATGGCATTCCACTGTTCTATGAACTGAACAATTTGTGGGCCTAGCAGGGAAGTTGCTTCAGTGCTTGATTGTCTTGAAAAGCATTCTGCTTTTACTGGTGGCTTCATTGATATTGAACTGAAACAACAGAATTCAACCTATGCTGAGACCGCAGGCAGAAGGTCTGTCACAGAGCTGCATGAGATGTGTCTGTGGTGCTTGGGACATTTGCATAATTATTAAGTCGTCCAACAAGTGTGCACTCATGCATCCCAAGGTGATTTGAGATTGGAAGGCAAAGTTGCCAAGCACAGAAGATCTAGCACAGTGGTCAAAGCAAAGATCCCTTTTCTATTACAGTTGGTCCTGATGTGCCTTGAATTCCCTGGGCCCTCATCGCCTGCATTAAATAGTGGCCTTCATAGAGGCCATGCTACACATCTTTGGTGCAAATCTGGGTCTTTCTGATGTTCCTTAGGGCCCAACAGATTTGAAGAAGTCTCCAGTTGAACTTCCGCCAGTGGGTATGCCCCATGTAGCATGCTACTACTGAGTGCTTGCAGACTCCATCAATTACTTATACACTGACCCCCCATGGTCATGGCCGTTTTTCTGTAACCGTGCCAATTGATGATGCCATCTCTGACCCCAAACCAGCATTAGTCTGATCCAAGTTTATGTCACACTTTGAAATTACAAAGCTGCAACTGGTAGTTGTACAGCAAGATTCAAATCCAGTCCCTCTCCTCTGATGCTGTTACAAGCAAGAGTATTCATGCTATTTTTGCTTCTCATTCAGACCCAGTGCAAGAAGCACCCAATGTCCCCCAGGATACTGATGGTGGGAAACAGGTTGCTCGCCCTCTTGTTATACTAAAGCTTTATTTTATGTAGATCTACAGAATGGCAGTAGGCTAGATACATGCCCCGAAAAAGAGCTAGATTTACCACCCGGGTCACCAACATGAAAAAGAGCTTCATTTGCTGTGGTGGTTTAGAGGGCAGCCGAAGCACTAGAAATGCAGTTACCCACTCCAGAGACAAGAAAAATAGTGTTGACTGTTACTCTTCCACGAAGGCAAGCTTCATAAAGGCATTATTGACATTTAATGAAGCCTTTACTGATGCACTTCTGGCAAAATGGCCTAAGCCATGCTCATGCCGATCACTCAACTGACCTTTGGCATAGACCGACCCACCAGTGACCTGAACTTCATGCTTAAGCACCCTACACTGGAGAGCCTGATTGTTCAAGCCCCGACAAATAAGGTTAATTCAAATTCCTTTTCGACCAACCATTCAGATCGAAAATCAAACAGAATTCATACGTTCTTTAATATTTTCTTCTGCCAGTCTATCACTTAGATCTATAAATGCTGTTTGCCTTCTGAGCAGTTGCACTCTTGTACTGTGGGACATGGTCATCAGCACCTCACTGGCTGTTTTTCAGGAGTGAAGGGGCTCACTAGCGCAAGCAATACCGGATGGTCAGGACACAGCCAAGTATGCAATCCGTGTTGGTATAGACACTACAGACTGCATCAAGAGAGCTATTGAATGCAGTGTCATGTTCAGGAGGCATGCCTAGATCCAATTGGCCAGGTTTTTGGGAGACGTGGAAGCATCCTTAAATGAATGTGCTCTTTGAAGACTATCCGGAGAAATGGCTGATTCATGGCTAGAACAATTCAAGGATAGTCTCACAACAGTATGTTCCTTTGGGCTACTGATACTATCCAGTCAATATCCCCATCAACGCAAGAAATTTAAAACTATTTCAGAGGGCTCGCTTACAGACAAGGCCAGGCTTCCCAACCTGTTCTGCAGCAACCAAACCAGTCCGTTTCCTTTTAAGGACATGGATATGGCACCAAGAGAAACCATTCCATGCAGCAGGGACAGCAATCTTCCAATTCGTCCACCCAGTTGCCATGGCTACCAATCTGCTTTAGTTTGCCCTCCCAGGCACATGCCTGGCCATTGGAGAGAGACTACAGAATTTTTTTCCCCGGCTGGAGATCCTTCATGTCAAACAGACTGGTCTGACAGATTCTTCTTTCGGAGTAGCAATTCACAGTTCTGATAGAGGCAGTCCACCTTTTGTTGTCCAAAAGTGATATTGAACAGCTGCTAGACTCTAAGAGGAGATGAGGATTTTCAGGTATGTGCAAGCACTGCTGATGGACATGCTTTATAATGGTTCGAGACTCTTCAGAGAGTAGGAAGACTATGCTGGAATGGTTTCAAGATAGTATGGCCACATCATGTTTAATGGAGCTTTTGGCACTTCCAAAACAATTACCCCATAAGTTCTGAGCATTTTTGGGTCGTTCCAGGGGTCTGGCCTAAAGCCAACAGCGGCCTTCCATACCCGTGGTGCAAGGCCAGTCCAGTCCTTCTGGGGTCATGGAAGTGACACCAGCAATCATTGTACAGGACAGAAAGGGAATCCGTTCCCCAACTCCTCATCCCCTACTACCCAGCCACCAAGCCAATTAAGTTTGTCCTCAAAAACTCACAAACCGGTGGGGAGCATGGTTAATTATTTCCTTCCATGTTAGAGATCCATCATCTGAAACAGACGGGTCTTCCTGATTGTTCTACAGGGCTATGCTCTGCCTTTTATTTCATCTACAACCAACTTTTGCACCAGAATGAATCTTGGCAGAGCATCTGTCCATCATACTACAGGTGCCAAAGATGCCATCAAATGAGTTACAGACTCTGACAGGTGGAGCTTTTATTCACACTACTTCCTGAATCTGACAATAACGTGGGCCTCAGTTCTATTGTAGACCTTCTGCCCATAAATGCCTTCCTGCAGGAGGACAAATTCAAAATGCTCTAATTGGATGATAATTTTGTTAGCCCTCGACACACAGGACTGGATGTTGTCCCTGGACTTGCAGGAAACTTATTTTCATATACCCACCTGCAGTCCCACAGGCGTTACTCGCTGTTCAAGGTGGCCCGCAAACACTTTCAATTTGCTGTGCTTCCCTTCAGCCTCACCTCGTCCTCTCGGATGTTCACAATAGTAATGGTGGTGGTTGCACCCCATCTTCAGAGTTCGGAAGTTTCTGTATTTCCATATCCAGATGACTGTCTACTGTTGGTTGGTGGCAGAAATCTTAACGTCTTTGGGTTTTACCATAAATGAGCTAAAGTCCCAACAGATTCCATCATTGAGTTTTCCATTTATTGGGCCGATTCTGTATATAGTGCGGTTGAAGGCTTTCCTGCACCACAGCAAGTCTGGGACATTCGGGCTTTGATCCCCATAGTTCGGGTTTATTCTTGGATCTTTTTAAGGATGGCTCTGAGACTTCTTGGCGTTGTGTTTCCTCCTTGTCTGGAATGCCAGTTGGCATATGTGGCCCCTGCAATAGAACGTGAAATCTCAATGGGATCAGTAGCGAGGCTATCTCTCAGACTCCATCCATGTCTCGAAGAAGATGGCTCACGATCTGCAGTGGTGCTGACCCATCCCACTTTGTCCTGCAGGAGACCGCTCTTTCCTCCCCACCCATAGCTCACAGTGTTGACAAATTCAATGCTAATGGGGTGGGAGGGGTCATCTCTTGGAGGTGGATGTCAGAGGTCTCTGGCCTGTAGCAGAAAGCAAGCTCCACATCAACGTTTTGGATATTCTGGCCATTAGTTTGGCCTTGAATACTTTCATGCCACCCATCAAGGCTAGACTGCTGCCGGACAACACCACAACCATATGGTACTGTAATTAGCAGGGCTTAGTGGTCTCCTGGGTCCTGTGCTAAGAGGTGTCACGTCCCTGGAGGTGACTGGAGTAGCAGAACATCTTTCTAGTGGCCAGCTACCTGGCGGAGTCTCTGAAGAGCCTGAGTGGTGGCTTCATCAAGAGGTGGCTCGGGGTTTATTTGATCAGTGGAAAGATCACTGGCTACATCTATTTGCCACTGTCATGAATGCACAGAGCAAAGATTTTGCATAATGGAGTTTCTGTGGAAGCCCTTTTTAGGAGATTAATTCTGACTGGAATGGAGAAAAGCGTTTCTGTACACCTTCCTGCTAATGCCTCTTGTGCCCCAAGTTCTGAGAATAGAAAACACAAAGCCCAAGTCTTATTGCCTCACACTGGGTCAGCAGAGAGTGGTACCTAGAATTCCTGAGCATGATCATCTGCCCTCCAATCAGATTACCACTTTGGGAGGACCTCCTGCCTCAGTAACAGAGCAGTACCCCTCATCAAAACCTCTTCAACTTTCACCTACCTGAATGGAGATTGAGTGGCAGCAATTGACTGCAAAGTGGTTGATGTCATTCTCACTACCAGATGCCCTTCCATGAAATACATCTATACAGGGGACTGGAACAAATGTGTTGCCTGGTGTGGTACCAATAAACAGACCCCATTACAGGCTACACTTTTGGACTTAGTTGTTTGTTCTGTTATACCCCAGCAAGGACTAGCAGAGGGCTTTGTAAAAGGTTATTTGATGCCCCTGTTGGGCTTTCTGCATTTGACAGAGCAGCCTGCCTTATTTAAATAACCAGTTGTGATGTGGTTTGTTATACGTTTGACAGATGTTCACTCTGAAACAGTTTGTTTTGTGGTCCTGCAGTGGAACATTAACTTGGTCTTGACACTTTTATAGATACGCCCTTCGACGCTATGCATGATTGCTCGCCGTGTCTCTTGACTCTGGAAATTGTCTTCCTCATTATGATAAAAATAGCTGGCCAAGTGAGTGAACTGCAGGTGCTTTCAGTCGAACCGCCCTATACCACATTCGTTCTAGACAAATTGGTGCTGAGGACTCAGGCAGCCTTTTTGGTGAAGGTCGTGACTCCCCCTTCCATGTGGGGGCAATCAATTAATGTACTGCATTTTCTCCTGCTTGCCTATCGATTGGACCCCAACATTTCATTGAGTCAAGAGCCAATGAGTGGACAGTCAGCTTGTTGTAGGGTTTTCTGGAAGGAAGAAATATACGGTGGTGTAGATTTTGTTGGGCAAAAGCAAAACAAACCGCGTATATTGATTGGATGTCCCAAGCTGCTGACATTGTTTCACCAGTCAAACTGCAATTAATTTTGAAACTCAATAATACTGCTCTTTGGTTTAACTCCGAAGAAGTATGGGAAAAAAGCAAATTACATCAAGCCAAACTCAAGTTGAGACTACCATATGATAACTGCATATGAAGTCACTCTGCATAATACAAACAAAATATTAAGCTGGCTAAATGTACAATACTATTAAAAACATTTCCACCTAGGTCAACACAACTACTTTTCAAATAATAAAGACTAACATAATTCTGTCTAAATCTCTGTTTAATACATTAAATGACTACTTTTTAAATAAAATGCAATTAATGAGGCTAGAATTTGAATTTGGGAGTTTCCAGTAGCCATAATGGAATTTGGAGCACCGTCCACTACTCATTCTTTTCTTTTACCCTTGTATATTGAAAAGTTTCAAAAAGCTTTTGCCAAACTACACTTTTGGTCTATCATGCTTGCTCTTCAAATTTGCTCTCCAGATTGCACTCCTATCTATTGATACCGTTACTTTAAAAAATGTACTTATGCATCACTAGAGCAAGTAGTAGTTGCCAAATCTTAAATCTGTGCTAATCACACTAAAACTGGAGTGGGCTCCACAATACACAAATATTTACTCCTGGTCTCATTGCTAACAGCTGTGATCAACCTACTTGAAATAATGCAAGCACCCGAGCAACCACTTACGGTTAGCTAATATAGCTGTCCCTCCCCAAGAAGGTTTTGTTCCTGCTCATAGGACTGAGTTGACACTCCTAACAGTTCTGAGAAAGGAAGGCTGACACAGGTAAATTCAATGCACAAATATTGTTAGACCTGCCAGCTACCTTTGATACAGTTGATCATGGAATCTTTATGAAATGCCTTAAAGCAGGAATAATAAGGTGGTTGACCGGTAATATTTAATCTTTTTTTAGATAATGCCCTCAAGCCATCAAGCTTTCACCATTGATTGCCTCATCAGTTCCTTTCAAATTCAGGGTGCAACAGGCCTCTCTGCCTTATACCCCATCTTTTCAATATCTACATGAGCGAACTCATATGTCTGTCCTGGATAGTGATCTGACCTGCTCCCATTTCTCGAATACCATAAAATATATTTTGAAAATGGATAGGAAATTATTGCATTAAATGCAAAGCTGAAATAATAGAATGGTTCTATTCCCTGTCCCTGCAGAAGAAGTGAAGAGCCTGAGAGTTCATTTTGACTGTAATTGTTCTCTTGTCCTGTAGGGTTTTAGGCTCTTCTAATATTCCCAAATTTTCAAGACAAAGATTAGGATGGTAGAGTTTCTTGGTATGCACTTCTCCATGGAATACCCTATCTGGCACTTATATGCAGTTCCCTGCATCACCAAGTTTAGATGTCGGATTAAAACATGGTTATTTTGTAAAGCTTGTAAATCAGATTCAAGTTCAGCACTCTGCTGGATCAGCACTAAGAGCCTTCGGACTGAATGACCACTCTAAAACCTTTTATGGTGAGGGCTCTGGTTGAATGGTCTTCCTGGCTTAGCACTATCAAATAATTCATAGAAGATCAGCTAATGTAAGGGCCTCATTGTATACAGAACTTTAGAGGAGAAAATGACCCCTTCCTCCTCATATTGCTGGTCCTCACAGCTATTTATGACACAGTCAACCATTTCATCTTCAAACGTCCCCTGGAGTCTCGAATGGGATTCACTGGCAATGTCCTTGACGGTTCTTCACCCACCTTTCCAACTGACACCAGTTTGCTCACATGAGCATTTCTAGGTATCACAAGATGCCCATCAGCTCTGGAGCCAAAGGGTTCTAAACTGTTCCCCATAATCTTAAGCCACTTGGCACTCCACTCACAGATAACAGCGTTAAGATTCACCAGTATGCTGATGATCCACATTGTAATTGAAAGTGTCCTGTGCTTCAGACATCCATCCTCTCATACCTGGATGTCCTGCAGCTACCAAAAGCTCAGCCCAACCAAAACAAAATTTCTGTTATTTGAATGAAACAACAATGAAGAAACAGTACAAACCTTGCACTATGACATTACCATTGACAACTTCGAACCCCAACTTTCACTAAATGTCGTGTCGTTAGACACTAAGCTTTCCTTCAAGGAACACATTCCCAAAAAACAAAATCGGTCTGGTACCAGCTCTCACTTCTAAAGAAAGTGCAGCCATTTCTTTCAAAAAGCGACTTCTGAATCACTGTTTGAATCCTCGTATTCATGCATCTGAATAGTGGTAACACCCTGCACAATTGTCTACCAGACTCCACATTGGCATCCCTTAAGTCCATCCGACTGCTGCAGCATGTCTTAAGACATAGTACCACATCTTCCCTCATTCTGATGGCTCTCTGTTGACTTCCTTTGCCAGCCCATCTTCAAAGCCAGTGGCTTCATTTACAAAGTCATCATGAACTGCACGCCCACTTATCTTGCAGCAAAGCTCAGTATTTCTGGTAGTTCCCAGGACATCAGCAGCCAGGACACCAAAGAATGCAAAGGTAGCAGGCCTTTTCTATATATGCACCCAGAGTCTGAAACAACATCCTTGTAGCCATCTGGACTGCCAAAACACTGCTCCAATTTAGGAAAGAGTTTGAAATGCACCTCTATAAAGCAGCTGGCCACGGCACACACAGTGCTCCCTCCTAAGATGGCTGCCCCCTTTAGTGCTTCATTCTGGCACTCTCACCCACGCTTCACGCCTTGGGACCCCTGTGGGAGTCCCTCCATTTCCAGCGGTCTGCCGCGTCATTTCCGGCACCTCATGCGGCAGCCATATATATATATACCTGACTGTTAGATTTGGAGGTCTCTAGTTGGCAGAGGTAGGTACCTTTGGATGCGTAACGCTATACAACAAAAGTGTTGCAGGGAAGGTGATGCGTCGGTTCCTTACACGCAGGAACAGTGATGCATCGGTTTCGTACTGCGCTTCCGTAGCGGTGCGTCTAGCAACGGCATGATGCGATGAAGATCTGGTGCGATAGAACAAAGATGGCGTCTTCTTCTTGACGCTACACGCTTCTCTGATGGTGTGAGACGCCTCGATGCGACAGCTACAGAGGCGACACCCTTGTTCAGTGATGCGATGACAGCGTCTATGGCGGCGACACTCTTCTTCAATAATGCGAGACGCTTCGGCTCGATGCGACAGCTGCCGCGGCGACACCCTTGTTCAGTGATGCGACGACAGCGGCTGCGGCGGTGACACGCTTCTCCGGTGATGTGAGACACTTTGGCTCGATGCGACAGCTGCAGCGACGACACCCATGTTCAGTGATGCGACGACAGCGGTTGCGGCGGCGGCACGCTTCTCTGTTGATGCGAGGTGCTGATGCGACAGCTACAGCGGCGACACCCTTGTTCAGTGATGCGAAGGCAGCGGCTGCGGCGGCGACACACTTCTTCGATGTTGTTTGATGTTTCTTGCGATGTGACAGCTACAGCGGCAACACCCTTGTTCAATGATGCGACGGCAGCGGCTGAGGCGGCGACACGCTTCTTCTTCGTGAGTTGCACTTCTAGCTCCTTGCGACACGCAGTCCCTCAAAAGGCCCAACACAACTGTAGGCACTTTCAAATAACTCTTGGGGAGCTGGTGGTTGAAGTATGGTGTCCCTGAGACTTCAGCAGGAGGCAAGCTCTCTTCCAAGCCCTTGGAGATCCTTCACAAGTTGAATAAAGTATATACAAAGTTCCTTTCTCCTTTCTTTGGCAGTCAGGCAACCACTGCAGGCCGATCCCCCAAGAAGGACTTCAGCTTAGGGATAGCCCCTCCTCAGTCTCTCTGGTTCCTCTCCTCAGCAAATGTTTCTGCTTGTTTCCCAAAGTGATCTAAAGTTCTGGGGTCTGGTCCCTTTTTATACACAGTTTCTCTTTGTTCTCGGAAGGCAGAGAGGCCTTTGCCTAGTCCAAACCAGTCTGGTCAGTCCTGGAGCACTCTGTTTACATGACTCCTTCTTTCCTTTCACAGTGCAGGGCAGAGACATCAGACGCACCACAGGAGGTGAAGCCAGCATTGTGGAGGGAAGGCACAGCCCTATTCAGGTCCCAGGTGCAACTCCTCCCACCCATCTACATGCAGATCTTTCTATTCAGCCCTGTGCTGACTCACCCTGCCTCCTGGAATCCCCCAGGCCCTGTCACTGAAACTCCAGACAGGGAATACCCAACCTAGCAGAGTCAGGCTTGGATGGTTAGACAAGAAAATACTTACTTTATAAAAGTGGTATTTTCAAACATAGAATGTTAAAACCAACTTCACTAAAAGATGTATTTTATCATTCTGAGTTCAGCCATACTAAACTCGAATTTCTACCTAGTTCCCTGAGTCAGTTAGGATTATAAGATGTAATAATCAAACTGCCCATTCTGGCCTATGGGGAACAGGTAGCCTTGCAATAGTGAAAAACGAAAATGGCTGTAATTCACTATTAGGACATGCCACACACACACACCAGGGCATGCCCTACCTTATACTTACAATGTACTCTGCCCGTGGGCCTACCATAGGTGTGTCTGATATGAAGAAAAGGGAAGGGTTAGGGACTGGCAAGTGGGTGCATTTGCCCAGTCAGCATGGCAGTACCAGACTGCACACAGGCTCTGCAATGGCAAGCCTTAGACACACTTTAACAGGCTGCTTCTGTGGGTGGCACAACCAGTGCTGCAGCCCACCAGCAGCATTTGGATTACCAGGCCTGGGCACTCCTGGTGCACTGTCCTAGGGTCTGACAGGTAAACCAAACCAGCCAATCATGGAATCACTAATCCATACATCAATTTACAATAGGGGGAGCATATGCAATTTAGCACTGATCAGCAGTGGTAAAGTGCCCAGAGTCATAAAACAGCCAACAACAGGTCAGAAAAAATACAGGAGGAAGACAAAAAGTTCAGGGATGACCCTGCAAAAAAAGCCAAGTCCAACACAACCCCCTTCCAGCCAAAACGCAGGGTAGACCAATCACTACCTTAATGGGTTTCCCTGCTTTGGGCGATAGAACCTGGACCTGGTCCCCAACTGCAGGAGCATATTCCAGTTCTACGCCAATCTGAACCTATTGGAATCCCTCTGTCCATACTCTCAGGGCCCACCAAGCTAATCCATGGGGAACCCTTCTCCTCACCTGTGGACACCACCTGTGCAGCACCTAACCTTAACTTGCTCACAGGTGTGTCCCAACAGAATGACATCAAGCCACAGTGGCCACTGACAGTAGTCCGTGATGAGACCCAGGCACTAAGCCTCTCAGGGCTCTCAAACCTCTGTGGCGTCGGAGAGTGGGGGCAGTAGCCCCAGATGCTTTACACCCTTTGTCCACTCTCCCTCCTGTCAGGTCAGGTATGACATCCTGACACTGACCCACCAGTCCCAGGCCTGTACCCGGTGGCTGGACCAGAGACTGGGGTGGCCTCTCTCACACCTGGTCCTCCTCCTTGGAGCTCTGTACCCTCCCACTTGGAGTGGTAGCCCCTTCCAGAATTGTCAGTGTGCCTGTAGCAGGTGTACTGCTCAATTCGCCCACCAGTTCAGGGGTTCTATCCTGCAACTAGGCTTCCAGGTCAGGGGGGACACCCTGAACATGGCTCTCCAACCTAGGGTCTAAACCCTCGGGCTGTACCAGGGTCGGAGGCGAGGACTCCCTCCCTCTGCACCCCCTCCCAGAACACTGCATCCTCCCAACTGGAGTGGTACCTCTAGAAGCTACATTGGTCAGGACACTGATTACAGTTGCCCCTTCCTCCAGGTCAGACAACACCTGAACCTGGCTTCCCAACCCAGGGACCATCCCCCGCGGTTGAACCCTTGCCTAGCACACCAGGACTTCCTGGGGAGCATAAATGCCCCCCTAGGGTGACACATAACGCATGTGTCGTGTGACAGTCTGCCTGGTGTAGATGGAGGTATGCCCAATAGCAGGGACAGCTCCTCCGTTAAGGCGGAGGAGCGTCGCCCCACTGCCTTTTAGCACTGCAAAAAAAGGAAAAATAACATAATATTGCAATGTTATTATCATTTACTTTTTCCATGCTGAGGCAGTTTTGCGAGGTGGGGCTGGTCTGGGCATAGCAGGGGGAGGAGTGGTGGCACTCTCGAAGTGTGCATGACTGTTTGGCCGGCTGTCTTGGGCCAGCCAAACAGTCATGTGCACTTTGCATGTTCTCCACCGGCTGTATTGTACAGCCTGGGTGAAGAACATGCCCAGGCTCCCAGTCCCTGTCTGAGTGCTGAACCAGAGCGCTCAGACCAATCACAATGCTGCATTGAAGTGTTGTGATCTGCTTAGGAGAGCCAGGATGCTTCCTGCTTCCACAGAAGGAAGAGGATGGAGGAAAGGTGGCGGCATGTAAGTGATCTTTTTTTTTAACCTTACTACAGATGAATTATGGCCGTTGAAGCTGCTGATGGCAAAATTGAGGAGGATTAGGATACATTTCTGCTACTTTTGGAGGGATAGAAACACCACAGGTCAATATAGAGGTATTCTTAGTCATAAAAGGTTCACTAAATAATTTTATGTTTAGTTGCTTTTTTCCTAAGCAACTAATCTTCTGTTTACAATACATAGATGAGGGGGGAGTGTAATATGGGCCCAGCAAGCGATATAAGGGAATGTGGCTTGAATATAGGCATGAATGTGGAGAAGAATTTGTCATATTTGCATTTCCCTTCTAACACCAAATGTTAAAAAAGTGTAATATTTTATATTTTTTTGGGGCAGGACATAGAGCTATAAAATCAGCTGCATTGATTAGTTTTTACATAACATCTGTTTATATGTTTTGGAATGCCACTATTTCTCTTAGCCGTACATGTGGAACAAAATGTTGATAAACTAAGGGACAGAAACACGTTTTCCTGCTTGTATAAGATGTGATGCTTATATTGTAATTCTCGTTTTCAGTGTTTCAATTGAAGTATTCACTGCCTACCACTGAGTGGAAAAAACTTCAGTGTTGGTCTTTTAGTCTCTGTGGCGTAGCAAGGGGGGAGGGCGGTCTGGCCCAGGCAGCATTAGTTTTGGGGGCGGTGACCTCCCCCCTGCTCTTACCTGTGGCCGTGCGGGGCAGCAAACGCAGTGACCGGCACAGGCGGCACAACGTCTAGCTATGCCACAGTCTGCAAACTCAGGTATCAAACCCTGCAATGCCGCCAACGAGAATGTAATGTAAATAGGTTACAGTTTAGAACATACATTCTTCATGCTCAAAACCTTGTTGCATAGTCTAGCACAGCAGTCAAGATTCAAATCCGCAACTTGTCAGGGCTTGCCAGTAGGTTCCTGGTGACACTAGGATGTTGAGAGAAATGTATTTCCTGTTTCCCCATGTTCCGCAGGGTGTGCTATGGTCTCTGCTTGGCAGAGAGGAGGGGTTGCAGACATGGAAGCAATGGATACCTTTACTGCCATTTGCATGTTCTTGTAGGCTTCATGTATGTATGTATAAAATGCTTTCTGTTTCGTACAGTTAATACAATATTTAGAATTTGTAAAAAATCATTGACCTGGGCGTGGTCTCTGCGCCGTGCAAGATGGCTGCCTAAGTTTTGGGCTCCGCCGCGCCAGGACATAGAATAATCCGAAAGTGCGTTTTCCCGCACTCTGCAAGCGGACAACATCGCGTCGTGAATCGGAATATGCTGCCTGCCGGGTGAGGGGTTTTGAGCTTAAAGCGCGCTGCGCTTCATTTCATTCCCAGTGCCGGTTGCTTCTCCTCACACAGCCGCCATTTTATGAGCCGCGCTATCTTCTTTCGTCAGCCCCAAGTGGAGCAACTTTGCACCTCCTTTCCGCTACGCTGCAAGTATGCTATAAACGCGCTGACAACTGCAACATGCTACTTCTTCAAGGCACTGATTGCTTCAGTAAGCTGCTTTTTGTCTTCTGAGTGACTCGTTTCACATAACCTTTTCGACATTGCATTTGCCTCAGTATATTGTTTATCACTCTACTGGCCAACTTTTGGACGCATATTTTATCTCAGCTTCTGAATTACTCATTCTTCCACAGTGTTACCCTGATTGTTGATGTCTTTCAGTGGATAATATCTCTCTCACTGATATGCTTCTTAATGTTACTGGCCTTACTGGACACTATTAACTTGTATCATGTGATGCATTTTCATAGATGCCAGTGTAAGCTCAGCTTATTTCTTATTTGAAGTCATCACCTTGGTTTGCAGTGGAATGCTACTCCCTCTTGTGACGTTTTCCAATCAACACAAAGTCTCTATCACTGGTCTGTCACCCGCATATGGGCAGATTACGTAAACCACAGTTTGTTATTGTCCCCAAGACGGTGTCCACAACATCATCTGCGCACTCTTTTAATTCTGCAACTGCTCCTCCCTCTTCCACTGCTGATATAGCTGGAGTATCTTCTGCTCGTTTCCAATCAGCGCAATCGTCGTCTCATAAATCATCTCCACCTACTTCCACTTCTAAACAACTGAAACAGGATCCTCCATCTCCAGATAAGTCGTCTCTTACTATCTCTTTGGAATTATTATTGGAGGAAATTCACGCCTTGCGCCCGTTCGTGGAAGAAACAAATAGTAAGATGCAATTTTTGGAAGAAAAATGGTCCTCAATGGAAAACCGAGTCTCTGTTATGGAACATCAACTTTCGTTGGTTCAGGATGACTCTCAAAGACTCACCTCTCTAGAACAGGAAGTCCGCAAACTCCAACAGCACACGGAAGATTTTGAAAATCGGAACAGAAGGAATAATCTTCGCATTCATGGATTGCCGGAAGCTTTGGAGGTAGAAGATCCTGTCACCTTATTCTCTCCCTTTGTACCGAAGCTACTTGAGATGCCTACTTCAACATCACTGAACATTCAAAGAGCTCATAGACTTGGCCCAAGTCCTTCACTCTCTTCACCCTCAGTCAGACCTCGGGGGGTTATTATTCTCTTCTTAAAATTTACTGACCTACTCTCTGTCCTTTCTGCAGCTAGAGCCAAACGATAAATTTCTTGGCTAGGTCAGAGAGTCTTTCTTTCTCAAGATGTCTCCAATGCAACAGCAGCCAGGCGAAAAGAGTTTCCTAGCCTTCGTCCTTCTCTCCGTTCGATGGGTGCTCGCTATGGCCTTTTTCACCCGTGCACCTTTAAAGTGACTTATCAGAATTGAACTTGGTCCTTTGACGACCCTGCAGAACTCAAGAAGTTTATCCACTCTCACTCTTCGGCCAACATGGATACTTTTAATCCTCCTATGGGATGATGTACTCTATCCATATTCTCAAGATTCTCATGGTTGTCATAAAGTTAATATACAAGTTGCATATGTTTATGCTTACATTTGTCCTCTGTTTGGTTTTCTCTGTTTGTTCTTTGGGTTGACATGTTTATATTTGTCAAATGTATTAGTTCTTGTATCTCTTAATGTTGTTTGACATGTTTCCTTCCATTATTTCTTTATTGACTTTATGCCTTTTAATTCCCTTTTATCTCCATATAGGTTCAGTCTCTCATGTTAATAGTTGTTTGGTCAGTCCGAATTCTCTTCTGTGTTCTGGTGTGCTTGGACTCCTTGGTTTAGGCATCTGGTCTTCCGTTCGTCGCCATTGCCCAAGTCTTCTCTTGTTTTCGTCCCCCTCAGGTATGTTTTTCTCAGTCGTCCTTTATGGATATGTACTGTCTTTCCTTATGTTTCTCCTTTAACTACTATATTCCTTTTTCCTCCCTAACTTGTTTTTCCTTTCATTCTTCCATTAATGCATTTCTTGCATATTTAATTCTGTGTAAAGCTTTAATGTTTTTGCATTCAGAGTTATTTCCTGGAATGTAAAGGGTTTTTATCAGCCCAATTAAGAGGCAGAGAATCCTTTCCCACCTCGCCTCTTATAACCCTGATCTAGCACTTCTGCAAGAGACCCACCTCACTGAATCTGAGGCGTTGAAATTAAAAAGAAGCTGGGTGGGTACAGTCTTATTCTCTCCTTCTACCAATAAATGAAATGGTGTCATAATGTTATGTCATAAAAAGTTAAAATGCAAAGTTTTATCTCAAGAAACTGATACAGACGGTAGATGGATACTAGCTAAGTTGTTCATTAATAATGTTTCCTTAACTGTATTTAACGTCTATGGTCCTACCCATCCTGATTGCTCTTTTTGGCCTCAAATTACACAAACATTTGTTCAATTCCAAGATTATCTTTTTATACTAAGAGGCGATTCTAACCAAGTTGTAGACTCCTTTCTCGATCGTCAATCTCAAGTTTGTTTTGTTCCCAACAAAACCCATAAACATTTTCTTGACACTATTTCCCAAGCACATCTCATTGATTCCTGGAGACTCTCCCAACCTGACTCTCTAGACTTCTCTTTTTTCTCTCCTCCTCACGCCTCTCTTTCCCGCTTGGACTACATCTTTCTTTCTCAACCTTTATCCCAAAATGTTCTCTCCTCCTCTATTGAACCTATTGTTATTTCTGACCATGCCCCAATAGTTACAGATCTTGATTTGCTCCCTCCGCATCCCAAATCCTATTGTTGGCGTTTTAACAATTCTCTCCTTTCAGATCCTCTCTTTTCTTCTTCTTTTTGCTCTTTTGCAACTGAATTCTTTGATCTTAATTGTGCCCCCAAATCCTCTCCTCGTATCATTCAGGACTCTTTTAAAGCTACTACAAGGGGCTTTATCATCGACATCGTCTAAAAAAAAAAGAAACGCTTTATTCACCAACGTAAAGCCACTTTAGCAAATATCAAACTTTTGGAACAAAAATGTTACACTTCTTCAAAAAACTCGGTTTTATCGGAACTGATTCGAGCTAAACTTGCTTTTAATAAAACCACTTCTGATAATGCATCTTCCATCCTTCTGCGAAGTAGTGCTCGTTACTATGGAGGCCGTAATAAGACAGGGACATTTCTGGCTAATTATCTCAAAACGCGTAAGGAGCGCACCCTTATAGATGCTATATACTCCTCCAGTGACTCCCTTTTACACAAAAACCAAGAAATACTAAATGAATTTTAGCTCTTCTATCAAAATCTCTACACCCCAGAATCTCCTCCATCTTCCTCTGCCATTCAACAGTACCTTGATAAAATTACTTCCCCTCTTTCATCTTAATCTTCTTGATCTTGAATCAGACTTATCCCTTACAGAGCTGTCCCATGCCTTAAATTCTCTCACCAAAGGAAAGACTCCTGGCCCAGATGGGTTTTCGGTTGAATTATTTGCACTTTTCTGATTTACTGCTAGCAAAACTTTTATCACTCTTTCAATCATTTGCTTTAGCTGGTAAAACCTTTCAAGAGGCAACAATTTGTTTAATTCATAAAGAAGGCCGAGACCCTAAATATTGCAAGAACTATCGCCCAATATCTTTGGTTAATGTTGACTATAAATTATTTGCTAAAATTCTTGCCTTACGTCTAGATCCTCTCATGCCTCACCTTATTGGGAAAGAACAACGTGGATTTGTCAAAGGAAGACATACCTCTGATAACTCACGGCTTTTTCTTAATGTTTTAAACAAAATCCCCTCCATTTCCACTTCCTTAGCAACCATATCTGTTGACGCAGAAAAGGCTTTTGATAGAGTAGACTGGTCCTTCTTATTTGCCTCGTTACAATGGCATGGTTTCGGCCCCAAATTGATTTCACTTATCTCTATTATATTCTGCTCTCAAATCCTCAGTATTAGTTAATGGTTGTATGTCATCCTATTTCCCTCTTTAGCGTGGAGTTCGTCAAGGTTGCCCTTTATCCCCGCTTCTTTTTGTTCTAGCTCTTGAACTCTTTCTATCTTCTATCCGTAACAATGAATCTATTTCTGGTTTTCCTTTTGGGGACCAGCAATTAAAACTTTCCACTTATGGGGACGATATCCTCTTATTCATTTCTGAACCTGACACTTCTATTTCTCCTTTACTTCATGAGTTTGACTCCTTCTCCCAGGTTTCTGGTTACAAGATCAATTCAGACAAAACTGAAATTCTTCCCCTCACTAAATTTTGTCTTCCCCATTCTTTTTCGCCCACTGGTTTTGCCTGGAATGATTCAAAACTTAAATATCTAGGCATATGGTTCTTTAACTCAATTGCATCTTCGGTTAAATTAAATATGACCGCTGCTTTGTCTCGTATTGATAAATTGCTTTCTTCCTGGAATCCCCTTTTCCTCTCTTGGTGGGGTCGATTAGACTCAATTAAAATGATGATTGCCCCTATTTTAACTTATACGCTTTCTATGCTTCCTGTCCACATTCCTGCCATATACATGAAGCGTATTGATTCCTGCCTTTCTAAATTCCTTTGGAAGAATAAGAAAGCTAGAATTGCCCTCTCTTCTCTTCGTAAAACAAAGTCTAATGGTGGAGTGAACTTCCCTGACTTTTGACTTTATCATAAATCTTTCTCTCTTTGTCAAGCCTCAAAATGGCTCTTATTCGAACATTCTTCCTTAACCCCCTTTGGTTATCCATTGAGCAAGCTCTATTCTTACCATTCTCCGTCAAGGAAGTAATGGCTTTTTCAGTCAAAACTCCTCACATATCCTCTCCCCTATTTAGACACACTTGTTCCCTTCTGAATCCTCTAGTTTTGCCTAACCCCCTCTCTCGCGATGCCTTCCTAGACTCTCCCATTTGGCACAATTCTCTTATTCTTCTTAACAACAGACCCATCTTTTGGAATTCTTGGAGATCAAAAGGCATTATTTGGGTTAAACACCTTTTTAATGGTCTCTCGCCATGCTCTTTTCCCCAATTTCAAGGCTTATTCCACTGTCCTTGTTCCTTTCTACAGAAATTCACTTCTCTCATGGCTATTATTCTTGATGTATACTATTCTCTTCCTCCCCCTTTTCTTACTGAGTACCAAAACCCTCTTCTTAAACTTCTCCTTTCCTTACCCAAAGCTTCCCTTATATATAAATATTTCTCAGCCCCCAATCAATATCGAGCTAAATCTAAACTAGAACTCTGCTGGGAAGCTGCTCTGGGATGCGAATGGACTATCTTTCTATGGGACAAACTTTGGTCTAGATCCTTAAAAATCTCTCGCTCTGCCTCCCTTACTCAATGTTTGTTTTTTCTCTATCATAGACGTTACTTCACCCCTGTTTCTATTGCCAGTTTCTATTCTAATTCTGACTCTAACTGTTGGACTTGTGGTTCTCCTGACGCTAACTTTATGCATCTTCTCTTCCTCTGTCCTTCGGTCTCCAATTTTTGGAGATCCGTTTGGTCCTATATTTCTTGTATTTTTAGACGCTCTATCTCTTATTCTACTCCTTTACAGTATGCTGGAAATCTCTTCGACTCTTTGCCTATACCCTCATGTGAGCATGGTCTCTTTGATCTCATGCTTGCTCTAGCCTTTCAACATATTACCCTCAATTGGAAAAATCTTTCTAAACTTTCTATACAACACTGGTGGAATAGTCTCTATCACTTTCATAGACTTGATGTTACCTTCGCCTCCTCCTGTAAACCAACACTTAATAGAGAGCTTTTTTGGTTTCCTCTTACTTCTTATTTAGACCAGATTGTTGTACAGCGTAATTCCTCCCTCAATTCTGAAAATGTTAAACCCCCATAAATACTCTCTCTCTGCTCTCTTTCTTTATCATTGATGATGATCTGATTTATAGTATTAATTGATCAATGCCTTGTTTGTTGTAATTCTGCCTCAATATTGGATTTCATTGCTGGTATTTTTATTTCTCTGTTTGTTCAATAAAGCTTTTCAAACATTAAAAAAAATAATTGACTTATCTTCATCTGGATTTGTCTCAGGATAATCTATATCGCACAGGCAAGTGAGAAGTAACAATCCAGGTGTTAATTCAAGAACAAATGTACAGATTGTACATAGGGTGCTAGAGGAAAAGATATCAGATTATTTACTCCTTGGAAAAAGTTATCTTATGTACAAGATTTAGTGACATGATGAGCTATAATTGATACTCTTGTCATAACTTATGCTTGTGATAGGGAGATACTAATACATTTAACCAGTCCTCACACAATTTTAGTTGGCCTAGTCAATGAATAGAGAATAAAAAACATGAAGATTAGGTTGTATAGTTCGCAACAACAGAGCATTGAAGCAACAGACAACAAGCCAAAGATGATTTACATAAACCCTCAAAGGTGTTCCTCTGCATGTGACAATAACCCATACTGACATCTCAAGAGTTGCCTAGACAAGGGTGTGCCCATGATGAAGCATGCTACATGATATAGATGAGGGTTTCACATGGTTTTTGGTATTAGCAACCCGTTCTTAGATCTCCATGCCAGGTACATTTAGGGCCAGGTAATTCAAAGTGGAATGAAGACCACATGGCTTCCCTACAATGCCTGAAACACGGAACCATCTTGAGATGTGGTCCAGTGCCTGTGGCAACCACACCAGGACTCAGCCATCAGAAAGATGACCCAGTCATATATTGAACCTCTCTGTCCATTATCCAAGCCTTAACCATCTGTCAACCAATGGTTTGTTTACTGAAATGTGCCTCAAAATGCAATGCTGTCAAACTCCACAACTGTGTTTAAGTTAAACTTTGCACTGAAATGTTTTCCTAACAGCTCTAATTGCCTGAGTATCACTTCTACCGAAAGTGTAACTTGTTGTACTATTGTGACTACCGCGTCCTTGCGAACTTCTGTCACTGACCATACAGACACTGTGGAGTGGTAAATGGTCGAACTATAATCTCGAACATTGTTACCAGCCATAGTCTAGGGCAGTTCAGGAAAACATTCCAATGCCCTCCCATACCCTCAGTACAAACACATGCTGTATGGTAAGATGCAGTGCTGCTGCACATGCTATACATGTGTGTGGATTGTGTGTGCATTTGTGAGAAAGCAGGCACTGCTGTTATCTGTCGTGTAACTTTTCTGTGTTGGTGGGGAAAGATTACATTGTTGAAATATATGATGTAGTTATTGCATAAGTGTGTGAGCAAGTACTCACTGCTGCTGCCTGTGCTACTACTGCTCTGTGCATAAGAGAAAAGCCTACACTTCTGGTGTTGCCAAAACCATTGAATTTGTCAATGCTTGTTTTTGTGTGCTGTGACCATCGCCGAGGGTGCGGAAAGATGTGCCAGGCATGTAGGCGAATATGACCTGAAATCCCAGGGATGTAAGAGTTACCACGATGGGTAATTTGATCTTTAATTAACCTATGTCTCTTCTATGTTTTGAAATCTAGTTATCTATTTATTTAGAATCTTCAAATAGAGGGTCAAGACCCTAAGGCATGGGGTGGTCAAGTGCTTTACAGAGAATGGCCTTGAAGTAAACTGAATAAACTAAAATAACAAGATGGAGATATACATTACATCAGAAAGGTGTTGATAGCTTTGTATTTGAGGTTTGAGAAGGCCAGGTGCAATTAATATAGATTACAAAAGGTATTTTCGAAAGTGCAGAAATAGGTCATTAGGTCAAAAGAGGAGCTTGTTGTGGCCCGTCTAACACGTGTCGCTACAGCTTTTCTGAGCATTGGCACATTTTCACGTACATTCATTTTGAGGCAATGATAAGTCTAAATCAGCCACAAAACCGCGCATGCGTCACCAAAAGCCACCCTGGCTCATCCATGCTGTGTCCCAGATCTGTTAATCACTGAAAATAGAAATAATAGACTTGAGCTTGGCCATCAACCCATCATTGCACTACAAACAACGGGACCTCCTCAGCAATCTGTGGGATGCTGAAGATGCGGAAGTGATGCCAAAACCCACCTGTAATACATTATTTTATGTGAGCTTGTAAATGTTTCTGTAACATCAGAATTGGCCTGTAAGAAGTAAATTATATTGTGGAGATTACAGTGATATTATAGGGCTCCATGTGTTATATTCATGTTATTACATGATTTCCTTTAACAACTTTCTTCATTACTACTGTTTCTGTAATCGAGAGTCAGGACTGGCTTTGCCCAGGTTTAGAAGCCTACTTGTAGCCTCTGCGTATTCTATTGCATCCATTTGTCATGAGTTAGAAATACAGGGGCTTATTTACAAGAAACTGACGCATCGGCATAGATGTGTAAGTTTCCCTGCGCCTGCATGCGAAATCCTTATGCCACCATGGATGTGCTATATTTACAATATGTCGCACTATGGCGCAAGGACTGACAGATGTGTCAGAATTTCTGACGCATCTGTCGGCACAAATAGTCATGCATTGCTGGACTCTTGTCACAAGCAGGACACCACTCCAGCAATGCATGGGGAGGCCGATTCTTAATACACTGTGTCACTCCTTACGTCTGCCTAAAGCAGGCGTAGGGTTTTGACGCAGTGGTGTCCTAGAAGTGGCACAGGGAAATCTTGTAGATTTCACTGCGTCTCTTCTACGAGGCTTTCTCATGTGGGAACGCCCACCCTGCATACATAATCACTGACGCAGATACAATGTGGCACAGGGCTTTACAAGGTGACGCATCTCCATAGATGCGTCGCATTGTAAATGGGCCGCTACATGGCACATTTATTTTATTTATTTCATTTTAAGAGTTTTCTATAGCGCTAGCCGGACCCGAAGGTATCGGAGCGCTTTACAACATTGTCACATGTAGGGTAAACATTAACATTCTAGAATGTACATAGATTTAAGAAGCACCAAACAGTATCATCACATAAAACAAAATGGCACTTGTAAGATATGGTATCATATTGGTATGTCCACTGACACGTTGCTTCATGTACTGTCGTTGTAGATAGCACTGTGAGTCTTGACTGGGTGAGACCAGGGAGGGGGGGGGGAGAGGAGGTGGTCGTGAGGCGAGTGAGGTAGATGTCTTGATGTTACAGGAGACTATGTGCTACTGTGGGTAGACTTCGGTGTTTTGTCTAAGGCTATCCATTTGCCAGAGGTCAGTTGATGAGGAGGTCTTTGAGCTGTCTTTTGAATTCTGGGAAAGAGGGGGTAGTTCTGATATGGACTGGTATGGAGTTCCATATTTTGGGTGCATTTCCTGTGAAGGATCGAGATGCGTTTTTTTGTTTGCAGGTTTTAGGAGGGATGAGGAGTAGAGTGTTGGTACTCCTTAGGCTTCTTGTCTGACCGGCTTTTCTTTAGTTTGGAGGCCAGGTAGGCGGGTTTCCTTGTGCGGGGCGCTTTGTGGGTGAGGCAGGCAGTTCTGAAGTTTGCACGCATTTCGATTGGGAGCCATTTTAGCTCTTTGAGTGCAGGCGAAATGTGTTCTTATTTCTTTGTTCCAGTGACCATTCTGGCTGCTGCATTTAGAGTTGATCTGAGGGGAGCTAGGTGTGATTTGGCTGCCCTAGTGAGGGTTGCATTTCCGTAGTCCAGTCTAGACAACACCAGGGATTGAGTGGCTTGTTTGAGGTCATTCTGCGGGATGAAGGGTTTTATTTTGTTAAGTAGTTTAAGGTTGAAGATGGCGCTTTTTGCAGTGTTCTTGATATGTTTGCTCATGTCTATCTTTGGATCAGGGTGATTCCCAGTGATTTTACAGAGTCAGCTAGTGTGGGGTTATAGTTGAGCGTCAATAGCTTTTAGCCATTCTGTGATTTGGGGGTTCTTCTCCTTGTTGGTGATAAGGAGGATTTCCGTTTTGTTTTGGTTTAGTTTCAAGTGGTTGCACGATAGCTATTGTTGGACTTCTCTTAGAGTATCGTTCAGTCTCTGAATGTCTTCAATGGAGGAGGTGTTCAGATAGATCTGGGTATCGTCTGCATAGAGGTGGAAGGGAATGTTGTTTCTTTTGAGTATGGCGGCAAGGGGTTCCATATAGATGTGGAATAGTTGTGGGAAGAGTACTGATCCTTGTGGGATGCCCTTGTTAACGGGTGTTAGGTCTGATAGGAAGTTTTCAATTTTTATTCTTTAGGTGCGGTTCTGTAGGAAGGAGGTGAACCATTGTAGGACCACCTCTTCCGCTCCAGCCCTTTCTTGTAGTGCTTTGGTGAGTAATTTGTGGTCAACCGTGTTGAAGGCTGCTGATAGGTCTAGAAGTATGAGTAAGCAGCATTGACCTGTATCTAGAGATTTGTGCATATCATCTATTACATTTAGGATCGCTGTCTCTGTGCTGCAACCTTTTCTAAAGCCCGATTGGTGGGGGTTTAGAAGGTTGATGTTGTCTAGGTGTTGGTGAGCTGGAGGAGAACACATTTTTCCAGTACTTTCGCTAGGAGAGGGAGGCTGGAAACGGGTCTGAAGTTATTCAAGTCGTTTGTATCAGAGCCTGGTTTTTTCAGTAGAGGTGTGACCTGGCCGATTTTGAGGCAATCTGGGATGCTTCAAGTGCGTAGGGAGCTGTTTATAATTTTGGTCCAATGTGGGGCTAGGGACAGTTTGAGTTTTTTTGCCAGTTGGGCAGGTATGGGGTCCAGGACATGTGCTGAGGGTTTGGAGCTGGCAATCATTTTAATGACCTCTGTTTCAGTGATGGGGATGAAAAATGTCCATATCTATGAGGGGTGCTTGGGTATAGTATCTTCTGTCACTGTGAGTGATTTCCTGTCAGGGGGACTGCGGTGAATGTTCAAGGAGAATTCTATTTTGGTTATTTTGCCATTGAAGAAGTTAGCAAAGTTATCGCACAGGACTTTGGAGGCTGCCTTTGGTGTCGAAGAGGGCTTGGAGGTTTGTTGCCTGATGAGATTGAAGAGTTCCTTGGGCCTGTTTTTCACGTTGCCAAGGGCATTGGAGAGGATGGAAGTTTTTTAATTCTTTGTGTTTTTTGTATTTCCGCGTATTGATTTGAGTTTAGTTCGTAGGATTGTGGACAGGTTGTTACGCCAGAGTCTTTCTTCTGCTCTTCGTTCTCTTCTTTCGGAGTTTATTTCTATGTTGAGCCACGATCTGGATGGTATGTTTCTGGTTCTTTTTAGTTTCAGGGCGGCTATTTGCTCCATAATGGAAGTCATAGTGGTATTGTAGTGGGATGTGAGCTAATTTGTAGAGAGCTCTTCATTGTGTATGGGGAGGAGGGAGCTTACCCTTTCTTCTAGGTCTGCAAGTGAAATCTGCCTTAGATTTCTCATCCAGCGAGGGGGTTCCTGCGTATTTGGTTGGTGGTGGATCTTTTGGTTGACGTGGAATAGAATGATATGGTGATCAGACCAGTCAACAGGCAGGGTGTGGTCCATGGAAACTGTGTCTGTGTGAGCGATAATGGCACCCAAGATTGAGCCTCTGTTGTGGGTTTCCTTTGTGCAGTGTTGGGTGAGGTTGTTATTGATTAGAAGATCGTTTAAGGTTTTGATTAGTGAGTATTCCTCATTCCAGTGTAGATTGAGGTTGCCTAGAATTATGTTGTTGGAGTCATTGAGTGAGTACTGAGTTATTAGATCGTTGTTTCTGCCACTGCTGCGTCACAAAAAGTGATGCAACTGCAGCGCAAACGTGTCACAAGGGGCTTGTAAATAAGCCCCCCTGTTAGCAGTAAGAAGTTCCGTGGATTGTCGGGGACCAGTATAACCGGCACATTACACATCACTTGCTCCTTGCTCATCTCTCTCCAACTGTCTAGTCTGAGAACTTATGTTTATTTAATTCAATTTAATTTAAAAATGTAAAGAAATATTTTATGTTTAAGATCATCATAAACATTTAAGTTGATAAAACCACATTCCCAGAGTCCATGTTATTTAAACTCCTTGAAACAAGTTGGAAAAAATGTATATTTATTGTATCAAAATGTCACACTTTTTTGTAACAGGGTTACTATGTTAGCCATTTTAAAACATATACTTACATTTTACAGGTGAATCTTTGGGTTAAAATACATATATACAATGACAGAAAAATTAAATATACAATATGCTGGTGAACTGGTATTTTCGACAGATGGACTAGGTTTCACAAGCACACAGTAGTTGTGCATTCTAACTCTGCTATTGAAATGTGTCCATTGACAGGAGGAAAAGACATGGACGTACCCACCCACTGATTATTGAAGGCACAATTGACTTCTTGAAACTTCAAAATATGCTCTGTGCACAGTATTTGCAAAAACTTTGTACATGTGGTTGTTTCTGACCCGTTCCTATTAAGTGGACTTGGTCTACATGTCTTAATGTCCTATATTGATTTGTCTCTGTAGTGCGTAAATAGCTGGGAAGGTGTTAACATTAGACTAGTGCCCCCATGTGCTTACTGGGGTCAGAGATAGAGCACTGTTGAGTGACTAATCAAACCAGAAATAAATCGCCCCCCAATCGAAAACCATAGCTCACTACCTATTTAATGAATGAAGTACTGAAGAGCTTAGTGAGTCTTGCACATTATGGGGCTTATTTGCAAACCCATTTCGCTGCTGATGCGTCACTTTTTATATGGGAAATAGTGATGCACTGGTGGTGTAAGGGGCTGTAAATAAGCCCCTCTGTGCATATGTAGAAATATTATTCTCCTCTATTTATGGATCTCAGATAATAAAGGGGCATTGACCCACGTGCCCAGATGTATGTAGTGCTAAATTTGCCGAATACCAAGGCTGCCTAGTCCTGATTCCACTTTGCGCTCCTTTATTCCACCGCCTCACACCACCCTACACTCTCTCAAAGATCTCAATCTGAGCAACAACCTTTACCATCGCTGAAAGTTTCCTAAATCAAAACTGTTTTTATATAGCAGTTATTATCACAATTCTCAGCTTTCCGGTGCTATTTTATAATTATCCAACTACATAGTGAAAATCCAACAATATCACAACAGGAAAGGCTGAATCTGCCCACTACAATTCAAATCTGCGGATCTGCAGGTTGCACACACATTTCATCATTAATCTACTGATTTATGTTGTGGCTGGATTGGAAACCAAAGTCAATGGCGACAAAAATTGCAGGAGTCTGGGGACCTATTCACAAAGGTAAATTCTGTCATAAACAAGAATGCATCTCAATGTACCTTAATTTACACCTACCAGGAATTCAAAAAGTAATTCCTCATAGGAATAAACCCATTTACGCCCACAATTGCTGGGGAGTAGGAAAAGGTTTCCCCAAAGGGAAAAATATTTTTTCAGCTGAGAAAAAAAGGAGCATTTGCACAGGGAACCATTTTCTCCCTATGCAGAGTGCTCCACTATGGAGAAATCTGACAGCAGGAATAGAATCCTGTAGAGAATATCATACGGCCCTCCCAGAAGTACACCTCGAATGCGGGAGTGTTTGTGAATACTAGAAACTCAGACAATGATGTCCAGGTAGAGGCCAAGATCTGTGTCTATAATTTACCTACTTTCTTTGTGAATCTAACCCTTCAGGATAATACAGCCATGAGGGCATGAGTATGTCACAGCAGCCCATTTTGCTCTGGCCTGCGAGTGGGGAGAACATTCAGGGTAGCAGAATGAGCTGTTCTGTCCTCGTGGCAAATCACTTGGCCTCCCTGCAGGGGGTACCCCTCTATTCACAATGCTCTTATAGCGGCCCCCTGATTTTTCTGTGAGGCAATCATGCTTACAAAGGTCACCGGTATTTTTCAATTCGGAGACCCCGCCAGTGGTGCTGAATGCCAGGGATGATGAATACCAAGACTGCTAATCTTGATTCCACCTCATATCAATTTCATCCTCCCCACACTTAATGTCTCTTGTCTCATATCTTGCGGGTTCTTTTTCACCCTCATTTTTCCATTTGTCAGTTTACTTATCATTTTCCCCATCCATCCTTCTCTCCTTTCTTTCTATCTCGCGCTTGTTGTAGGTCAAAGTCCTGATCCCTAAAAATGAGTGCCAGGGCCCATTGCCTGCAGCCACCAGAACAGATTAAGCACTTGTGACATCTAATGGTCCATGCGCAATGAGTGGTTTAAAAAATGCCTTGACACACATAACAATTTTGCTGAGTCTTGGATGTACTTTTGCACCCAATCTAAACCAATACGCAATAACTCGGATATAACATGCGCATAAGGTGGTTGCACACATGTTGCATGCATTATTACATCAGCAAACTGATTTATATGAGCAGTTAATACCAAGATGGAAATGGTTCTAAGTTTCCATACAAATACAGGATTATGGGCCAGATGTACATACGTTTAGGATAGCGATTTCCAAATGGCGACTTTTATGAATTGTTACTTGGTAATCGCTATTCTAAATGTATGAAAGTTTTATTTCATATTTAGAGATTCCTAGTGGGTCGCAATTTGCAACCCATTAAGAATGACAACCATTACAGAGATATGTGGGCTGCTGAGGCAAGCAGACCGCCACGCCTTTAATTGCTTTTTAAATAAAGCAATCATTTAAAAAAAAAAAAAATGCAACCCATTTTCCTTAAAGAAAAATGGGATGAATTTAAAATGAAAAATGAAAAGTGTATCTTTAATTTTTTAAGAGTAGGCAGTGGTCCGTGGGAACACAGCCTACTTTTAAAAATATTTTTAAACATTCTGAAACAGGAAGTGATTTGGAATGGGTTACCACTACTTTTTAATTGGCGGTAAAGTATTAATGTTTTGCGACCGAAATGTATTATTACATACTACTGTCAATCAGAATTTGGAAGGAACGCTCTAAACACGCCATTTCGAATACTAAAAAGCTAATATGAATTGTCATTTGGGAATTGCATTTTGCTCATTTAAACAAGCTTTTTTGCGGTCGCAAATGGACCAATTCTGCGAATCTGGCCATTTGCACTCTCAATAAACTTTTGTACATCTGTCCCTAAGTGCTATTAGCTTTATTTAATTCCCTCCCCAAACCTTTTTGCCTCTTTCTGTTGCCCCATATAAATAGGTGTGTAAAGCCGTGCCAAATTTCAGATTTATTTATTTCACTAGATTCCTACATCTTTGACAATCTAAAGCTGGTACATTTAGTATAATCTCACAATATCACCTGTTTCCTTGAGACCGAAACAAATATGTCAGGATTTTGCTTTTTTTACTCACAAGGCAAAGTGAAGGTGAATTAAAAGTGTGTTCACTGTTAATAGATTTATGGTTTACACAACACGTGGCACACAGACAGTCCCATATCAACTGTTCACCATTGATGTTTTTCTCTGCATGGGTATGCCTCCTGAGCCAAAATAACATTCTGCCTTGAGCACTGAAAATCATTGCACTATCCCTAGTCATTGGCTCTCTGCTCTGTGCAAACAGGATGCGGGAACCTCACAGAATAGAAGCCTCAGGATAAGTTTCAGTGAGAATGAGACCGGATCAAAGGAAGGCTTGCATCCAGGGTCTTTCCAATCGTAGGTTATCAATTAATATGGTACTGACATAGACTGGTCACTCAGGCATGAAAGTAACAGATAATAAGCAGTGACATAGCTAGACCTACTGCCACCCAGGGCAGACCCTAATTTTTCTGCCTGGTGCAGATAATAGCAGGGGTGGTGGCGACAGCAGACTTGTTCCTGGTGGGGGGGGATAGTGGTATTCAACAGACACAAATTACTCACCTCTGCCACCCCCAAAAACAGTGCCCGCCACGCCCCTCTAGCTACGCCACTGATAATAAGTAAGTAACTAAAGTCTTATACTAAACAACTCACTGTAAGCAATTCCCCAAAATCTTTCATAAAGGGAATTTATGTTTTCTGCTGTATGCTTTTCAACAGCTTGTCATATTAGAGATATGATAACACTAGCATCATTTACAAATGAACTTGATGCAATGACCTACAAATATGTCTCAAATGGCTGATATTTATAAGGAGCTGTATTAGAAATTGGAAAATATTTTCTGAATAAATACACTTTTATTTAACAACATAAAATATGTTAGTAAAGCTTGCATGATGTGGACCTGCGTGGTTTACGTCTTTGGTGTTGTGGAGCATACCAAAAACAGGTCTTTGATAAGATAAAAGCGGAAAGAGGAAGGAAGTCAAAGGGGATGTCTGGGTACAGATAAACTGTGCTGTTTGCAATGCTGTATGTAAGAAGAGGTCTCCGCAGAAGTATTTTTTCATAAATGCACATTTTGATAGACAAGGTGTTGCAACTGTTAAATATATGTGTGCATGAACATGCACACTTTCACAAAGCACACTACTCTTAGACCTCTAGGGTTCTGATACAACTTGTCTTTTTTATCCAAACAATTGAAAAAAAGTATCAAAACATAATCCAGTAAATTTGATCAAACGTTTATACGTAACACGTATATATTGTTACAACACAATACATGAACTGTCAGATGTTACATCACATCTTCTCAACATGTGTATATATACATGATTCATGATAGCAAGAAAAAACATCCTTCTAATCTTCTTGAATTTCCCAATGCATTTCGAGCTTACGCAAGCCCTTCGTCAGGGGAACTGGTAACACACACCTACAGGAACAGGTACAAAATGCTGAATGAATAAACCATCGATAAATACATGAAGAACAACTAATATCCATTCATCTGCAAACATGACCATGGGTGATGTGAATTTTCTAAGTATGCCTGAAACCTCTGTGTTACCCCCATGCTAAAATCAAGAGTGTGTGCTGAGCCTGACTCATAAGAAAATCATGCATGATGCTGTGTCTGTATACTACCCAACACCAATGTATCAAAGGAAAGAGTCATGCCTGTGCGTTCTAGCATACCTTAATTGCCGAAAGTGAAGTCCAATGGATGATGAACTATTAAAGTGATAGGTTTGCTTACTATACAAAGCCAGAAACATCGTCAACGATCAGTTTCCCCACATACCGGGAAATGCAACAAGCGTAAGAAGTCCTACTTACCAAAACGACAACCGCTGTGTCTGTTGAACTCCTCACAATGCTCCCACGGTTCTAAGTAAAAGAAACAATGCACATGACTCCTGATCTCCAACCACAGTGAGAGCAACACTTGGTATTCCAAAATGCAGGCGAACACTTACTGGCAAGCAAACATGCTCCGCAAGGTCTATGTGCGTTAGTCTTCCGGCTTCCGTTACCCGTCTTCGCTGTGTCTGATGTTAATGACGTGGTGACTCATGCGAATACTAAAAAGTGTAGAAAGACTCTCGTGCCGGCTAGTTTACCCTTCGAATATTTTTTTTCTGAAAAATACTTTATACGTGACTCCAATGGAATCAGAAAGTGCATGCTGCTAACAATCAACTAATATAAGTAATGTGCAAAACATGACTATAAGTGAACTTAAATAAAGTACGACTCATGTGTCATGTCATGCTTAAACAGGCACTGGATGTTTTCACATAATGGGTTAACAAATGTCTGAAGAGGGTTGACAGTATGATACAAATCTGAAGCAAAAAAAATATTAGCTCATCATCCTGCATCACTATGAAATAATACATAAATATGAAACATGAACAAGAAAATATGTATGGAACCTTATAAGAAACATATTATTTCCAATGTGTCATTTAGTCCCTTTTGTTTCAAGGAATTTAATCCAGAATGTCTCCCTACGTGCCAAGAATTTGTGCATGTCTCGATCTGCTGCCAATGGTACTTTTTCCAAGATGTTGAAACAGAGTTGAGGTATGGTATGTTGTGTCTTACCAGTGTGCTGCCAGGCATGATTTCCTGTTCTTTGTGCGAATCATGCTCTTGTGTTCTGTTACCTTCACTTTAATTTAACGGGAGGTTTGTCCAACATATGGTAAACCACAAGGACACTTGATTGCATGGATCACTGACTCAGAGTTGCAATCTGATGAATGTTCTAGAGTGATTTTTATTTGCCTGTCTGTGGATGTGTAAATGTGTGACGTAAAATGATCTTACTGCAATTACTTCAGTTCCAACATTTCTTCATGCCGGTGTGTGTCTTTTTCTCTGGTATTGGTGATGCCTTGAGCATTTCTCACAAATTCTTAAAACCGGAATGTGCACACATGACTTTGGCTAAAAATAATGTTCTGAAGTCTGGTTCTTGTGGAAGAACTTCCCATCTGTGGGAAATAATCTTTTTAATGGATGAAGCTTTGGTGGAGAATTTTAACAAGCAAAATTCTCTTTTAGTAGTAGATTTTGATGTTGGCATGAGTAGAGTCTCTCTAGGCATAAGTGCTGCTTTTCTTTTAGCGTCATCTAGGACTACAGGAGGGTAAACTTTGTTAATATATCGTCCATATTCTTCTTCAATGGCTGTATCAGTGTATGCTTTCCCAGACGAAATACATTTAATCCTGATGAAGTGCGAGAAAGGTAAGTGTTTTTTGAGTGAAGGAGGATGAAAGCTTGAGTAGTGTAACACGTTATTCTTGTTGGTAGGCTTTTTGTAAAATGCTGTTTGTAGACCGTATTCCGTAATCATAATTAGGATGTCCAAAAAATTTATGGTATGCTCATGCTCATGCATCTGGTGTGTAAACTGAATCCTTGGGTTGTGATGACTGAGCATCCGAATATTTGCTTCTAATTCTTGTTGACGTCCTTTCCAAATGTTTGCACATTCCCATTCTAAAATTTTACGAGAAATGCTCAAGTCATCACCAATACCAGAGAAAAAGACACACACAGGCATGAAGAAATGTTGGAACTGCAGTCATTGCAGTAGCGTCATTTTAGGTCACACATTCACAAATCCACAGACAGGCAAAGAAATCACTCTAAAACATTCATCAGATTGCAACTCTGAGTCAGTGATCTATGCAATGAATTGTCCTTGCGGTTTAACAAATGTTGGACAAACCTCCCGTTAAATTAAAGTGAAGGTAACAGAACACAAGAGCATGATTCGCACAAAGAACAGGAACTCATGCCTGGCAGCACACTGGTTAGTCACACAACATACCATACCTCAACTCCGTTTCACCATCTTGGAAAAAGTACCATTGGCAGCAGATAGAGACATGCACAAATTCTTGGCACGTAGGGAGACATTCTGGATTAAATTAATTGAAGCACTAGTGCCAAAGGGACTAAATGATACATTTGGAAATGATATGTTTCCTATAATGTTCAATACATATTTTCTTACTCATGTTTCATATTCATGTCACATACCATTAACTAACTTTTACTATTTTATTATTTCATAGAGATGCAGGGTGATACGCAAGAGTTAATATGTTTCACCCTTCAGATTTGTATCACACCGTCAACCCTCTTCAGACATTTGTTAATCCATTTTGTGCACACATTCACTGCCTGTTAAAGCATGACATGACACACAAGTCGTATTTTATTTGACTTCCCTTACGATCTTGTTTTGCACATTACTTATATGCATTGATTTTTAGCAGCGTGCCCTTTCTGATTCCATTGGAATCATGTATAAAGTTTTTTTGAGAAAAAAGCTGTTGAAGGGTAGACTAGCTTGCACGCGAGTCTTTCTACACTTTTTAGTATATGCATTCGTCACCACGTTATTAATATCGGACACAGCGAAGAGGGGTAATGGTAGTCGGAAGACTAACGCACATAGAGTTTGCGGAGCACGTTTGCTTGCCAGTAAGTATGCGATTGCATTTTTGGAATACCACATGTTGCTCTCACTTTGGTTGGAGATCAGGAGTCATTTGCATTGTTTCTTTTACTTAGAACCACAAGAGCATTGTGAGGAGTTCAACAGACACAGCGGTTGTCGTTTTTGTAAGTAGGAGGTCTTACGCTTGTTGCAGTTTCTGGTATGTGGGTAAACCGAGCATTGACTTGATGTTTCTGGTTTTGTATAGTGAGCAAACCTTTCACTTGAATAGTTCTTCAACCACTGGACTTAACTTTCGGCATTTAAGATATGTGTAGTACCCACAAGCATAACTCTTTCCTCTGAGAAATTGGTGGTGGGTAGTATACAGACAGAGCATCACACATGATTTTCTTATGAGCCGGGCTCAGTACACACTCTGTTTTTTAGCATAGGGAAAAACAGAGCTTTCAGGCATACTTCAATTCACATCACCCATGGCCATGTTTGCAGATGAATGGTTATTAGTTATTCTTTATGTATTTATCAATGTTTTATTCATTCAGCATTTTGTATCTGTTCCTGTAGGTGTATGTTAAAAGCATAACACATAACTGTTATCTAACAGTTCCCCTGACGAAGGGCTTGCCCGAATGCATTGGGAAATTCAAGAAGAATAGAGGGATGTTTTTTCTTGCTTTCATGAATCATGTATATATACACATGTTGGGAAGATGTGATGTAACATCTGAGAGTTCATGTATTGTGTTGAAATAATATATACATGTTACGTATAAACATTTGATCAAATTTACTGGATTATGTTGCAATACGTTTTTTTCAAGTGTTTGGATCAAAAAGACAAGCTGTATCAGAACCCTAGAGGTCTAAGAGTAGTGCGCTTTCTAAAAGTGTGCATGTTCATGCACACATGGTTTGCATATTATTCACTTGGACACTAGAAGGTCCTTGCTCAAAGCAGCACACATTGATTACATGTATGATCATCAAATGTAAGAAATTTGTGTGCAGGTCGAAGTCATTTTATTAAAACTGTCCAATTTAGTAACAATAATAATGTAGTCAAACCAACCAACACTCCTGGGGCCTTATTATGAATACAGTGCACTTTCTTGGTTTGCGCCACGGTGCACCTTTCGAAAAGGTGCGCCCTACACTAATAAGGAAAGTGCACCGTATTAGAATGAATGCGCTGTCCCTAGGGCAGGCATAAACCTGCGCTGGGCCCTGAACACAGGGCGTTCAAATGAAATATGGAGTAGCTGTTTAACAGCTGCTCTGTGTTTCAGTGTGTAAACGGCAACCAGCTTGCAGTTTTAATGGGAATTAGAGATCCCTTGTAAGCGATGCATTGATTGACAGCACCCACCTGCAAAGGGATGTCTGAGGGGTCCATGGGACCCCCTTTCTTCTCCCCAGAGTGCCTTTCTTCTCCCCAGAGCGTTGGCATTAGGAGGCCACACTGAAAGTGCACCACCTTTTTGTAGTGTGCTTTCAGGGTGCCTCTTGAAGACATGCTTGCCTCTCCACCCTCATCGGTAATACGGCTTGGGCACGGAGGCAAAGTGATTCCCTTATGTGCATGGGGCCATGCCCCCATGTAAATGAAGAAACGCCCTCTCACTACAGCACCGGTGCAACATGTGTGCCAGCGCACTGTGTATTACAGAAGGGGACGCACAGGCACCTGCGGCCCCTTCTGAAACAGCATTATGCCCCAGGCCGCTTAGAGTGGCCCACGCCCGTTGCGTTCCAGATGCACAATGTATAATACAGGCACTGGTGTGTGGATCATGGAGCCAATGTTTTAGTCTATAGATCTATGCATTTTTGCATGGCAGGGTGCTTCTGGTCACTTACACTTGAACGCTCGGCTTTTGTCTGTGGAGGAAGATCTTCCCATCTTCTAAGTCACCTGGCTAGCCAAGTGGATCTGTTCTGATTCTTCTGAAATCTCTTTTTTCCTCTGTTTCCCAGACAATGCCAGAAAGTATACATCACATCACTTGACACCACCCAGTAAATGTTTGTTTTCTATTCTCTTCCATTATCGATCTTTCGAAACCCTGAGATACATCATCAGACTAGTCATGAACTCCACAAACAGCACATGCAAATTAACTGTGAACATTTGTTTCCTTGCGCCTTACAATAGGCAGCATACAACTGAATACATCATTTTCGTTTCAAAGTAGGTAACAGGTCTGCGGTCTTTGTTTGTCATTTTCATGCTGTTGTTCAAGTAAACCAGAATGTGTGTGCTTTTCTTTGTTACATATTACTATGTTAAGTAAATGTTTATGTTCTTTGCCTTTTCTGGATGAGTTTCAGGAGTGTTCTTTGGACAGGTGATAACCTCGGTCTATGCTTTTTGACATCTCCCCGCCGGTCACCAAAAGACCAAGGTGTGTTTTTTCTGGTTTTAGCTTGAATGTATGTACATTTGTAAAGACAAATATATTCCATATACATATTACGTATACCATAATATAAGCACATGTGCGCCTAGATTATAAAATTCTCTGTCCACAGGCTATTTAAAAAATGGTTATTTCAATTTCATCGTCCTGATATAGTGTGCCTTGTAGCTCACTGCAGAGTTTGTCTTTTTTTTCAAAGTTCTGGCGTCGTTTGTTTCCTGCGAACAAATGATAATCGATTAAAACATATTTCCAGCTCATGTCAATTAAATAAGATATTTAAAAAACTGAAATATATAAAATTGAACATCGTTAATTAAAAGTATTTCTAAAAAAATATGATGAGGCAGCCCTGCCTGATCTGTAAGGATATTTTTGTTTTACTGTATAGTGACATCTGAAGCAGGCCATGCATCGTTTCTGTACGTATCAGATTGAAATGGATATACGGTTTTCATAGAAATTGTGCATTAAATAAATAGTTTGTTCCAATGCGTAACTTATTAAAATAAAATAAGTGCTGGGGCCAAAAGCTTGTCTTTGGAGCCCATTACCTGTGCTGTTGATTAACAGGGTTGCTGAATACCAAGCCTGCCTCGTCTTTATTCCACCTCATGTGTCTGTCTTCCATCATCTTACCCTTCCTGCGACAGATCACAAAAATGTTGAGCCTAATTTACAATGATTTGGCATAGGGCAGTGCTGCAAGTGTTTTTGCTGCAGGAATGCACCAAATGTACGAGAATTGGCACATTCCTGTCCTCTCAGCCAGCTCTGGCACACAATATGGTGCCCAGCACCAATGTAGGTACCCTTGCACCATGGTGCAAGGGTGTCTGCGTTGTTGGCAGGATTGTTTTTGTGCAGGAAGGGATGCCTTCCTGCACAAAAACAATCCATGCAGGCGTATTCCCTGTTTCTATGTTTGCTGCAGAACGCAGCACACATTGGAAGAGAAAAACAACGAAGAGAAATAAACATATTTCTCCCCGTTATGCCTGCCCTGGGGAGGCGTACAGTTTTTACATATTCCCAGGTTCACAGATCCTTGCAAATCTGGGAATGCTTCACAACCTATGGGTGAAGCATGGGATCACCCACTGCAACGTCCATGGTACGCCTTCCTGATGCAGAGTAAGGCAATGCAGTGAGTTGGGCTGGGTTGCCTTACACCATCCATGGCTTTGCATGGCCTCATAGATATGGGTCTGCACTCTGCGCTGACGGTGCGTCATAAAAAGTGATGCTTGGTGCCGCAAGGGGCTTGTAATAAGCCCCTCTGACTGATGCTATTACATGTTCATTATGGCGTATATGGCAGTGCATGGTGCTCACACCTTTTACTACAGTATTATGAAAGCAGATTTGTGGAATTGATAATGTGTGACAATAATATTTGTGTACATTTGTTATGTAGTATTTGTATATGGGTATATCTTTGTATTAGGTTTTTGTGTTATTTCTTGTTATGTAATTAAAGATACCAACACATGCTGCTATATTTCAACGCCAAAGCAGCACATTTCTTCAAAATTCCAGTGACAGCTCTTGAACTTTTTAAGACACAAGTCAAGCCTTAAATTTGCAATTCAAGTTCTCAATTTATATGACAAAATGCCCTGTCTCATTTCTCACTCTTCCAGGGTTTTTTCGGCCCTTTTTCACTGTTATTCTGTCCGTGTAATCCTCATTCCTTCTCTCATTTCTTCTTTTCTCTCTTCCAGAGAGTCAAAGTCGTATTAGGACGAAATTGTCCCTGTCAACGTAAATAAGGGCCTGGTGTCCACCACCTGCAATCACTAGCACAAATTAAGCACTAACCTCTTCTCTACCTGCATGACATTTCTAGCTATGTTAGGAGAGGTGGCAATGACAGGAAACCGGAACCTGCAGTCTCCACTTTATTAATGCCATGCACTCAAACAGAAAACCAAGCTTCGTGAAATAGGTTGTTGGCCACACCCATTCTTATTTCCCTGCATGATGCAATGACAGACCTCTACTTATTTCTAGGCTTTGCAATCCATGTCCACAGGTAAGATCCTGTATAGTTTAAAAATCATATTTTTGAAAACTATTATGGTCTTTCCGGATACATGCATAAAAGCATAGGACATCCTGGCTTCAGCCTGGTAGAATTACAGGCATTGAAAAGTCTGTATGGAGGCACATTTCTTTCATTGCATCATATAAGGGTCTGGAGAGTAAAGGTGAATGTCAGGCACTGCCTGCACCCAATTTAATTTCCCTTTTGTAAAACAAAATCAGAAAAAGGGTACAAGTTGTTTTTATCAAGTCATCCTGCCTAATGTGGTTTGAATAACTCCTGGAAGTGAGGAGAAGTTCTTTAAATGTCGCTATAAAAGCTGTAAATGTGGACTCTCTCATGATGATGGTACTAAACTGCATGAAGTTACCTCACTAAAACAGGGGAGAAGGCCTGCACTTTTAAAGCTTGGTGACGAAGGATAGAGCATCTATGCAGACAACCACCAAAGTCATGTACGGGACCCTTTACGTGGGGGAATCTAGACTGCTGTTTGGTAAGAGAGATCTGTAGCTTCCTAAATGAGAGTAAAATTTCACACCAAAGGTCCTGGCAAGGATGTCCATCTTAGTGAGTTGGCCAGATGTGCAGGACAGCACATTTCAACTTCAAGTTGTAGTTGGCCATGAGTAAAACCTTGGCCTAAGTAAGAGTTGTAATTTTGGTGGAATCAGTAAAAATATTAAACATTAATGTGTCTTGCGTTTTTTAACTGCCATCAAATTCAATAAATATTAATACTAGATGACCTAGTTATATATCAACTACACACCTTCATTTACCTATTCTAAGAACGTTAATACAGGGGTTTTTGTTTCTTTTAGAGTGTTAGCCATAAAATTAGTCTTTAACCGTACTTCAAACAATGACCATTATTTTTGTGGCAGAGATCTACCAAGACACCAACTTTTAGATATTACCCCTAGAATAGTTTAGAGAAGTAACAATACATGGTTGATAACCATCTATTTACATCTCTCTCAATTAAAATCCCTAACATGGCAATATATCTAATATACAAAGACCCGTTTACGGAATGTTGAACTTTTGTTTCTGTATAATGTTTCAAGATCAAATGAGCAAACTGGTCACAAGTCTTATAATTCTCATGAGGTACCCTCCTACAACCTAGTTAAGATATTTGATCTCAAGTAAGGTTGTTTACCGAATGCCATGACAGTCCCTCTTGCTGTGTTCCGCACTTCCTCGACTTCGGACTGACAGAGGCAGGCAATTTGTTCAATGCTTTCTTTCACCTGTTTTGTAAATAAAAAAGACTTCTATTAGAGATAAGTCAATGTTGCTTTTTTATCATGACATGACAGGATTTTACTTGAGCATGGAAAATATGATAAGTAGTTTGAAGCCCGTTGTTGTCTAGTAGTTTTGAAGAAGATATAGCTTTGTGTTGTCTTGGGTAATCCAAACAAAGTCTACTGTGTTAAAACATACGTTTTGATAAAAATCACATTACCATTAGATTGCTATTTGCATTTATTCTATGCATCAAAATCAATTGACTCCTGAGTATCTGAGCTGACTAAGACAAGCTATCTGCCAATTTGATCCTCTGGTAATCAAACTCAGTAACTTTTTCTAAAGATGTATCATTTAAGAATAAACTACCTGGAAAAGATCTTTGTTGGGTAAGAGTTAACATTTAGGGGAATATTTATCAAAGTGTTGCATCGCCCTGCCACCATACAATGGGGTGCAAGAGTGACGCAACTTAAGTTAGATTTATCAAGCCACGCAAGCCCACCTTGATTGGCCCTGAGTGGCTTAATAAATCTAGAGTAACGTTGAGTTACTCTGCCCCAGGGAGGCGTTCCATTGGTGGAACGGGGGTGTTCTGATGCATGCACCCACGGATTTTACTGCATTCCCAGATCTACCATTGCTGGTAGACCTGGGAAAGCGTCAAAATGCTATGTCTCCCCAAGTGAGGCAATACGAGTATAAATATCTTTATTTCTCTTAATTTTTTGTCTGTTTCCCTGTGTGCTGCAGAATGCAGCACACATGAAAAGAAGAAAATGCCTCAGGAGATTGTTTTTGTGCAGGATGGTGTCCCTTCCTGCAAAAAAACAATCCTGCTTACAACCAGGCACCCTTGCACCATGGTGCAAGGGTGCCTGTGTTGGCGCTAGGCAGCACAGCACAGGGAAACAACAAGAATGTATCATACGTTGTTAAATATGGTGCATTCCTACCCTTTCCCTATCACACAGCTTCAAGGTGGCTTGCTGTGCAGCATGTTATTTTAATAAATATGCCGGCAAGCCTTTGAGACATTCATTTCAAGTATTTCACACTAAAAAAATAATTGGGTAACAAGAAGTTGGAGAACCATAGAGGCTTTTAAAGATCAATAAAGTCCCATCAGTGAAAGGAAGGTCACACATCTTCTGTCCAACTAAAGTAGGTGTATCCTTGTCGCAGCCAGAAAGATAATCATTAGCTTCAATAACAGCGAACGTAAAACGTGCTGGTGGTGAAACACATCCCTGTCGAACCTCCTTATAGACCATGATAGAATTAGTGGTTGTCCATTTTGCTTCACCAAAGCTTTGCAACGTTATCGGAATAAAGACAGACAATTGGAGAAGGTCCAACAAACTAAGGAAAATATCAAAAGCCGAATGTAGAAACAAGCACTACATAAAGTGTTTCTCTTTTCAACACTTCTATTTTTCAACACTACAATTAAAGAATTAAAGTAAGACCAAAGTGAAAGGCCTGGCTAATGTTACCAATCTTGGACCTAAACCTTGCTTTTAAAAGAGAATGAATGTTGGACTAATCCAGCCAGGTCGTCAACTTGTCTAACACCATTTTACAAATTTGTTTTTTTTAGATAATATCAATTAAGCTTATGATACGATAGGATTTTAATGTGGATTTTTTAAAAAATATATTGTTATTTCTTCCTAACACATGCGTACAGAACAAAGACTACTTGAGCTATAGCATAGGAGATTGGTTGGATTTAAGGACCACAGATATAGGGTTCTTTTAAAGCAAATCTGAAGGTATTTTTTGTAGACCAGGTAGTTTTTCATATTTCTGGCTCAAAATAGAAGCAATGATCTCCTGCAAGAAGACAATTACAGGAGGACCAAGCACAGCAATCATATGAGATCTAAGAGAGCCAGAAGATTACGCATCATACACAATACCATTATCATGAGTATGTAAAGAGGTAAGATGCTGCATTGAAACTTAATGTTGTATAAATAGTTAAGGTTTACAAATAGTCACTCACCTGCCATGAGCAACAATATGCCAAGGGGCCAGAGAATTTTAGTTCTTGGTTGCTGTCTGCAAATTAGACCACTGCTGCTGCTCTGAACTCACCTAACTTGATTTCGAATTAATATTTTTAAACTGTTATGTGCTACGTATTTCAGTCTTTTCTTTGTTTTTAAGTCCTGCTGCAAATTTAACTTAGCTCTATGCAAACACTATCATAACACAGATTATGTTTATGTGTTAACCTGCTGGGATAATTTAGGTCCATTTTTAAAACTGTAGTCATTTATGTAAATATTTCCACATGATTCAAAACCTGGGCATCATTGTTTGAAGAAGCCAAAGCCTCTTGACAAGGTTCAACAGTACCACAGATTGAAAGAAGTGAGTACTAATTGGCTATCCCATCTATGGTTGTTAGATAGGGAGATGTCTTCAGAGTTGAATGAGTGTAGATTTTAGAAGGGCTTGGTGTAGATATATTAATTATTGTATTTTTAAGGGAACTTTTTTCTGGAGCCAGGGCTAAGGTGAGATATGGAAGGGATGGAGAATGCACGAGTCACTTTGGAATTGGGAAAGGGGTGCGGCAGGGCTGCGTCCTTGCCCCATTTCTTTTCACTTTGTATATAAATGGCTTAGAATCTATTTTAATTAAAGAATGTAGGGACACACCCAAGGTGGCCAAGCGATTTATTCCTGCACTTTTGTATGCAGATGACGCAGTTTTAATGGCCTGCACACCACTTGCACTTCAAAGGCTAGTTAATTCATTCACTAGTTTTATGTCGAACTTGGGATTGTCTATAAACTGTTCTAGAACGTGTACTATGAACTGTGGGGTAGGGACAAACAAGAGGGTTAAGACCATATATATTAACGACAGCCCAATAGAGCACACAAAAACATTTTCCTATTAAAGGATCTTATTTGACAGGACAGGAAGCTGGACTGAGGCGATTAAGAGTAGACGCCTGTTGTTTGCCAGGGCATTAGCGGCCCTGTCCAACTTCCGTCGTAAACTAGGCAGGCGCCCTCCGGCTGAACTCCTGCACATTTATAAGGCCAAATGCGTGTCCATTGCTACTTATGGAGCGGGTGTATGGGGTTACGCAGATACAAAGATCATGCAGATCGCGGAAAACATGTTTTTGAAGTTCCTCCTAGCAGTACCCTAAAGTAGCTCAACACATATAGTCCACATGGAACTGGGTATCCCATATTTGGAAGATACCATTAAGATCCAACCTGTTCTTTTGTGGCACAGCATTTGGCTGTCAGATGAAACTGGTTTTAACCGTTACCTACTGACTGACGCATTGAAGTCTGATGGGGTTAAATCTATTAGGTGGCTGGAATACGTGAAAAGATTCACGATAGACATAGGTCACCCCGAATATTACACAGACCCCAGCTCAATACGCACTATATCCAGGAAAGATCTTAAAGTCTGTTGTATGGATTATTTGGGTGAAAATAGAACAGCTATCGAGATGAGAAGACCTACTGTCCAAGCACACTATTTAACCCTGCAGTCACCCACTATCCAGTTATATTTATCTTTAACTGTTTTTGACTTTGATTGTTTTTTGCTGACCCGTTTTAGACTTATTTTATTTAGACTCCTAAGTTTCCCAGTGATGAACGACTGGTCTAGAGATTTGTGTAAATGTCCTTGTGATGATACCTCACTGCAATCCACCATCCACATTATGCTATTTTGTAAATTTTATGATGTACTAAGAAAGAGATGGATTGCGCCAGTCTTAAAGAGCTTTGGTTTGAGACGTTGTCGCCCGGCCTTTTTAGCATTGCAATTTTTAGAGAATTAATTTGTCATTGCATCTGTTACTGTATTTCTTAAAAATGTTTTTAAATCTCGGAAATCAATGATTATGTGATCTGTATAATATTCATGTGCTGACCAGGATCTCAAAGTTTTAAAAATATTCTTTGCTTTGTCTCTTTTAACACTGTACTTTGATGGTTATTGTATCATATAACCGAATAAAGTTATGATGATGATGATGAATGAGTGTCGTTTGGGAGAAACCTGTGACTTTGCTATCAAAAATCACCTTTAGATTCAAGGACAGTCAGTCATGATTGCTCTTTGATCTTTCAATTATTACCATATCAATCAAACGATTCCCAATCCCATCAAACGATTCCCATTCCATTCATGGAGAAAAATTGATTCTACAGCGAACTGTAAAGCCATTGCACTCCATTGTTTTAGTTAATCGGGTGAAAGTTTGGGGATGCCCCATTACGTCTCGTCCCCCTCCACCAAATTCTTCAAATTACTAATGGGTTCATATGTGCTATTAAAATCCACAGCTGCCCCTGTGATAAACAATGGGTTGTACTCAGTCAATAATATATCTAACAGATGTAAAGTATCAGATTCCTACATTTTCATGTTGCCTCATTTATAAACATTAAATCTAGTCATGGAGACCCTAAACGAACATTTCAAAGTCAAAGACAATAAATCCAAAGTACATCTGTCAACCATGTTAATGTCACAGTAAAAAAAACCTTGGTCATTACAACCCCCGCTATACTATGATTTTTGTTTGCCCCAGAGGCAAATGTATTATGGCAAACTACATTAATTTTGTGGGAGGTTATTATTTCACATAAGATTTGGGAACGTCATTAGAATATCTTCTATTGTGTAGGCGGTATAGTTTTGAGTTCCTCTGTAAGCTCATCTATTTCGTTTAAAGTGACATTTTCAGAAGCATGCTTAGAGATATGTTTATCCTTAGTGATCAACTGCAGCTACACCACATAGTTCTAAAGAACAACCAGACTGCTAACACGTCGTATTCAATACAAAAGTGAGGCACATCTAAACACCATTTTACATCGCATATGACGTTAAATGACATTATTGATCTCATCATTAATTAGATTTAAGGTACATTATTCTTCAAATTATTAACGAGTACCCTGGTCCCCAAGGGAATATGTGAGGTCAAAAGCAATCCATGATGGGGGCACAAGTTATAGTTATTTATCTAATCATTAACTGGTGTATTTCTGTGTTTTTTTATTTTTTTAACATTAGTTCTTACTAACTAGTAGTTTCGACACTCCTACCATCACTTTAACCCTTGTTTTTGTTTTTCAATTCAGGCCCTTTACAGATTATCATACTTCTGCTGCATGCTTGGCTGGCTTGAGAGCCTCACTTATTTTTAGGTCCCTCGCCCTAGGCAGCATGGGCAATAGTGCATTAAGATGTAAAACTTCTGAGACACAGCTGGCTTTTTCAAAAGCCACACTTTAATCAGAACCTCCACATTCTATTTGGTGAGCCAAAACAGATAAATCAGGAAAGCAAAGGGTGATGGTATATCCCAGCAAAAGAACTCCACAGTTGACCACGGAACAGTAAGCATTTATCACTAAAGCAAAGTGACCTATTGACGATCTGCCAGCTCTGCCTCTTACTAGCTTTTATGGGTGTAGACCAGCCTGCCTTTGGCACAGACTCTACAGAGGTCATAGGTTTCTTTAATTTCACGGTGGTGGACTGGCTTGCAAAAGCTGGGGTACTTATGGAAACATAGTCCCCTCCCCACGTATCTGGTCTCCTCTGGAGTGGACGCTCTGCTCTGCCAGCCACATTTAATGTGTCATGCTGCAGGAGTCGCAGGTTTTTTTTTATCTCCAGGGGGTGGGCAGGCTTGCAAAGGCCGGGGGACTTTGGGAAGCTTAATACCACTGGCAAAACTATTCTCCTCTGGGCTCTGCACTCTGGCCCCCCTGTATTTAGTGTATGTGCAGGAATCAATGGTTTCTTGTACGCATTGTGGTATGCGAGCTTGCTGTGAAAAATGTAGTCCCCCTGTGTAACTGGCCCCCTCTGTACCAATTAGCCACACGCAAGGCAGAGCCGGACTGGTTGTACCGGGCACTGGTCGTTTCCCCAGTGGGCTGGAGGCCAGGGGGTTGATTTTCAACTAAGGTGGCCGATTTTGACCTACTAGTCCGACTTGAACGGGTCACAGTTACTCCAGCAGTGAAGTGCGATGAAAATACAAGCCTCAGCGCAACCGAACGGAGCTGCCTGAGACAGCTTATGTAGTGAGGGGGCTGGTCCGATAAAAATTGCCAGGGCTGCTTTTGGCTCTCATTCCGGCCTTGACGCACGGTAATAGTTATCTGATAGCATTCACAATGTCCCTTCTACACTTAATTATACACCTAACTTACCTCAAAATGTATCAGTGATGACATTAAAAAAGTTTTGCATTGGTACATAACATGTGCAAATAAATTGGTGCAGTCGTGGCTCCTTCTATTATAGGAAATGTTACAAACAATATTTTTTACCAGGGTAAACATGGCACATACTGATATTTTTGCTCTGTTTGTACAATAAGAAGCCAAGCAAATACATTTTCTCCACTTTTGAAGTGTGAAAGATAGTATTGTATTTGAGGAAAAATCAGTTTGTTCCACTTTAATTACACGACTGCCAGCATAGTGCCAAAAAAGTCAGCACTTTAAAAAAAAATTCAGGGAGCAGGTGTCTTTGTTCAAACTAATTATTATGCTTGTAAAATAATTTGTAGTCCAATCTGAAGGTTTATCAATGATCCCACAATTAATTTTGTCCATTTCCTTCCTGGCTGAAAAGTAAAAGATGTGACTTACCTTGAGAAAAAATAATTGTATTTCATTGTATTAGCAAAACAGTGCATTCACACTTTGCTCTATCTTTTCTTTAAACACAGGTTTTTTAAGTTTCTGTGTTTTCTTTCTTAAAATCTCTATTAGATCTATAGATTCATAAACCCAAAATAACAATAAACAATAGTTCCATAATCATTTTGTTTTACATTCTTGCTCAGGTGCAAAACATTTTCTGTTATACAGACAGAGGGGAAATTGTTGCAGAAGCAAATAATTGAAATCATAATTGTATCCTTTATTTTTCCAAACTGTGCGTTTGTATTGCATGTACAATTTTAAATGTATGGTTAGAATAATTGATGAGACTACTGTACGGTCCATGAATACAGTATTTCTAATGTATGTAGGAATTGTACTATGAATTACATGAAAATGTAAAGTGTTGAAAGAATGCACATGCACAAGCAAAATGTTATTAGTTGTGCAATTTACACATGTAATCTCATACTTTTCTGAATGAGTCACTTAGGGTATTACCTCGAAGGGCACAGTCTGATCTACTGGGGAAGTCATAACTGGAATATGGTCTCCTTGTAACAAAATGTCGACCTGCTCAAGGGTATCAATTTCCCTTATTCTTTGCACTCTGTTTCACCTGATATGTCACTACCTTGCTTCCTGACACTGTGACTTCCATATATGGAAATCTGTTGCTGGAGAGAGTGAAGTGGTTTTGACAATGACATTAACCTTGCCACAATGATCTTGTCATGGTCTAGATGTTTACTTCACAGAAAATATAATCAATTTGCTTGCTTTTGCAAACATTAGCCAAGCCTACTTTGTTTCTCTCATACATGCTGAGATCATTTTGACCTTGTTTATTTTATTTTTTAATTTTTACGACATAGAGTAGGAAGCAGAAATATTGTCAATACATACTTCACAACAAACTTATGCTACACAATAGAGACTTGTATATTCTAAAGCTAGATTAAATACAAGCTAAATATGTGAATGCATGACTAGAAGATAACCAGATTCACAACTTTAAACACTGACAAAAATGTCACCTGCCTTTTGTATGCCGCCATGTTCTGTACTTAGCATGTGCATGTGTTTACATTACATGTAAACATTATGTGACTGATTAACAAAGGAATTCGATAGTCTACACACCAGGAATACCACTGGAACACTGTGTCAAATGCAGGACACCAATGAATACTCTTGGAAAACCTTTGAAAATTCTCATTTAAGCTAGTGCAAAGGCTGTTTTAATAATTATACATTCTATACAAATATGCATGCAAAATGCATAATTGTACTTTGTAAGCTTTTTCTTTTTATCCCGCAGAAAGGCGTGAAACATGCAAGTCAAAGGTTGTCAGGCGTACTCCTGCAAATGAAATAGAATTTGGTGGTATGTCAATGCGGAGGGATTGCCGCATGTGCATTTGAATAGAGTGCATTACTGCACCTCTCATCCATGCAATGGCACTTTCTTCTGCCACAGGAAAATTGTTTTCTCCATAGAGCAAGCTCTTCTGCTACACCACCACCAATTTTGGGGATGTGTTGCACACACAACTCCACCCTGAAAATGAATTTAATCCTGTCATTGACTGGAGTAAATCTCTGATCCTTTCCAGGAATCAAATCATCAAATAATGAGTACAGGGCGAACTTGGAGAACGCACAGTATACATAAATCCTGTACTTACTCTTAGATGCTTTAGGGCGAGACAGGCGGCTCGTTGTAAATGGACATCTCTGCCTTGTAAGTTCTCTGTGTAGAAAAGGCCTGCCTGCAAAATAAATGTGTAAAAGTTATATTTCTTAAAACCTTCATAAATGTTTTATATACACATTATAAATCAATTGAACAGATCTCATAAACCCAATGGAGCCAGTAACTCCCATTCCTAGCCCTTTTGAAATTACTGGAACTCTTTTAATGCAACCCTGAATGTAATAAGAACCTAGGACTTAGAACCAAAAGAGGTTGTGATCCAGGGCATTTTCAAGCATTTACTGATCTGGACATGAGCTAAACTGAATAGCACTGTTCTGGCAGTATGTGCTGTGAGGAAGTGGGTCCTCATCTGCTTTAAAGCCCCTAAACCTTTGGTTTTGGACCACCTAATTTTTGGACCTCTGATCTGAGTGAGTAGCACTTAGCATCCCCCTGTTAGATCTGCTAAAATTGACTTGAGCCCTAACCACCAGTGCCTGCCTTTTGAGATAAGGTCCACTGGTCCGCAGCTAGGATATGAGGCTCTGCAGAGGATACATGTGACCATGTGTGCACATAATTGGTCACATATGTGCAGTTTGAGAATGGGACTACTATAGAACTCAGCCTAGTATCTGCACACAGGTAGCCAGTTGCAGATGGGACCTTTAATAAATTGGTTATAGCCAGTGCTGGCCTTAATTTAATTGGGTATCCAAAAGAAACAGTCCAATTTCTCTGTGATTGTAGCGAGTCTGTATTGCTTTACTGTTAGTCTGCAGTGTTTCGCTGTGAGTCTGCAGTGCTTTACTCTATTCAAAACTGCACCAAAACATCAGCTTTGCTTTAGGTCAACCTAGGGAAAAGATTGTCTTTTTCTATTGGTTTAAAAAAGGTCTGAAGGACAAATATAATAATATTTTGGCCATATTTGCATTCCTTCATGTACTTTGGGTGTTCCAGTATTTTATTTTGGGCATTAAAGTACCCTGCTTGGACAGAGTAATTACTTTGATGGGCAGTAGGTAGATTAAAACCTTCAGACAAAAAGGCCATTTGGGAAAATAACTGGGTATAGAGAAATCAGTATGGTAATTGATCCACATTTGCTGACTACACTGGCAATGCCCTTTCTCACAGTAACACAGTTAACAAAGGGAAACATCCAGACCTTTGACACCACTCATAGGATGGGGGTTCCCTTTATATATTTTGGAGAGAAGGGATCAGCATTTTGTGTCACGACCAGAACTAAAGTTTCTGGAAGATCTCTGACTGACCAAACCTAGAATAAGCTTTTTTGAAAATTCCCAGAATGCTGTACAGTTGGATGGGGTAGGGCTGTAGGGATAATGTGGCATCTATGGATTGGGCAGAGAGGCCTACCTTCTAGACCTCTCCATATCAGGTTTTAAGACCGTGCACAAGAGAAGCACTAGGACCTGCAGATGACAAGGAAGGACAGACTACGCATGGATAGACCCTTGTGTGGAGTGGTGGGAGTCTCTGAACTTTGATTCTGTTGCCACAGTGTCTCCAGGGTCAAGCGTACTTCCCTCCCTACTGCCGCTGGGGAGCAGAAGAGGGTGGACTTGATATGGACCCTGAATGAGCTTATCCCTGGACTTTGGTGGACTGATCCTGCAAAGAGTACCCCTGGAGCAAAGGGGGCTGATTCCTGCTAGGCACACAGGAGCCTCATAAGTGGTCAAGAGGTTGTAGAGCCTGGGTAGTACAGGTGGGGAGCGTAATCTGCTTTTAGGGCAACAGGGTGCTGCTGACCCCAGGCCATCCATGAACCAAGAAGAAGCACGGCTCCTAGGTTCAGAGCTGCTCCCTGCCTATTGAGAAAGGCAGCTGTGAGCTGAAGCTAACAAAAAGCCATAAGATCAGTCTGAAGAAGTAAAAGGGTATGAGGAAATGCCCTAAGTTCTCTGCCATCGAAGGGAAACATTAGAAGAGAAAAAAAGCAGATCCAGAAAAAGTCAAAATTTTTAGAGACCATGAGTCTTAAAATAATTCCTGGTGGTGGAGCACTCTTTCAAAAGCAAATGCCGCAGACCCTGTTTTAAAATACCCAAAAGACCCCAAGATAACAAACTGTTAGGCCACTTCGTGATGGGCTGCAAAGTGGCTTACAATTTCCAAAACAAGAGCAAGTAGGTTTGTGCGGGGCGTTCCCCTTATCACTGTTTTTTTACCCCAGGAGGGTCAGAAACACAAAAGCAAAGTGGTGTGTTTCCCCTGCTCTCCATGCCAGTGTTTGGGGGAAAGGGGAGCACATTGGACTGCTCTGTCCCACTACCCTGAGAGTCAAGTCCTAATAATGGGTACTTAGCTCCCAAGGGGTGTCTCCAGCACATACAACCAGGACACCAGCAGCTAAAGATGACAGTTGTTACAGCTGGAGTCCAGTACCCAGTCTGCCCTGGGACCCTCTGGCTCTTATTACATACATTTTCAAAATCAAAAAAATGTTCCATGCATCTGTCGCCACTGTACTAACTGAGGGTTAGATTAGTACATCTTATTCCTTTAGTTATAAACTGATTATAACAACTTGAGTTGATTGTGGAGATTTGAGGCACATTTTTCAGTTTGACTCTGCCTTTGTCAACAGATCAGTTGCTTAAGGGACTAATTAAGAGTCTGGTGGTCTGATGGACCGCCAAACCTGTGGTGTGGCTACCACCGCACCTGCTGTCCGACTGCTGTATTTCAGCTTTGGCAGTCGGACCACCAAAGGACTACTGCAACGGCTGGGGATCCCTGACCCCGCAGCGGTGGCGCAGCGTTCTGAGGCCGAAATATGCTGGTGCTGCTGTGGCACCTCCTAGCATATTACGAGTTTCCTCACCGACCCAGTTTTCATGACACTGAGGGGAGTCTACAGGGCCCCCAGTTGCCTCAGGGCCTGGGGTGCATCCAGGAGTACACATGGTGTGCCCCTCTGGTTTCTATGCAATCCCTGTTCCTGCACGGCATGGACTTCATAGTCCATGCCTTGCAGGAACGCGCTTTGGCAAGGAGACCACACTCTAGGTGGATAGGACCACTCAATGGGGTGATGCGGCATTTCGGTGAACGGGAACAGGGCAGCCATGAGGCATACTTGACCTAGTTAACCTAATGTTTTACCTTATTTTTCTAACAATATAATTATTTAAGACATTTTTAAATAGTATATTTCAAAATGTTAAAAATGTCTAGATTAGTCACCTGCACAAGGGCCCTAGCATTTCCCATTCTACACTTGCTGAAGTATTGTATTAAGGTCTGTTTCTCTTTTGTTCTACATCGTGCCCCTGTGGGAATGCTCTTGGTAGCTGCTGTATGTTGGGAAATGGGCAGCCTAGCTGGGTCTGTGGCCATTTTGTGTTTCTGTTATATGTATATCTTTGAGCTGTGGCCCATGCAGGTAAGAACAGTGGGGCCGGTCGGGACGGATTTCGACGGATGATCTTGAGGGAAAATTACCTATTTGTTTAATTTTCCCTCCTCGTCCTCTCTCGAAAGGTTTTATAGGGGTGTGGGAGAGAGGCGGTGACTTTGAATAGCCCTTTTACATATAGTAGGAGGTACTTTATTCCTCAATATACACTATCACTTGTCAGCACTCCTTTAAAAATCTTTTTTTTTTACTTCCCCTGATGCTAGAAATTATGTGGTTTCCAAATATGTAGATAAAGCGCATCATTTGAAAATAAACACTTCAATATGCAGCATAAAATTAGTTGCAGACATGTAAACAATTTAATGCAAGCCAACTCTGAATTTGCTGTTTAAAACACACACAAGTTCCTTCTGTCCAGTAGTAAGCTCCAACAGTGCACTAAATATGCCTCCTTACCTGGTAACACAAATATCACCCTCTCAATGTTGGCAGCAGGCATTATGACTTCAAACCAAAACTATTATACATTAGTGGGTGATGCCATGTTCCTAATATAGATGATCAATGATGTCACAGCTATGCTATGGTTAGGAAATAAGTTGCAGATTTTTATACACATACTACAGACTCCAACTGATAATGATAGTATTATTAAGCTAGTTATTAGTACAGCTAGAGGGCCTTTAACAAACATTATAGCTAGAGGCAAAAGGGCTATAATGCTGTTAGAACATTCCACCCACTGAGGGTAGAATGTTCTAAAATAAACAGGGGGAAACAGAAAGAGAAGAGTTGGACTGCTAGAGCAGAAGGTCTGTACCAACAACTAGTACACCTGAGCCATTTGATTATCTTCAATAAGACAGTCCACTATACAGAGGGCTACACCATTTGTGATTGCCTTCTAGACAAGCCAGGGATGAGGTCCAACAACGAAGGAGAGAGCCCTTGACAGTCTAGCTCGTGGCTATTTAGAACTTTTGAAGGTTACATGTTTTATTATAACCACAGGGAAACAGAAAAGACAAACATTGAAATGTTGAAGCAGTAAGTCTATGCAGGCCATTATTGGCTCTCTGCCACTTTATAGGTTTCAATGGAGCTCCAACATTTGCTTGTTCTACTAATGTTTATTCACTTCATTTAGCCCTTGCTGCCTCAGGCTTGTGGCTTCTTGGTACTCTCATTGGCAGTGTTGACACTCTATACTTTATAAAAAAAGTTAATAATTTTATTCTGAAGCATACCTTGTCTCTGAAAGGTTTGAGCATGGCTGCTCGGCAGAGGCATGACTTGGCTGCTTTGCAGATTTTGAGGTTCTCGTCAAGCTGGAGAGACGCTAACAGGCTGAGTGTCTGAGGCAAAGGGTGCAACTGCCGTAGCTGCTTCCCCTTTAGCTTCTTCAGCTTCTTCAACCGCCCAGGCAGCTGGAGATCTTCTATCAGGGTCACTTCAATAAAAACAGCAAAGCAGTCAACAGTATGTTATGGAAGCTGATGGCTGTATCGTTCATCTCACCGCAACACTAGTTTTCATACTGCAAATTGTACAAGAACATGTTCTGATACTTGTAAGGTCATTACGTAGGCAATATTTCCCATAAAATTTCAAAACCTGTTTTATGTACTTTTGTCATTCTTCATTTGGGAGTGAAGGGCATGTGAAGTGAAGTGTCCTGCTCCTGCTTTAGAACGTTTCTTAATCTTACACACATCACCAAACACTAAATATTAATGGTGGGTATGGGTAGCTTTTGTTTAATGAAGCATGTTTGCACTGGCTCGTTCAACTCTGTAAATCTGCTTCAATACTAAGGCCTTCATTACTATAAATTACCAAGTGGTAAAATCGCCCCAAGTTTATTCTGTTAATGAACCATGCTCTATTTCCCCACTCAGAGGTACTTTATTCCTCATAATGCATGGTCTTATGTTCGCAAGTGGTTTTTCTCTGAATATGGTGGGTGGTCTCTCACCAAGGGAGGGGAAGCCAAAGCCTTGGCTAACAGGACAACCCAAAGGACCACCAGGCTCAGAATTAGCCAGCTGGTGTTAGTGTGTAAAGTATATACAAGAAAACCTTGATTGCAGGCCTCGGTTTTCTAAAGGGAATTGAAGTTATGTCAATGGAAAGCTCTCATCAGCTATCCAGACTATATGACTGACTAAAATACATGTGTCTGCATCATAACATATTCATTATGATGCAGACACAAGTAATTTAGGATACCAACAAATTTGAGTGCACTATTGGGATATGTTTTCGAAAACTATGGATTATTCCTCAACTGTGTTTGTGAGAATGATGCGTTTATCATTTCATTTGTCCTGATTAAGATATGTTAAAAAATCATGAGGCATATTAGCAGTGATTCTGAGGTCTTACTTCAAAATTAAATCAAATGTATGGCCTCACGATTTTTAAGAAAGAAATCCAAATACATCTGGGAATATTGTGTTTATTAAGTAAAGCCATTGAGCCATATTTTTTTTATAGTTTTTTAGACACTAAACTATTTTGGGGTGTGCTCCTACACAATGTATCCTAAAATATGGAGTAGCTTTGATCTAGATCATTTGTAGTTCATGGGTTACATCACATTGTTGCATCACAAATGGAAGGACACTCTTTGATTTTTGTTCCTGCCGCAGACACTATTTTCACTGGAAATAAAATGCCACTTATGCTGTGCTGCTGCTGTATGTAACCATATTTAAGCAGTCCCACGGTCTGTGTTTGTATTCCATTGAGGTGAGACCTGGAAAAGGCAGATAGCAAGGTGTGTGGTGAGCGAATGAGCAAAAGACATGTTTATATTACTTTAGAATTGTTCTTGTATATATTTCTCTGCAATAATTTCACAGTGAGTGTGTCCATTGCTAGTTACACAAACTCACTCAAAAAAGGAAAAACATTTTCATCTTTAGTCTTAAATGATGTAATTTGTGGCATGTCACATGCTCTTATTGAATCACTTCATAACACTTTGTAGATAATGGACTGATACACAAATGGCTTTGGCTTGTCTAATCACATTTGAGCACGGTGGCAATCTGATCCTCATGTAAGTAAGTAAGTAAGTAATTTTATTGTATAAGTTAATTAAAACCTTTACAAAATCGCTCAACAGCGAGAGATCATCAAATAAAACTGCAATTACATCATTTATGGAGTCCAACAAAAAAAGAGCTATGGTACAGTTTATGTTAACTTTTCTCTTCAACTGGCTTGTGCCGTGCTCCTATCGAGAATCAGTTCTTCCGATATGCTTTGAGCAGTCCTTAATCTCCCCTTAAGACAATCTCATAAGGACCCTGCAGCATATATACATGAGTAAAAGTGCCTTTGGATTACATATATTTTAAAATAGCAAGAATATGTTCCTCATGTGAGCCGTATGAAAGCTTTTGCCGTCATGTTTAGCTCCTTTACCATCCCATCGCTAATTAAAAGATGGAGGATTGGAGATTGCAATTTGAACACTACAGGTAGATAGTGCTGTATTTGTGTGTTTACAAAGCAGCAATAATGTGATTTGGGTTGTTTGTGATGCTTTCAAATGAGAACACATCAAAAACGTTTATTGAGTAATAATTCCCCTGGGCATCCCTCATATACCTTACTATTTTTATCTTTTGTTGTTTTCTCTTAATATTCTTTTTGTTTTTTGGCGTATTATATCTTCTTGAAGAGCTTTTTATTGTTTCTCCCTGTTTTTCTTTACTTATGAGCATATTTTCTCCTTACTGCCTTCCCTTCTTATATCACAAATTTCTTGTACTTCTAAAACCAATTAGTTTCCAAATAGACATTTATTTGTACTTTGATATTAAAGTAATGGCAGGCTGAACCAATCATTCCTCCCTTTAGCTTTGCATTCCTTTTACCTCCACTCTGCAAGATCTTAATTAATCCCAATTATTGTAATATTGGCTTTGCCAGACAAGCCTCAAATTTGTCCAGCCTTCCTTGACCTTTTTTCATCTGAATGTACATGTTCATAGCACTTTCAAAGCCTTTCTTCGCCAGCTAATTCAACTAAGTGAATGTAATATTGATTACATCTAGTCCATTTGCTCTGCCTGTTTTCTGTTGGTCCTAGGAGCATGTGATATTTCACGGATGCCTACTCAACAGAGACGTTTGACATCTGCTTCAAATAAATACATTGGGGCTTATATGCAAGCCCATTGCGCTACCTGTGTTCTCTTTTCGTGATGCACTGGCAGCGCAATAAGCTTGCCCATATTTACAAGGCCATGTAAAGTCACCATGCGTGACTTTTCATGCCCTTGTAAATATGGGCCCCTTTCACGCATTACTCTGCGTGAAAAGGGCATTCCATGAGTGTTGCTGTGGGTGTCCCCACAAACCATCCATGGAACTTGATGCATTCCTAGATTTACAACATTATGTAAAACTGGGAATGTGTCAGAATCCTATGCCTCCCCAAGGGAGGCGTAATGAGGCACAACGAGGAGAAATACTTTTATTCCTCCTAATATTTTCCTCTTTTTATGCTCATAGAAAGATGAAAATTATTGTTTTTGTGCAGGAAGTTGCCCCCTCATCCCTGTAGCGCAGGCACCTTCGCAAAATGATGCAAGGGTGTCTGTGCTGGCACTAGCCAGCCAGGGAAGCGTTGTATTCTTGTTAATAGGACGCATCCCTTTGCTTTGAAAATGACGCAGTACAGCGCAGCTAAATGGCCTGCGGCGCTGCACTGCGTTTTCTTTTTGTAGATGAGGTCCATTGTGCAAGCAAGGCTATATCTGTAGTTGGAGACCCATTTCTACCCTTACCTTCTTTAGTGAGTGCTGCAAGATGTTTCTCGAGGTCGACCACGTTGTGTTTCTTCAAGTAGTCATGAAGCAAGAAGAAGGTAAGCAGGTCCTCAGGAAGAGCGGTCGAGGAAAGCCGCCCACAGCAGCTTGCGATCTGTTCCAACAGCCTGTGACACACTGAACAGAGGATCACAAGGAATCAACAGACATAATGCTTTCCCTCTTCAAAGGACAATAATCTATGCATTTGTGGTGCAAGTGTACTCTTTAGACTCTCAAAAGGAGATGAATGTGCAACCTAACCAGGATCTGTAATAACTGCTCTGTCAATAATCCGTTAGCAAATGATAAAATTGTGGTGAAAGGAAATCGTTAACTTGTAGGAAGTACTACCACGTAGTTAAAAATATGAAACAATTTAGTATTATAGAATACTGCGGAGAGGGTAGAGGAGAGGAAGAGGCATGAGACCTAGGCATACCCTCCTTACTTCGATGTATACAAAACAATTGCAGAGGACACGTAAGGGAAAATCTATAGAAACTTGCAGGAATCACAGAGATCCTGGAGAGGTTGGCTTACCCAACCTTATTGTGGCATACTTCATGATATGTGGTTACTCCATGCCCAGGTACGTAAATACCACCTTTACGGACTCAACCAGTATTGGGAGTTCTTATGTAATTCAAAACCTAATTATATCATCGATTCAGATAAATGGTAAAAATATCGTTATGAATACCCAGGAAGAAGGTCCTTTAGACCCAAACAATGTCCTTTATTTATCGGCTACCTTAGAAATCATCAAAAAGGTCCAAGTACACCGGATGTATGATGAGGTTTAATGACTCATCTATCCGACATTATATGCCAGCATGTCATTACCTAAATATTGTCTCCCAAAATGTCATAAAGTAATGTATTGATAGGTAAGTATAGGTTTACTAAACTCCACCAATATAGAACTATGGATGTGGAGTTAAGAATAGTAAGTCTAAACTTGCCTATATATGCTTACCTCCACGTTATTTTGGTTGCTGATAATTTACCAACAATATTTTTGTAGGAGGAGCCTAGCGCGCAACCAAGATGGCCGCGTAGGTGCGAGGCTCCCGAGGACCTCCGCGACCTCCTGCATAAATCCTGACAGAATCCTGTCCCAGATGAGGGGACTGTATTTGTGAGCCCGAGCAGAGGTGACGCCCGTTTTCCGTTTTTAAATCGGACCTCGGACACCGGCAGGAGCATCGATTGAGGTTTGCGGCCTTCTCCACACCGGCCCCCCGTACTGGAGTTGTGGGGCGATCCGGATACAAAGTGAACAACAGCGGCGGGCAAGGCTGGGTGACTCGCGTACCCCGCACTTTCACTTTCGCTTTTGCGCCCTCCTTGCTGCCAGGCGAGGTTGGGTTGCGGGGCGGTGTGCGGTGGTGTGGTCTCGCTGGGGTGCCCTGCCGGTCCGCCAGCTGCGGTCCGTCCTGCGGAGCGGTGGTCGCTCCCCCCTGGACCCCTTGAACTGGATTGTCGGCCCCCCGTTTCTTGAGGAGATTGACTCGTCTTGGGGATTGAAACCATGTCCACAAAACAAGATGGCGATCGGGCTAAGATAAAATCGACCCGCCGTGGCGCGGCCCAGCAATCCAACAGTATGGACCGCTACACCCTCCAGAAGGGATCCCCAGAGGCGCCGCGTAGGTCCCCTACGGGCCCGACTGATGCTTCCGCTCTGCCCACGGACCTGACCCTCCGAGACGTCATGGGTGCCATCGCCGAGATGAAGGCCTCGGTGGACCAGCGCTTCGACACTCTGGCGCAGAAGATTGACTCGGTCCTCGTGGACGTGGGCCTTGTTAGGGCTGATTTGTCTAAAACCAACGACCGGGTCGACTCTTTGGCCCACTCTACCACGGGCCTCACAACGGACGTAGCGGCCCTCCAACAGGAGGTGCGCAGGCTTGGCCAGGCGAGCGCCCTGATGAATCGTCGGCTGGAGGATTCCGAGGGTCGGGCCCGGAGGAACAACGTCCGCATTATCGGGGTGCCGGAGGGACGCGAGGCGGAGGCGGCGGATCTATTTGTTGAGGACCTGGTTCTCACCCATCTCCAGCCTCGGGGGCTGAGTAAATTCTTTGCGGTGGAGCGTGCCCACAGGGTCCCCGGGGGTAGGCCTAAGGTTGGAGCCCCTCCGAGGCCTCTCATCGCCCGGATCTTCAATTTTCGGGACAGAGACGCTATCCTACAGACTTCCAGGCTACAAGGGCCGGTCAATCTTGACAATATGGACATCAATTTCTATCCTGACTTCACTCCGGCAGTCCAAAAGCAGAGACTGAGCTTTCTCGGTGTTAAACGTCGCCTAAGGGACCTGAATCTCAAATATGCGATGCTTTTTCCAGCTAAGCTGAGAGTGGAGGTGGATGGCCACACGCACTTTTTTGATCGACCCGAGGTGGCCGGGGACTGGCTAGACACTTTGCCCGGAGGTCGGGACCGGGGGGGTGGGGGGGGGGTGCGGTTGGTAGGGAGGGCCCGCCGGATCAGGACTGAGGGACTAATGGTAGGCCTTGCTCTGGACTGCGTTGTTGTCACTATTGACTGTTAGGGTAAGTTCCCCTCCTGTGGAGGTCGTGTGGGGTCTCTTGGGGGATCTCCCTCCTCCTCTGGGGGACTAGTTAGTTTTCTTATCTATGGGGCGACAGGCACACTGCACTTTGGGGGGGCTGTTCGGGCTCATGCAGGGGTGCAGGGTGGGGGGAGTTCTGTTGGGTTGGGTGGGTTGGGGTGGGGTGTGGTTCGTTTCTACCGCAAGGCAAACCCGTTATTGTATTGTTGTTTTTGAGATGCTCTGGGGGGGACAAATGATGGCTTCGTTATGTGATGGGGGGTAGGGATTTGACTTTGTTGTCCTGGAATGTTAACGGACTGGGTGATAGGATCAAGCGGGGTGTGGTCCTGCAGTATTTGAAACGGATTTCGCCTGATGTGGTCTTTCTGCAGGAGACACACCTTATTGGTAACTCCTTTTGTGCCATGAATCGCCGTGGCTTTCGCTTGGTGGCCCACTCGGGCTTCACATCAGGCTCGCGGGGGGTGGGCATCATGATCAAGACCTCGCTCCCGCTAGAAATAGACGAGGTGCGCCATGATGAGAGGGGACGCTACACTGTCTTGGTGGGGAGGATGGAGGGCAAGGTAGTTGTCTTTGTCTCTGTGTACGTCCCACCGGGGCTACAGTCCACCACCTTTGCAGATCTGGGACGCCTCCTTCTTGACCTCCCGGGGGGGCTTCTGGTGGTTGGGGGGGATTTCAATGCGGTGGCTTCTGGGACTATGGATCGTCATCCCCCTAGGGACCTCCCCCGGGCACAGGCGTGGTTAGCGGGCCTTTTGGACACACTGGGATTGGTGGACTGCTGGCGTTTAAAGCATCCCACCCAGCTGCAGTACACCTTCCATTCGGGTGCCCATGGTAGCCTCTCGCGGCTTGATTATGTCCTTGTCCCTGCGGCCTATGCTGGGAGGGTGGGAGAGGTGCGCCATCTGGCGCGGGGTATTTCAGATCATTCCCCGCTCCTGTTGCACTTGGGTGTCTTCCCGAGGGGAGAGGGCAGGGTAGCCCCAATCAATGCTTGGTACCTGCGTGACCCCACTATTCGTGCTGACCTGATTAAATCATTGCAACGGTATTTTGAGGAGAATGTGGGGTCCGTTCCGTCGGCTATCTCCCTGTGGGAAGCCTTTAAAACAGTTCTCAGAGGGGAGGCCCTCTCCTTTATCTCCCATGCCCGCAGACGCGCACAGGAGGAGGTGACCCGGGTAGAGGCCGAAATTACTGAATTGGAGGGTGATCTGGGGAGTGGGGTGACTGACGCGGCGCTGCATGTTCTACACCTTAAACAGGCGGCCTATAGGGCCCTCGTAACGGAGGCGGCCAGGGGCCTTAGCAGAGAGCAACAGGGGCGACTGTATGATGTGGGTGATAAGGCTGGCAAACTGATTGCGTGGTTGGATAAGAAGGAGAGAGCTAGTCGTGTGGTCCCGCTGATTGAGAGGATGGATGGTGTACGAATTACTGAGCCGGAAGGCATTGTTTCTTGCTTCGCTGATTATTTCCGCGAGGTATATTCTCCGGTCTCTCCCTGCTCGGAGGAGGACTCCCATGCCCTGCTGCGGGACATCGCGCTGCCCTCGCTTTCAGTGGAGGACAGGGATTCGTTGGATGCCGCTCCCACCTCGGATGAAATCGCCCTCGCCATACGCTCGGTCGCCTCGGGCAAGGCCATGGGCCCGAATGGCCTTCCTATCGAATTGTATAAGCTGCGACCGGATGTACTGGCACCTCACCTCCGTGCGATGTTCCTTGCGGCCCACTCGCGGGGCTCCCTCCCGCCGGACCAGCGTCTAGCTACCATCGTGGTTATCCACAAGGAGGGGAGACCGCGAGACCGGGTTACATCCTATCGGCCGATCTCGCTCTTGAATGCGGAGCCTAAAATCCTTGCCAAGGTGCTTGCCAACCGGCTGGTCGGCGTGGTGGGCGATCTGGTCCACCAAGACCAGTCCGGCTTCATTCCCCATCGCAACACGGCTCTTAACTTGCGGCGCTTGCACGGGGTGCTCGCGCGTGTTCCATTCGTGCGGGAGCCGGCCATCTTGGCGTCCTTGGACGCCACCATGGCGTTTGACACGCTCGAATGGCCCTACATCTGGGCGATGTTGGCGAAATTTGGATTTGGCCCGGGATTCATCAGCTGGGTCAAATTGTTGTACTCTGACCCATTGGCGCAGGTGGTGGTGAATGGTCGAGTCTCGGCCCCATTCGTGCTGGGACGGGGCACGCGACAGGGTTGCCCCCTGTCGCCGCTCCTGTTTGCACTGGCCTTGGAACCCCTGGCGGAGTGGCTGCGGTGGCACCCTTCTATCCGTGGTCTCCGTTGGAGCCCTGAGTATGAGGACCGCGTGTCCCTCTACGCCGACGACATCCTGTTGTACTTAGCCTCCCCGCGTAAATCACTGATTGTCCTGGTCGATGTTCTGCGCTCCTTCGGCCGTAACTCAGGTCTTGTCATCAACTGGGCTAAATCCTGTATCTATGTGCTTTCCGGGGAGGCTCCTGTTCTCCCGCGGGGCTGCTCGATCCAGATTGCCTCGCAGGGGTTTCGTTACCTGGGCGTCTATATTACGCTGGACCCGGTGGCCCGCTACGAGCGGAATTTGCTTCCCCCCCTCCAGCGCTTGAAGGAGGACGTCGCGCGCTGGCGGCGCTTGCCGCTTTCGCCGCTCGGCCGGGCGGCATTGTTCAAGATGATGTCCTTGCCGCGCTTTTTGTACGCTCTCCAGAACTCGATGGACCTGGTCCCGGCGCGTTACTTCCGTGAGGTGGAGAGTTTGCAGCGCCGCCTGTTCTGGGACGGGAGGCCGCGTATAGCCCTGGCAAAGTTGACGCTCCCGTGGTATGACGGAGGGATTGCCCTCCCGGATATTAAGCGGTATTACTGGGCCTCCCAATTAGCTGCAATTAATCACGGCCTTTACGGGCCCGCCTTAAACCCGGCATTTGAAATGGACAAGATGCTCCTGCCCGGTGGTGATTATAATCGAGCGCTCTACACTAGCGTGCCCGATTCCCGCCTGACGGGACCCACGCGTGTCATGGTGCGAGTATGGCACGCGGCCAATGCAGCTATGGGATGGAAGGACCGTTTGACCCGGGCGTCACCGTTGTATGCGTCTGAGAGGTTGGGCTCCCTATGGACCTCGAAGGGCTTCGATAGGTGGGACACGATAGGCATTAGTACAGTGGGGGACCTCTGGACGAGGGGAGGATTCAAAACATTTGAGACACTGCAGGCGGAGTTTCAGCTGCAGGGCAGTGAATACTTTCGATACCTGCAGGTCCGTCACGCTCTGGGTTCAGTCTTCCCAGACGTGGCCGCCATCCCGGAGTCCTCCCCATTGGAGGATTGAGTGCTAGATGGCCACGTTCCGGAAAGCACGATCTCCCTCATCTACAAGAAGTTGATTAATGACCGCTCGGGCTTACTGACTGGGCTCCGCGAGGCTTGGGTTGCCGATGGGTTGGAGCTGGACGACGAGGACTGGATTTCCGCGGTGGCCTCCCCGAAGGAGGTGGCCATCCCGGGTCGCCTTCGCTTCGTCCAGCTTAAGATACTTCACCGGGTGTACATGACGGGGCCAGGGCTTCTGCGTATGGGCTATGCCGAGGATGGACTGTGTAAGCGTGGGTGCGGTGCATTGGCGACTTTTTTACATATTCTGTTGGAATGTCCGAGGGTGGAGCGATTCTGGCGTGGTGTGCATGAGGTCCTGCGAGCGGTTACGCATGTCGTGCTGGTGCCTGAAGCAAGGAGATGCCTGCTGAATGTGTGGGAACCAACCGACTACTCGGTTCCGCAGACGCGATGGGTGACTCTGGGTTATATGATCGCTAAACGTGACATCGCTCAACTGTGGGGATCCCAGAGGCCCCCGGCAGTGTCGGCCTGGAAAGAACACATGGATTGGTGCATGTTCCGAGAGAAGGTGGTGTATGTGGCGCGGGGTAAGCCTGGGGCGTGGCTGAAGGTGTGGGGCCCCTGGAACGCCTACCGCGGGGGTATTTGCGAGCCGCCATTGTTGCCTCCCGCTTCACCAGCTCCGTCCCCCTAGATGACCCCCTCCCTCAATCCCGGGCACAGTGTTTTCCCAGTCCCGGACCTATTTCCCTTCCCCTCCTTCGATTTTAGTGTATGGTTGGGGTCCCCCCATTTGAGGAGCATATGTTGTCACTCTTGCTCTCGGGTTGCCTTGCGGGTGTGGTTTTATGTTGTTAGTGTTGTATAAAACGAAACCGTATTGTGGGCTCAGAGTCATGTGGCCCACGTTGTTGATACTTCCTGCTTTAGCGTCTCTGTAACGCCAAGTGCCTTATTGTATATATGTCACTTATTGCTGTCACTTTAGCGGCCGGCCGGAAGGTTGTAGGCCCATACCTGTATATATTTGAGATTGTAATAAACGGTTTCAAAAAAAAAAAAAAAAAAACAATATTTTTGTAGCACTATGTTTCTGTCCTTTATATTCTGACATACAGCCTGGCCCTAGCACTTTCACTTACTACTATGTTAGGTCAAGAATAATCTTTTTATATCATACATTGTTGACAAAGTTCCCCAGAAAAATGACACTTCTTCCTTAGGATTCATTTTTGCAACACTATATGCTTCATCATTTCAGGTACATCTAAGGATCTCAGTAAACAGACAACATTTTAAGTGGGTAAAGGGCAGAAGGTTTGAATTACAAAAAAAACAATGTGGACCCACTTAAATCTGTTTCACTTGGACTAAAAATATACTTTGTAGATCCACAAGTACAAGACCCGTACCAGATGTATTGATTAGCGCTGTGAGATATATTTAAATATACAAATTAAAATGGAGCAATGGTAATCCTGAAAATTGGGCATAGATCCAATTCTCCAGAACCAATGATGAACACTGTTGACATGGACCAAAACAGAAGTAAATGTGTCCAACATTTTACACACATGCACTTAACAGTATCCACAGTCTGCGTGATGCCTCAAGCAGACAATGATGACGTACCTGTCTCTAGCTGGCCGGGATATTTTCCCTTTATTCTGGAGAAGAAGGTTTTCCTGAGTTGGCTTATAAACCTTTCAGTTGGACAGATAAAGGGGCTTCCAGTTTCTGTACATTGGTTCCACACTTTTAGTAAATGTTTGATCTTTTTCACTCTTGGAAAAACTGCATGCAAAATAAAAACATTGTTATTGCTTGAGATTCTGTTTTGTGGTAGAGTAGATTTGCATTGACAACACATTTTTCCGCTTCAGAATTTATTATTGTCAGAGTTGTTCGTACACCAGTTCAATGGATGAAAACCAAGAATAGAACACACACATTTGTGGTAGCTTCTCGTCTGATTTTGTTTAAGCTGCATAAATAACATGAGATGTAAATTCAAGATGTCAATGCTTATCTATGAATTACCAATTATTTGACATACACCAGATGGCCATTCCCCATTCAATCCAATCTTCCTCATTCTGTATGATTCTCCTAAAAATCTTTTACAATATTTTTATTTGCTTTTTTTAAGGGTTATGCCACATTTATTAATATTTCCCCTTCTTAAAAGTGGGCGACGCATGCTTGCAATAAAAGTATATTTAAAAATTAAACGCATGCTTGCAATAAAAGTATATTTAAAAATAAATATAGCCACCTCAAATACTTTTAATAGAACAGTACAGGTGCTTACCAGCAGGTGGGAATTCTTGGAGCATGTATAGAACCCTTTTTAATGTTAATGCGCACCACAGAACAATATGAATCATATTGGCCCAAACAAAAGGTACTTCTGGCATTGATTTGCAGATACCTGAAGGCATAGTTTAAACACATTAGGATGAATTTAAAAAAAAGGTAAAGAATGGAAAGAAAGCACACAGGCAAAGTATTGGCCAGGTGGCCTGGCACTGAAGTACAGTTCTTTTTAGGTGGATGTTGACATGTGATCAGGCAAAATGCTGTCACTCCTAGTGCACGAGAGCCAATGGGTGAAGTAGGCTAATATATAGCATCATGCTTTATGTTGTGGTGGGAAGACAGAAAATGTGAATGACAGCTGAATCGACCAATTAATGAAGAGGGTTGACCCAAAATCCCTCCATCATCATGTATCTATGTATGTATGTATATTATTTTTATTTATACAGTTAAGTGTATTGCCTGAGGCTGCCGAGAAAACTAAAGCTGTCTTTAGCCTGACCTAAAAAAATATAAAAATAATATCCCAACAAATTATATTCTCTGTTTCTTATCTGTAGGGTGGTGCCCTCTGTGAATGACAGTTCAGGGTCTGTGGCTGTACATATTTTCAAGGGAGGAGCTTCCAACTCCTTTGCAGCCAGGTTAGGTTGAGCTGATTCTTGAAGCGCCCACTGAACCTTGCACCTGAGTGTCATAGGCAAGGGACAGAAGAGGCTAGGGGTCTGGCTGAACACTTATAGATGGACAGGTCGCACTCTAGTAATATTCCGGCCCTTGTCCACAATGGTAGTTGGTTGTTTGGGTAGGCAGCTACCAAGGAAAGGCCAAGGTCCATTATAGGCTTCACCATAGATAAAGGTTATGATACAGTCAGTGTAATATCAGATAATCTGCTGACAGCACTAGAATCCTCCAGAATATTCCACCCAGGTGGGAGGGAGCTTCCTTTCGAGGACACTGGCCTCACTGCACAAGGCGGCATCACTTGCCTGGGATTTTGTGCCTCACCTATAATCAACGTGGCTGCCTCTCTGGTTATGTGCATCCATGGAAGAGGTGCTGATGAGCGGCTCCCCTGTAATCTTGGAGACCCACCTCATGCTTCAGATCCCACAGGATACCTGGGAGAATGCACCTCTCTTGGACTGTGCTGAAATGACTGCCGCCGCACTCACAGATACGGGAAACCGGAGGCAATAACTCTCCCTATCCAGAATGAGTGGCAGAGCAGGACACCACAAAAGGACTGCCCTACATTATGCGTACATCTCAGAGATTGTAAGAGCTCTTGTTATTCAAGGTGGGCACAGAGGTAGGCAATTGTCCCTCTCTCCCAAGGGTTTTTTTTAAATTAAAACTTTATTGACATTTTCCGCACAACAAAGAGACAAGACCCCTTACAGCCTATTGACAGGTTTGCACGCACAAAGGAGATCCAACACAGCATAACATTGTACTGTCAATTATATCCAAGGTAACCTTACATTGATCAGTATCAGCCCATACTTCCCAACGAAGCCACAGTCCCAACAACGCGCATCGCAGAATAGACAATGCCCAACTGAATACATGAAATGCAGGATTTAGTGCTGTCTTATCGCCACTATTTTTAGAGGTCCAACAGCCCTATCCCCCGCCATCCTTGACCAGCCCACGCTACGTTAGTTCTCTGTCTCACCCGCCCTTACACCCTCAGCAACCACACCCCCAGATGGTACATCTTTAGACAACAGGTATGTCTGGTATAACGCCCAGAAGTTTTTAGGCCGACTGTGGGGTGGAAGAAGCTCGCTATAAGTCTCTGTTTGCATACTGCAATAGACCAATTCTCTGCTTCATTCTACGATGGTAGTGATGGGGCCCCTGACCAACACACCGCCACTCTCCGTCTAGCGATCAGCAAGCCCATGTCTACTGACCTACGCATGGCCTTGGGGAGGGGTTTAGAAAAGCCTAATAACCACTTTCCCAAGGGTCACAGTTCAAAATGTATACAGCTATATCGTCTGACAAATAGTGTATCCTAAATATTGTTTACAAAAATATCATCCCATTGAGTGTATCTTTTATGGTATTAACTTCAACAGGGCTATTTCTTTTCATATGATATTTGTGACAACCATATTTCGGTACCACACCCGCTCAATGAGAGTGAGAGGTGATCTTTGCTGAGAAGGATCTCTATCCCCTAGTGCTGTCAAACTGCTGCTTTCCATGGAAGGATTACTTGGTTTGCTATCTTTTCTGACTGGTGTTCTGAGTTGCCTTTCACTGCTGAATCCTCGGTTACAGCACTAATTGTGCCTTCATCTAACTATGGTTGACACTCTAAAAACCACTACTCAAGAGCAGGTGGCTATTACAATGGTTTTTAAACCATTCAAAGATGGCTTCCACATCTTTCCTTGATGACATTGTGCAAGTCAACTTCTCATAAAGGATATTGTTACAGGGGACCATTTAAAAGTGAACATTGTGGTACCACACCCTAAGGAGCATCAGACAAGGAGCAGACAGGAATAGTTACCGGTTTCTACCGAGATGGGCTCCCCATCCTTCTCGAGGTACAGGAAAGCCAGGTTTTCCAGAACCTGTTTCTGCCCTGACAGCTCCTCCAGGAGGCCCCTCTGAGCAATTCTTGCCACATCTGCGGACATGAGCTTCTGAAAAGGAAACCGAGCCCTCAGTTCTGAAGCTGGGATTGTAATGTGCGCAGACACCATAAGTAAAACAAGCATTTTCAATGCAATAGGTCTCACATTGGGAGGCGTCTAAGGTATTGGCATTATGAATGACAATGCCTTTTATTTATGTGTATTTTAAAGCCACACATATATAAAAGGCATTGTGACTTTTAATGCCAATAGCTCAAACTCTCAGTGGCACTTACAAAGCATGAGAGGTTTTGGAAAGATGCCTTGGAAAATTGTATGGCATGTCGCACAATCGTTCCTGAGTCAAAGCCACCAACCAAAATAGAAATAAATCTGAAGTTCTGCTTTAGCGTGAAAGCGCACCTACCCCATATAAGGCAACACAGTGTGCTCCCCCTCCCCCCCCCCCGCCCCCAATATACATGCCAACAACAGAGGGTCATCCAAGAGTGAAATCTAGAGAATTTTTCAATTGAGGTAAAAAATTCTTTTTAAAGAAAGAAATGTACAAACAAAAATAAAAATTAACAAATATGATAGAATAAATCTCCCTCCTCAACAAAGAGTACAGACACCGGTACATGCGTCTCAGCACTCACAGACATGACAACAATGAAAACAATTGATCCCGCCTGAAATGCTTTCATAATGCCTCAGTACAGGAGACTTAAACAGAACTCCAGACTTACAGATGTCTCTGAAAAGAGAATGGACCCTCGATCCTCCTTCAAATAAATCTAGGTATCGGGAAAGAATGTCTGGACTTGATTAAAATGACGACTGAGGTTTTATTTTAAGCATAAATGGTGTCAGGTCCTGACAGTGTGACTCAATGTGGTCCGCAACTTTGAGTTTAATAAAATTTACATGCAACAAATCTTTCTGAAATAGATTAATCTTTGCTACTATTTATTGGGCACTCAAAAACCTCATGAACAGAGAAAACGTCTTGAAAGGGCGCAAACAGAACTCGGGCTACCTGGACTTCACACCCTCTCGAAAGAGCAAAAGGGAGTCCTTTGTGTTCACCGAGCTGTTAGACCTGCAGTTTCAAAAACAAGCGGGCCATAAAGCGTGGTGCCCGTGTGGATAATATGAAAGCAAGCGCCGTGCTGAAGTTTAAAGTTTATGCTGCAGTATGATGCCAGCTTTCATAAGATCAACACGAGCGCCGTGCTTTATTAAAGCGTGGTGCCCATGTTCATAAGATGCGCAAGCCATGCAGCTGCAAGTGAATGCAGACAGTTAAGTACATTAAGATGTATGGTGCGGCGAGAGAGCGAGTTAACATCTCATTTATATGAAAATGTTGCGGTTTTTCCTTCAACTACTTAAGGGTGTTGTATGCCATTATAATTTGCCGGCGTCTGCGAATGCTGGGGGGTGGAGGGAAGGGGGAAGCAGAGCAGACAGAGTAAAAGCACGCATGGTGCACTGCTAATACATGAAGCAACCACCATTGCTGGCGTTCAGCGAATACTGTGCACATTAATTAGCTAAATAGTTATGTAAAATGCTAATGGAAGCTCTTGAGTTAGGACACAAGTAAAAGGTCCAGTCGTTATGGGCGGTAACAAATGGAGACAAGGTGGTACCAAGGAGGGACTAACAAGCCTCATGATGAATCGGAAGCCAGCGTTCACATAGGACAATGGCACAAGCCAATTAAATCAAGAATTGGCATAGCCAATAGGTCTTGCCTTTGGGACCTTATAAGTGTTTAGTTATCCAGCACAATATCCTTGGTGCAACAACATCAAGTGTTGCATGGCTAAACACGTATAAGGTCCCAAAGGTGGGACCTATTGGCTATGCCAATGCTTGTTTTGAGGGAGTGGCTCGTGCAGGAATGCCACTGTGAGGTAGAGATGCTGTGAATGCTTTTACAGGAGCCCCTGTGACATTGCGCCTCTTTAAAATGTATCTTGGGTCTGGTGTAATACTTCTAGCCCCTATTCCCGCCTTCTCGCACCCAATGCATCCTTAAATGTCCCATGTACAGCCGGGGTTGACACTCCTATTACCCCTGCCCTCCAAGTGACACTGGTGGTGGTGGACGTGGTGGTGGTGGTGGACGTGGTGGTGTTGGTGGACATGGTGGTGGTTGTGGTGGGGGTGGTGGACGTGGTGGTGGTGATGGTGGTGGGGGACGTGGTGGTGGGGGATGTGGTGGTGGTGGTGGTGGTGAACGTGGTGGTGAACGTGGTAATGGTGGTGGTAGTGGACGTGGTGATAGTGGTGGTGGAGGTGGTGGTGGACATGGTGGTGGATGTGGAGTTGGAGATGGTGGTGGACGTGGTGGTGGTGGTGGTGGTGGGCGTGGTAGTGGTGGTGGGCATGGTGGTGGACGTGGTGGTGGACATAGTGGTGGTGGACGTGGTGATGGTGGACGTGGTGGTGGTGGACGTGGTGGTGGTGGACGTGGTGGTGGTGGACGTGGTGGTGGTGGATGTGGTGGTGGTGGAGGACGTGGTGATGGTGGTGGACATGGTGGTGGACGTGGTGGGGGTGGAAGTGGTGGTGGATGTGGTGGTGGACGTGGTGGTGGTGGTGGATGTGGTGGTGGTGGATGTGGTGGTGGTGGTGGATGCGGTGGTGGTGGTTGTGGATGTGGTGGTGGACGTGGTGGTGGTGGATGTGGTGGTGGTGGACATGGTGGTGGTGGACGTGGTGGTGAACGTGGTGGTGAACGTGGTGGTGGTGGTGAACGTGGTGGTGGTGGTGGATGACTATTGGGTAGGAAGGTGCTGGCAGAATGCGGAAGGAGAGGAGGATCTTGAAGGGGGCACATGGGAGAGCCGAATATTAGAAACAAAAAACGGCGAGTAGATAAAAAACGAAACAGATTTAGTGGGTTGGTCCCTTCTTATAGCGCATGTGAATGTTCCTTAGCACCCCGTTTTTAGTCAACAGGGGAACCATGGAGAGATTAATTGAGCAATCACGCATGATGATCACATGCGATTAATTGATTAATCACGTATAATGATCGCGTGCGGAAGCTGGTGTAACAACATTTAGTAGTCTAAATGTCAACAAATTAGGTACAAGGCTACATCTCACGGGAGGTGGGGAAGACCACTGCTTTCACTTTTCAGGAACTCGTGCTTGTGGCGGCATCCACCTTGTGGGAGTGAGCAGCGGCGCGGCCACATTAATTACAAACAGCACGCTGCTGCTCGCTCCTGCAAGGTGGATACCGCCACAAGCACGAGTGCGAGTGCTTGAAAAGTGAACACCGAATGCTAAAGGCCCTCTCCTAGGGCAGCGCATGCGCGCTGCCTAGGCAAGACCTAAAAATGGGTGGAGAATGGGCAAAGCTTCTAGTGCATACCCTAACACAGCATGCCTCGCAGAGCGAGCAGTGCATGTGTGCTGCTGCTAAGCTCTACCTAAAAAATGGGCACAAAATGTAACTAGTCTTTTGGAATTAAATGATAGCATACTCTATTTTATTGGGCAATTAAGAGCTAATTAATGGTCGAGACTCACGTTTTGTGGTTTGCTGTTGTTTCTCGCTACAGAGTCACATTATTCTGTTAAAAGAAATGACCTCGGAATCCATATGTACTGAGATAGGTGTAAAGAATATGGAAAACATTGTTTAGAAATTAGCATCTTCAGCCTATAATTAGCCCTTCTAGTAATAATAAAGTATTGCTTTTATTAAATGCAATGAGTAAAAACAGCATTGAAAAAACCCATATTACATATATTTTGTTGACCTAAGTGCAACACTTTGGCCCTGAATATGAGTTGGGGCATTTTACCCGGAGCGATAACTGCATGAAATTTTGCACCTCAAAATATAACACTTTCAGGACCGCATGTATCGGATCTGCAAATTCCCGTCCTGATAGTTCCTATCCTGGAGACACCTTGCTTGCCTTACTGCTGTAGGGGCAGGAGCTGTGGACGGCATGTGCCAGATGGACAGGCCCCATCTTCTCCATTGCCCTCCCACTGAAAATCCATCTGGTCAAAGCAGATGGAAAATGTCAGCGTTTTATACCCAGGAATTGGGAAAAATGCACAGTACAGGACTCAGGGGCATGTTTATCAAAGTTTTGCTCCACCCTTGCGCCTTGCAAGGTAACGTAGGAGCGAAGCAAAATCCAGTGGCGTTTACCAAGCGACGCAAGGCCACCTTGCATGGTCCTACGTGGCTTGGCAAAACTCGAGTTGCTGTCTTGAGTTACTCTACATGGTGGGGGTGCTATATGGGTGGAGTGTGGGTGTTCCCATGGATCCAGTCATGTATTTTGAGACATTCCCAGATTTACTAATTCGAGTTGACCTGGAAATGCATCAGAATTGCACGCCTTCCCACCAGACGTGCAACGTGGAGTATTATCTTTATTTCTCCTGTTTGTTTCCTCTTTCTAAGTGTGCTGCACTCTTAGTAAATCTTTGTCATAAAATGTTTCACTCTTTGAAAACTGTATAAAAAATAAAATCTTTGTCATTGTTTGAGATTCTGTTTTGTTGTAGAGTACATTTGCATTGACAAAACACTTTTGCTCACAGGAGAATTCATTGTGCAGCACACTTAGAACGAGAACTATGTCTCTAAAGATTGTTTTTGTGCAGGAAGGTATCCATTCCTGCACAAAAACGATCCTTCCTGATCTTTGTTCCAAGGCGCAAGGGTGCCTACATTGGTACTAGGCTGCTGATTCTGTGCCAGCGCAGGCAGATCACAGGAATGAGCCATATCTTGATAGATATGATATGATGCATTCCCGCCCTCTCCATTTCATGCAGCACAGCAAGTTGTCTTGTTGCATTGCACTGTGTGAAAGAATAGTAAATATCGGCCTGGGTATTTCTGGGTCAGTGCAGTTATTTACCATACCAGGGAGAAAAGTCAAAATAAATGGGCCCATATTTACTAAGGGTTTATATTGCAATTTTGTCATGCAAGGCGACACAAGACAATGCAAGCCCTTAAGTCAGATTTACTGAGCCATGTTAAGCCACCTTGCATGGCTCTGTGTGGCTTGGTAAGTTTAGAGTAACGCAAAATAGTGCAAGTCACTGCCCTGTGTTACTCTGTTGGGAAGGCATTCAATGGATGGAGCGTGGGTGCTCCCAGACACAACAACATAAAGCCGATGATCTGAGGTGGATTGTGCTCGAACGTCCTTTCATTCCCCAGCACATAACAGATATTTCAAGGTTCCTGTTCTCTAAAGAGCAGAGGTGGATTTTTAGATTGAAAACAGACACGCTTGGCCTGAATGACAGTATACCATGGGCCTCTATCTGAAATCCTGTCTGACCATCATATATTTTTTTGATCGACTGATGCATCAATATTCCACCAGGGATTCCATCACATATGACATCCTTAACCATCGACAGGATAGTTGATCGTAATGAACATCTACGAAATTATGTATAGGAGTGCTCAGATTTTTGTAATCAACTGATGCATCAATACTCTAACAGGGATTCCATTACATACGACATCCTTAACCATTGATAGGATAGCTGATCGCTATGAACACCTACGAAATTGTGTATAGGAGTGCTCAGATTTTATTGGACAGAGACATGTGTTTATCCAGGCATGTGACATCCTTTATGTACCACTCGTCTTTAGAACTGTAAGAACACTCATTGGTCGATGTATGGGAATATGGAGGGTGACCGCGATTGCTGGTCGCCATTGTTGACTATATTTGTTTTGATCCAAACGTGTCTAGAGCAGATGTCCTGGTGGTTAAGCCCCTCGGGTTGACTCTTGCGGTACCTATATTAAACCTGACGAGCAGCCCGGGATCAGTTGCTGCTATATACCTTATAAGCACAGGCATTGCGATATGAGGTCCAGCGACATGAGAGTAAACCTTCCAGTTTGAAGACAACTCGACAAAACTCCAAAAAAAGACTCAGACAATGGAATGGGGTGCTTGCTGCCTTTATTTAGGTTCGAGCTTTTTAGCTCATGCTGACTCTGCCACTCTAATCAACTACTCTGGCTAGTTTTATTTCAGCACGCATGCGTGGTGACGGTACCATGATAGTTCCGTTTACCACGCTAGAATCCAATACAGTGTTGTCATCTGAAGCATGGCTTCTATTGAGGCCACCCCTCTTGATATACTCGTTGAGATATATATGCACCAGCGCTTGCATGGGTTCCGCTTAGGACGCTGCAGCCGCCTAATTCGATTAGGTTGGTCCTTCCAAGACGCATGCTCCGAGGCCAGTGTCTCTATGTTTGCGCCTGCTCCACACGATGCGCAGTTGCGCGGAGACAAGGAACATACTAGCACCTGATCTTAATTGAGGTCTTGAACCAAATCAGGGCGGGTACCTTAAGGTTCTCCTTCACGCACAATAACGAGTGTCTTGGTTTTCGTCCCACGTGGTTTGACGCACATGCGTACTGTTTGTTAAAGACACTGCAGCCACCTTATTTGACTAGGTCAGTCTGTGTAACACGCATGCTCCTAGGCTAGCGTCCTCACGCCTGCGCATGCCCCATCTGCCGCGCAGCCGCGCTGAGACTAAAACAACAGCACCTGATCGTAATCGAATAATTTTACCACATCAAGGCGGGTATATAAGGAGCCCCCTCTCCTTCCTGCCGTCACCTCCCAGACAGCTCGTAGTCTGGTTTGAAGTACCGACGGACAGGTAAGGAGAGGGCAGTTCTACGTTCTGTGTGAGGAATATAGGTCCATCTTTGTCTAACAAATAGTGTTTTGTTGGGAGCTAAAAATGAGATAGTAATATCCCTCCTTCTGAATCATGTATAGGGTGGGGTGGTCTTCTCCTGAACCCTATTGCATTAGATGTGGAAAGGAACGTTCACCATTATGAATGAGTGATTTGTGGTTTCTCTAAACAGACTAAAAAGTTTTGAAAGGCACAGCTTTTTAATTACCTGGAATGTTATGTCCGTGGGGCGGGTTTCTCAAGGTCATTGACTTTTTGTTTTTTTTAGGTTTATTAATATGTTTGAATACACATGTGAGGAGCTTAGACAGATGAGTATCAGTGTGCAACTTGTTTGTTTGTCCTCACATTTAAACTGAGCGGTGCCTCCATCTCCGAGCAGTCAGCCGGGTGAGGTGAGGTTTTCCTCCCACAAAAGGCTGGGTGAGTCGAATACAGTTTTTTGAAATTTTGTTTGTATGTAACCATTTTTTGGGTTTTTCTATAGAGAGGGCAGTGCGTAATGGGCACTGCTGAATACTAGTCACTGATACTGGGATTTTTGTATGAAACGCCTCTCTGATGGTTTGATTTTCTGAATTTTTTCTTGGAAAGAAGACATTGTTCTTACGTCCAAGCACAAGGTTGCTTGTCCGGTAGGGTGGCTATTGCCACAACCTTACCTGATGATTGTATTTTTACTGTTTAAGTATTGTTTTTTCACGATTTATACACTAAACATGTTTACCCTGCAGTAGCCTATTTCTACCATTTTCTAGGTCCTGAAGAAAGCCGGGTCAGTTGACCAAACCGGCTGAAACATGTCGACCTTATCAGACTGAGTCAGGAAATAGTCAATCTTCTCAAGACTATTTTTTCTTTTAAACATGACACCTCGACAATTCCTAATAAACATATTTTTTGCCCAGGTAGTCATTCTTAATGCACATTTACACTAGAGCACTGCACATTATTAGAGTCTTCAAAGTTTGAATACACATCGTGGCAGGAGTTTTTCTTCTTTGGGCAGTATCAAGTTGGGCACTCGGCAGGGCTTGTGGGCTCGACACTGTGTGCTCAGACCGTGACCCCCTAGAGTCTCAGATGACGAAGCTCTGCCAGTAAGGGTGGGCTGATGGACTCTTAACTCCCGCCAGGTGATGCACAAACTATTTGAAGAGGTTTCTATACATTGTTCACGGCGTTCAGTAGCTTTCTGTTCCTTATGAACGGACTTAGCACCTCCTGTTAGTTGTTCTACTGCTCCCAGGCATCCACCATTGGATTTTGGCATATTTCCAGGTTTACTAACAATAGTAAACCTGGGAATAAGTCAAAATGCTATGCCATCCCAACAGAGGCGCAGCAAGGAGAAATATGGTTATTTCTCCTCATTATTTCCTCTTTCTACATGTGCTGCATCCTGCAGCAAACATAGAAAGAGGAAAATGCCTCTGTTGATTGTTTTTGTACCAGAAGGTGTCCCTTCCTGCACAAAAACAATCCTGACTGTAACTCAGGCACCCTTGCACCATGGCGCAAATGTGCCTGCATTGGGGCTAGACAGTTCTCAGTGCACCAGTGTAGAGAGAGAGCGGGAATCAGCAATATCTTAGTAAATTAGGCACATTCCTGCTCTCTCCACTTGACCCAGCACAGCGCAGCAAGTTTTCTTACTGCGTTGCCTTGTGCCAAATGTTAGTAAACCTGGGTACTTGTTTTTGATGCAGAGATACTGGTTGGAATTGGGGACTCAGGCCCTTCGGTATCCTCTCACCAAAAACTGGCACACTTGTAATCAGGCCCTTTGCAGTGTGCAAAATAATGTTCCCTTCAAATTTTCTTACCATTTTGCATTTTAAAAAGCAGACTCGCATCATATTAACGAGGACTGCGTCTGTGTGTCTACGCCTTGTCCAAACACATCATATGCATTTGTGTAAAGCACATGTTCACCCCAGGTATTTTGGGACTGAATAACATGCTTATGTTTTACCAACTGAATTTAACTTTTTTTTTTTTAACTAGTGAGGATGGAAGGCTAAGTTGACCCATTGGGATTCGAACCTGTGACCAAGTGATCAAACACAAATACCCACATAGGATGCAATAACTGATTGAGCCAATGGAACAGAAAGGCCTACCCCACAGGCCCTCATCCTACAACCACCACTGTCTTCTCTCCAAGCACTGCTTTTCTTTTTTCAACAATGTTGTATTAAGAGAAACTTCTAAGATCTAACCTCTTTGCAGTCTGGTCTGCTGGTGCACCTTGGTGTGGACAGGCAAATACTTCACTTTTGCCATTCTGCATGAGTTCTGTTTGCACCCATATACTACAGAAGGGGGAGCGGACTTCATCTTCAGTTTATTCCTGAGATGTTCTCCAAGCAAATAAGTGATGTGCTACTACCCCAGTGCGTGCACCATTACAAAACGTATTCCGAGGCAGAACTCCACGGAAACCCACTTTGTAAATCCCTCTAGGATGATTTGAACCTGGTCTGTTTCAGGGCCCCGGGCATAGCAAGGAGAAAAGGCAATACACCAAATATATCTGTCGGTCCCAGTGGGGAGCAGTGTCTGAATCCACCTCCATAACATGACATGCCATTCTACTAAGGACAGGCTGAGGTTGTGCTACATACAGAGATAGAACTGCTGGCAGGGGGCAATAGGGATATGCTTATCAAGTCTGCCTATAACTTCCAAAGATGGGGAAGGAGAAGCCATTATTCTTGCTTTAGTCAAGACCCTTGAACATTTTTCTGGGCCACTGGTATATATTCCCTCTTGAAGGTAGGGTCCTGTAAATGCCAGGAAGTACTAGATGTGCCAGAGACTACTGCCCATTGAGGGAATAACTGGCCCTTCAGTGTGTTGCGCAGCTAATATCAGACACACAGTCAAAAAGACTACACTTGACTGCCCAACCCCTGCTGGCTCCTCATGTGGACTTCCACATTGCTGCCGCAGGCACAGTTGAAAATGGGATGCACTTGGTAAATTAATCAAGTGTGTCAGGCGTTTTTGAGGGACTGTGTCAAAAATGTAATGCAGGACCCATAGCATGTGTACCTGTTTCTATATTTAAACATATATCTAGAATCTCCAAAGAGGCAACATGTCAGATCCTGTAAAGGCTAATAGAATAGCTGTGTTAGCTGTCTCACTATTAATAAAGGCCTATGAGGAATGCCCTGTCTGCACCCTTTTCTGATTTACCCGGCATTAACATGCAATGAATAGGCATTGGCATGTAGTATACGTTAGTTAGGCTATCCGGTTTTAGGTTTAAATCTCTAATAACTGGGAAACCCCACTGAAAGGGAACAGTTCTCATCCATGTAAACATATAAACACAGCACAACCTCAAACTACAATGGCATTCACAGAAAGGAAAGTGAGAAAGAATGAATCATTTTTATTTCTTTTTGAAGTGATTAACACAATGTAACTTTGTTATACAAGGTAGCTGCAAGAAATACTGGTCTAAGGCCATTCTGCTTGAGTTTTGTTGTTAAGGGATGTCACTAAGATATTATTCATTCTTCCTTTTGTTTCCTCAAGTTTGTTGTGCTTAGATAAAAGGTGCAGACTTTAAAAGCATGGTCTAGGTCTGATCTAATTATTATATACACTATAAAGAATATGGGGATATTAAAAACATATTTGATCTTCTGGCAGTGTTTACTTCTTACAGTGAATGGTGCAATGGCTGGCTCATAAGTATCTTGGCACATAGGTACCATCATATTTACTCACAGACACAGAATTGGTAAACCCTTTGATATATCAGCCCCTTTATCCATCAAGTCAGTATTAATATCGGTCAAACACCAAACACCCCTGACTCTAAACATTCTATGTAATATGTAGTGATAGATACCTGTACAAAAGTGCTATCACCAGGTACACAGTGGTGAAAACATGACACGACTTTCCAAATTGCCAACACATTTCATAGCTGCAAGGTGTACCGTTGGTATATGTAGAACGTTCAGCTTAGCCTGTCTTTTTACCCAACTGTACTTAACTACTGTGGTTTTTAAGCCCCTAGTTGAATGTTAACAGCAACATTTCAAGAGCCAGAACACAATGAGATGTTTGTTAAGAGGTCAGGGCTGGCTTAAACGGAAACATTTGTCATGGGGACAGATGTCAGCTATGAATGTCCACACAACAGCATCACCACCTTAATGTAGTCATGAATAAAGTGCAGCAAAGCAGTGGCAGGCATGCTTAAAGCTTCAATTTTCAGGTGCCTTAGAAGCAGGGCTATAAATTAATCTGGTGTAATTAAAAATATTAAAGGTTTCACACAGTAAAAATTTGCTGTTGGCAACGTTGCCCACCCCTACCTTTTCATAATACTCAGTAGGGAGTAGGTCAATAGACACCAACTGTGTCCAGGCATTTTTACTTTTTAATATAATAATAGTCCTGTAAACCAGACAGAGTGAGGGTGAGAGTTGATTGTACATGAAAGAGGAGAAAGAGATGAGAGTCTAACATAACCCCATTGGAGATGTTGCTAATGGAAAGACACTACATACCATGAATTACTTCCATTCAAATTAAAGATGCGCTTTAACAATCACTTCAAAACATGTTTTATAAACATTGGAACACAGTTGTATCTATTTGGGATTTATGTAGCTAAATACACACTGGTTACAAAATGCTTGGAAAAACCTGAGCAAACACCACTGAAAATCCACAAACATAAATACTGAGGGCCTCATTTATGGGTTTTGTGCCATAGGGCAGCGCAGCAGGCCTTGCTGCTGCGCTGCCCTATGGCAAAAGAAAAGGCAGGAATGCGCCGTATCTATTAGATGTTCTTTTCACCAGTGCCCGCACTCTTGCACCGTGGTGCAAGGGTGTCTGCGTTGCCGGAATGATTATTTTTGTGCTGGAAGGGAAACCTCCATGCACAAAAACAATCACAAGTGGCTTTTTTCCCTTTCTATGTGTGCTGCAGGGGAGGCGTACGTTTTTGGCGCTGCTTCAGACTTACGATTTCTCTTAAATCTGGGGCAGTGTCAAAAAGCCATGGATGTTGCTAGGAACGCCCCCAGCAACACCCATGGAACGCCCTTTCACACAGTTTTCTGCGTGAAAAGGGCACATATTTATCAGGCTCCGAAAAGCCACGTAACATGGCTTTAAGTGGCCTTATAAATATGCTAGTGGCGCATTGCGCCACCGGAATGTCAAAAAAGCGATGTTCCAGCTGCGCAAAAGTGAAAACAGGTAGCCTAACTTTAGGATAGCCAGATTCCACAAGGAGCAACATACGTTTCCAAATCTGTACTTAGTGCAGAATATTTAATGCCCATCAAACACTCTGGAATTCAGATCTATCTCCGTCATATAATGTTTTGTCCCCCAATGGCCACTGATTTGTTTACGAACCACTGGGCATATTTAACATGAACCAGTATTTTTCTTCGGTTAGTACAATTTCTGTGAAAAATGTATTCCTTCTTGTTTTGGTGTTAAATATTTTTTATATTCTTAACGTAGTGTAGAGGGTTCTGATGCCTGTGGGCTAGGCCTGTCGTTCGAATAATTGAAAATCATAAATAAGCCTGTTGCGAAAATGTGTTTGTTGGCAGAACACTGCCTGCAATAGTAAAATAAAACCACAAAGCATCCCATTACGGAAAAACTTCATATATGAGCTAGTATTAGGGCTCCTCAAATGCTAGTTTTGTTTTTCTAAGACACGACCTCAGATTTAAAGCATACTTTAATGTAATGGCAAACCTTTTTACTATTGGAAAATAATATATATATATGGTAATATTTAGCTTTGGTAAAACAAACAAGGACAAATCCAAAAAGCACAGAACACTGTAATTTTGGCAAGGCTGACATGTTTTTAGGTCTGGCAGACAGCACACAGCGACCTTAAGTGATCAGCAAAAAAAGAGCTTTAAGGAGCAGTACAGCAAGAGGGGCTTTGACTCCACCCACATGTTGATTCTCTGGAGTACAGAATCGAATTGGGCAGAGGCTGTGATTCCGGTAAAAAACAATTCTGCGGCCCCGGTGCATCACTTTTTGTGAAACACCAGTGGCGTAAAAAATGCACCATGTTGCGCCCTATTTACAAAGAGTCGCATTCAAGCAGATGAGTCACTTTGTAAAGCCCTGCGCTACATTATTCCTGCGTCAGGTATAATGTATGCAGGGTGGGCATTCCCTCGCAAAAAGCCTTGTAGAAGTGGCACAGTGAAATCTATAAGATTTCACTGCGCAACTTCTAGGACGCCACTGCGTTAAAACCTTACGCCTGTCTCACAGCAGGCGTAAGACTGACGCAGGCCCTTTCACATGAGACTTGCCCCATATGAAAGGACACATTACTGGAGTTGCGTCTGTTTTCAGACACACCCCAACAATGCATCACTTTTTCACCTACAGATATGTCATTAATACTGATGTATCTGTAACTCCTTGTGACATGAAGCGCCGTTCATTAAATACGGTGCATCCATCATGCCGAATGGAGGGCAATCGTGAAAACTGCTGCAGCGATGCAACAGTTTTCATAAATGAGGCACTTTGTTTGTATCATATTTTCTCTGCATGGAAAAGTTTATGCTCAATATAGGACAACTGTGTTGGTTATAGTGAGAAGCTGATGATGGAGTTTACTAACAGTTTATATAACAAACATTGCCATAGCCAATAGGTCTCGCCTTCGTGACCTTATAAGTGTTTAGCCATGCAACACTTGATGTTGTTGCACCAAGAATATTGTGCTGGATAACTAAACACTTATAAGGTCCCAAAGGCGAGACCTATTGGCTATGCCAATGCTTGTTAGACCTTCTTAGAGATTCTCGTTGCTCAAATGGGTGTCATTTCTGATAATTGTAGGTTTCCCTCGTCTTCGGTGCTTGATTTTGCTCGTTAGAAAGTGTCACTTATAGTCGTTGAATGTCAATCGCAATTACAATGAAATTATGAAAATGTCACACATAAGCAATCTGAAACCGTGGCAGCTATGGGAGTCCCCTCACCCACCGCAGGAGGCGCACTCAAAGCACTGGGTGAGGCGAGGCTGCCCTGAGCCTGCGGGCGTTATTCACCAGTAATGCCCTTGTTGCATTGTGCACACATGAGGTGTAATCCTCCGACTCCTCACCCCAGGGTCGGACTGGCACAGAGGAAAGACCCGGGTCGTAAAAAAGGCTCTCTGGCCGGTCACAAAGCGCTACGACCAACATCGGTTTCACATTCATAAATTCATTCAGCCATACACGGACCCCATCGGAGGACAGACCAGTGCCGAGTATCCAATTACAGAGCGACTTTTCACATGAAAAGGAAGTGGAAAGGCTTAGATTTATACTTAACATCAGAAACAAACCTTGGCAACACTGAGCTTTAACCCTTAACCCTTCAATATCTTCCCACTTTTAGTGTCCCCGAATCTCTGACCTTGTGTGCTGAGCTCAGGGCGGCCTCTCTCCCACGGGTCAGAGAAGCGACGGTACATGCCCCCCCCTTCACTACCACCCGCCCCTCCTACCCCCACCTCTCCTGCACCGAAGCAAACACCACAAATAAAGAAGCGAAATATTGCACATTGTAATGCAAGAGTGTTTCTTGATTACATTCGTAATTTTAGAAACCAATGTAAATTATTACATAACATAAAATCAAAACAAAGAAATCTACAGTTGAAAAAGATACACAGTTTACGAACAAATTAAAACATCAAAATGGTACAATGAACTTCTTTCGTTTATTCAGAAGCGGAAGTTGTAGGAGAAATTCCACTAACAAAACACATTAAAATTGTTGTGTTTTCTGATGGCGAAAAGCCCTCTTCGTTATTAAACTAAACAATTTATAGAAAAGACCGATTATTTATAGAGCGACATCCCAATGAAATGATAATTACAATATTCGATCAAATAAACTGACCAGCGTCGACAAGGTGCTATTTAACGACAGGTTTTCTAGGCACTAGTAAACAAAGGCGTCGAACAGAACCACATGTGGTTCTGAAGTAATGCTGGCATCTGGGATGTAACTATGTTTTAAATATGTTATAATATATACTTAGGCCAACCTCCATAGGCACTATTACCACTATGTTTCGGCTCTTATGTACACAGCCTCGAACAGAGACACAAGGGCTGGGGTCTAACGCGCCGGAAGGGGATTTAGTTCACAATATAAGTAAACCGACCTCCCTAGGAGCTATTAAAAACATGTTTTTGACCCCTTTTAAAAACAAGGCTGGGCCATACACACGGGGCAGAGGTCCGAAGCTGCAGTTCTGGTTTGAAATTACATGTTATATATTGAATAACATCTGAAAACCAACCTCCTTCGGGCGCTGTAAGAAAACGTTTCCTACGCACTTATATAGGTAAGACTCGGACATACATACGGGGCTGGGGCCCGACTCTCCAGTTCTGGGTTCAACTACAACTTAAATATTCAATAATATAAGCACAGCAGCGTCTGTAAGGCGCTATAAAAAAATATTCAGGGCTCTTTTAAACACAAGTCTCGGACGGACATCCACGCTCCGGTTCTGGAGTTCAACGATAATTTAAATATTCAAGAATATAAACACAGCGACATCTGTACGGCGCTATAAAACAAGGCAGAGCAACGCGGTCCCGAAAGTGAAAGAGGACTGCGCTGCAGCCGATCTCTTGTCTTTATGGGGCCATATGTTTGAAACACATGGCCCCATAAAGATAAGAAAAGCCTTTAATACAAACGTAAAGCAACCAGGCCAGTCCAACTGGGACGGCTCTAAAAAAGAAAAGTTTATGTCACTAGACGCTCTTTTCCAATGGCTGGCGGATGCAAGCCAATGGAAAAGTGGGGCGGGGCTTAAAGCCCACTAGAGAAATCTACCCTAACTCATTAAATCTCGCCAGCAAGACTGCGCATGTCTGCGCAGTCTACGCCAAGCAAGACCTAAAAAGTTACAACAAAGGTAGTCAGCCTGACACAATTATTGTGAAAAAGATATGTTTGAGCCTTTAGGCATTTACGGGTGGATTGTCACTACACTGAAAGGTTGTACATGAGTATGGCGCTTTAGGAATTCTTTCAGATTACTGTAGTAGGCAAGGGTTTTGATGTTTGATGTTGGCAGCTCTCTGTAAAAAATACTGGCTAGAGAAGATTTACAATGTGATAATCCTTGCTAGACTCTCTTTCGGAGGGCTGTGTTGTATATTGTTTTATAACTGTAATTTTTTACATATTTGTAATATTATGACTGTATGCCTGATTACCCTAGTAGGCAACGGTTTTGGTGCTTGTTGAAAAAGCCTGAGGGTAGAAGATTTGCACTTTGATGTACCTTATTAACAGTTGCGCAAGAAGGTACTATGGGTTCTAAGGCAAGCAAAGAAACTGGGCCCTTTCCCCTTTGATTTGACAGTAAAAAGCAGTTATAGTTTGGGCATGGTAGGCCCGTCAAAACCCTTTGCTCAGTACCACTACATCAGCTGCCCTATTCATCGTTATACCCCTGTATGTTTACCTCTTTTTCCTGGGGACTTGTATATTGTTTTGCCACCAGCTATTTTCTACGTATTTGCAATTTTATGATTGTATGCCTGATGGTTGCCTTGTGAAAAAGCTTACATTCAATTCAGGGGCCAGAATTTGTTACGATGACAAGCTAATGGTAAAGGCAGTAGGCCAGATTGGTTCATTTATTATGAAAACATATATTAAATAGCCAGTAGGGCTTTGAGCTAGGATTTTTATTACACCATGCTAATCCCTGTAGATTAGTTGCATGGTATCTCACAGATTACCCTAGTCCGAAAGAGTTTTGGGGTTGATTATCCCCTGTGGGGGTAGAATATTTTCACTATCATAATATTTGCTTGACCTTCTCAGGAGGGCCTGACAGGTTTAGTTATTTGTCAAACACATATAATAAAGATAATTTAAACAAATAATAGACAGATATGAGTAGATAAACATGTATATAGGGGCCTTGGATCAGCTCTTTTCTGCCATTGGTCTGTTTGAGTAGCATACACATTCTCCTTCTGCTGTGCCTACAGCATGGTGCAATGGGTCAGCCCATGTTAGCCAATGGCTTCATTGCCCTGTGAGTGACAACATTAAGCCAGCTCACAAGGGCTTACTAATCAGTTTGTTTCAGTGCCAGACCTAGTAAGCTAATCTTTTAGTTTTCCATTTCTTACTTTTATAACTCCACATTTGTTTCATTCTTCTGCAACTTCACAGACAGTGCTGGCAGGCAGCTGCTTCCCATTAATTTAAACTGCAGAGTGACACATCCCACATGGCCACTGTTTTTAAACTGGTAAATCATCTTGGAGTTGTATTGTCTGTTGTTTATTTTTGTTTTACCATTCCAATATGCTGACATTTAAAAGCAATATGTCAGCCCTTTGGGACCGGTACAACAGTGATACACTGTGTGCAACACCACTGTATGCATGTATGTACAAGGTGAAAGGCAAAGACCAACTTAACATGGGATTGAAGGGTAGAAAGCTTATAATTAGGGCTCCCGGTTTTATGGTATTTATTTTTTGGGCATTTCCGTCTCTATTTATCCATATTTATTTTTTGCTAATTGTATCTGTATTTATCCATATTTATTTATGGTTTTGTGGAAAAATGAAGCTGAAATTAGTATATTTCCACATTTATTTAACCGGTAAATATGCACTCATACTAGAATGCCTACCATGTTTCAATGCTGTAAACACCTGCAAAAGATAAATCAGTGCACTTAAAGGGAAATATGCAAATTTCAATCTTGTCCATATCTACTTCTGTTACAGCCTCTTTACTAAAAGTCCTTTCATTTTTAGCCCCCTAACCTATCAATCCACACAGCCATTGGCCTGGCAGTCATGGCAGACAGTATTTAGAATTACTCAAAAAACAACCCAATTTCTGTTTTTATCCACAATTAAAAATAAATACAGACAAGAAAATAAATGTTTTCTGTCTATATTTATCTGTAAAAATCAATAAAACGGAAAAAAGGGAGCCTTACTTATAATTGAGAAAGTGCAACATGGCCTCCCAGTGCGATGTCTATTGAGCAGCCATCTCAGACTGGTGTTTGTAAAGTGTATTGGTGTTTTACAGCTCCAAGATGGTAAACATGCTGGTTCTAATCTTGGTGGCTGTTTTGGAAATATGATACACTATGTTGTACAAATATTGCAACAAGGTCGCTCGTTCCCATGGCTAATTAAATTTTTTATTGCAAGCATATGCCTGTCACATTAAGGTGGTGGCATGTTTTCTTTTTTCTGTTATTCTCCTAATTTGTGTTTTTTTACCTGCTTGTTAAGTTTGTGTGTTTCGTTTACATAGGTAAGTGGGTGAATGCAAGAATTAACCAGTGGGTGGATGAATGGATGCATGAGACAAGGTGAAGTAGGAGGACACTGATTGCCTGAACTCACCAGTGACTGAAGAGGTGCTTTCTTTTATAAGCTGAATGTATTGACAGTGCCCATGCTGGTTTCATTTGACATGAATTGAGAAATACCTCAGGGAAAGGCAAGGTTAAGCAATGTTTTTCTATTGCAGCTAACCATGTATAACGAAGCTTTGTTCTAGAACATGAAAAGAGGAGGTTTTTCTAGAGGGAATAATGAGCCTGGCATTGTTTGCCAGGAGGATCCTCTCTGACGTGCGCACTTAAAAAACAGATACAAAGGCACTTCACTGTAAATAGACAAAACAGCATAATGGCAGCAGCATTCAGTTACAACTGCTAATAATAGGTTATGCGCGCTTTCACTTTTAGAAAGGGTAACTGCCGCCCCACGCAGCACTCTCAGCATGCTGGAACTTGTTTAGTCCCTCCGCTCGAATATTGCGGTTGCAGTGTGGATTTGAAATCTTTTTTATAAGTTTCTTTAAGGTGCTCCGCCTCATGCTGCATTGTTTTCTTTTTGTTGTTACAGGTCATTTTTTAAAACATGTCAGGCAGCGTATGTGCACTTTATTTTTTCTTGTGAGAAACTCACTATAAGACAGAAAAAAGGAATGCCATTACATCTATGCTTCTTCGATTACAGGGCCGCCTTTGACCATGTAAACCGCAACAGATTGTGGGAAACACTGGCCAAATTGCGCATACCACAGCCACTGCTTAGCTTTCTAATCAATCTGCACACAGAAACTTGGATCCAAATAAAACTGGGAGATGGATCAACCTTGTAAAGATGGATACCAACAACAAAGGCACTCAAGCAAGGTTGTGTATTGGATCCGACCCTGTTTAATCGGTTCCTTGCAGATCTTGTTCCGTTACAAAACAGCAGCAACTTACATGCCCCAAGATTAGGGAATCTAGCACTACCATGCCTTCTTTATGCAGATGACTTAGTTCTAATTAGCCAGACGAAGGTGGGTCTACAGCATCTTCTTACCACCACACATGAATACTCAGAAACCAACAGCTTGAGTATCAACCTGGAGAAAACTAAGACTATGACAATCAAGAAGAATTTAAAGAAATCATCAGCCTGGTTCTGGGGGAACACACGTATTGTATCTTTTTCGGAATATAAATATTTAGGAGTGGTTATTGACAAAAGCGGCCACTTCGCTGCCCAGTGGGACTCAATTAGGAGGAAGGGTACAGCCCTGGTGGTTTCGCTAAGAAATCTTAACTCAAAATTGAGTGGCCCATCGCTCGTACCCTTAGCTCAAGTCATACGGGCAAAACATTTACAGACAATAGCTTATGGCAGCAAGGCACAGAGGGACAGGGACTCTAAAATATTGGACAGCACGGTTGCAACAGCGTACCGAATTATTTTTGGCTTACCAAAACACACCTCTCCTGCACAGATCAGGCTAGAGTTTGGTGTTCAAAGACAGACCCTGGCAAGACAAGGAGCATATATCATCTTCTGGGACAAGGTACGAAAATCTAGACTAGGAACTCTCAATCGGTACTTGTGGTTAGAGCTACATCAGCAAACATCATCACCGGCCACAAAATATTTTCAGACAAGTCTGACCACCCTGGGGCTAATTCAAATCTGGGAAACACTTACCGACCACTGTATATTCCAAATATTAGTATGGAAAGCACTAAAACTTCTATCATGGATCGAGGACAAAGCATCTCTATCAAAAAGGACTCACAGCTGGATGACTTTGAGCAACTACTCGACCCCCGCTGCTCAAAAATATCTAGCCCAGGGGTATGCAAAATCCATCAAAACTCAATTTTTAAAATACCAATTAGGCCTGTTACCCTGCATAAAGCACTTTTCACATTAGCTGAAGGTCCAAACTGACTCCACCTACGGTTCATGTGGTACAGCACAGGGGGACATGCAGCACCTACTCTGCGCCTGTAAGGAATTGACAAATGAAAGAAAACAACTTTTACAACCATTTTTTAACCAACGAGGCATTCGCACGTGGAGACAAGCTGTGTTAAACTGCCGCTTGGTGAAGTTCTTGAGGCAGGTGGGGAAAAAAATGCAGAGTTGCAGGAGGAAGGACTGGCACTAATACTACCCCCTACATAGTAACAACTTCATCCCAAATGTAAGGCATTTAACTTACATTCAGGAAACGTATCTCCTATTATAGATTGCAATGGAAAAAAACAATTACTTGTTGTTAGACCTGTCAGCCCTTTGGGTGGTCCCTCCTCATCATTATTTATTTTGTCCCACTTTTGCCTCAAACCCTGTTTGAATTTTTCCTTTTTGGGAACCACCAGACTTTTTAGTGTTGCTACAGATTCAGGGAGCCATTTTAGCTACCCCTGAAACTTCTGTCTGAGGGCCTGAAGCACAAAATGGTGGCCTCCTGTGACATCACCAGCATCCACTGGAACCTACCAGCACCTTCCAGAACCTTCCAGGAGATTCCAGAACTGTGTGACAGTTGGAAACCGTTTAGAATGTTGGGAGGATAAGAGAGGCAGTTGGCAGTTGGAGCTGGCAGTTGGCACCTGACTGGTGAAGAGGGAGGAGCACAACAGTGAAGGAGGAAGGAGTGAAGCAGCAGGGGTGGAAACTTGTGCCTGGAGTGGGGTCCATAAACCCACCCTTGATACTTGTCCCTACTGATGGATCCCAGCCTATAGCCCTGTGTGGGAAGAAGACAGAAGAAAACCATCCTAAGGACCTGGACAGCAGGAACAGGCCTTAGAACCAAGAAAGCAGCAAGATTCTGACCTGAGAACTGGTTTCCCTGGAGTCTGGCGTCGAGTAGCCGAAGACCTGGAGCCCGAGGTGGAGAAGCGGCGCTGACTGAGGTAGCAGACGTCGTACCCGGAGCCGCCTGAGGTCGTAAGAGGGCGCCGACGGAGGTCGAGAGGAATACCAAGGGTCGAGAAGGAAGTGAACCGAGGTCGAGTGAGCGGCGTCATCGGAAGGGTGAAGTCCGCCCTCCGGAGTCGTCGGAGACCGAGGTAGAGGAGCACCGGAGGTCGGGAGTGAGGATCGCACTCCGGAGTCGCCCGGAACCTGTGAGGAGGAACACCGGAGGTCGGGGGTGAGGATCGCACCCCGGAGTCGCCGGAAGTCGACAGTGAGGCCAGGCCGGCCGACGTCATCGGAGCCGAGAGCGCCATCGGACCGGAGCCGCCCGAAGTCGACTTCGTGAAGAGACTGCCCGACGCCGTCGAATCGGAGGTCGAGATCGAACCGAGGCCACCGACATCGGACCGGAACCGCCTGCCGGCGTCGTCAAAGAACTGACATTGTGCCGAGGCCGCCGAGACCGAACCGGAACCGCCTCACGGTGTCGACACGACTCCAGCGGCGTCGGAACATCAGAAAAGGGCAGTAAGTGGAGTAGAGGGCGCCTAAGGCCCTGTGGAGACCTGTGAGACTACTCTAAGGGGCTAGGGAGGTGCTGAAACCCACCTGACTGTGCCTGGGGTGAACTGGGACTAACCTAGAGAGGTTGTGTGGAGAAGGAAAGCCAGGGCATTGGTATTCCCCCCCTTTGATCTACCTCAGTTTAGGCCTCAGCCTTGCCTCAGCCAGGGAGTAGTACCCCTCAAGCCTACCACAACCCTACAAGCTGTGCCTGGGCCCAAATCAGCCCTTCAGAATTGAAGTGTCATCTGATTCATGAGTGTTGCTGTATACTTCTAATTATTTATTGGGGATACTGTATTTATTGAGTTTTTACCTATTTATTGCTGCACTATATTTATAGGTCCACAGGACTTGTTGGTGTACAGTATTTATTGGTACAGTATTTATTGGTACAGTATTTATTGGTACAGTATTTATTACCTCAAAGTATTTAGTTGTCTGTATATATTGCACTTGTATTTATGTCCTGTTATTTATGATCACCCCTATTTATTTCAGCAAACAGCAAATATTTATTTGACCTGCTCTATTTAAGAATTTGTATATTGTGATTGTTATTTATTTTTCCAATCAGCAACTAAGAGAAAAAGATAAAGAAAGTTATTTTCATAATTTTTACGGTGTAGAGTCGTTTTTGGAACGGATGCACGCATGGTTATTGTATGGGTATATTGTATGCTTAGCACTGCGCCTGTTTCCTGACCACTCGAGCCAAGCTACCACAGTGTGTTCGGGGAGTCCACCACCACCCTGCGGAGTGGGAGTGGGCGTTTCCAACATAAATTGGTGTTCAGTGGTGGGATAGAGCTGTGCCTACATATACTTAACAATAACTGTGGGTAGTCCATAGGCCTACACCGGGAGTTTTCTCACAGCGGCCTTCCTAATTGTGGGTTTTTGTTTTTTTCCAAATTTACTCTGGTGGTGGGAGGAGGTATTATTAAAGGTACCCCCCTGCATTGTTACTGCACAAAACCTGTCCTCTAACCTGAGTGGGCAAGATGGAGTTTGTTCTTGAAAATCTAGACACGTACGCTGTGGCCCAACTCAGGGAGTTTTGCCAGCGAGAGGGGGTGTACTGTCCCCCAGGAGCAAAGAAGGGTGCACTCCAAACCAGCTTAAGGGCTTGGGGGGAGGCACGCAGGGAAAGCAAGGCTGAGGAAGAAGACAGGGATGGAGAGCCTGACCCTGAGGGGGCTGAGATGTACCAACCTGAGGTGGGGAACCTGTCCGCAGGGCCCAGGACACTTTCTAGGAAGGGCAGCACTGTCTCTAGTGGGGGCTTATCCGAAGTGGAGTTAGCAGACCGGAGAGAGAAGAGACAGCTCACATGGGACTTAGCAAGGCTGGAAAAGGAGAAAGAGGAGCAGAGGATGGCCCATGAATTGCGACTGAAAGAAATAGATCTTCAGATTTTGAGAATCGGGGCACAACCTGTTCCTAATGGTGGCAGCCAAAACCAAGAGTCCACCAGGGAATCCAAACCTTACCTGCCAAAGGACATTGTAGCGAGCTATGGGGCGGGTGACGACATCGCCAAGTGGCTAGCGGCCTATGAGGTCTCATTGAGGGCCCATGGGGTTCCAGTGAAGTATTGGGGAGGGGGATTGTATAAGTACATGCCTCCCGCTGGTAGGGATGCTTTATTGGCCCTCGAAGAGGATGAGCAAACCCACTACCCCACCATGAAACTGGCGCTCATCAGAAAGTTTGGACTAACTCCGGAAAAGTACAGACAGAAGTTCAGGGGTAGTCACAAACTGGGCACACAGAATTGGGTGGACTTTCTGGACTATGCAAAGAAGGCACTGGAAGGTTGGATTCAAGGCAGTGAAGTAAGGAACTACGAGGAGCTGTTTGACCTAGTATTGAAGGAACACCTACTCGAGAAATGTTTCCCTGAACTGCGGCAACACCTGGTGGATAGCAAGCTGACCAGTCCCCGGAAGCTTGCTGAGGAGGCGGACATTTGGGCTAGTACCCGGGTGTCCACAAGGGGGACTGGAGGGGATACTCAAAAGGCCGGACAGGGCGCCCCCCAGAAGAAAGAGGGAGGGGAAAAGAAAAAGGAGTTCTCCAAAGGCCCCCAAAATAACTTCCAAGGGAAGGGAACAGGATTCACCTCTAAGGCTAACCCACCCAGAAACCCTAATCCTGGCCAGAGTCAGCAGCCAAGGGTTGTCCATTGCTATGAGTGCGGTGGCGTTGGACACTATAAAGGAGATCCGAAGTGTCAGAAACGATCACCCCCTCCCACTGGAGGAAAGCCCCCCGGAGTAGCTAGTGTAGTGCTCGGGGAGGAGATGCCCTTAACTAAGGGAAGGGAGTGGGCGGGAGTCACTTTAGTGTCCCTGGGAGAACGGGAGATGGTTCCTAAGATCCAGGTGCCCGCAAATACCGCAAAGTATGGGCAGTGGATCACCATCAACGGCCAAAGAGGGGAGGCTCTGAGAGACACAGGAGCCAGTATGACTATGGTGCGTAGCCAACTGGTGTCTCCAGAGCAGGTAATTCCCGATGTACTCCACCCAGCCGCGATGGCTGACGGCAGAACCGGCCACTATCCCGTGGCTGAGGTTCCCTTTGAGTGGGGGGGGGTTGCAGGTTCACTTCGAGTTGCCGTAAGCCCTGCCGTGCCAGTCGATTGTCTGCTGGGCAATGACATGGAGCACAACGCTTGGAAGGAGGTGGAATACCGGACTCATACCGAGATGCTGGGTACACCTGACTGGGCCTGTGTTAGCACAAGGTCCGTGACTACCCGAAGAGGGAGTTCATTCCGGCTGGAGCCTGGAACAAAGGCCCAGCCAGCTGCCAGTCAAGGGAAGAACCGAGGACAGGAGGAGCCTGCCTCGGCGTCTCCACCCCGTAGGACGGATAGGCCACCGGAGGTGGTGGGCCAGGAGTCTGCGGAGGGGGACGTTACCAACCTGGAGGACTTACCCATCCCGGCCGAGTGGCACGTGGAGGGAGGCCCGTCCAGGGAGGAATTCTGCCAGGGCCAGAGGGAGTGCCCTACCCTTGAGGGGCTGAGGCGACAGGCCGAAGCCCAGGCAGCAGGGAACGTTGAAGGGAACTACAGTGTTTACTGGGAGGATGGCCTCCTCTACAGTGAACCCAAGGCACCCCTACATGGATCGTCACGAGCCTTGGTAGTTCCTCAACGTTATCGAGCCTTCCTTTTAGAGTTGGCTCACGAGATACCATTGGCAGGACACCTGGGGCAAGACAAGACCTTCGCCCGTCTTGTCCCACACTTTTATTGGCCTCAGATGAAAGTGTCGTCCGATACCTACTGCCGGACATGTGTGTCTTGCCAAGCCAGTGGGAAAACAGGGGTGAAGCTGAAAGCTCCCCTGGAACCACTCCCTGTCGTTAGCACCCCCTTTGAAAGGGTGGGCATCGACATTGTGGGTCCATTAGATCCACCAACTACAGCTGGTCACAGGTTTATCCTGGTTCTGGTGGATCATGCCACACGGTACCCAGAGGCAATACCTCTGAGGACCATAACAGCACCTGTTGTGGCTAGGGCCCTGATGGGAATCTTTACCCGAGTGGGTTTTCCCAAGGAAGTTGTGTCCGACAGGGGGACCAACTTCATGTCAGCATATATGCGGGCAATGTGGAAGGAGTGTGGAGTGACCTACCGGTTCACAACTCCTTACCACCCCCAGACAAATGGTCTGGTGGAGAGGTTTAATAAAACCTTGAAAGGCATGATCAGAAGTCTGCCTGAAAGCCTGCGGAGGAAATGGGACGTCCTCCTACCCTGTTTACTCTTTTCTTACAGGGAAGTGCCACAGAAGGGAGTGGGCTTCAGCCCCTTCGAGCTTCTGTATGGGCACCCTGTACGCGGACCTCTTAACCTGGTGAGAGACGGATGGGAAAGAACTCCCAGAAAGCTCCCCCAGGATGTGGTGAGCTACATGCTGGCCTTCCGGAGCCAAATGGCTAAGTTGTGGAAGCAAGCTTCTGACAACTTGGAAGCCAGCCAAGCAGTAATGAAGGCGTGGTATGACCACAACGCTCACCCGGTGGAGTTGGAGCCTGGCCAGAAGGTGTGGGTGATCGAACCTGGAGAGCTTAGTGCCCTCCAGGATCGCTGGTCAGGACCCTTTGAGGTGTTGGAGAAGAAGGGTAAGGCTACCTACTTGGTGGACCTGAAGACCCCTCGTCAGCCCCTGCGGGTGCTGCATGCCAACCGCCTCAAACCCCACCACGAGAGGCCCGAAGTCATCTTGATGATGGTGACTGACGGAGGAGAGGACGTGGAAAGCGAGCCTCTCCCTGATCTGTTTGCGTCTCAAGAAAAGGATGGGTCGGTGGAGGGAGTGATTCTCTCCCCATCTCTAACTCCTGAACAGCAGGAGGACTGTCGCCAGGTCCTGGGGCAGTACTCTTCGTTGTTCTCCCTTGTCCCAGGTAGGACTCACCTGTGCGTCCATGACGTGGACACAGGAGACAGCCCACCTGTGAAGTCCAAGATCTACCGGATGTCAGACAAGGTGAAGGCCAGCATTCATAGTGAAGTCACTAAGATGCTGGAGCTAGGAGTGATTGAACCTTCTAGCAGCCCCTGGTCCAGTCCGGTGGTGTTAGTACCGAAAGCTGCACCACCGGGTGCCCAACCAGAACTGAGGTTCTGTGTGGACTACCGGGGACTGAATTCAGTGACAAAGACTGATGCACATCCGATCCCTAGGGCGGATGAATTAATTGACCGGCTGGGAGCTGCCCAATATCTAAGTACCTTTGACCTTACTTCGGGGTACTGGCAGATCTCTTTGACTGATGGAGCAAGGGAAAGGTCAGCCTTCTCCACGCCCAATGGCCACTACCAGTTCTGTGTGATGCCCTTTGGGCTCAAGAACGCACCTGCCACGTTTCAGCGCCTGGTAAACCAGATCCTCACCGGGATGGAGAGTTTCTCTGCTGCTTATCTGGATGACATAGCCGTCTTCAGTAACAGCTGGGAGGATCACTTGCGTCACCTGCAAGCTGTTCTCCAGGCCCTGAGACAAGCTGGATTAACGATCAAGGCCAGCAAGTGCCAGATCGGGCAGGGGTCGGTAGTGTACCTTGGACACTTGGTGGGTAGGGGAACGGTGCAGCCCCTCCAGGCGAAGATCGAGGCCATCATGGCCTGGGAACCCCCCAAGACACAGACTGAGGTCCGAGCATTTTTGGGCCTCACGGGATACTATCGCCGCTTCGTGAAGGGGTACGGTACCATCGTAGCCCCTCTCACGGAGCTCACGTCCAAGAAACAACCTCGACGGGTAGTCTGGACGGAGGCTTGTCAGCAAGCCTTTGAGAAATTGAAGAAAGCCATGTGCGAGGCCCCGGTCTTAAGGGCCCCAGACTTTTCCAAGAAGTTCATTGTCCAGACAGATGCATCAGAACATGGCATTGGGGCAGTGTTATCGCAACTCAACGAAGAGGGTCTGGATCAGCCCGTGGTCTTCCTATCCAGGAGACTACTTCCCAGGGAACAGAAGTGGAGTGCAATAGAGCGTGAAGCCTTTGCAGTGGTATGGGCTCTGAAGAAGTTGCGGCCATACCTGTTTGGCTCGCACTTCCTTGTTCAGACCGACCACAGACCCCTTCGTTGGCTGATGCAAATGAAGGGGGAGAATCCCAAGTTGTTGAGGTGGTCTATTTCCCTACAGGGGATGGACTTTCAGGTGGAACATCGGCCTGGAGTGGACCACGCCAATGCAGACGGTCTCTCAAGGTATTTCCGCCTTAGTGATGAGAACTCCCAAGGGGTTGGGTAGCTCTCCCCACTTTCAGCTGGGGGGGACGCGTGTTAGACCTGTCAGCCCTTTGGGTGGTCCCTCCTCATCATTATTTATTTTGTCCCACTTTTGCCTCAAACCCTGTTTGAATTTTTCCTTTTTGGGAACCACCAGACTTTTTAGTGTTGCTACAGATTCAGGGAGCCATTTTAGCTACCCCTGAAACTTCTGTCTGAGGGCCTGAAGCACAAAATGGTGGCCTCCTGTGACATCACCAGCATCCACTGGAACCTACCAGCACCTTCCAGAACCTTCCAGGAGATTCCAGAACTGTGTGACAGTTGGAAACCGTTTAGAATGTTGGGAGGATAAGAGAGGCAGTTGGCAGTTGGAGCTGGCAGTTGGCACCTGACTGGTGAAGAGGGAGGAGCACAACAGTGAAGGAGGAAGGAGTGAAGCAGCAGGGGTGGAAACTTGTGCCTGGAGTGGGGTCCATAAACCCACCCTTGATACTTGTCCCTACTGATGGATCCCAGCCTATAGCCCTGTGTGGGAAGAAGACAGAAGAAAACCATCCTAAGGACCTGGACAGCAGGAACAGGCCTTAGAACCAAGAAAGCAGCAAGATTCTGACCTGAGAACTGGTTTCCCTGGAGTCTGACGTCGAGTAGCCGAAGACCTGGAGCCCGAGGTGGAGAAGCGGCGCTGACTGAGGTAGCAGACGTCGTACCCGGAGCCGCCTGAGGTCGTAAGAGGGCGCCGACGGAGGTCGAGAGGAATACCAAGGGTCGAGAAGGAAGTGAACCGAGGTCGAGTGAGCGGCGTCATCGGAAGGGTGAAGTCCGCCCTCCGGAGTCGTCGGAGACCGAGGTAGAGGAGCACCGGAGGTCGGGAGTGAGGATCGCACTCCGGAGTCGCCCGGAACCTGTGAGGAGGAACACCGGAGGTCGGGGGTGAGGATCGCACCCCGGAGTCGCCGGAAGTCGACAGTGAGGCCAGGCCGGCCGACGTCATCGGAGCCGAGAGCGCCATCGGACCGGAGCCGCCCGAAGTCGACTTCGTGAAGAGACTGCCCGACGCCGTCGAATCGGAGGTCGAGATCGAACCGAGGCCACCGACATCGGACCGGAACCGCCTGCCGGCGTCGTCAAAGAACTGACATTGTGCCGAGGCCGCCGAGACCGAACCGGAACCGCCTCACGGTGTCGACACGACTCCAGCGGCGTCGGAACATCAGAAAAGGGCAGTAAGTGGAGTAGAGGGCGCCTAAGGCCCTGTGGAGACCTGTGAGACTACTCTAAGGGGCTAGGGAGGTGCTGAAACCCACCTGACTGTGCCTGGGGTGAACTGGGACTAACCTAGAGAGGTTGTGTGGAGAAGGAAAGCCAGGGCATTGGTATTCCCCCCCTTTGATCTACCTCAGTTTAGGCCTCAGCCTTGCCTCAGCCAGGGAGTAGTACCCCTCAAGCCTACCACAACCCTACAAGCTGTGCCTGGGCCCAAATCAGCCCTTCAGAATTGAAGTGTCATCTGATTCATGAGTGTTGCTGTATACTTCTAATTATTTATTGGGGATACTGTATTTATTGAGTTTTTACCTATTTATTGCTGCACTATATTTATAGGTCCACAGGACTTGTTGGTGTACAGTATTTATTGGTACAGTATTTATTGGTACAGTATTTATTACCTCAAAGTATTTAGTTGTCTGTATATATTGCACTTGTATTTATGTCCTGTTATTTATGATCACCCCTATTTATTTCAGCAAACAGCAAATATTTATTTGACCTGCTCTATTTAAGAATTTGTATATTGTGATTGTTATTTATTTTTCCAATCAGCAACTAAGAGAAAAAGATAAAGAAAGTTATTTTCATAATTTTTACGGTGTAGAGTCGTTTTTGGAACGGATGCACGCATGGTTATTGTATGGGTATATTGTATGCTTAGCACTGCGCCTGTTTCCTGACCACTCGAGCCAAGCTACCACAGTGTGTTCGGGGAGTCCACCACCACCCTGCGGAGTGGGAGTGGGCGTTTCCAACACTTGTTTTAACTAAATTCTTTTATTAATTTTTTCTTCCAATATAACTTTTAAAGAAATTTTTAACTGACGCATTTGTAGCAATGGTTTTAATTAACTATGCTAATAAAAATGAACTGAAACACTACTTATCACTTTCTCTTGCCTCCAAAACAAACATGCTCCGCTGACAGCATTTTTTTTACACCTTGCACTAAGGTTTAATTTTTTATTATCAACGAGGAGAGCCAATGCCGAGACCCCACCCACACCCTGTTGCCAATGTGCATGAAGGAGGTGGAGGCAAGAGACTATCGCAACCACAAGGAGATGATGGACAGAGCGCTGAAACTTTTCAGACACTCACCCCCAGCCACAGATCTGGGTTGAATCCATCATCGTTCTTTAGTTCACTTCACCACCCCAGTTCAGGCCCAACCATATGCAAATCAGTCTTGACCCCGCCCTGTTCCTCATGGAAACATTCCAGCCCGAACTGCCAAGCCAGGTCTTCTCTGGACCGGAAACAAGCACCTTGGGGCCGGTTTCTGCAGCTCTCCACTCTCACTCGCTAGCATCAGCTTCTGCGCTCCTCCTCCTCCAGCTTATATGCTCCGGAGCAAAAACACTGACCAGGAAAGCGGACCAGCACTTCCCCACCCCTTACCTGGTGAAGCCCTGACTCCAGAGCATGAGTAAGAAGAGTCCCCTACAACCAGAAAGATTGCGATCTTCCTCATCCGGTACCCCTACAGCACCAGCCCAGGTAAGCATGCTATAGGCAGCTGCCTTAAAGTAACTACAATGTGCCCTGCAAGAATGGTGCACAAAGAGCCAGAGACCGCATTTCCTTCAGCCTTGCTGGAGGAGCCATGTTCCGCCGAATACAAACACAGTGCAGGGCGCCTCGCCGGCTGCTTAATAATCATTATCAGCAGGAGTGCAGCGAGTGGTTTGCAGACTACTTCTTGCACAATACGTCCAGTGCAGCATCTTACCCCATTACTCTTTCTCTGTGTTCTCCCAACAGCCTGTGTTCCTTCCCCCACCTGTGCCCCATATTGTTTCACCCACCCGCCCACTGTGAGTCCTCACAACCCCCACTTCCTGTAGCCCTCCCCTCCACTGCTGCTTTTTTCTATTCTTTTTGTGTACCAGCCCAACTCACACAGGCAAACAAAGTCTATTTTGAAACAAGCATTTGCAATGCAATAGGTCTAACATTTGCAAGAATTTTAGCCATTGGCATTGTAAATGACAATGGCTTTTATTTATATGTTGTTTTTAAAAAAAGAGAGAGAAATAAAAGGCATTGTCAATTGCTTAAACTCTCGCAAATGCATGTTTAGGTAAATCCTTCTAGACAGCACATGCACTGTTGATTGCAAGGCACATTGTGACTTATCAACAACATACCTGAGCATGAAGCCCGCCCATTGCCTACCCTTGGTTGGCTTTCCTTTCAAATCTCATTTGCCTGCTTTTTGTTTGTGTCCCAGCTTGACACTTTTGTGTGTCCCTGACATGGAGCATTTACTCATGCGTCTCTTTTGATTAGCTGCCTTTGTGACATCCACTGCGTGCTTTTCAAGAACTTCTTTTTTCATTTCGGTTAAGGATTCCATGAGAGTGTGTGTGTTTTGAGATGTCTCCTTTGTGTACTTCTCCACCCCTGCACGTGGTACTGCTCTGTCTCATATCTGATCCCCCTCTTCCAAGTTCTGCTCGCCCATGCGCTTTTCCCTATTGCTTCTCCCACTGTCCATGTTGCTCCTCCCACCCACACCATTCTCCTCGCTAACCTCTAGCTGTTTCCACCACCAGCAACCTCTGTGTTGCTCCCTTCAACCCCTGTGTGGCTTTTGCCCCCTCCTGCTCTCCCCATGTTGCTTCCATGCCCCCTTCCCCTGTGTTATTTCCACATGTCCCTTCGCCCTCCCCATGTTGCTTCCACTCCACCCTCCCGCTTTCAAAAACAAAAGTGTGAGTTGGATTTTCTTTTTGGGTACCAATCCAAATCGGATCAGTAACTAAAAATAAAATCAAAAGCACCTGCATGATTTTTTAAAAAAATCTTTAGCCGTGCTGTATAGCGTGCTTGCATGCAATTGGCAAAGCCATTTGGGCTTGAAGCGGGGACTATTAGCTTTGACAATGCTTACTCTTCTTTGCTTGTTGCTTGAATCTATTTGGGACCAGTTTCTTTTTTTCATATTGGAAGGGCCTGCTCGTGGAGGGACTAGGCAGTGCTTAATTTGAGCTTATGGTGGTGAGTGGGGCCAACGGGCACTCATTTGTAGGGGCTGTCACCTGTTCTTTCTCATCAGGATTTGTCCCAGATTAAGAGAGAATGAAAAAACTCAAAAGGGGGGAAGAAGGAGGAAGACAAAGAAAGAAAAACAGTGACAAAGAAAGGAAGATGGGGGGGGGGGGAGAACCTGAAGATTAAGATAAAGGGGCAAGATTGCGATTAGAGGCTGGAGGATGAACTAAGACTAATCCTCCCTGCCATTCAACACCCCTGACATTCGATAACGCTGACTGGGAGTTTTTGAGCAAAACTTTGGAACCCAGTATTTATTCTTTTACAAATTAGGCCTGGGGCTTAGCAGAGCTCCAGGCAGGAAAGTTGGTGGTTTGCATATCAAACAATTAGAGTTTTGAATTTAGCGTGCAGATCGGATATGGTTCTATTGCAATTAGGAGGAAGGTAACCAGAAAGCATTGATACAGAGGTGTTTTGCTAGTAGAGCTGCCACCTGCCCGTTTTTACTGGCATGAGCAGTATTTTAATGTCCAATCTGGGACAAAAATTAGGAAAATCACCTTAAGCTAGTTTTTTCCCCTTGTCAGAATATTCTTAAAACAGCAATTATAAGTAGAAGGCGCTTTAAAATGTGTTCTAGAGCTGCCTGAATTAATGATATCTGACTGATAATTAAAGTAAACAAAGACAGAAACTCCAAGTTATGAATGAATATGGGCGATTTTATGTAAGGTCCTATTTAAGTATCATGTCCAGGATTTTACAAAATCTTAAAACGTGAACACATTGCTCATATATTTCTCTGGGAAAAATGGCAATCCTATGCTCTTGGGGGAGCTGCTTAATGCAAAGAGGAGGAGAAGCAGGAAGAGTTAGTCACCCTGCTCCTGGGCGGCTGAAGTGGATGGGGGCAGTTTGCAGTTATTAAACTCTTCTAGTGTATCAAAATGGAAGATTACTTTGATGCCAGAAATTGTGTGGTGCATTCCAAAATGGTTAAATCAATGGAGGTCTGTGTGGTTTTGAAGATTCCTAAAACAGGGAAATATAGCCTTGGAATCAGTCTAAGGTAGGGTGAGTTGTTTAGGTTCAGCGGTCCAGGTGGTACCTTTGTATTATGCCTGGTTAGAATATTTGTGTCTGTAATGCAATATGGCTGAGGTTGTGGTATTTCTAAGCATGGTGCACTACTTCAAATAAAATGAACAGCCTCTACAAGGTGCTCACCTTCGTGCGGCAATCCACATCACGGCTACTGCCATTACTCTGTGAAGCATCACTCCTTATGGGGTTTGTCCCTGTTGCTTGGATATTAATGTGCCTAGAATCGCCACAATCCATTAGAAGTTTTGTAAGGTGCCACTAGTCTAACACATACTTACTACTGGTGAAAAGTCTAGACTTCATGCTTTTTCATATATTTAGGACATTTTGGGTAATTCTTCTCTGGAGATCATTGAGATTCTCCTTGGTGTTAGTATCCTCGGCACTCAACTGCAGAAAAAGAATTGCTGTTCCTTGCATCATATTCAGCTTTTTCCAGCAATTGAGCGAAGAAGTTCTTACCTGTAAAAGGGCTTTGCACACCTGAAGATGGATGGAGAGTAGAAGGTCTAAGTCTTCATTTCCTGTTGTCATTTCTCTTGCTGCTGTTTTGAGGCTGCTGCCGAGAGACTGCAGAGACTCTCCATGGGAAGTGCTGTTGCTAAATGCATAAGATGGAGCAACAAAAAGCTTTCAATCAGCAGGCAAACTCTGCTACATAGAAAGATACTTGGTTGCAGTTGTTGAAACAAATTGTTATGGAGCTCAAGGTAGTGAACAGGACTGGTGAAAGCCTTTATGGCACATCGGGCAAAGGGATATTTTGCCCCACCAACCCTCCCCACACAAAGTAGCCCCTCCACACACAGTAGCATTCAGAGATTCTGCAGATCACAAGGAAGATGCTATACATTCAGCCAGCTGGACCACCATAAAGGATGTCCCTCAACTTCAGTCAGCAACAGAGATCACCTTCTTCATAAAAATGGCAAAATCCCACAAATCCCCACGCCAAAGCTGCGTAGGTAGGCAGGCATTCATTATTTCACTGTAAAGTACACTTAGTATCTCAAAGAATTGCACAATAAACTTTAAACACAATACCTAAAAGAGATTTCCCAAAACTCTCATTCTTGATAAACATTGCTAATACAGAAAGGAGACCAAAAAACAGATCAACTGGGTTTCTCTTACAATGCTGAGGGTTGATTTTAAATATTAACTAATAAGCCAAGGGTTTCCAAAAACTAAAAATGTCTTACAGCCAGAAGATTCACATCATGCCTTCCTTCTCCTTCAATGGCACTGTCACCATTGCTATTTACAATAATGGGAAGACAATGATACAAGCTTCAAACCGTGCTCTTAAAGCAATTGTCTGTAACGATCAATGTACCACATAAGCCCCTCTACTAAACACAACGTGAGAAGAAAACTACATATTCAAACTGCAGATTTACACCCTGCCAATTGGTAAATAGACCCTAAGGAAACAATTGCTAGGTCGACAAGGAAGAGAACCCTATCGCAAGGAAGATACCTCCAAGATCAAGAGATTCCACATGGTGGACATTAATTCAGTGAAACTTTTTTTTTAATTTGCCTAATTTGCACCCCTCCAGCAGACAAGAATACGTTCGTCGAACAGCTCACTGAATTCATCATGAACACAATGACCTCCTCAAACTAGAACACATTCTTAGGTGCCTCTGTCGTACACTGGGGGACTGAAAAATACTGTGCTAACTCACTATAATCCTCCTTCCTAGTCAACAACAACCTCAATCAATTGTGCATAACTCCTAATCATAAACAGGGAGACAGCCTAAATCTCATTAGCGCTCCTGATTGCAGTATACTAGTTAGACTTCTACCTGGTCCCTGATCCAAACACATTTCCAGAGGTCAACCAAGAAGACCCAAACAATGGACTAGAGACCTCAAAAACATTAGTCTGAATAATCTAGAATACAGGGTTTCCTCCTCTCCTTACACTGTGCCACTGGACCAAGAAATTAGTGTTTTTTCAGACCAAATTACCAACACTGTCTAATGTCGTAGAAAATGTAGCACGTATAAAAGTTAAAAAAAAATCTGCTCAATAGTAATTGAAAGACTTAAAAGAAGAAAGAAAGGATCTGAGAAGTTTAGAATACGGTTGGCATCGACATTTGCAAAAAGAAAACCTAGTAACATGAGAAAGGAATGGAAAAATTGCAATTATCCTATCACTTAAGCCACACTAACCTTCAAAACTCTAAAACTTCTTTATTGGTAAAGTCGAGTCTCTCACAAAGCAATCCAAAGAGGCCTCTTATTATAAACATCCACAAAATCCTACTACAACCTAGTGGAACTTCAGGAAAGTCTCACATCACAATTTGAAATCCTTAAATCGAGAGCCAAAACCAGATTAACCTTGCCCGTCTTGGAGCCTCTGAACTTTCACCTTCAAAGACATGTATGTATCAAGCCCTTTATATGGAAGAGATAAAAATATGTTTTGGTAATAAATTGAGCTTTCTGTTTAGGTATATTGTAAAATTTTAAAAATGTATGCACGAGTAAACCAATTTTGATTTGCCAACATAGCATCTGCCCTTGAAATACAACTGAAAGAAGTCTGCAAAACCTTGAACCCACTACATCGGGTGAAAACAATCTGTTTCGACATTTCAGGCAGCTGACATTCGTGAGAGAAAGAAAGCAGATTGTGCTAACATTTGAGAAGCTGCGATGTGTTAATGGAATCTGTGTTACCTCTTGCTGCATGTCCTGACGCTGCCAAACAAGGACATCTCATCAGCACTGAAGTCGCTGTTTAGAAAGTCGAAGCTCTCCAGGACAGTCTCCACCATCAGGCTTTCCATGGATGAATGTTTCCGGCTAGAAGCTCTTGGCTGTTGAGGAGAAAAAAAGCATAAATCCGCCCATCCAGACATGAACCACACCTGTATGTAACGCACTGCAACCATCAGAAGATATTTTCAACGGTCCCAGTCAGTTCTGATCACAGCAACTCCCTATGCCTCAGATTTCGTCACTTTGAGGTATTCCTAGTTAAAACTGGCTCCCGATTGGGTGTTATTATTTAGGCTAGGGAATAGTGGTGTGTGGTAGTATTTCCCACCTTCATTTCCCTCCAGATGTTATACTTTCACTGATTCATTGAACAAGAGTACCTAATTCAGCACTGAAGACACAGTGACGTAGCTAGACCTTTTGCCGTCCATGGTGGTCCCTGTTTTTCCCACCCGGCGGCTGTGGGTAAGAGTGGGGGTGCTGGCGATTCCTGTATTTGCCGCCCCGTGACGGCCGCAGGTAAGAGCGGAGGGGTGGAGGCTGCCCTCCCCGCCCCTCCTTGTTATGCCACTGCACAGACAGAACTCATTTTAAAAGGCAATTCAGCTTGATCCACGAAAATTTGGCTCAACATTTGTGTTTTTTTTTTTAGAGAGCTTGGTATCTTTTGATCAGCAGATTGTGTCAATTTTCAGCTGCAGTTTGGTGGTGGCTAATTAGTGGTGGATTGCTGAAGCTTTGTGTCTGTCCCTCTGTGGGTGTATGCCCACTCTCACACAAAACCATCACTAGCCAGCATATGTTCATTCACCAACACCACAAAGTTATAGAATTTGGGAAAACAGAAATGAAACACCGAATGTAGTAAGAATGCCAAGTATTACTTGGAGCTATATGCATTTCAAGTTAATTGAGAAAAAATTAGCATAGGGTTGCATGTGAACATTGTCGGTAGTTGGCTGGCATGTGCTGTATTTGCCAAATGAAGAGACTATTAGAAACGGGCATGTATTACTGCTTGGTTAATACCTTAGCAACATTCCACAAGGTGACAGAGAACACCATTTTACCTACAGAGTGCACCAAGCTTTGACATCCTGTTGACATCACATCTCAGTAGTCTGCAGTGTCTGAGTGGTGGCTTCATGCACCATCCTGTTAGGGTGTCCAGTGGTGCCCTGCACTCTCTGGTGGTGAGTGCCCCACACCTACACACAATATTTGTCTCCTCAATGGGAGTTGCAAATGGTATAATTACTAATTTAAAAAAATATATATATATTAGCCTGTTTTCTGATTTGAATTTTGTGTGTATGTTCATTTTCAAATGTGAAATATTAAGAGTATCCTGAAGCAGGAACAAATATATTGTTTGATTAATTTTTATCTCATTTCCCTTGTGTTTCTGAATATCGTTAAGTTGCCCACCTATAAAAAATAAATCTAAGCTATAGCTGAAGTCAGGAGACGTAATATGATTTGTAATGGTACAAAAAAAGACAAGAGGATTGGTGCAAATTCTCCCTTCCAACGCGTTATCGAGGAACAACATTATTTTGCACTTAAAGTTGTATAACATGATCTGTGCTTGATAGATTTTATACTTTAAATGTAATATGTTGGATGATGTGTCAAGCAATTGTAGCTCCTAAAATGGGCTTTTAGATTATTGATATTGATGGACAGTTTAATGGATCAATTTTCAAGTTGACTTCACTTTATGTGTAACATAATTTTTAGGACCAAATCGATATAAAATTAAGAATGCATACCTTTAATATGTCCTTAAAACATAAGATGTGTTGTGACAGCTCCTGAAGATCTGCTTGACCTTCGCTCTTCAGCTTGAGCAAGTCTAAGACCTCCTCAAAAAGTCTCCCAATCACATGTTGGCATCTAGGCAAGTGCTGTGTATTCCCACCAAGGTCCATGATTTTGTGAAGACTGGGTGTTAGGTTTCCGTGTATAAAACTCATGTGATCCGAGTCACGACCCGCTGTCTCGCTGAAATCCAGTTTAGTCGGCTTAATCGCTTGGTGACCTCCATATTGGATGGGTGTCTCTCGTAGGATATCCAGTGTCTTATGGCTTGACGTTTGCAAGTAGTCCTCTGTGATGCGATTCGGCCTAGGAAGCTCCTGCAATGAGTCGTACTGCAGCGTTGCGTCATCGCCATCCCTGCCAATTGTTGCTATCACTTTTTCATTAGTACTCACACACTCACTCTGATCTGTGAACGACTCATCTTGACTTTTCCTCTTGAAACGGACATCAAAGTCACTATCTGCCAAGTAGCTCAGGATACAAGATGCTTGCTCTTCACTCCCAGTTGAAGATAACGTGTTCTCCAGATCATTCGGCTGCTGTAATAGAGACTGAAATCAAGCCAGAACAGTTGGTTAAAGGCAAGGTACCAAGAGCATACACAGATCTAACAGGGAATAGAGTTGAATTTGCATAGACCCTCTACTGATTGCTAGTGTTTTTTTTTAACTGAGAAACTGATCTTCCAGGGTCAAACTTGCTATGCTGTATTGTGCTATTTCGACAGCTTAGATTGCTCTCTTGGTTGTATGCCAACTGAAGAGGTATTTGTGCATCTTAGAGGCCAGAGGTTGGAATCACAGCAGTACGGATTCTGCTCCTCATCCTCACACAGTTCAAAATGTGAGTAGAGATGAGAAGCTGAATAATAACGCCTATTATTTTTCAGTAATATGTAGTTCCAAGATAGTGCGTTTTGATTACCATTGTTGTTTAATGCACTCACAGCCACAGAACCGCTTGGAAGCAGGACCTCCTGTTTCCGAGCTGCTCGTTGTTTTCCAAGTTGAGTGGTAATTGCTGTGAGTGAATTAAATACATCACCTTTTGTTAAATTCCGGCAGGTCAAACTTGCAAAATTTAATGGACTTAAACAACAAGGTGTTCACTGTAATATGCAGATTTTGGTGTGTAAAGCACCAACATCCACGTGTTATTCCCTCAAAACTCGGAAGTTGTGCTATTTACTGCACCTTCTAATTTCCAGACCCCATGATTTTGGGGGTTATCAGGTACAATAAATAGATCCTACACCTCCAACACATTCAGAGCCAACACCTGAATGTCTCTGTTTAATGTCTCTTCACAGGTATGCACAAATTCGTGCTATCTCGCCCTCAGCTGCAATGTGAGATTAATTCTGATGACAGACTGGGATAGATTGTGAACAGCAACTTCTCAGAATATGAGCTGCCACTTACAAAAACAAATGAAGGACTTGCTTTTTAGATCCCTTTATTATTAACTGTCTTTTCCTGAAAATACACAATCGTTTGCAGATACAGTGATGTTTAAGACAGTAGGGTCCTGATTCTGAGTTTGCCGGAATCCAGGTGCTTTTTTATCACACCCGACAAATAAGGCCAGGGTGGGGAGGGTAGTGGGCGCACAAGTGGGCTCCCAATGTAAATCAAAAAAAGCAACACTAATCACTGCCGGGCAAACATCGGTGTCAAAAGTGAGTTCGTTTTTGGCCAGAGGGGAAATGTCCGCAACTCATCCTAGGGTTTGTTATTTAGCAGGTGCGATAAATAGTCTCTAGTGTAAATTTCTGGAAAATCCCTTGTAGGTTTTGGTGCTTGGAGCACCGAAATTCGCTTGATATTGTAAATATCAGACACTTTTCTCCTGTTAAATTCTGACTGGTTTGACCAGTCGGTAACGGCCGATTTTCGGTAAATATACCGTTACCGACCGGTATTTAGGCTTTTGATATGTAGGGGGATCATTTCTGTATTCGGTAATTTACCGAATCGGTAAAATTACCGAATCGGTAATTTTACCGATTCGGTAAATACCGAATACAGAAATGAGATGTAGGGGGAGTGTGTGGTGGGTGTGGGGATTCGTTATTTACCACCAACTGAAAGTTGGTGGTAAATGACGAATGTCTCAGTTAAGGCATTATTTGGCCCTTAGATGTGTGCAATGTGGCAGACACACATGCCCTCAGGGCATGTATGTGTGCCACATGTGCACACATGCAGGAATCAGGGGTGCAACAGGGTGTCAATGTGACACCCTGCCACCCTTGATTGAGCTCCCCCCATTACCGATTCGGTATTTACCGATTCGGTAATGGTAACTGGCTTCCCATTGATTCCTATGGGCCTCCTGGCCCATAGGAATCAATGAGATACAGGTTACCATTACCGAATCGGTAAATACCGATTCTAAAATACCGACACTTACCGAATCGGTATTTTTTTACCTACATTACATTTACCGATTCATAAATACCGAATCGGTAAAATTCGGTATTTAAGAATCGGTAAATGTAATTTACCTACATATGGCCCCTGGTAATTACCAGATGCAGTAAATGCCACTCAACTCCTAATTCCAACCCCCTGTGTAAACAGAGGTTTATGCAGTGTCAGAAAACACCGACCCACTCGTAATGATGGCCTATGTGTATTTACCGCACTGATTGAGTTTGCCAAAATGCTGGCCGTAAAAGTGGCTCACGTTAAACAGCTTAAAATATTTGCTTGCACCAAGACTGCTTATCATTGATTTCCACAACTTGGTGTCCACTTATAATATTCAATCAGCAGCAGGAAGATCTTTTGCAATAGCAGTAAAATACACCTCACTACATATACTTTATACCCAACAGTAATCGTCGTTCAGCTACATATCCAACTACAATTTTGTTCTTTTCTCTTTTGATTGTTGTCTCTTTGTTGTCCGTGGGTAAATATATATAGAAGATCCTTTTATTAGGTCTCGCCTGAGCCAGCGCATGCGCTGCTCTGGCGAGACATTTAGTAAGCTGCTTTTGGAAGTGCTTCCAAAGCGGCCACCAGCTTGCGGTCACGCGCTCAAGCACGCGCACCACACTCCGCCTCTGCTGCGCGCGAATCCCCTATTTTCTTTCACTTTTGCGCAAAGCTAATCGCGGCACCGGCACTTTACTTTTAACATTAAAAGTAAAGCGCCGGTGAAATAGAAATAAACATCTATTTCTTGTCAGTCATCATTTTTCATTCAGTTTCCAATGCTATTTAAACACAGTATCTTACTAGTCACAGCACTTTGGTAACTGTTGTGGTTCTTGAAGACATGTCTTAAGTACTCCGCCTTCCCTTTTGCTACTACTATTTTGACTTGCCTCAACTGGTGACTTGCTAGTTTGAACTTAAAAACCTGCCTGTATTCCCTCATGGATCACCACCAGGGCACAAGTCCTAAAAGAAGAAGTGGGGGGACACTCCAAGTTAGGTGGTGTCACCGGAAGTGACGTCACTCAGCTCAGGAGGTCGAAGACGGACTCACCTTGGTGATGAATGGCTGGAGGAGAAAGAGGCGACGTTGCTTTGAGAGGTGAGAACGGTGCACCTCTCTGGGAATACGCTTCACATTTATACTCCGTGCAGGAGCTTTGCTCAGCATTAACTCCACAGCCACAACCCGAATGTACATTTTCCGCTGGTGAGATAGAGCGAGATCCCCAAATAGAGTCAATGGGTCTTGGGAAATGGAGGTTATGGGGCAAATGGACAGCAGGCAGCTTATTTCCATGTCATTTAACCACCAATCCGAAGAAGACCAAGCATGCTGCCTTTCACACAGGTACCTTTTAGCTTGAGATAATGCTCCTATTAGAGCGCCGACAACGCACTTCCCAGCTGGATGTCTCCAGAGTAGAGAGGGGTGAAGGCCAGCCCTGTACTTGGAAGATCGCAGGGGGGACGGCGTCCACCCGGTAAAAACCCGGTAAAATAAGTGGGGGGACGCCGTCCACCCCGCGTGGTACCCCGACTCGAGCCCTGATCACCACCTACCATTACAATCTTCCTGGCCTCTCAATGCTTAAGACTTTGCCTTCCATACATACCTACAAAGCCTACCTTTTACACAGAAAGCTAAGTCTTTGCCTACTTTTTCAAGAATGTGACTGCTCCCCAACACACAGACAACACATACAGACTCAAACAGAGGACACACAACAACAAATGCACTCTCCGGCAGGTGGGTGGTGTAACTGCAAAAGTGTGTGCATACATAGATGGATTGAAGGAACGAAAAGATATTGCAGTTTGGTAACTATAATATATTTGGTGTCGATAATTTGACATGTTTTCTTAGCTGCAATGGCATGCCTTCATTGACATTTTTCTACCATTTGCAAATGTGCATATCAAATAACGAACTTTCTGCTGTCTCCATGGCCTGATTTTTGTACAGATAGGCACACCTAAAAGCCATGCAGCTGGTTTCAAATCTGCTCTCTACTGTAGGTGCATCCAGCAGTTCAAACAAAAAAATCTAATGCTAGCTAGCCTGAGTACTTTGGAAAAGTAAATACATAGGCCGCTTTTCTTTAAGTTGAACAGCGCTGAATTACGCACAGGCAAGTGCAGGAAATGCCTACTTCCATTTTAGGATTCTGGGGACAGAATTAAGTTATCTGACTGCAATGATATGAGCAAATGAATCGTGCCAAATCCAATGCCAGATTTCTAAGATAGCTACATTTATGTAAGTGTGGATATGCTAAAAATCTGGCATGGATCCGGCCCTCCAGGACTGACTTTTGAGAACCCTGCTATATATGTATAGGCTTTGCTACCAGAATAGCTTTATCTCAGAGCCAACGACTTGGGGGCATATGTATCAACCGAATTTTTAATCGCAAACGCTGCGATTTGCAAAAAACAGCGTTTGCGATTAAAAATTCGCAAAACGGGATGTATGAGGCAAATTCTCATCGCAAATTTAAGGAATCGCTAATTTAGCGATATCTTAATTTTGCGTAAGCATTTAAGAAATCGCAAATTGCGATTTCTTAAATGATATGTAACACGCACCACAGCATTGCGAATTATCCTTAAGAAATCGCAAATTACCACCAACTTCTAGTTGGTGGTAATTTGCGATTTCTGTTAAAAATGCACTTTTTGGAATTTTACAAAGTGCCACGTGGCGCACATACATGCCCTTAGGGCATGTATTTGCGCCATATGCACACACATGCTCATTTCAGGGGTGCAGCAGGGTGTCATCATGACACCCTTGCACCTTTGAAATTATTCTCAAATTGTGATTAGCAAATTGCGATTCGCTATTTGAGAATTACTTCCCATTCATTCCTATGGTTCTCCTGGCCCATAGAAATGAATGGGCAGGTATTCCTTAATTGCGATTTCGCAATTTGCTAATCGCAATTAAGGAATTTTAAGAAATCGCAAAAAGTTTGCAATTTTTTAAATACATCCCGTTTTGCAATTCTCAAATAGCGATTCTTTAAAAATCGCTATTTGAGAATCGCAAATGGTGATGTTGATACATATGCCCCTTGGTCAGCCCAAGGTTTCATTTCTAATAGACTTCCTCTTTGAAACATGATGCAAAAGTTCCCCGTGAACGCCTGAGGCTTTTTTCGCTTTTGCTTTTAGAAGGGCAAACTTTGACTCCATGTTAACTTTCCACTCGTTCAAGTGTTCGGCTACACCACAGCACTGTGGGAAAGACTCTATAAAAAGCTACCGAAATGCAGTGTTAATGAAGCATCAGACTTGCAACCGGTGAATTTACAGCTGAGAAAGGAGGCGGGCACAGAAGGTGACAAACTTATGACTGCCAGCTAAAGACAAATGTTGCCTGAAACGCTACAACTATAAAATCTGCAGAGCTTGCAGATGTGAGGTGACTAATGTGAGAAGATGAAAATATATTCACATTTATAGGTGCTTTTGTGCGCATTGAAAGGCTCCGTGTCTCTATTCTAATTGTTTTTTTGGGGAATGTGCTTTACAGGGCGTCGGACAAGCAGCTTGTCTTTTCATCCTTATTTAAAATTTTCAATTGAAAACCTTACGTATGTAGGTATAATGTTTACAAAAATATGTTTAGTTACGTACACAAGGTTTGCAATTTAAAAATGTAAATAGGAACCGAAAAGTCACGCAGCTTTTCAGATGCCCCTAAAACACATTCCTAAAAAAACGATTAGAAGAGAGACACTCAACCTTTCAACTGGCACCATTCATTTAGCCATTGAGCAACCTGGTTGTCACTATAGAAACAAGCATTGGCATAGCCAATAGGTCTCGAGACGCCTTTGGGATCTTATAAGTGTTTAGCCATGCAACAGTTGGTGTTGTTGCACCAAGGATATTGTGCTGCATAACTAAATACTTCTAAGGTCCCAAAAGCGAGACCTATTGGCTATGCCAATGCTTGTTTAACTAAGTTTGCTGCACTTTATTTTTGCTACAGGTCTGGTTCTTACATATGACTTTTGTAGAGTGATCACTTTGGCATTTGATTGCTCATAGATGATGGACTACTTGACATGTTTATTGCACTTTAAGTCTGAGACTGGATCGGTTTGTATACAGGACTTATGTAGACTGTTCACCTCCGTGTCACAGTATATATACAGGATGTATTTCTAGACAAATGCACTTCAGTTCTGATACACGATTTGCTTTTTATCATGTCTACGGCACGATTGGCCTTTTACCGTTCTTTGTAGCATTTATACAAATCAATTTTTATATATTATGAGTATATAACATAGGACATGTCTTGTTTTAACATTTTATTTTACCAACTGTGAACTTATTTGTTATGATTTTAATTAATGAAAACAATATAATTATACTGATACTGAAACACCCCACTATAAGTCAGAAGGATAGTCCAAATCAGGTAAGAGTTCTGTGATTTTATAATGGAAATTGGCTTTCAGCTTTGTTCTCTTTTGCTTTATACCAAAAAATGTCTGGTGTATACAGACTCGCTTCCTAACACACACATATGCACGGATGTGGTTTATAGTTTGTAGGGCTCTATGTCAGTACGTTTACACAGTTTTGTGTCCAAAGAGAATGAACCCTACTAGAGACATCTGCGAATCACAACCTTGCTGCTTCCAAACGTTTTCTACAAGTAGTTCTCTCTTACTTGAGACCTAGTGACAAACTGATTCTAAATTTTCAGGAGTAAGACACACTTGTTTATGGAAAGAAACTTTGTGAACCAGGTTCATTGTCTTTGAATGCTTGCATCTATATCCTTGATCGAGGTCGGATTTTACTTCAGCGAATATAGGCAAATCTACATTCTGTGTCAGGACTGAAGTTGAGCACTATGCTCCTTTAAAGCTATCCTATCACCGATGCAGTCATAGGGACAGTAAGTTTTATGTGAAGCTTCTTTAACTTTGAGACTTCGACCAGTTAGAAGTCCTGATAGCATTGATATCTATCCCCAGATAAAGCCTTGTCAATCACAGCCCCCTCTGGAAGAGCTCAGAATCTAAGTGTGAATTATACCTGTCTGCTGCATCATCCATTTGACCCAATTCTCCAGGAACAGGGAGCCATTGGAGCGAACATCTTCCTAATCGAAGTCAGCAGTTAGCCATTCGTTTTCGGACAGCAGCTGCTTCCAGATGTTTGTCTTGAAGACCAGACTATGGGTCATTAATATTAGGAGAAGGATTGGAGTAACAAATTACATTCCACATTTCCCTCCAGAGATGTCCATCCACTGCCTTAACCGTCAGATCCTTTTTATAGTTGAATAATTCTGTGAGCGGGATTGTGGCAAGGATGCCGACTGGACACACGGATGTACTAACCTATGGACATTCCATTTGCCCACCTGTAAAAATTTGTCAATAATACCTGATGATCCAACCTCCAGTTTGCTCAAATCTGTGCGGGTGCCTCCATTTATCTGCTACATTCTCCAAAGATGGGTACAGAGAAAATGATGGTGTGAAAACAATACCAGAAGTTCCTAGCTAGGTCAGCTAGCTCTCTTAGTTTGCACCTCCATAAGGTGATTGTGGATAACTTTATGGTGAAGAACTGTATGCTAAAGGTGTGGTCAGGTGTTGCTCTTTGACCAAACAATTGATGGCAGCAACTCTGACAGATGTTTTTTACCCCAATCCTTGTCTGCTGGTGTTCGATTCTAACTGTATCCACGACTCTGTTAAAGGCCTCTCTTCCATCCCAGGCTTTGATGCGGTTCAAATGCAGCTGCACAAAGTCCTCAAATCTAAAGAGTCACCTGCTCCATTTATGATGGTCTAATCAGAAAAACAGGTAGAGGGTAACCCATAGTCCTTTCTCCAAGCTTACTTATAAATACAACAGGAAAAGGCAGAAATAATAATACTTTCACTATTTATATTTTAAATGTAAGTTGCCCCATGTCGATATTAATTCTATGGCGGTTAATCTCTAAGGCACTCCCATATCTTGTGTATTCCTTTAGTTGTGCTCAATCAAATGAGTGATGCATTTATGTCAAAAGGAAATACAGGGGGGAAAAGTAATTGGCCCTCGAATCTCCTTGCATGGGACTCTTTGTGAAGTCCCACCGGCTTCACCTACAGATATTGTCACTCAGTCAAATTGCCTTAACAGTACATCACCCTAGTAAAAAACAAAACATCTTCATCAGTGAGATCATATATCTCCTAAGACTCTAAGCATTGGCATCCTATAAAAGCAAAAACGATGAAGATAACGCAAGCCTTTCTTGACAAATCTCTTCGACTGCCATGTCATAATGGGAAATCATATAAAGGAGGACTGTGACACAGTCTATCCAGGCAGACCTCTGATCTCCCTCTCAGTCTTCAGCTACATCTGTTACCTTTCATAGATCTACTAGAGATCACAGAGTGGACAACCTCCTGCCGCAGCCAGCATAGGCACATGGATCAAGAACATAAAAGAAACTCAACAAACACAACGTTCTTCCAAAGACACACACTCAATGGTATAGCATGCTATCCAGGTGGACAAGTACTTCTGCATCCCACATAGGAGTAGTAAGGTCTATGCATATACTATAATTCAAGGCAATACAATGCATCTACATGTGTATTGTTCTTGTAACAAACAATTCTACTATTTCAATTGAAGCATTTAATCTATGATCATTTAAATTATTATGAGCTTACCTTCACATGTAAAGAGTTTGAGTGAGCGTACATTTGGAGAACATTGGGGTACTGAATCGTAGCATCTATTCTACGGCTTCACTCAACTTATACAAGATTGTTTCCCCATCAATTTACATGCTTTATTTTGATAGTAAGGCAATAGCTGTTCTTTTTAAGAAAGATGTATTATTTACTTTTTCAATTTGCATTGGACCTAATGTCTCTGTACTGTTTTCATTTGGTCTTATTTTATGTTATTTTGAATGCTTTATTTCTATTTTTCTGCTAAAAAAGGAGGTCAAATTTGTGAATTGTCATGCTGGAACACATTCATTTGTCTAAGTTCATTTCAGACTTTCATTCACATTCATGCATGAGTGGCCATTAACAGATAGATTCAATCTCTACAATATTTCATACATTACCAATTTATAGTTACTGGTGGTTTTCTTAATACCCTCTTGTGAGGGAACTAGGCAGACAGTGCAATGAGAATATAGGTGTCTCCAGCTTCTTTTCCATCTCATTTGTCCTGCAAAGAACTTTTCCTTCGAGGAGTTTATGAAGAGAAAGACGAGGAGACCTGATTCCAGTTCCGACTACTATGCCGAGTCAATCTTGCGATCCTTCAGAGCAACATACAATTGACTGTTTAGGCACTCTTCCTCTCGCACATCTTTAGAGGCATCTGCTCCCCGGCTTTGCAACACTAAAAATCATCCTCTGTGCTGAAGCACTTCCAAACTTTAACCAAAGTAAATGTAACCACATATATCCGATTAAAAGGTTTCTGTGTAATATACAAGGCTGTTCACCCCAACAAGCCAGGCTATGTAATATGATCTATTCAAATCTTTGAAGAGCAGCTGCAAGCTGACAGACCTCTTACCACTCAGGAGTACTGTTGGTCTAGGTTTTAGAATGTTTCCCTTACTTGGTGATCTGTGCAATTTTACTTAAAAGAATTTCCACTTAGTAGCTGTAATCTGTGGGCAGCATGCTGAATATATTATGTATGGATGAATATTTTGCCATGCACACTGATTTTTTATACAAACTAAGTCAATACACTTTTACCCTTTAGGTACTATTATTAGCCAGTCATTTCTATCGCACAGTCAGAAAAATATCCGTCATGTAAGCACATTCATTGCTTAAAACCAATATTTGCCATGATTTTCTTTTAATTTTTGGAGCCATTTAAATTAGTAATATTTTGTTTAATTTACTACTTTTGGAGGTTTTGTTTATTTTTCAACAGTATAATAGTGAAACGCATTCAAAGTGTGCATCTAAGGCTGCTGAAGCCATGTAATCCTGTCCAGTGGTATTTCATGGTGGTGACGCAAATGCATCATTTTCGTTATACGCATTTACGGCAATGCAAACACAGGGAGAAATCAGCAAAGCACTTTCCAGAGATGATCTGTATTGTTAGAGAAGCATTTTCAACAAGAGGTCCTGTACAGATAACAGTAGAGGGTGTGGGAAATGGTTCAGTTGAATCAGATTACAGAAGGCTCAGAGAATGAGTGGACACGTGAAACTGACTATGCTACTCAGTACACTGTGTAGTTGAGGCATAACGCGTAAAAGTGATTTGTCCAAAACAGCACAATGTTCGCCACACACTGAAATAGAACCCAGGCTCATTGCTTCCAATATCAAGAACCTAGGCCTTCCTTCATTGAAAATGGGTAAATATGAGAGTCACAGGATTATAAATAGGACTTTCATACATATGCTGTTGTCATGGGACTCACAAAAACTCTTAAAGATTTTCACTCTGCAATATTCAAAGATTTCTATGTATGCGCCTGTTTCCCCTAAATCAACCGTTCCTGGTTGCCTGCGGACAGATAATTCACGATTTTAGGATTAGAAGGGCTGTTCATTTACTCATTGTACTTGTAGTGTTTTCTTTCATCAACTTACATCAGAGGAACATTCCATAAGCTAGTGAATTTTTCAAAGCTTGTTCTACCTTCCACAAATTTTAGAGTCAGATGACACTTTTTGCACACCCAAGGAAAGGAGTACAAAGTTTTACGTGACTTAAGTTACACACTTACATCTAAATTTGACTCCCAAAACCTCTTGCTGCGTAATAAGAGAAAAGTTAGCATATGTGCAAATGTAGCACCAATAATACACATAGGAGCTTACATTTTCTACTCGTTTAAGTACAACCATCATAACAAAACATTCCTCTTAATCCCACCTTTTCTAAAAATGAAAAAAAGGATAACATCTGTAAATCCATGCTTACAAGAAAATACTTCTCTCTGAAGCTCGGCGTATTAGGCGGGGTCCAATTGTACAGACAGGTTCTTCTTATTGTTGCAGTTGACTTGGTTGCACTGGAGCTACCAGAAGATACCAGCAGTTTTTCGTTGTCAAAGGGACTGGTTAAAAGAAAATCAAGGATGTACATTAGCAAATGCATAGTTTCTTAGTGTCGACTTGCTGTAAGTTGAAGTTTAACTTCGATTCTTCTAAAAAGTACATTAAGAATTATATAGAGAGTGAACTCATGTTGATTCCCCTTTATAACCATTGGCTTCCTCGTGTTTTTTTAATTGTTTGCCATTGCCTGGATGGGTTTGTGCCTCTAGGTTAAGGTACTTTGTGGATAGTTACATTCTCTTATTTGTGATCTCATTGGATTTTGGTCCTGAAGCTCAAGCAGCCCTTTTGTTAGACTTGAGACATTTTGTGAACTTGGATGTAATCGATTTGTTGATATAACACATTTTAGTGGCTGGGTTATGGATTTTTAGGTCTTGCAACATCGAGTTTTAGCAGCTTAAGCCTTCTGTTGTCAAAGACCTGTTGTCTCTAATACATTAAAATATACACAAATAGTTGGCTCTGGGTCAACCTCTTGCTCTTTTCTGGATGGCTTTCTTGTCTATCTCATTTCCATTTTTCTTATTCAATGGAGTATTCCTTCTCTATTATGTTCCGATTCGATGACTTGTGTCATTCCACTGCTTACCTTCAAGTAACTACTATTTTCTTTTCTCTTTTTTGCACTCAATGGGTGTGCATGTGTGATCTCCCTTGTGTACTGTTTATCCCCTCAAATCCTCCCCCTCTCAGTTTTGCTCCCACTCATCCGAAAGATATTTAACTGCTTCCCCAACATTACCTGTGAGGCTTTTATTTTTTTCAATAATTAACCCCCGCCCATTCCTCCTTTGCTCCTCTACACGCTGCTAAAGCCACGTGGTGACATTGACAAACTACTTCAGAGTTCCCTTGTCCCACCCCATCATGTTTTAAAAATAAATAAATGCTTCATTAACCTAGTTTCGGAGGATCAGCAGCTGCAATTTGCTGCTGAATCCCTCCTTTCTTTTTTATTTGCTTTCGCACATTATTTTAGCTTGCACCTCCGACATTTACATTTACCATCGTGAAACAGTAAAAGAAAACCATAAAACTGACTCTCTGTTATGACGCATGTATGCACATGCATGGTGATACATGTACGCACATACGTCATCACGCAGTGACTGCCGTAACATCAGGACACATAAGTAATGATGCATGAATGCATATATATCTATGCATTATGGTTTTTGCTAATACTGTTAAGCATTAACAGTGACCATTAGCAAAGCCAATAAGAGTGCATTGAGTGCAAAGTCTATACTGATTGGCTTTGCCATTATTTGTTGGTTTAGGAGGTGCTGGCTGTTTGGATGCCTTTATGCTTTACTTTGCTCTCATTATAAAAAGTTGTTAGATTTCCAGATGTTTACATAAATGCATGTGCACAAATAGGCTTTCTTAAAGATGCATTAAAAATATTAGTCCTGTGTTAAAAATACAATGCAATATTTTGCTGTGTGTCCCTTTTCAGTTCACCACTTACAACGTAAACTTTATATTCTGATTGCTTTTCACAGCAGTCTTTTTTGAGGGTAGGATTTAGCCCTGAAATTGCAGGTAGTCAAGGAAAAGAGCCCTTCTATTTTGTTGTAACCAATTGTTTTATTAAGGAATTTTCTTTCTAGAACAGCTAGTGCCATTATACACAAAGTCGCCCGAATGCTACTCCCCAAAAAAGCCAGACCTACCAACTTTGTCAAGGCTTGTTTTGATATAGTGATTAATATCTCGGTTTTGCTGTTTGTCCACATTGTAAGTACCACTTTTCCTCAATTAAGTCAGAAATTCCAAACAGGATTGGAACTCATGATCTGCAGATAACACCAGATATTGCCTATTATTTAGCCATCTTGCTGCCTATATAATATGTTTGATGGCTATATAATATGTTTGTTATTTTTGCTCCATAAGATGTTTTTGGTTTACAGTATGTGCATCACTAGGTAGAAGTTGCTTTGTGAGCTTGAACCATGACTGTTTTTTGCCTGGATTTCCTTATAAAAGATTCTTGCTTTGAACAATGAATTTGCAGCGTGGTTCAACGTACGTCATGTTAAGCATGAAGGAAGATGTTTGTATATATTTCTTGCACCTTGGGTGCTAGCTGTTTATCACTAGTAAGTGGAGTGTGCAGGCCATTAATTTAATTAAATAAACTCAGAGAAAGCCACTATTATCAGTACTAGTCTTCAGGCAACGCACACACACTAGCTTTCAGAATTTGTCATTACATCTCAGATCTACTGGAGAGGTTTACATATACACAGGCGCGGTGCGTCCATTGGGGCGTGGGGGCGTTGCTCCCCCGCCCCGCGCACCCGCCCGCGCCCGCAGCTCCCTCGGTGTCTCTGAACTTAGTTTACTTAAGTTAAGAGACGCCGAGGGTGGGGAGAACTGACAATGCATGTCAGTCAACATGACGTCGGACCGTGGGCGGTCCGGCGTCATGTTGACTGACATGCATTGTCAGACAAGCCAGGGAAAGGCAGCACAAGTGCGCATGAGTGGGCATGGAGAGTAATTTTTAGCCCGTGCCCAGTCATGCGTACTTGTGTTTTTACTGCCTTGCGCATGCCCATTAGGAGCCCCTCGGTCCTAATGGGCAGGTGGCGGGCGTAGCTGTGCCCTCAGCCAATCCTGGTGCTGCAGCAGTGCCAGGATTGGCTGAGGGGTTGCCACTCCAGTGCTGACGTCCGTGGTGTTCCGGTTTGAAGGGGGCAGAGGCGCCAACGCGGACCAGGAACAGAGGCGGTCAGGTAAGTTTTCCTTTTAATTTTCATTGTATTCTCCCGTTCGCCCCCCCGCGCGTGACCCCCCCAGCGACTGCTCACACGTTCGTTTGCATATTCTCCCGTGCGAGCCCCCCCCCACCCCCCACGCGTGACCCCCCCGCGACTGCTCACACGTTCGTTTGCTTCCTTTGCAATCATTTTACGCCCCGCCACTTTCAAATGTCACCAGCCGCCCCTGCATATACAACCAATGTAACCCTGAGGGAGGAGCCTCAAAATCTGGCAGACCCATCTGAACCACAACCTAGACCTCTCTCACAATTGTTTTGCGTAGCTGTGTCACTTATATATTTGTAAATACCATGTGTTTATCGAGATTAGTGGAAAGTTGCATTAACGCTTGTGGAAAATATGACTGATGGCGACCAAGAGGTGTTTCATGGGGAGAGACAGTGTTTTACTAGTGATTATGGGGATAACACCACAAAACATGTCAGAACTGTGGCTATTCACATATATTTTCAACGTATATTTCTACACAATTTGACCTCTTAAATTGTCCTAAAATAGCTTAAAGTAACTGTATAAAAAAAGTGTTTACCGGGCTGTTAAAAAAAATAGTTAAAGGGCCAGATTTATATATTGACGGATGGCTCACCATTCCGCTATGAGGATGGAGTAAATTACTCCATCTCCATGATGGAGAGACCACCTGTCAAATTTATAAAGGACTGCCAAGCAGGTGATCATTTATAATGCATTGGTAGGAACTACCGTCACAGAGGTTCCTGTCAATGCATCTCGCTGTTTGGTGCAGGGCTGCGTCAGCATGATGCAACCCTTTGCCAAACTGTTTTCTTTTTTCTTTTAAAAAAGAAAATACTGAAACAGGATTTTCTTTTTGAAAATAAAAAAAGTAATGCGCCCAATGGCCTGGGAAAGCATTGTTTTCTTTTTACTGTCTCTCATTGCCAGGGTTTATCAGGCAGTTACAGACAGTAAAATAAATGGCTACATGTCTCTCCATCTTGATTGCGTGGGCAGACACATAGCCATTTTTCCGGCTGCCCTACTCTGTCGGGTTGTTGGAAAGATTTGACTATGGCAGTGACAGAGTAGTCACCGGCGTAGCCAAACCTACGGTATGCCTGCAATTAAATCAAGAACGCAGACCATTATGTTGGCAGTGTGTATACTCCCGTCGCTGTTACAGCGGAGTATTCGCACCACCAAAATATAAATCGGGCCCAAAGTGCGTTTGGACCACACATGAATAGGCAGAAATTCTGTCAAAGTATAATCTGCTAGTTTCGGGTTAACACATGCACACAAGCCTATGATTTAAATACATGTGGTTTCAAAGTTTATGATTATCTGTGAATTTCTTATATTACAACACACATGCAAAGTTGGAAATGTTTGGAGAAAAAAACACTTTTCTCCACCATTATGCTAGCCTCGAGGAGGCAGTAGCTAAATAATAGATACGGCTTTGCATAAAAAAATCATTGGAGTTTCATATGAACGCCCAAGTGCCACCCATTGAATGCCCTGTTATCTTAAAGGGATACTTTCAACCACAAATCGGGATTTGTACTAGAAAGTACATTTCTGTTTGATACTTTGTGCTGGTTTGTGTCACTTTTGGTGACACTGCACTATAGTAAAAGCCTGATAAAACTAGCCCTAAGTTTGAAGCTAAATCTGTGTTCTCAGCTTTTTCATGAAAGACAACATAAGGAAGACAAAGCCAGTTTGCTTCATTTGTATTTGTTGTTACTACTAGGGGTGGGCGGAATTTGCGAAATCCACTTTCGCAAATTATCGCGAAAATGTTAAAAATTATCGCAAACACGCGGAAATATCGCGAAGATGCGGAAGTTTTTTTCCTGCATGTTCGCGAGATTTTCTGCATGGTTGCGGCTCGCCAACTTACCCATGTGGTTGCTCGCGGGCGCGGCCATCTTGTTTTCAGTTGTCTCGCGGTGCATGATCGCGAGAAGAAAGACGTGCTCGCGCGACGCATGACGTCACTGCGGGCGCGAACTGTCGCGAGACAGCGCAAATGGCTAAAAACAATACAACATCTCATGGAGAACGCAACCGGATCAAGAAAACTTGTCGGCGAACGCAGGGATTCAGGTAAGGCGATCGCGCACGCGCGAGAATGTATTATTTTACATCGCGAGCAAGAAACAAATTATCGCCAAGCTGCGGAATGCGGAAATTTTGACATTTTCGCGCTCTCCGCGGAACGCGAAAATGTCAAATTATCGCAATTTCCGCGAACGGAACGAAATTTTTCGCCCAGGCCTAGTTACTACCATAGTACTATTTTGTTCGAGAAAATGCTATTCACAAACCTACGGATGGGGATCTCTGCCTCGCCAAGCTTTTCTGTGCAGAGATCTCCAGTGTGACAGAGATCTCCACACTTGTGTGTAAACATTTTTGTTGTAAATATGAGAGGTACTGGAGGACTTGAGGTAAAATGGGGAATGCATACTACTAAACAGGAGGGGTTTAGGGATATTGAGGAGGGGTTTGGGAAGGACATGCTTTTAAAAACATACATCCACAAATTAACCTTCAAAAGTTACTTCAGCCTTGAAACTCTGAAAATAAGGTGTAAATGTACTCCAGCCTAGTCTTGGTTAAATCAAGCACTGATCCTGGACACTCACAGGTACTGCAGCACACTTCGATAAAATACAGTGGAGCCAGGGAAATAAAATAGGATCTCATAGAAACAAATACTTAATTAATTAACGTATAATGATAGCTACATTATATATACATAAATATATATATCTATATATCTATATATATTTATCCAAGGTGCCCCAAGCTTGAGGACGCCACTACATGGAGATAAAGTTCAACATGAGCTTTTATTAACCAAGACCAACTTGTTTCATCCAGAGTTAAAATCCTATGTCCCTGACGCGTTTCGATGCCACTGCCTCTTAATCAAAGGGAAAGCGATCAGTTTCACGGTTGCGCACCACAACTCTTTTATCCTGATTAGCATACTGCTCCCAGGTGAGTGATTGTTATATGTGTGTGTTGAAATGTTATTCAACTTTAAAAAATGTCAACTTTTTACCTTCTATTAGAAAATTAAAACTAATTCAACTCATATCATCTAGCAAAATTTACTACATAGTTAAAATAAAAAGATTAGGGTGTTTTTTTTTATTATTGTTTAAAAATATTCATGTCAATGTGCTGTAACTTTTTCTTTTATTTATGTAAGTTTAATAATCAATATTTAAAATAGTTTACATTTATAGTATACATTAAAGCATTTTTATATACTTTTTTAAAAAATGTTTAATAACTATCCCCTATGGGAGTTTTCCACCTAACAAAACACACTGTAAATCTATTTTTCACTATTTTCCTGCTTGTGCAATATGAAATGGAGTAAGCAACGATTGCTGTAGTCGACATTAGCAGGCCAAAAATGAAAGAAATGGATGGGAAAATAATTGCTTAACATATATGACACATTTATTACTTGCAAATCATATTAAGTGTGCTATAGGGATTGCAACCAGGAAATCATAGTCCATGAATAAGATTTTAAAAGTATTTTAACACTAATAAAAAACATGGCGGCGGTGTGTTGAGCCGCTGCGGTGCTCCACTCATGGGCTCCTGTCCAGCGTTTTTTTTTTCCTTTTGCCAAACATAGTCGTCCGCATGAATCGAAGTGAATTGTAGTCGGTCTGTTCTTTTTTGCTTTAGGTATCTCTCTTGAGGTTTTTGTATCTTCGGATACTGTGGATATTTTTATACCTTGGATTCTTTTGCGGAGCCCCATGTGTGTAGACGGGGCGGGTCTTGGCTCTTCTGAAGCAGCGGGTCGAGTTTCTTCGCTGCGTCTCCCACAGCCTTCTTTGATTTCTTCAGAGCCGCTGCGGGCTGTCACAGGCTTGCGGCGCTGGAGTCTAGCCGCCCTGGAGCTCCGACGGGGGCGAAGGACCCGCAACCTCATTCGAGATTCCCGCGGTGTAGCCAGCGCCCGCATTAATGTATTGAGCTGTGTGAGTGAGATCACTGGTGCAGTAACAGCGCAGGTAGGAGGTTCCAGGGGGGCTGACAACGCGGCTGTGGCCTGTCTCGAGCCTGTTGGTTGCGGAGCTCTAGCGGAAGATCCAGGGCAAGTAAAGGGCAAATGTGGATTAACTTGTAAGGGGACTAAGAAGAAAAAAAACATAGAAGCTGCAATAAGTGGAAACAACTCTGGTTTGGATCTAAATAAGGTGCCTAAGCAATTTCTTCCTGAGTTAAACTCGACGTGTCCATCGACCAAAAAAATAAAGTTTCATCTTTTTTGACTGGACAGGTTAAAGCCAAGAGAGTATATACAAACAAAACAGGCAGGGTCTCTAAACATCCTAAACCCATTAACAACGCTGGGTCAAAGATAACCCCGTCCCTTCGATCCTGTTTTAAAGTAGTTCCACAGGTTTTACATCTTACGGAGCAGTACCCTGGAATAGAGTATTCAGGAAACAAGCTGATTTCCATGGCATCATTAGACCCCAATGAGGTGACTCCCGTGAATTCTGCTATTATATCTGGCAGCATGTTAGCGGCTTTGGAAACTAGCACAGTCGCCACAGAAGGGACTACTTTGGGTGAAGTAGGTCAGACGGTAGGAGGAGGGGACGCAAGGGCAGATGGAGTTTTAAAAGCAGGTGTGTCTCCTAATTGCACCCCAGAAGATCCGGGGCCTTTGTATCCTCTTCCCCCTCCTACCTTAGATTCAGAACCATCACCTTTAGTGGTTCTTCCTAACTCCTTACTGGGGTCATCTGGTAGTGTGGCATTACAGCATGAAGTTTTGCAAGATTGCATGTCTGCTCTTTCTGGCCCTCTAGCCGAGGGTCATGATAGTGCATCATTAATTAACTCCCTAGGGTATGTTTACATCTTTGTCTGCAGACATTAAAAAGGGGTTCGAAACATCAGCAGCGAACCAGTCTGAAATAAGAAGCTTCTGCGAGTCCCTCAATAGTAAAATCAGCGGTCTGTCTACAAGAACAGAGGTATTGGAAAGTACTGTAACAGAACTGTCTCTGTATTTAGATGAAGCCAAGGCAGACATTGTTAAGCTTAAAAAAGAGGATCTCAGGCTGGCCGAGAGGATGGAGACATTAGAAAATCACGCTCGACGTAACAACCTCCGTATTTTGAATGTCCCGCTATATTTTGGATTGCTGGGTATCTTGAATGGGGATGGTGATGTTGATGGTGGGAGTTTTTTTTTGTTATGAGTGAGCTGAAGATTATCTCTTGGAATATTAATGGCCTGCACACTAGCCCTAGGAAAAATAAGATAATGCAATATCTTCGCAATTTTGATGCGCAGGTGATTATACTCCAGGAGACTCATTTGACGGAATGTGAGTTGCTCTCTGTGGTTAAAAAGAATAGATGGATCGGCCTTTGTGTAATGACCTCGCAAACAGCACACATTAGGGGTGTAGCAATTCTTTTTTAGAAATCTGTAAATGTGAGATTAGTTTCTAAGATGGTGGATTCAGGGGGTAGATGGGTTATCGTATCTGTAATCATAGCTGGATCTCCTATTACTATAGTAGGATACTATGGCCCTAATTGCGACGACCCTTCAGTCCTGAAAACTATCTTTTCTCACTTGCTTTTGTTCCCAGAGCCAACCATCATAGCAGGAGACTTTAATATTGTTTTAGATCCTATATTGGATAAGTCCCCGACTAATAGAGCTATAGTTTTGTCTAAAACCAGGTCCCTTTTGCTTGATAATATGAAACAGTTTGATTATGTAAACATCTGGAGGTTTAAATCTGGGCAACAAAGAGCTGTTTCATTTCGTAACTATAAGTACCATCATCAGTCGAGAATTGACTATTTCTTGATCAGTCAAAAATTGGTTAACTCGACGCAAACCATCTCTTATCTCCCATTTCATCTTTCGGACCACACTGCAGTTTATTTAGAATTGGGTGGCTTTTTTAAAAACCCCATGAGAAGCTGGACTTTTGATCGTTTTTTGCTTTAGTCGGTAGAGGTTATTGACTCTCTTAAAATTGAAATCCAGAATTTTATGGATAATAATATTGGTTCAGCCTCCCCTGAGTGGGTTTGGGATGCATTTAAAGCGTTCTTAAGGGGCCTGATAACGAACAAGGCCACATATAAGAAGAAGATCTATAGAGAATCAGTAGCCTCACAGGAAGCTGAGATGGTTAGAGTGCAAGCAGAAATAGTGTTACACCCAGATGTCCCTGCTAACACTCTACAGGAGTGGCAGAACAAGTTAGATATCCTGAGAGGGGAATTGGGTTCAGTTTTGAATTCACGGGTCCTTGAGAGGTGGGAGGTGAGCAAGTTAGCTCACTTCCAATATGGAGAGGGGGCAGGGAAGTTGTTAGCTTGGAAGGTAAGAACAGACCAGGTTAGAAATAATATAGATTCAGTTACTTCTGGGGGTGTAACATACTCTTACGATGAAGATATTAGAGGAGCATTCCGGGACTTCTTTAGCAACATATATCACAAAGACAAAGTTATTGAGGAAGTCCAAGTGGAAAACTGGTTGAAGGACATATCCCTTCCTGAATTGACGTCTGAACAGAGTATCTTTCTGGATCGTGAGATTTCGCAGGAAGAGGTTAGGCGTGCTATTTTAAACTGCAAGAAGGGTAAGGCAACTGGCCCAGACTGTTTGCCATCTGAAATCTATATTGCCCTGGAGACGATAATACTCCCTTTTCTTACAGCTTTGTTCAATCAAATTCTTCGGGAAGGTTTGTTGCCTCCCATTTCATGGAATAAAACTTCCATAACCCTCATATTGAAACCAGGAAAGCCAGCTACCTGTTGTGGCTCATATAGACCGATTTCCATCTTAAATTCTGACTACAAAATCTTTACGTCAATTTTGGCAGATAGGCTGGGAGCAGTAGTAACAGAGGTTTTACATCCAGATCAGAAGGGTTTTGTGAGGGGCCGACAGCTATATGAGTTGACATATGATCTTAAAGCAGCCATTGATATGGCAACTACAGAGTCTCTCCCACTGGCTCTACTTACATTGGATGCCACCAAGGCCTTCGATAGGGTGAATTGGGTGTACCTGTCGAGGGTCCTGGGTAGGTTTAACATCGGGGAGAGATTCCGGCGAGCTGTGAGACTCCTATATCAGAATCCTTCAGCTTCTTTGTTGGTAAACGGAGAATTGTCCATGCCATTTAACATTTCGCGTGGTACACGTCAGGGCTGCCCTCTTTCCCCCCTCCTATTCGATTTATATATTGAACCTTTCGCTCAACGGTTGAGAGATGAGCGTAATATTAAGCCCTTCACTTATGGGGGGTGGGGAAGGAAGGTAGCCCTCTACGCGGATGATATTCTCGTATTTTCCTCAGAGCTATATCCGGCTTTCCCTTCAGTGATTGCTTTGGCTCTTGATTTTGGTAAAATATCAGGTTATCAGATTAATGCCTCCAAAACTGACATCATGGTTTGGAATGATCCTGAGCCTGTGGCAGGGGCTCAGTTGAGCTCTAGTTTGCGGTATCTAGGCCTTAATATTGTTAAGGATATAAATAAAATTGCATCATTAAACTTTTCTAATGTTGCTAAGGAATGTCGAAGACTTATGAGATCCTGGTCTTCACTTCCTCTATCAATTTTGGGCTTAATAAAAATGTCTATTTTGCCAAAAATATATTTTTTGTTTAATACCATTCCCTTATTTTTTGAATCCTCTATGATAAATAAACTTCAGAGTGATTTTAGTTCTTTCATTTGGAATGACCATACACCCAGGATTGCCTGGAAAAAACTTAGGTGGCGTAGAGAGAAGGGGGGCTTAGCGGTGCCTGATATACAATTATATGCATGGGCATTTCAACTCTCCCATGTCAGGGTGCTGCTAAAACTGCCTACAAATTCTGGAATTGGATGTATGTTTGCAGCATTACTTAGTGGAGAGGGTGTGACCCAGCAGGGTTTTTTGTTTAAATTTGGAGATCTGAAACTTTTTTTAAAAAGTGAAATTGAAGGTGTTGCGAGACATGGCAAGAACATGGGGTAAACTTAGGTGTCCTTTAAAGATTGGTTATTTTACAAGTAGGTTACCACTGTGGAACTCACCGGGTAGCCCAGATTGGCTTTTGGATAGTCTTGCAATACCATTGAGAGAGGCAGGTTTGGAGCTCTGGGGGGGACTTATTTGTTGAAGGCTGTTTGCTTCCATGGGAGGCTCTGCTATCTAAAATAGGGCCGGGATTCTCTAGGTTTAAGTTCCTTCAGATTGCAAGTTGGGCACACTCACAGATTTCTGCTGGGGGTAGATGTGTGTTAGGAGGAGATAGAAATCTAGTCACGCAGCTATTGAATAAACCACCAGCCAGAAAGGAGGTCTCACTATGGTATGAACTACTTCTAGAAGAGATGGATGGCGAATTCCATCTGCCAGAGTTGTTGTGGGCTTCCACCATTACTAACCAGAACATTGAGAATTTGTGGTTTACATCTTTTAAGATCATGTGGGATATAGTGAAACCTGCTTGGCTTAGAAGAAACCATCTTTTAACCCTATATAGGGTCTACTATTCGCCACAGAAACTTTCAATATTTTCTAAGGACTCGTTAGTGGCATGCCCTAAATGTGGGTTGTTAGCTGCCTCAGATATACATATGTTCTTGGAGTGTTCCCTTCTGTCCCCCTATTGGAATGCGATAAGTCTATCACTCTCAACTGCTTTGGGTTTTGAAGTCCTGATAACCTCTCCTCTCGTAATTTTTGGAGTTTCACCTGAGGTTTGGGGTCCAGCGAAAAATCTTCTCGTCTACTGCATATTGTTGGCAAGAAGAAAAGTTTGTAGAAAATTGAAAGACCCGACTCCACCTACCTTGCTGGACTGGCGCACTTCAGTTTTACAAACCTCTAAAGTTGATTTAATAAGGGATGGTAATCTCAACAAGAGAAACGTTTGGCTTCTGTTGAACTGGGCGTAGGTCGGTGGGGTTTTTTTTTCTTCTTTTTTTCCCCACGGTACAATGATTAAGCTGCTTGGGGAACTCTATGTGCTGTATATCCATCAGGGCGTTCTCAATAATTGCAATGGGTATCTGATTACAGCAATATAACCCCTTTTTTCTTATTGGTTGTCTTGAGGAGGTGCTATGGAAATAATGAGACAATACTGAGATGCGATACCCTATAAATAGGTTGGCGACTCTACCAGTTTCTCTGTGATAGTATGTCTCTTTCTTCTTGCGCCTCCATATGGTAACCAAGGGCGAAAAATGAGGACCAAATAAAAAAAAGAAAAGAAAAAAAACCACTAAAAAAAATAAAAACAAGATGATTTTGGCTGCATATTAATGTTCACTTCTCATTTAATTTTTCTGTTTTCTAAACATCAAAATAGTTTTCCCTTTTGACAGTCAGATACAAGACTCTAGTTTTTAGTAAAGACCATATGAGCCAAACTTTGGTTTGGAGAAAATACTCTGGGGGTCATGTACTAATGTTTTGTGAACGTGCTTGTGTGGCACAGGGTGATAAAAAGCATTGAGGGGATTTGCTTACCATTATAAAAACCTATTGATATAGCACAAAATCGTGCAGCCCCACAGAAGCACCAATGCTGCCCTTAGTAAACATTCCTCCTTGAATCCTACAGTGTTCTGTAACAAGACACTTACACCACGTATATATATAATATACAATACTGCTCTGGAGACCACTTCTCAAACATAACTGGTACACAGAACAAAACAGGGATGGGTTTTATAACAAGAAACCTGCATAGGAACACTTGTTTTCTCCTGATTACCACACTGTATATTTTATACTAAAGATTGCACTGTTGGAGTTAGAAGGGATGGTGTACATAAAACGACATTCTGTTGTGTAGTTCCTATAAAACTATATAGGATCTGCGCGTTTCTGCAACATAAACTGCATAGCTGCCAAGGTTTCAGATTGCTATGTGTGACATTTTAATAATTTCAGTGTAATTATGAGTGACATTTCAACGAATATGAGTGACACTTTCCCACGAGCAAAAATCAAGCAATTAAACATAAAGGGAAACATATAAATGTCAGAAATTACACCCATTTGAGCAACAAGAAACTCTATGAAGTAAAGTCCACTAAGGAGGGGGGGTGCAAAAAGCGACAGTGAGCTGCTCTGCCAATCAATGTGCCCGTACTGAGCGGTGGCCTGAGTAAAAGCATCCATGAAAACTAAAAATAAGCCAAACATAAGCAAATGCTCGACTTACGATATGTGTAGAGAGAAGAGCCAGTATGGAAATCAGCATATTCAGGACAATGTCGGCAACTTAGCCGCCCAAAATACCATCCCTAATGCAAACAAAGTTATCCTCCAAACAAAGAGATAGTTAGCAAACTCGTCATAAACAACACAGGTGGAAACAATAATTTTAAAAATGCGGCGGAGTTAATCTAGAAACACGTGACTGCAAGCTGAGTCAAGAAATAAAAGAAATACGTGACTCTCTGCAGTTATACTGTGCTCATCCACCATGTTTACTACGTGAAAATGAGACCAAGCACCATGAAAGGAAAAGTGATGATCACAACAATTGTATAAAGCCCAAAATGCAGTGATTGCTGCCTAAATTAACAATGAATTATGACCTTAAACCTGATGATGCAGAACCCTCACAATCTCAATTCAAAATATAAATGATGAAAAGACTTTGGTAGTACGTCAGACACAAATGTTTAAATGCACCCTTTCGTTGAAAACAAAACGAAAAAGAAAAATGATATTGTGTGTGAAATCAATTTTTCGGATCAGACTGTGCGTGCGGATCCGCGGCGGCGCTGAGAGACGTGACAAGTACAATAAGCTAACTGTGTACAGTACTAAAGTCAGTCACTCACTGCTCTGCCTGGGGCACAGACCATTGGCCAAAGTAAGTACTGTAACACTTAGTTATTGAACTAGACGAGTTCAGACTGTTGTCTCTGCGTTGTCGTTCCGGTCCGTCCGGGGGGGGGGCGCGCTGCATGAGCCGCACACGGACCGTGGCCGCACAGCAGCTGCAGCACACTGCATGATGCACTCTGCAGCAGTCTTCTTCTCCAAGACACTGAGTGCAGACTCACTGACTAGCCCCCTGCCTGGCCACACTAGTTTGCGCCCGCGATCACCGATGCCTCAGATGCGCGGTGCGGGCGGCCTTCAGTGTCCACAGTCCTGTCGGTGAGTCAGTGACAGAAATTATTCAGTGACTCTCTCGTCCCGATCTGGCCTTGGCTCCCCGCCGGTCTGGCAACGTGAATGCCGGGGGGTTTATTGCAGCGCTGCACACCGCAGACAGACAGTCAGCAGTGCACCGACTCCACTTGTCGACTCAGATTGAGTCCCCTGCCGCTTCTGACCCACCTTACCTCACTTCCTCTTCCTCTGGACGTGATGAGGCACTATGGTCACATTCTATCCCGGGCCCCTCATGGTGTGCCGCAGCCAGTAGCAACCACTGAGGGCAGGCCCAGGCCCAGCGTCTAATTAGTGCCAAAGCCGCGCGGCACCACAGGAAATATGCAGCCAGGCACGACAGGAAGCCGCTGGCCTGGGCAGAACAATTGTAACATTGTAGCAGTCACTCTCAGCCACTCAAGCTGAGAGCAGACAATTAACTATTAACTTACTGAGACCAGCAGCTGCTGGCAGCACGTCTCGGAGCAGCACTGAGAGCCGGCACACAGGTGCCAGAGTTTCAGAGTGTGGCGTTAATGCGTGACAATGCATTTCAGTGCGGTGATGCGGAACACCACACTGAAATGCGTGAGCGTCACACCTGATGCGTGATACTTGGCATCCATGAAACTGTGGGATTGGTGTCCAGACTCATTCCAGACAGCCCCAGCGGATATGTTTGCCTGTATACCAGCTAGCTTACAGTGCCACTATGAACCCCTCTTACCAAGGAGAGAAGAGTTTCTAGCAACTATCGAACATAACAACCCTGTCCCATCAGGGATCATGGAAACAGAACAGTACTTTTCGCTCAGTCACTTGTCCTCACTTTGTCTTAGAGAGATACACAGAATACACGGTGGGGACGTTTCCAATAAGTATTTATTGAACCAGCGTCATTCTAGTGTAAAATAGGTGTGCTGAAACAACCATAAGACAGAAACAGATATAAACAAGTATGAGCACCAACAGAATATTGGATGGTAGATATCTACCATAGTGCTAAAACAATGAATATATGCAAGTATATAAATACTTGACCGTAACAATGTTTGCTCCTACGATGCGACCCTAGCTTGATGTACCTAAGTGTACCTAGCATGTATGTAGGTGTAGAGCCAAGAATCCCCCTAGGATGAGGCCAACCCCATTACCTGGTGTGAGAGAATGAAGGACCCCGTCTAGGTCTTGAGAAGGACACCCCGCGAGGGATGTCAGACCACTGCATGCTGGAGTGTCTGCGTGCAGGAACCTCAGCATCTCGCGTCAGTGTGTCAGCATCGAAGTCTTTCTCCTCTGCCTGACCCGGCAAAGATATGGTGTATATATACCCAAAACATACCCTCATGGGATTCTACCTTGCTGTGTCATGTCGGCCGAGGATGACGGAAGGCATGACCCTTATACATAGTTTTATGCAGAAGATGGTAGTCCTTCTGTGATTCTGAGAATCCTCATGCATAATTAATGAGGCTAGTTTTCAGGGATCATCGGTTTCTCTATTGGAGGTTAATATGCCTGCTGCAAAGAACGTGTACCACAAAGTGCATATTATGTAAATAGGTGAATAGGTTACTGCTTTTGTCTGAGAGATCCTTTGTTACTTACAGTTTATAGGTTATAATCCTAAAACATAGAAACGTGAGCTATTAACTGTCATCAAAGAGCTGCATGCAAACTGCAAGGGATAGATTAGAGCGTTATGATTTTTCCTCTGTCTTTCGCCTTCTGAATGAACCCCCCAACCATGGTGTTCCGTTTTAAATTCTTAGTTTGTGCTTCTCCAGACCAAGCACTCTTTAACTATCCTGCCTACAAGTATGGATGACATGTCACTCCTACACCTTATAGCCCTCTGTCTTAGGTAACATTTCCTATACACCGATTTACACACCTATAATTAATTGTCTCTGTGTAGTTTGTGTGATGTAAAGTGCCCTGTCATCCTACACTGGTATGAGTAACGGTGGTGCTATAAAACGAATTAAAAGCATCTGAGAGAGAGAGCGGATATGGAGACTTGAGGGGTACTGTTAAAGAATAGTAGTGAAGGAATCAGTGGCAGGTGTGGTCATGGGGGGAGGGGCACCAACAAACATTATCACACTGGGCACCACCAGCGCAAAAGCCGGCCTTGACAGCACACATCGAACATGGGTAAAGATTTATAGTTTGTCTACGCATAGTAGTTTGTACGGGAAGGCTCATTTCCAGTACAATATCTATGCTACACTCACACAGACACCTTTGCACTACAGCAGCATGATTGTGCACTAGTACTAGTGAGAGAGCAGGACAGTGACGTCCCTGTAGATATGGTGCTTTCCTGCTCTCTCCCTGTCATTCATCGCAGCATTGGGGGCTGCGCTGCGTTGTCTGACCGTTTTGTAAATCTGGGACTAAGTGTTTACCAGATGGCCTTCGTGAGTCAGAGTCCTCACTTATTCCAAAAGGTGTGATGAGAGGTCAGCCAGTAATGGAGCCTTCAAGCGCTAAGGCATGTTGCCTTGGGATGGACTCAGATTCTGCTGCATGTGTTTCTCTCCCCTAGGGGAAGAGACTGTCTGGATTTACTCTGCGTTGGTCAGCTGATGCTGGAGTTAAGTGGGTTCTTTAGACATAGTCTTTACAAAGTACCTACGCTCTTGGTTGGCAGCAAGTCATAATCTCTAGACTTTGCGGAGGCTCTTTCCAAGGCTGCTTCTTCTCACACCACAACACATGTAGTCCTTGGCAAACATACGTGAGGCTGACAGACATTTTGGAGAGTAAACAAAAACAGTAAGATATGGTCTCAGCTTGACTCTGTCCTACGCCTTGCTTGAAGAAAGCTGGACTCCAGGCTAGAGCTTATCCCTCCTGATCCAAAGTCATGCCTGCATAGTATAAAACAGGCTTCCTGGCACGTGCAGACACTCCAGGGGACCACTGTAGTCTCCCAGTTCTTAAAATAGTTTGTCCTACGTTGGAATCTTCTTGGACTGAAGCAGGTCTCTGGCAAAGCTCTCCCTGCAAGGTGCTTGTAGATCTTGTGATAGGAGATTGTGGTGAACAGTTTGGCATAGTATCAACAAATAATCAACTTTGATGGTGAGTTCTAACTAACCAGCAAGAAAGATGTGTTGTACCAAGTCACGTCTACAGCAGAATGGGCATGAGAAACACTAATGTGTATTGTCTAACTGCATAGAATGTCTCATGAGACACATCCAGCGACTCCAAGATGGCGGTCGATGAAAGTCTTTCTTGGAGACGTATTCGCTTGCCATTGCTGCTCCCCTGCTGTTAACTCCAAAGGTTCTCTCACCTGAGTGCCAGGGGTGTTAGCTCAACTCTAGACTCCTGTGTTTATGTCTGTTGAGTAGGTATATACTGACAATCGTTTGCAACCATACTATATCTTGCTGGGAGTAATTAGTTCCCACCTATGATAACAAAAGCCTTGCTTCTTGGCACAATCTAAAGACGATCTATATCCCATAATGCTTTCTATAATGGACCTAATTTACATAAATAACTTGGCTGAAAATACTGTACGTTTTTGATTTCACCAGGCTTGATTTTAGGAAAAGATGTTCACAAATCCCAAATAAGACTCATGAGTTTTAATAGTAATTTTACTTGTTCTCTAAATGTTCCATATTATTTTAGACTGCCATCAGACTTGGTGCTTCGATGAGAACCCACTACGAATGACATTACAAGGATCAAAATGGAACGTCAAGATGACTGGTGCTGGGCTAGCAAGTTGGCACCAAGTAGTCTTGGACTTCAAGCATCAGTTCAAAATTGAGAACAAACCCATAAAGTTGAACAATGGTAACTAAATTTGATATCATTTACCGGCAATGTCTCTGTCAGCTGTTCCCATCTGCATCCTTCACTTTGAGTGAGGGCACAAAGGCTGTGCACATTGTTCACATCGGCCTAAAAAAACTCTTTTTGGTGCCAAGGTGGTTCAAAGTGTGTTTTTTATTTTATCTTGTATATTATCTTTAAATGCCAGCTATTTATTTTGTCTGAAATTCGGGTTCCTTCTTAGATGGCAGTTTATTTTCCGTCTCTTTTTTAAAGCAATGGTTATAACGTTTTTAAGTGACATTGTAACATTGTAGCTGCCTAGGATTTGAATCCTTGGTTACTTGGTGACTTATTTGTAGCTCCTTCACAAATAATAATAATAAACTGCATAACACTATTGAAAGGCCTGCTATTTAAAAAAAACTTCATTAGTAAAATAGCTGCAGCAGAAGATTTTTATTAAAATGTAACATTTTTATTGAATGCGTGTGGCAGCTTCACCTGGGGAGAGGAGTTGGCCTAACGGCTAGGGCGCTCGACCTCGGACCTGGGGAACTGGGCTCGCGTCTCGGAAATGATGCCAAACATCCTGTGATTCTGGCCAAATCACTTAATCTCCCTGTGCCTAACAAAAAATGAATGTGTGTCCTCATGTAACATAACTGGTGCTATGTAAAGCGCTCTGATACCTGATTGGATTCGGGTCAAGTTCGCACTATATAAAACTCTGCAAAAAAAACCAAAAAAACTTAGATGGTGGCCTGTTCCAATTGTTTTTCTTTTTTGCTGCACACGTTGAAATAACAACAAAAAAAAGAACACCATGTACCGGCTTGCCAAGGTTAAACATATTGGCTTTCTCACATTCGATTCCACATTATTCAGTTAACTTAACTCCCTAAAACCAAACCTCTTAAAATACAGGAATGAAACAAGGAGGATAACAATGGACAACATCTAAGCAAAAAGATTACATTACCATCCTGATCCACATTCCTTCTACCATTAAGCACATTTTTTTTTCCTGAGTTTTATATAGCACATTTTTTTTTCTGAGTTTTATATAGCGCGAACTCGACCCGAAGATATCAGGTATCAGAGCACTTCACATGAGCACCAGTTGCATTACAGACTGACACATTTGTTTTTGTTAGGCACTGGGAGATTAAGCGATTTGCCAAAAAACACAGGATGTCGAGCGTCATTGCCGAGACTCGAACCTGGTTTCCCAATTTCGAGGTCGCCCGCCCTAGCTGTTAGACCACATCCTCTCCGCAAATATACAGTACTGAAGCACCTCCTCAGCCATGCACCCTTCCCTAGCAACTTTCTTTCATTTCCGGGGTATCCACAAACCCTTTAACGAGTAAAGGGAAGTAGAACTACATCACTTCCTGTTTTTCCCAAGCACTTACCCAACTTCCACCCCACCAGGGTGGGTGGGTGGCAATGTGAGTAATGGTGCAAGAAATGTGAATCAAATTAGTGTAACTAGGGGTAATGAAGATTAACAGTAAGTAATCCAAACATTTTAAAAATTCAAGTTTTGAGCTCTTCCCGAAAAGTTGGGGTTCTATAGTTGTGTGTGTTGCTCTTTGAACAAAGTATGTGAGAGTAAACGTTTACAGACCACTATCGGACATGTCTGTAAATGCTGGTCTGGGGTTGTGAGATCATACAAAGGGATTTGTGTTAAAGAAAGCGCAATTAAATGAGTGCTGTGTTTATAGCCAGGGCACAAGTCCTAAAAAAAGAAGTGGGGGGCGCTGACGTCACGACAGGTGGCTTGCACCATCAGACTCACTGCCTCCCCTCGCTCACCCTTTAGATGCGAATGCATCAGAGAAGCCAGCGCATGAGCAGCGTTTTGAATGAGCTCCGATCTCGCCCCAGAGAGGCCAAAGAGTGAATGTGTGTCTCTATTTGCTCCAGTTATCGAGCTCCCGGTAAAATAAGTGGGGGGACGCCGTCCACCTGTGTGGTACTCCGACTCGAGCCCTGTTTATAGCGCTGAGACGTAAATTAAACTACACAGCGCCACCGCAGGCTGTGTGCAGTTTCTCCTGTGTAAATAAACAGTGAACAAGCACTGGTGAGCAGAAATCTGCCTCCAGGTCATAATTTATTTGTTGCATTAGTCAGTTCATCACATGACGGCAACAATTTCCTGATATGTGCCATAAATAAAACTAATATGACTTGAGCAAACAGTGGGTCTGGACTCTAGAACCCCACGATAGCCCCCTGTTCACTGACACACATTTTGATTCAGCTTCTGGCTTTCCTCTGTGATGTCGCGGGCTGGCATCAAACACTGATGCAATATTTATGCCCGTTTGAATCACTGGAAAACCCTGTCTCGTGCCAGCGCCCTGAAGCCTGATTCCACGGGATTTCATTTCATTGCTGCTGAACCCCTTAGGATGACTTACCTGAGAGGCTGTGCGGGGTCCTTTTGGCATAGAAACCGGAGACACACTACCCAGCAATCATAAACACCAAGAAAGAAACCGTTATAACTTATATGGTGGTAAGAAAGCCAAGTAGGTTAAGCCTCACCCCTTCTATCTGAAGGGATCGGAGGGTTAAGACTTTGTATCCTGCGAGACAGACTCAACCTTTCATCCTTCACACGTCAGTGAGTAATGTAGAGTCAAATTGGGTAAGAGTGACATTTGTCCTTTACACCACTTAGAGAAGGTAGAATTGTGGAATAAGTAGCTTAATACAAAATAAATTGTTAGTATTTTTTAACTTCCTCATCAGTTTTATATTTATTTGTTTACATATGTATCACTTTGTCATGGTTGTAATTAACTGTATGACAAAATACATTTAAAAGATGGTAACTTTAGCCTCGAGGGCAGTCAGGAGGATTCACGTTTCCCTAGTCCACAACAGGAAGGGCTCAGAACTAGTGCCCGGTTTACACTGTTGTGAATCGTCTTCACACGAGTGTGGTGGAAAATGAGTGCAAAGAGATGGTTGAACTGAGGGTCTGGCTTTACAAGTGCTATTTCACTCACAAACACAGTCACTTACTAAGGCGTGCATCAAGATATGTTTTCAAATACGAGCAATTTTGCTTAGATATAATTTCGTATCAAAATACATTCTTTCTTGCTTGACTTGTCTATACTAATTTAATTTCTCATTGATCTGTGACGCCCATGAGTGATGCCACTTGAGCACTATGGGGCATATCAACAACAACCGGCGATAATTATCGCTCAGCGCTATTAGCGTGAGGATAATTATCGCCGGCTAGCGTGAATTTTTATCGCTGAGATAGCGTGCTATTAGCAACGCTTATCTCAATAGCGATAAAAATCCTAGCGCTAACAGGCTAACGTGAGATTATCGCTGGAAACCCAGCGATAATCTCATGTTAACTTGTTGATAGGGACAGGCAAACTTAGCCATGATATCCTCCTTCCATAGGATATCATGGCTAAGTCTGAAAATTAGCAGACGTAAAAAAGCAGCGTTAACCGCGGTTAGCGCTGCTTTTTTTGTCTCTAACAGGGTTAGCGACATTCTTGATAATAGGAGAAATGTCGCTTAGCGACATTTCTCCTATTATTTTACTCTGGAACGCCCCCTTTGCATCTCATTAGAGATGCAAGGGGAAGCGTAGAGTAAAAGGGTGCTAACATGCCAATTTGCGTGTTAGCACCCTGTTGTTGATAGGGTGCTAGTTTTATCTCTGCTTTTTTCACTTTTAAAGCCAAAAAAGCAGAGATAAAGCCCTTGTTGATATGCCCCTATGTCAAAAGCGGAAGTGATGTCAAAACTGTCAGACAAGGAAACTATCCATTGACAGAAAAAGGATGACAGGGACATCAACTGATAGCGAATTGGAGTTTTCAAGTACAGAAGCACAAAGGCATGGTTCCACATAGTTAATTTATTTATTAATTTTGGATTTGTGTCAAGCATTGGAAACATTATGTGGCGCATCAGGGGAATTACAAGGGAATGAGCCTGGAACAAACTGTTAGTTGAACCGAATCAGAAGTCAACATTCAGAGTCATTAATTAAGCACAGGCAGGAATGCCGCATAAGTCCAAATTGAATTTTGCAAGCTTGAATTATCTAGGTACGCATAAACAGCATTCTTCTGGCCCTTTTTGAAACAATTTTGTGCCACCAAAAGGTGATGTCCTAAGGCTGTTGTCTTCAGTTAGGCAACCGCCTGTCCTGAGTGCAGGACATGAGGTAAGACAGCAGTGGCGTAGCAAGGGGGGGGGCGGTCTGCCTTGGGCGTCACGAGATTTGGGGGCGACGGCTCCCCCCCCCTCTTACCTGCGGCCGCTGAGGATATCGCCAACACTCCCCTTACCCCCCTTACATACAGCCGCGGGCAGCAAATGCAGGGGCCGCCACGAGCAGCCATAGTTCTAGCCAGGGCTTTAAGTGGGCCGGGTCTCACCGGGTCTGAGCACCGGCAGTTTTTTAAGGGGGGCCTCGAAACGGGTCTCTATCGGGCTCTGCTTTGTGCCCTGACACAGGCAGCCCGTGTGTTTTTTTTCGTACTGCAGTGACGCCACTGCTCACTAGTGTAGAGTTACAGCATAACTTAATGCCAGGTGAGCGTTGTAAGGGAAGTGAAATCCTTTAAAGACAGTCATTTTCTCTCTGGATTTCCCTTCTCTTCTTTAATTGGAAGCTATTTCAATAATATTCAAGCCATAGTTCCTGCTTATTTATCTTATGCAATTAACAACCATTGACAAAGCCAACAGTCCTGACTTGTTGGAGGTATGATGTTACTAGTTGTATCATACATCTAGATGCAATGACAGAAACAGCAAAATACAAGTCGGGCGGCACACTATGCTAACCACAGATTTTTAGCTTGCGTGTTTTTAAGCCACGCCCTTAACTACATTGGCCAAACCCCTTTTAGAGACCCCCAAGTTTTTTCATCCCACTTAAAGCCCTGGTTCTAGCTATGCCACTGTAAGACAGTATTGTTCGGTTATGTTTTTTCCAAAACACTGGCATGGCTACCAGCAGGGCTTTAAGTGGGCCGGGTCTCACCGGTTCTGAGCACTGGCAGCTTTTTAAAGGGGGCGTCGAAACGGGTATCTATCGGGCTCTGTTTTGTGCCCTATCACAGGCGGTCCGTATTTTTTTCAGACTGCTGTGACAGCAGGCACATCGATGTGCGCTGCTCACACTGCTCACTTCTCACTAGAGGAGAAGTTACGGCATGACGTCATGCCAGGTGAGCGTTGTTGGGGAAGGGAAATCCTTTAAAGAGAGTCATTCTCTCTCTGGATTTCCTTTCTCTTTTTGAAATTCAGGAGCAGCAACATTGTCGTAGTGTCACCAGGGCTTTAAGTGGAAGCTTTTTCAATATTATGCACAAGCCATAGTTGCTGCTTATTTATCGTATGCAACTAAAAATCATTGACAAAGCCAATAGTCCTGACTTGTTGTAGTTATGATGTTACTTGTATCATATATCTGGATGCAATGACAGAAACAGCAAAATACAAGTATGCTAAGATTTTACGCTTATGTGTTTTAAGCCACGCCCCTGATTACAATGGCCATGCCTCTTTGTGAGACCCCCAGTTTTTTCATCCCACCCTGGCTACCAGCTTAATAGTGACATGAGGATAAGGGCTTGCCAAAATCAGAGTTGAGGAGCGTCAGGAGCCTTGCAAATAAGTTGGTGGGGACAAGACTTCTGATGCCCATTACAGGACGGATATACACAGTACTCACAGGACTGGATAGTGCATGTGTGATTTGAGGTGGAAGTGATAATTGTGTCACCAGGTTATAGCTTAATCAGAAGAGATGGAGTATTTGACTGTACAAAAATGTAAAAAGTGTGCTTTGAGTCTCAGATGTCCAGAAAGAGCATGCAAGACCAAAGAGTCTTGTATGTAAAGGGATAATACCCCAAATGCTTTATATTTACATGGCCATATGTGAAGGTGTTATTGAGTGGCCGCTCTCAGGTATCTGGCAACGAGGAGGGACGGAAAACATAGGAGAGGAATCCTGGGCTACAACCAAGGAGTGCCTTATGAGTGATGCACGGAATCTTGAACTGTACTCTTTCTTTAATGAGGAGGCGGTATGAAACGATCGCAGAATCACTAAAAGGGACATCATTTTCATAAGGTGAGGTTAGGCCTCAGGGCCATATCTAAGCAAGCTTTACGACAACCTAAGTAGCACTAGGACACCAGAGGTGGAGGCATCTACTTTCTAATTCAAGGTTTGACTGTAAGATTTATTCACTGTATGGGTGTGATGTGGTTTTCTCTGCCAACTGAAGGGATTTACTGATTGATGCATTAATTGCATCACAGAACACATGATTATCGACGATGTATGGTATGGTTCCTAACTGCGTATCTTTACAGTTTTTTTTAGGTATAATCGTTATCACACAAATAACATAAGACTAGTAAAATGCTTTCATACAGAGGAGCAATCAAATATAATGTATAATAATGATGAATGTTGTTAGATGTGTGATTCACCTAATGGCTTCTATGCTGAGCTCTTCTGTGGACGCCTTGGGATGAGCCATTGCCCTGCCACCTTGCTTGACAACAGATCACTAAGCGACCGAGCCTGCTCATAGGATACTCAATGCGGTCAGTCCGCAACAGATTAAAATCCATTCACTGGTCAATCTCGTTGGCAACCACCATAACCAGGCACAAAACGATATGACTGCGTCTCTCCCGTGAGGAAAGGGAGGAGGGCCATCTACACAGTACCAGTGGTGGCGGGCAGTGATCCTCAACCCTGGAGAGGCTTTAAGGGGACCGAGAGCGAACCCTGTGGGGCCCAAAAGTTTTTTTTTAAATTAGAAATTCACTTACCTGTGTTTTGCTCTCCTCCGTCCTTTTCTTCTTTCTTCTTGGATGGCGTCATTGCAACGGCACCTCGTGGAGCCTCAGGCAACCCGTTCCTGCAAATTCCGTCAATGCTCTCATGCTGCAGATGAGCTGCATGAGAGCAGGGCTAGGATTGGCTGGAGTGGGCTGCCTCGATGCCCCAGCAGGCACAGGAGGCCTGCGCCTGCTTTCTACCCAGCTGTCTGAGAGAGCTAGTTGGAGAGGTTTACACTGCGCAAGTCAGGTTGGCCGTCGCAAGACAGCCGGCAAAAGTGACATGCACAGTGAACCACTCCCCTGCTAAGTACCCCTTCTGACTCAGACGTCACCTGAGCGAGTGCAGCAAATGGCCTTTCCCTAGGGCTATATAACCCTTTGTGTGCCAAAGTTTTCACTTTCATGTAATATATGGGACGCAGGAGATAAAACAAAAACAAACCTTAAAGTCTGCTCTTCAGCCATACCCTATCAAAAATATCCCTTTTGCTGTGGTTTTACAGACAAGCTGGGACTGGTGAGGAGCAACAATGCAGGGAGGTTGTTATTTGAAGAGGGAAACAGCACAGAGAGCTAGAAAACACATCCACTCTCATGGACTGCTCATTAAAAAAGAAAAAAATAGTTCCCTAAACAGTGCAGTGAAAGGATATAAGTCAGCCTATCAAAAAGCTTGAAAAGAAGCTATGCTCCAGGGGGGAACCAACACTAGAAGATGATGGCAAGCCATCAAAAGAGAAACAATCAAATGAGAGTGATGATAAAGCCAACTAGTGGCAAGCAGTAGGCATGCTGTAAGCCCGCGGCTAGTTTAGAATATGTCTTTCGTAGACACCTTGGGGTGTCTAGTAAGTGACAGCTAATGTACCAAAATCATGTGACAGGCAATAAAAATACACCACAAAAAGGTTGTTGCCATGGACGAGCAATTTTTTATTTTCAAAAAATCTGTATCAACTTTCCATGTTTTGATCAACTTTACATACATAGGCAATCACTTTGAAAAGCAGCAATGCATGATGTGCCGAAATAGTAGTACAGCTTTTTTTCGGATGAAATTGGCGGCGAAAACTCTCCGTGACAAAATTGGTCTCAAGAAATGCAGTCATTTTAAAAGATCGTAAATCCTACTTGCTACAAATAAATATAACTTAATTTGAGCACGAATTGTGGAATGTTGAAAGTCACTCTGACAACAAGAATGCTATTTCTAGGTGGAAGTTCAATGTGTCACGTCACGGCACGCAAGAAACATTTTTTTGGGGGGGGAAAGTTGTGCAAGCACGAGATGCCTAATTGACAGCGTGCTCTTACCGTGTGAACGGAAACATAACATTTTGCAATCCCGAATGTGTAAGAATGTACGGAGTGAGCGCTCGGAGAAGAGACGTCTCGCGGAATGACAGATGAGAACAGCATGGGGGAAATTCTCCTGTTAACTTAAAAACGGCTCTTGGGATGGCTTCACGGTGGAGGAATGCGCCTTCCCCGTATCATTTCATTCTATCTGACTTGAACCCGCGCCAAGTAAATTAAAACAACTGCTTTCAGAGACACCGTGGCCCAAGAAATATCTACAATTTTTTGCGTACTCGACCACTGATTTATTAGCCTTGCATTTTTTACTGTGCTAAGGAGAGCAGGGGAGCCCCTGGGCCTACCTCTGTGGCGGAAAAAAAATCACCTCAGTGGGAGAGGAAGTGCATCTTGCAATTGGAGAGGCCCAGCCCCAGGGGGGCACCACGAGTCATCCTGCTTTGGGTATTTTAACTATCATCGTTTGACTCCATTTTACAGTGACTGAAGGGACGCGTGCTAATATGAAGCAGCTGCGCAGTGCATTCCACGCTGGCACGTGGCAGCGCGAGAGATGCGTGGCCCATGGCAACCGGAGCACCACGTAGACCCCCTGCAGTGCTCAGTGCTGTGGCGGTTTGATGCCTCACGGCATCGGGAATGTTCTTTTCCTTTCGGAAGAATATTTTCAGGATTGCATGATTTGTGCATAACATTCCACTGGGTCTCTGCGTCGGCTTTTGCGCAGTAAACATTATTTGGTGGCTTCAGCGCCTCCCGCAGAAATTAGGGTGCCTTTAGGGGGTGCAAAGCACTTGCAGGGAATATGCAGTGTTCTCATCCTTCCCATTTGATAAAAGGAGTACCATCGGCTTGGGTAACAGTGACGCCTTCGAAGTAAAAGCCAACAGTTACTTTGGTTTGTAGCGACCCAATCCAGTCCAATTCAGGGATATTACCAAAGTACTGAAACCCACTGCCACCCACTCACCTGGGTCATACATATTTTAGCATATGGGAAATCTTTTGCCTTCTTATGTTCGATGATCTGCACTTTCTCAGAAGATGTGGCTGCTTAGGCTATAAATGTGAAACAGAATGTAAGAGTTTTTGAGTAACAAAGTATGTGGTGATGATCAGTTGCATATGCCTCTTGCTTCATTTGGATGCCTCTGCTATCTGCAAGGGCCCTGGCAGCCTGGCTCTCCTCGTCTGCCATGCTCTGCTTTGCCCCGCCACTGCTGTCAATAAGCTCTATGAATACTTACTTGATTGCCCTTAGAAAGATCTGGATATGATCACGGAGCACTGCTCTGCCAACGTATTCTTACTTTTTTTGTGATTTCTGACTTGCCTTGACCCTTGTCATTCTGATTGAAAACACATTTCTTAGGGCGGAGTAGCATATTTTCACTGTCCTCCCATCATTGGTTGAGCTCAGGTATATTTTTTGCATTTGCCATGCTTGTTCCTTAAGTGAGAAATGCAAAACATTGACCTTCTTGCTAGAGGACTATTTCCTGAGTTTTGTTGACTTAAGTATGTTGAAGGTTTCTGGTGCCAGAATAGAATGTATAGCGATGTGACAATAGTCAGAATTAATGAGAGGTTAATGTAGGGCCATTGTCAACCTAAATAACCGTTTTTAACCGTTTTTGAAGGTTTAGCACATTACATAAAGATGCTCATGGTTCAGTATGATGCAGGATTTTACACGGAAGGTCCACCTCATTGAGGCGGACACTGCTTTTGAGGGCAGTGAGCGAGCAGCGGGGCACGAAGGAAAGGTGGACCAGGTGACATGGATGGAGAAAGAGCGGCAGAGTGGCGCGACTGACTGACAGGGCTACAAGGTTGTAAGGGCACAGGGAACTCAGTGTTCCTTCCTCTGCCCGGGCATCCTTAAAATGCAAGGACTTTCATGACGCAGCTTGTACACTACTCACAAATATAACCACATGCACAGACTGACCGGGCTACAAGTTAGCATGTGCCAGAGCAAAAAAAAAAAAACCATTTCCTGGATGTAATCAAGAATGCAGATGGCCAGAAAAAAATACTCTTGTGTCTACAAAGAAATTGCGGCACTTTAGCCCACACACACAATTATTGCTTCTCAGATAGAGCTACGTGACCATCTAAAGTTTTTCTTCTCTAATAAAACTGACATCATGAGAAAAATATTGTGACCTCAACTGTAACCGTCTACGTGATTAGCACCTTACATATCTTGACCGTGCACCATTTCCTTAGCTCGTATCATTTAAAGAGTCGGAAATTATAGAGATACTAACATCCTTCCAATCGATGGCTAGATGTGGTAAAAAAATATGTGGATGTTGTGCTTCGTGCTTTATTACTTACCATCACCAACCTTGTGAACACCTTGATAGCCATTAGGCTAGTTCTCCAAAAAGTAAAACATGCACAAGACATGGCCAACTCTAGATCCATCTCAGGTCTACCCTTTGATACAGAGGTACCAGAAACAGCAGCAATCACTCAACTCTTCTCGCATCTCAAGACAAAATTACTGTTGAGCAGTTTCTAGTGGGGTTTAAGACTACTGTCAGTAGCAAATACATTGCCATTAACCAATAGGTATCAGATGCCTGCCAAACGTGAATATGACCAAGTATGTGCACCGATATTTATGGACTTCTCATGAGCCTGTGCCATTATGGACAATAAACTGCTGCTTGTATGCCTGAAAACATCATCAGGAATAGGAGGAACCAAACTAACCTGGTTCACAAGCAACATGTCAAACTGGGATCCTTCCATTCAGAACCATGAGTCCAGTAGGTTCAGAGTGACAATCCTTTTCCAAATCTCTTATTACACAGCTGGTCCACATTCCATAAAGTCACCACCTTGTGTCCCACATGTATGTGGATGACATCCATAGACACCTCCACATGCAAAAGAAACAGTGATGGACAGAATGCAGAACAATGTCATACATTCACCCCAGAACAGAGATATGTGCCTAAATCCATCGTTTTTTTGCTCACCATGCCGTTCCAGCTTGAACCCAGCCATATGCAAATCAGTCTTGACCCTGTGCCTCATGGGTACAGTCCAGCCCGAACTGCCAAGCCAGGTCCTCCCTGGACTGGAAACAAGCATCCGAGGACCGGTTTCGGGGTTTCACCCCTCTTCAGCCAGGATAGCTTGATTCCAGTGGCATGGAGAGACCGGGACCCACGTCTGGGCATACCCTTCCCACTCGGGGTGACAAATGCAAAAGAAACAGTGATGGACAGAATGCAGAACAATGTCATACATTCACCCCAGTACAGGCACAGGGTCAGACTGATTTGCATATGGCCATGTCTGAAATGGGGTGGCAGAGTGGGCTAAAGAATGGTGATGGATTAAACCCAGATCAGTTGACTGGGGGTGAGTGCTTGCAATGTTCAACACTCCGTCCATCATTTCCTTTGGTTTTTGCTTTGTTCGCCATAAGTTGGCAGGGTATGCTCAGACGTGAGTCCCTTGCTCACTTTGCCACTGGATTCAAGCAAGCCTGGCTGAAGGCGGCTGAAATACCAGAAACCGGTCCTAGGAAGCTTGTTTCCGGTCCAGGGAAGACATGGCTTGGCAGTTCGGGCTGGACTGTTCCCATGAGGCACAGGGTCAGACTGATTTGCATATGGCCAAGTCTGAACTGGGGTGGCAGAGTGGGCTAAAGAATGGGGATGGATTAAACCCAGTTCAGTTGACGGGGGGTGAGTGCTTGCAATGTTCAACACTCCGCCCTTCATTTTCTTTGGTTTTTGCTTTGTTCGCCATAAGTTGGCAGGGTATGCTCAGACGTGAGTCCCTTGCTCACCTTGCCACTGGATTCAAACAAGCCTGGCTGAAGACGGCTGAAATGCCAGAAACCGGTCCTAGGAAGCTTGTTTCCGGTCCAGAGAAGACATGGCTTGGCAGTTCGGGCTGGACTGTTCCCATGAGGCACAGGGTCAGACTGATTTGCATATGGCCATGTCTGAACTGGGGTGGCAGAGTGGGCTAAAGAATGGTGATGGATTAAACCCAGATCAGTTGACTGAGGTGAGTGCTTGCAATGTTCAACACTCCGTCCATCATTTCCTTTGGTTTTTGCTTTGTTCGCCATAAGTTGGCAGGGTATGCTCAGACGTGAGTCCCTTGCTCACTTTGCCACTGGATTCAAGCAAGCCTGGCTGAAGACCGCTGAAATGCCAGAAACCGGACCTAGGAAGCTTGTTTCCGGTCCAGGGAAGACATGGCTTGGCAGTTCGGGCTGGACTGTTCCCATGAGGCACAGGGTCAGACTGATTTGCATATGGCCATGTCTGAACTGGGGTGGCAGAGTGGGCTAAAGAATGGTGATGGATTAAACCCAGATCAGTTGACTGGGGGTGAGTGCTTGCAATGTTCAACACTCCGTCCATCATTTCCTTTGGTTTTTGCTTTGTTCGCCATAAGTTGGCAGGGTATGCTCAGACGTGAGTCCCTTGCTCACTTTGCCACTGGATTCAAGCAAGCCTGGCTGAAGACGGCTGAAATGCCAGAAACCGGTCCTAGGAAGCTTGTTTCCGGTCCAGGGAAGACATGGCTTGGCAGTTCGGGCTGGACTGTTCCCATGAGGCACAGGGTCAGACTGATTTGCATATGGCCATGTTTTAACTGGGGTGGCAGAGTGGGCTAAAGAATGGTGATGGATTAAACCCAGATCAGTTGACTCGGGGTGAGTGCTTGCAATGTTCAACACTCCGTCCATCATTTCCTTTGGTTTTTGCTTTGTTCGCCATCATTTGGCAGGGTATGCTCAGACGTGAGTCCCTTGCTCACTTTGCCACTGGATTCAAGCAAGCTTGGCTGAAGACGGCTGAAATGCCAGAAACCGGACCGAGGAAGCTTGTTTCCGGTCCAGGGAAGACATGGCTTGGCAGTTCGGGCTGGACTGTTCCCATGAGGCACAGGGTCAGACTGATTTGCATATGGCCATGTCTGAACTGGGGTGGCAGAGTGGGCTAAAGAATGGTGATGGATTAAACCCAGATCAGTTGACTGGGGGTGAGTGCTTGCAATGTTCAACACTCCGTCCATCATTTCCTTTGGTTTTTGCTTTGTTCGCCATAAGTTGGCAGGGTATGCTCAGACGTGAGTCCCTTGCTCACTTTGCCACTGGATTCAAGAAAGCCTGGCTGAAGATGGCTGAAATACCAGAAACCGGTCCTAGGAAGCTTGTTTCCGGTCCAGGGAAGACATGGCTTGGCAGTTCGGGCTGGACTGTTCCCATGAGGCACAGGGTCAGACTGATTTGCATATGGCCATGTCTGAACTGGGGAGGCAGAGTGGCCTAAGAATGGTGATGGATTAAACCCAGATCAGTTGACTGGGGGTGAGTGCTTGCAATGTTCAACACTCCGTCCATCGTTTCCTTTGGTTTTTGCTTTGTTCGCCATAAGTTGGCAGGGTATGCTCAGACGTGAGTCCCTTGCTCACTTTGCCACTGGATTCAAGCAAGCCTTGCTGAAGACGGCTGAAATGCCAGAAACCGGTCCTAGGGAGCTTGTTTCCGGTCAAGGGAAGACATGGTTTGGCAGTTCGGGATGGACTGTTCCCATGAGGCACAGGGTCAGACTGATTTGCGTATGGCCATGTCTGAACTGGAGGGGCATAGTAGGCTTAAGAGTTGTGATGGATTAAACCCAGATCAGTTGACTGGGAGTGAGTGCTTGCAATGTTCAACACTCAGTCCATCATTTCCTTTGGTTTTTGCTTTGTTCGCCATAAGTTGGCAGGGTATGCTCAGACGTGAGTCCCTTGCTCACTTTGCCACTGGATTCAAGCAAGCCTGGCTGAAGACGGCTGAAATGCCATAAACCGGTCCTAGGAAGCTTGTTTCCGGTCCAGGGAAGACATGGCTTGGCATTTCGGGCTGGACTGTTCCCATGAGGCACAGGGTCAGACTGATTTGCATATGGCCATGTCTGAACTGGGGTGGCAGAGTGGGCTAAAGAATGGTGATGGATTAAACCCAGATCAGTTGACTGGGGGTGAGTGCTTGCAATGTTCAACACTCCGTCCATCATTTCCTTTGGTTTTTGCTTTGTTCGCCATAAGTTGGCAGGGTATGCTCAGACGTGAGTCCCTTGCTCACTTTGCCACTGGATTCAAGCAAGCCTGGCTGAAGACGGCTGAAATGCCAGAAACCGGTCCTAGGAAGCTTGTTTCCGGTCCAGGGAAGACATGGCTTGGCAGTTCGGGCTGGACTGTTCCCATGAGGCATAGGGTCAGACTGATTTGCATATGGCCATGTTTTAACTGGGGTGGCAGAGTGGGCTAAAGAATGGTGATGGATTAAACCCAGATCAGTTGACTCGGGGTGAGTGCTTGCAATGTTCAACACTCCGTCCATCATTTCCTTTGGTTTTTGCTTTGTTCGCCATCATTTGGCAGGGTATGCTCAGACGTGAGTCCCTTGCTCACTTTGCCACTGGATTCAAGCAAGCTTGGCTGAAGACGGCTGAAATGCCAGAAACCGGACCGAGGAAGCTTGTTTCCGTTCCAGGGAAGACATGGCTTGGCAGTTCGGGCTGGACTGTTCCCATGAGGCACAGGGTCAGACTGATTTGCATATGGCCATGTCTGAACTGGGGTGGCAGAGTGGGCTAAAGAATGGTGATGGATTAAACCCAGATCAGTTGACTGGGGGTGAGTGCTTGCAATGTTTAACACTCCATCCATCATTTCCTTTGGTTTTTGCTTTGTTCGCCTTAAGTTGGCAGGGTATGCTCAGACGTGAGTCCCTTGCTCACTTTGCCACTGGATTCAAGCAAGCCTTGCTGAAGACGGCTGAAATGCCAGAAACCGGTCCTAGGAAGCTTGTTTCCGGTCAAGGGAAGACATGGCTTGGCAGTTCGGGCTGGACTGTTCCCATGAGGCACAGGGTCAGACTGATTTGCGTATGGCCATGTCTGAACTGGAGGGGCATAGTAGGCTAAAGAATGGTGATGGATTAAACCCAGATCAGTTGACTGGGGGTGAGTGCTTGCAATGTTCAACACTCCGTCCATCATTTCCTTTGGTTTTTGCTTTGTTTGCCATAAGTTGGCAGGGTTTGCTCAGACATGAGTCCCTTGCTCACTTTGCTACTGGATTCAAGCAAGCCTGGCTGAAGACCGCTGAAATGCCAGAAACTGGTCCTAGGAAGCTTGTTTCTGGTCCAGGGAAGACATGGCTTGGCAGTTCGGGCTGGACTGTTCCCATGAGGCACAGGGTCAGACTGATTTGCATATGGCCATGTCTGAACTGGGGTGGCAGAGTGGGCTAAAGAATGGTGATGGATTAAACCCAGATCAGTTGACTGGGGGTGAGTGCTTGCAATGTTCAACACTCCGTCCATCATTTCCTTTGGTTTTTGCTTTGTTCGCCATAAGTTGGCAGGGTATGCTCAGACGTGAGTCCCTTGCTCACTTTGCCACTGGATTCAAGCAAGCCTGGCTGAAGACGGCTGAAATGCCGGAAACCAGTTCTAGGAAGCTTGTTTCCGGTCCAGGGAAGACATGGCTTGGCAGATCGGGCTGGACTGTTCTCATGAGGCACAGGGTCAGACTGGTTTGCATATGGCCATGTCTGAACTGGGGTGGCCGAGTGGGCTAAAGAATGGTGATGGATTGACCCCAGATATGTTGACTGGGGGTGAGTGCTTGCAATGTTCAACACTCCGTCCATCATTTCCTTTGGTTTTTGCTTTGTTCGCCATAAGTTGGCAGGGTATGCTCAGACGTGAGTCCCTTGCTCACTTTGCCACTGGATTCAAGCAAGCCTGGCTGAAGACGGCTGAAATGCCGTAAACCGGTTCTAGGAAGCTTGTTTCCGGTCCAGGGAAGACATGGCTTGGCAGTTCGGGCTGGACTGTTCTCATGAGGCACAGAGTTAGACTGATTTGCATATCGCCATGTCTGAACTAGGGTGGCAGAGTGGGCTAAAGAATGGTCATGGATTAAACCCAGATCAGTTGACTGGGGGTGAGTGCTTGCAATGTTCAACACTCCGTCCATCATTTCCTTTGGTTTTTGCTTTGTTCGCCATAAGTTGGCAGGGTATGCCCAGACGTGAGTCCCTTGCTCACTTTGCCACTGGATTCAAGCAAGCCTGGCTGAAGACGGCTGAAATGCCAGAAACCGGTCCTAGGAAGCTTGTTTCCGGTCCAGGGAAGACATGGCTTGGCAGTTCGGGCTGGACTGTTCCCATGAGGCACAGGGTCAGACTGATTTGCATATGGCCATGTCTGAACTGGGGTGGCAGAGTGGGCTAAAGAATGGTGATGGATTAAACCCAGATCAGTTGACTGGGGGTGAGTGCTTGCAATGTTCAACACTCCGTCCGTCATTTCCTTTGGTTTTTGCTTTGTTCGCCATAAGTTGGCAGGGTATGCTCAGACGTGAGTCCCTTGCTCACTTTGCCACTGGATTCAAGCAAGCCTGGCTGAAGACAGCTGAAATGCCAGAAACCGGTCCTAGGAAGCTTGTTTCCGGTCCAGGGAAGACATGGCTTGGCAGTTCGGGCTGGACTGTTCCCATGAGGCACAGGGTCAGACTGATTTGCATATGGCCATGTCTGAACTGGGGTGGCAGAGTGGGCTAAAGAATGGTGATGGATTAAACCCAGATCAGTTGACTGGGGGTGAGTGCTTGCAATGTTCAACACTCCGTCCATCATTTCCTTTGGTTTTTGCTTTGTTCGCCATAAGTTGTCAGGGTATGCTCAGACGTGAGTCCCTTGCTCACTTTGCCACTGGATTCAAGCAAGCCTGGCTGAAGACGGCTGAAATGCCAGAAACTGGTCCTAGGAAGCTTGTTTCCGGTCCAGGGAAAACATGGCTTAGCAGTTCGGGCTGGACTGTTCCCATGAGGCACAGGGTCAGACTGATTTGCATATGGCCATGTCTGAACTGGGGTGGCAGAGTGAGCTAAAGAATGGTGATGGATTAAACCCAGATCAGTTGACTGGGGGTGAGTGCTTGCAATGTTCAACACTCCGTCCATCATTTCCTTCGGTTTTTGATCCATAGACACCTCAGCATAAATTGTCTCACTTCAAGAAGCAAGTGAAACATTGGATGCAATGTATATGACTCTGCCTCTGCTGTACAGAAAAGGGAAATTATTCTCCTGGGACCAGTGGAACAACTTCCCTGTTCATCTGACCAGACATCTCGGGCCTCCACCAATGTTAAAAGAAAAATCAAGCAACCTGGAGGTTCTCTTCGGCCTGTCCTTCACTAATCAGGTGTATAGAGTCATAACAACGCACCCCGTTGTCTAAATGCTATACCTCCTTCTGCACCTACCCCGTTAAAATTATATTAGTGCTTCCAAGATTGGGGACCTCTTGTCTGTTCTGTTGCAACCACACCCACACCAGACTCTAACAAGCATTGGCAAAGCCAAAAGGCCTCGCCAAAGGGGGATCTATTTATTGGCTTTGTCAATTTTCTTTTCAGCCATGTTATGCAGCTGCGTGGCTGCTGTGCAGCATGGTTGAAAGTTTAAAAACAAAACAAGTGCTATGACTCTGACAGCGTTGACTGCGTCATATTGCTTTTTTAAAAAAAAATTACTTTCAACCATGCTGCTTTACACCATGGCTCAAAATAATTGACAAAGCAAAATAGTTCTATTATTTGGTTTTGGCATGTTTTTGAAGCCATGCTGTACAGCAGTGTGGTTGTTGTGCAGCATGGTTGAACGTTAGAAATAAAATGAAAAAAAACGCTATAACGTGGCCAGCGTTTACCACGTAATAGCGCTTTTTGTTTTTTAGTTTACTTTCAAGCATGCTGTACAGCAACCGCCCTGCTGCACAACATGGCTAAAATAACATTGTCAAAGCCCAAAAATCTCGCAGTGACGAGGCCTATTGGCTTTGCCAATGCTTTTTGCAAGTACTACTTAGGGGGCAGTACCCGGCTGCTGGAAAAGGAGACAGACAGCTGCTGCTGTATTTGCAGTTGGGAGTGCACTGTGGGGTGGTGGTGACAGCAGGAGTGGGAAGAGTGGGCGGGTGCTGATCTGTGGAGGAGGGGCAGAGCAGCACTGGGCTGTCTCCAGCAAGAGGTCGCTCCCAGCCAAGCACAGAGGCACCGGCAGGCAGCACTGGGAACTTCATGCAGGGTGTGTTGGTGGATCGCGGGTTGTGTTGTGGGTGAGAAGGGTGGCGCCGGTCTATTTGGGAACTCTGTGCCCAAACAGGCAAGCAGTGACTCCAAAAACGAGTGTTCGTGTTCCTTCCTAAAACGCATGTTTAAAAAGAGTGTGCCGCAAGTATAAAATGCCTGAAGCAAAATGGCCCATGTAAGAGGGCCAATCGCCATGAGTGTGACAAACACACCCAAAGGAGGGACAAATGGCAACATTCACCACACAAAAGAGAAACAGTTAGAAAGGCACAGGAAAAAAACAATTAAAAGTGGTGGGCATGACCAAACTGCTAATTCCAAATACAGCATGTCTCGCAGAGCAGTGCATGCCCGCTGACTCTAGGCTCGACCTAAAAAGGAGACAGTATTCAAGTTTCTAAGTGCCATTAATCCTGGAAATTTGCTCTGAAGATCTCTCTTTCTCTCATAAATAAACAAAGACAGACTTTAAGACTACACATAGTCCATAAAGCACTGTATGGCCTAGCCACAGTATATATATCCAAGGCTAACAGCCTGACGGAGGTCTCCTAAGATCGGTCTCCATAGACTTTCATAGTTTCAGAGTACCACACTTTGGCTGCCCTACCCTGCAGCAAGACTCAAAGGAAACATCCAAAAACTCTAGACTCATCTCTTGTGCATGGACAATGAATACAATCAGCCAAAATAAACTGTGAGTCAAACCTGAGATTAAACTCAGAGAAGAATACCAACCACAAGTACCTATGTATCACCAGCTAGAGACCTAAGACAGGACCTACCAAGTGGCTATTTATCAAGTGATGTGACCTTGGGGTCTCTCCCAGTATAAGCCTTTTCCATCCTAATGTCATCATCAAAGAGGGATACAAGAGCTCATAATTGAACACCCTACCTGGCTTGAAGTATGGTTGATTGGTCTGAGACCCCTGAAGTCTGTGTACTTAGAGGGCTACCCCATAATCCTCACCGCAAAGTGCCTAGAGGACCTTTAAGCGCGCTGTGTTGTATTTCACAGATATAAACATGAATCAAAGGTTTTACGATGTTGAAAACATAGCTCTATTTTTGAGACATGGTGCAAAATTTTGGGCACATCAAGGAAAATTGCAGTGTGCCACTGGAGCAAAAATTACAGGGTGCCGTTGGAGCACTCACTGCCCCTAGTAAACAGGCAGCTGTTCAGGCCTTGTCCTATAATTTGACGTCACCTAGTGGTGGCACGCTATGGGTGCAGCCTGAAAGGCCCGAATATTTGAGCTTTGGCTACGAATCTCCTCTTAAATATATTGTTTGGAATAAGTTCATAGCCAGTTTGCCTCGCATGCACCCTCTGGAAGTCCAGACCATTCAAGGTCAGCTCTTCTCCTTCTTGCACAGGACTGTTTACTTGAATTTATAAATAAAGAACGTTCTGTTTGGTTTTTACAATTTAGAGACCAATTTACAGCCCTTTAAATCTTAAAACCACAGAAATTGCATTCTCTAATAATGGGTAAAAACTTTATCGGCCATACTTAGTGTGAGTGCAGTTTAATGATGCAGATTGTACCTGGAATGAACACACAGCAGCTGCTCGCTTCATTTTCCTGCCAGATCACCAATGGGATTTAAACACAAACGCACGCAATGTGCTATCCGTCCTTTCCCCCAAACACCCATCTTTATATCTTACATGTTTTGTAAAGTGATAGACTACCTTTTTTCCTTTTCTGAATTTCACTCGACACAGTTATGAATAGCATTGGCAAAGTCACTTGGAAAAGCTTTGTAAGCCTGCTATTTTTTTAATGTATTTATTTTTCGGTAAAAATGTGCAATAAACATTAAGGGGCAGATTTATGAGCCCCTTGCGCCACTTTTGCGTCACTTTTCCCATGTTAAAAGTGACGCAAAAGTGGCGCAAGGGGCTCATAAATCTGCCCCTAAGCGTGTAAAGATAAAAACAAAGAAAAAGGTACCATGCATACATTTTTAAAAAAGTAAGTAAAAATGACCCATTTGAAAAATAAATAACATTCTGAAATTAAAGCTAATATGAAAGCAGAGATGGGGCTACCAGACATGACAGTGAAGCGCACTTCTTTTTAGGTGGATGTGACCTTTTACAGTAGCACAAAACAAAATGTCATCACTCACAGTGAAGTAAGCCAATGGCTGAAGGGGGGCTAACTCATGGCCGCCATGCTGGTATGGCGTGAAGCAAAGTGTGAAGAACGCTTGCCCAGATCAATGGATGAAGAGGGATGATCGAAAGTCCCCTAATGTGTGTGTGTGTGTGTGTATAGATCACATAGTGGCTGTCTGATGACAGAGTTTTCATTTGAAGTGGATTTTTTCGGTTTGCTAATAACTTTAATGCCGTTTGACGAATTTTCAAGAAACTTTCCCCCCAAAAAAGGTTACGCTGCCTCAGCTGCTTCCTGCAAAGTTTTTGAGTGATCTGTCAATTGGGGGCCACGAAAAAGGAGGGGGGTGGAAAACGCATTTTTTTCATGCAATTTCCCATAGGAACCTTAGACAATGCTGCATTCAGAACGGTTGCACGGAATGACACTAAAGCAATTTAAAATAGGGTTTGTTACTTGTTTACACTGACATCGAGAAAGGCAGAGTGCTGAAACGCGTCTGTCAGTGCAGGGGTCCCAGCACAATAAAAATTGCACCTTGAAAGAGAACTTCCTCCGGCAACAGCGTGGACAGGGAACAGTAAATGTGTTCCCGATGCAGGAGCAGAAATTAAAGCTGTTCCTGCCGGATGGGCACACATTCACTGTTGTCGGCTCCCATCTGTACCCAGGATGGGTGCTGGCTGGGGAGCCGGCAGGGTTGTGGGGTCAATAGGCATCCCCTTGCAGCCTACAATGGGACCTTCACTTATTGGGTGCCCCGGGTGGGACCGAATCACCCAGGGGGAAAAATAGATGGCAGACATGGTGCTTTGTGGGAGACTGCAGGCCCATGGCAGCCTGGCCTCCCCCATTGCCCCCAAACATTTCAAAAAGTTGTTGGGTGGCACTGAGGCACCCAAATAAGAAATATAAGAAATATAAGAATTACAAAGAAAAATTGGCAACAATTTGAAATGAGCAGAGTAGCCACTCATTCCATATTCACTGCTCCTGCACGAAAGTGTCTCATAATGCCAAGCAACGGCTATTTATGTGTATTTTTTGTTCCTCATGGTGCCCTCAAAAAAGGCAGAGACCCACTAACCATTTGTAGGTCGAGTCTAGCACAGCGTGCATGCGCTGCTCTATGGGAGGCTTCTTGTGAGCACCCCACACTGTTCCTAAACTTCTCTGTGGGAGTTAGTTAACTCCCACATATTCAATTGACCTTTACGTGTGGCTTTCAGTACTGAAAGCACGCAAATGGCCAAAGACGGCATCATGTCCCACCTTTTCTTTTAACGTTAACTCCCCTGGCCTAGGAGGCTCGGGAGCGAGCAGGGGCACGCATTGTGCCAGCTGCATACGCTGATCATTATTTTGCCTTTCGCGGCCGCGCTTGTTATTTTTATTGCTCCCTCAAGCCCACTAATGTGCTCTGCTCTGCTGGCCCCACCCTTGAAATCTTCCTTCCTTGGGTTTGTGATAAGATATCCCCTCTTTCACACACGCACTTCAGAAAACATGTTAAAATGCTCCATCACAAACAAAAACTCGCGTGTTGTTCCTTCTTGCCCTAATTAACGCTGCTCTTTATTCCCTCACCAAGGGCGTATGCAATTTATACGTCTTGCATTGGTTCATCCCTGGGCTACTTTTGCATATTATGTTACTGATTAGTGCCAATATGCACTTTGCGTGCCTTCTCCCTTTATATTGGATTCACGTTTCTATCAGCTGTCAGTCTTATGAGTCCTTGGCTACCAGGAGTAAGGAATCGCCACAATTTGAACTGTTGCTAAATACTTGTAAAAGTTTGTAAACTGAACATACCGGGTTTCGTTGGGTACCTAGTTTTCCGATAAGTGTATAATACCGGACGCGTCCTTTAATCCAAACAGCTGCTGCTTTGTCCTGTCTCTTCCTTTAAGTTTTTTTGTACGAAACGGGCAACCATCTAATCTCATGATACCTAAGTGTCGTTCTCCAGATGCTATTCATATATTTTCAAAGAAGCCGAACAAAGATCAATCGCAGCGATAAAAGAATGAAGAGTTTTTAGAGGGAGGATGTTTTTTCCTGTGCATGATCTGTCATGTCTATGTTGGACTTCCCCGATGAAACTCCCTTTACATGTGCTGCTTATGTGTGTTGTAACTCGATTCACTCGAATCAAAAGGAGGAGTCGCGCCAAATGCTATGGCCTCTCTTTTTAACTGTCTGAGTGAGTTGCTATCTTCGGCGCCCAAAATAATGATTCCAAATGAGGCGAATATCATTTTCTGTTCCACTTTGCGGCCTCGCGTCGTCGGGGTAATTTGTTCGGAATACTGAAGCCGACAATCCAGATCCAAAAAAGGGTCATTAGCTTCACACTCTGCTTGTAACAATTAGGCTGGGACCAACATGCACCCCAGTCACGTGATCGACTACTCCACACTTTTATAAGCAGTTATATTAATTTTTTCGTTAGCAAACGGACACTTTTCTTTTAGCCATCTTAAACTAACATTACATTTTTAAAGTCCTTTGTATATGTTTTCTTTTCAATTGCACGTTTCAATTGCACAATTCTGGCAAAATAAAATTCTGGCGCAATATCTTTAGGTGTATAGGGTATATTATTAAAACAATATAGAGAGACTCCTTTCGTGACCTATATTTCTTTCACAAATCAGATATTACATTCAACATGGGCTAACCAACTATAACATAACGACAATGTGTTTCAAGAAGAGAGAAAACTGTCATAATTTAACATTAATTCATTGTTTATTTGACTTCATTTTTATATTTTACAAAAATATATATTTTTCATAACTTTTTTCCCTTTTTTTAGTGTAAAAATATTGTTTTCAGCCTATATATACAAATAAACACAATACTAGTATACATAATTGAATACAATATAATTAGGGCTCCCGGTTTTATGGTATTTATTTTTTTGCCATTTCCGTCTGTATTTATCCATATTTATTTTTTGGGCTTTTTTCTGTATTTATCCATATTTATTTTTGCCACAAGCAAAAGGCGACGCTACAGCTAGTATTTTTCCACATTTATTTACATTGACCCACTGAGAGAAACTCGCACTGCCTTCAGCACAACTCAATTATGCTGCGACTAAATTCAAATTATGCACTAGACAACAGTAAAATGCTGCCTGAAAAAAAATTAATAACACCCTGGAAAAAGCAAACACTCATAGGGAATGCAAGAATAAGCAAAGCATGTGAACTGTAATCAGAAAAAAAACATGGTTACCTTAACGGTTTTAAACTCATTATTCAGAAATCAGTAAGTGATTTTGCCTGAAAAGTTCAAGACATGGCTACAGGACCAGGAAGGGACCTCTTTCAATGTCCATTGCTTATATCCTTTCAAAATGTATGCAGTTTGGTTTAAAAACGACCACATCCCCAAACACAGAGCCGCATTTTATAAGCTAAAATAATTACAAAGTTGAAAACGATCATATTAAACGTTTCCACTCTACCCATCAACCAGGTATTGCAGTCCCTTTAGGAATGGCACACTTACCCACCCTGGGAAAACAATGTTGTTCAAAGAAAGAAGATAAAAAGAAAGTAGCGCTTTCACTGGCAAACTCTGTAAAGTGGCGCTAATGTGTGTGGGTGTAAATAACAGTCTGGCCTGTCTGCTGTCCACTCTGTATTGCTTTATTTAGGTATTTAACTATTTTTTCTCTCCATTCCGAGGTTTTTCTTTTCAATAGAAAACGGTCAGAAAATGAGGACATTTACAGCCAAAGTGTTCAGCCTTTTTTGGATCAATTTCACAGGGGAACAAATAAAGAAAAGGAGAGGCAAGAGAGAGTACCTTAAGAGCTGCCTCTTGGAATCAGCACGTAAGCAGGAGCGAGACAGAGACAGAAAGAGATAGAGGAATAAAGAGAGGAGGGCAGCCGCCAGAGGCAGATCAGGAGTAGTGGACACTGTCCTTGCCATGAAGGAAAAGAGACAGCGTTTATTTTTCCTCCGTTCTCTGCCCTTCCCAGAACGGCTGAGCCTTCCTGCAGCATAACAAAAGGCAGAGGGTGGGGGCCTCTGACTCCAGGCAGGTCAAGTGCAGGGCCATTAGGTAGCGCTTTCGCGTGCTTTCGCGTGCTAATGGCCCTGCGATAACAGAAGGGAGAGAGGAAATTCCTTTGTCCCCTCGTCCCCCCCACCCTTGTTCCCCGTGTCCCCCCACTCCAAAATCTGGGGGGGTATATCCCCCGCGTCCCCCACACTTCCTACGCCCATGCACACATCCCAAGAATTTACTGTAATGTTTAAAATGCTCGAAAGAGGTAAGTCTGGTAGCCCAGTGTTTCCAGGTTACTTAAAGCATTCGACTGAACAGATAAAGGCATCGTTCACACTCAGTGTGACTTCATGCACCATGCTCTGCGTACGGGCTCTGAAAACAGAGGCACGAATTGGCTCAAAATTATACATTGTGAAAAGTAACACAAGAGTGGATGCCAACATTTCAGAGGAGCAAAGTGCGTACCTCCCCCCCCCCCCCCCCCCCACGTTTGTGGCAGCCCGGGCTGAAACAGCTTACACACAGCCGCCCCCGAGCACTTCACAGGTCTTTAAAAGACCATTCGCTTGTTGATGAGGCTTTGTTGGTTGTTCACCCCTTCTAGAGCTCCTGCATCGCCACTTCAACTTTTGCTGGAAGAATTAGCACGTTACACAATACTGCCCTGTCAGCTGAAACCCAGAGGCATCGGGTTTTTGCTTGCAGGAATCGGGAGGCGGGAGACTAGCGCGGCAACATTTACTCGTATTTTACCGTTTATAAATATAAATACAGACAAAGGAAATATCGATTTCCGTCTGTATTTATATGTATAAATCCGTAAATACGGAAAACCGGGAGCCCTAAATATAATCTAACATATTAAACCCCTGAGTGAAAGTTCATACCAAAAATTCATACATGCTACAACACAGACATACACTCTCATACAAATACATACAGCATTCACCAATGCAGTTATCTGGAAAGTGGGAGACAAGAGATTGCACTATCTCCACGACCAATTGGAGTGGCTGCGTTCAGCAGAATCTGTACACTATTGGTATATTATTAATTCATGAGTACCTCTGGAGGAATTAAATCCGGGTTCACTTATCCTGGCAGGCAACAGGAAGCGACGTACAGAAAATAACCGCACAGTAGCCACCGGCCCGGGTTGTATGAGGCTTCTAGACATGAAGATTTCAGCGATCTTTAACCAATGAGGGTATCTCGAATAATGCAAAATGGGATACACCTTGTCTAATAAGTAGCCATTTTTCACCCCCAGGAAACTAGACTCCTCCTATCTGGTTGCTTCATAGATATCTGTTTCATTGTTGACTTTTAATTGTTTTTAAATGTCTTCTGTACAGGGCTGGCTGAAAATTTGATGGGGCCCATTTCAAAAAGGGAAGTGTCCAATTACCGCACCTTTATAAAATCCCAGGTGAAGAATTACCCTTCAATATCTTTCCACTAACCTCACACTCTAGTGCTCTTCATCAGGTTCAAAGTAAAACCATCTGTTTCTTTGATATTGGGAAGCCGAAGGGTAAAGTTAGCTTTATGAGCTTCAAGCGATCTGTCCTGCCTCTTCCTCATTTAAGAGATACTCCTGGTTTGTATAATTTGAGTGCTTAGACTGCAATCATTACTGTAGCAGGAGGGTCCAACACAGGTCCAGAAGAGTAGGATCTATGTTAAATTTTCAGGATAACAACTGCCTCTCTAACTACATGCAGATAATGTGCCAATCCTGAAAACTCTGGATGGATCAGGCCCGCTGGACCTGCACAGGTCACCCTCATGGTTTGCACTCTCTCACTGACTGACTGACTGTCTCAATCTCTCTCTCTCACACTGACTGACTGACTCTCTCACTGATTGACTAACTGACTGACTCTCTGACCGACTCTCTCACTGACTGACTGACTGACTCTCACTGACTGTCTAACTGACTGACTGACTCTCTCACTCTCTCTTTCAGTGACTGACTGACTGTCTCACTGACTGGCTCTCTCACTGACTGACTCTCTCACTGCCTGACTGACTGACTGACTCTCACACTGACTGACTGACTCTCTCACTCTCTCTCTCGCTGACTGACTCTCACTGACTGACTGACTAACTTACTGACTCTCTCACTCTCTCTGACTGACTGACTCTCTAACTGACTGACTGACTCTCTCACTGACTGACTGACTCACTGACTGACTGGCTCTCTCACTTTCTCACTAACTGACTGACTCTCTCACTCTCTCTCACTGACTGACTGACTGACTCTCTCACTGACTGACTGACTCTCTCACTGACTGACTCTCTCGCTCTCTCTCTCACTGACGGACTCTCCCACTCTCACTGTCTGACTCTCTCTCTCACTGACTGACTCTCTGACTCTCACACACACGAGCACAGTGGCAGGGTATATATTGCTGCACTAACTAGCAGTGTTTATCCAAAATGTAGCCAAAGAAGCTAACAGTCATTCATTACACAGTTGCTAACAAGAATGCCCACCTCTCGAAATCAGCCACCACTAATGGTCTTAAATACAATCTATAAGCACAAAAAGTGAGAGAGGCATTATTGTAAAAACAACACTTATAGGGTTTAATCCCAAACACAGAAAAGAAGCAATGACAGAAATAACTGTTTTTTCCCTAAATGTTGTGGTGAATCCTTTTATTCATTAGTTTACACTTAGCATCCAATGCGTTTCACCCTTGCGGGCTTCTTCAGGGCGAAGATACGGTCCATAAAGCACAAGGTATTGTGTTTATAGACTCTCTGACTTTCTCTCTCTCTCTCTCACTGACTGACTCTCTCTCTCTCACTGACTGACTGACTCACTCTCTCTCACTGACTGACTCTCTCACTCTCTCTCTCACTGACTGACTCACTCTCTCTCACTGACTGACTCACTCTCTCTCACTGACTGACTCTCTCATTGACTGACTGACTCTCTTTTTTTTTTTGAGATTTAAACAAACTTTATTGGTTTCCTCAAAATTACAACTTCCGTCATCATCAATACTGACTGACTCTCTTACTCACTGGCTGACTGACTCTCACTCTCTTTCTCACTGACTGACTCTCTCACTGACTGACTGACTGACTCTCTCACTGACTGACTGACTCTCTCACTGACTGACTCTCTCACTGACTCTCTCACTGACTGACTCTCTCACTGACTGACTGACTCTCTCCCTGACTGTTATACAGGTACTATTTCCCAACCTTCACCCTCCTGTTATTTATGCCCCCCCATAACAAAAAAACCCATAACAAGCAACCATTCGGACAGGCAGATAGACGTTGCCAGCATTGAACGGACAAAAAGAACTCGACATTATTTATTGTTAATACTTTTTTAATATAGTCGTTCAGTTGTACATAATGCTTTCTTGGTCATATATAAGGTAAAAAAAATGCTTCTGACACTTCATTATTATAAATTTTCAGCATGCTGCAGACTTCTGTACAGCACAGCTTAAAGACACAAGCAAAGTCAATATCTGTGGCTTAACACTTATAAGGTCCAAAAGGCAAGACCTATTGGCTATGCCAGTGCTTGTTTAAATGGTTTTGGCGGCTGCAGGAAGCACAGCAGCTCCTCTAGGAACATTTACCCAAAACGTGCAGTAAATCTTCTGGGTCATTAAAAAGATGACTCCTAGGAAAACTTATCATCATTTTCAAAGCACTCCAAGCTGGAGTGTGGTTATCCTTTGTGATTGTTCCAGTGGTTTCATTATGTGGCCTGAAGACCTTTCAAGAAAGGCTCAAATGCATATTTATGGTAATATGTATTAAAAGTGTTTAATTGTAAATATTTAAGTGATAATTACCATTATTGAACTTTGAAAAGTGTGTATTAATAGTAACTGATTTGGATTATGGTTATTCTTTGAATTGGTTTTATTTGAAATTTAAATCATGATATATCGATTAATTATTAATGTGCTTTTGTATTGACAAAACCAATAGATCTGCTTTATATATGTTTATGTGGTCGTCACCACAAAAGTCAATAAGACTGCTTTTTACATATTGATGCTCTGAACCCGTAGTTTTTAAAATGACGCCTTATGGTGTGATGGCCAGGCAGTTTGGCCAGAGAATGCTGGGCATGGCCAAAGGCAGTGGTAGGGCATTAGCCACGTGTGAAGGGTAGGGTACAGGGCCTGGTCACGGATCAGGCTCTGCAGCCAACCCTACGCCCACACAGCCAAAGGTTGTGCGTGATGGAGGGTCGGCATAGTTACATACGCTAAAAAAATCTTACTTTACATTTCAAAAAAGCCACTGAAACAAAAAAAAAGGTAAAAGTGAGGTTATAGTTTGATATGATAAGATCTTACTGTACATTAAAAAACTGTCAGAAATTCATTGAAAAAATTGAAAGGTTAAACTGATGTTATAGTTAGGTAAAAATATATGTATTCACTGAAAATATTTAAAAAACAAATGTTAAAATAAAGTTATACCATTATATGTTAAAGTTGAAAATGTCTCTAAAAACTTAACATTTTAAACAGAAAAACCACCAAAATTCACCAGTTATAGCTAACTAAAGTAACAACAACTAGCACCCCAGCCATGCACTGTTTGTGACCTCACATATTACATCACTCACAGCATGTTCCATGACATCATTGATAACATAATTGACGAGATCTGAATTTACATCATTGATTACAACAATGAGCATCACAATACAGGAATAAAAGAACAGCATTATGTAAAAAAGATGATCAATGCCAATGTAGCCCAGTGCATCGATATGGTATAACAGTTTTAAAATTTGAATATAAAAAATCCTGAACCTATCCTCCTCTCACATGAGGAAATATGGGGGCAATCAAATCACTCCCTTTAGCCATGTAGGACTGGGGACTTGCCATTCCACCATCCAACAGGTATTTGGCTATTTTATGTCAATAACGGCTCTTCTGGGGTGGAAGTGCCCAACTGCTGCCATGAAGGAAACACCCTATATACCCAGGATCCACTCAGAGGGGCATGGGGGGAAGAAACAAGTCATAAGATGGTGGTGTTATATCTATCCCACCGGAGAGGGCCACACCACTTTGTAGAGCTAACAGCTCTACGCAGTTCTTTGCAACTTTGCTAGGAGCTCGTCCCATCAGTGGCAATGGGGCATCTCCACAGTCCCCGCACCTCCACCCAACAAAGTGACACCGCCTTTACCTCATCCAATTGGGCTATCAACTCCAGCCGCTGTGCCATGCTCTGGAGTGAAGTGGCCTTCCTGTGCATTGCAAGGGCCCGTCTGGCAAGCATTAATGCTAAATCTATGAAGTGGTTCATGGCGCCGCTCGCTGTTCTACACCTGTAAAGGCTCAGAAGGCAGCTGTCCACATTGTCTAAATTGGAACGATGTGTGACACGGGCAAGAGTCACTTGGACATTCATCTACAACCTGCGGGCACACGGGCAGTTTCAGAACATATGTAGCAATCCACCACAGGGACGCGACAGCGCCGGTAATCTGGTGCCACTGCAGGATATATCCTATGTAATCTGGCTGGAGTTAAATAGGCTCTGTACTATATTTTGTACTGGATTCATTGGAACAAGATGTTGCAAGAGACCTTAAATGGGTAGCTCAGTGCACTACTCCACTACTTTGCAGACAGTGCACAGGCAATATCCCATTCCCAGGTGTGCCGTAGCGATGCCAGTGGATCATGTGCCTTGTAGGAAATGGCTTTCGCAAGCCAGGAGATCAGTCAGCCCAGACCTGAGGTGGTTTGGAAGTAGTCTAGGATATGTGCGATATCAGTAATGTCTACACACATGTCCTAGATGTTTTCAGGGACACAATCAGCATATAGCAAAATAGTGTGAAGCTGTCCTCCAACCTGTATACCCCAAGGCTTGTCCAGACTGCCACAGCCGTTGCACTAGGGGCTCCATCGTCAGGGTGACGACCAGTGGTTAGAGAGGGCAGCCGTGGTGAGTGCCCATACATATAGGAAACAACTGAGAGATCCTGTTTCTTGCTGTTGGTTCTGTGTAAAGGAGTTTAATCAACTGGAGTACCTTGCCTGGCATACCCACCTCCTGCAGCACCCCAAACAGGTAGTCCAGGGTGTCAAACGCATTCCAGATATCAAGGACAGGCAATCCAAGTAGGGCCAGTGCTATGGGGCCTCCTGTAGCAGCCTCTGCAATCTCCCATATTGAGTGTAGTAGACCTGCCAGGTATAATACTGTTCTGGTCTGGGTGTACCAATATAGGCATGTGCTCCAGCAGGAGCTCTATTAATATTTTGCTGAGGATGGGCAGTGGTCTGTATAAAGCGAACTCTGTCGGGTCACACGCAGGATTCAGGAGCGACACTAGGCATGCCTCTCTCATGGATGGTGGTAGGTGTCCCTCTGCTAGGGCAGTCAAGTAAAGTTCCAAGACTATGGGGACTAGAAGGAATTCGAACGTTTTGTAGAATTTGTTGGGTTAGCCATCAAGGCCCAGAGTTTTACAGGTAGGAGCAGCACATATGGCGACCCATATCTCCTGCTCCGTTATGGGGCTGTTCCAGGCTTCCCTATGTTCGGCGGGTATCCTTGGCAGCGTGACAATGGGAAAAAGTTCTGCATTACACACCCTGCTGAACAGGCTCAGGGTTGTAGAGGACCCAATTGTGCTCAAAGAAGGAACCATGTATCACCTTCTGAGTAGTGGTGAATGAATTGGGGGAGATACGGATGCAGGTAATAGGATCAAGGTCCGATGCACGGTTTAACAGCCACGCCAGAAGCCAGCCCAGTTTGTTCCCCTCCACATGTGTCTTAGTTTGGTATGCCTTGAAATCTAGGCAATGACTTGAGCAGCTGTGCAATGCGATTCAGTGCATCTAACAGCGCTGACCATGTGGTGTCGCCTGACAGTGAGGCCCTCACGAGGCCTTCCAATGAAGTTCTCAGCTGCACACGTTCCTGGCTGATGTTGCGCCGTGCACCATTAACTGCATAAATGTAATAGCAGTGGATCACTGCTTTCAGCGTCTCCCAATCTGCCAGGCGTGTGAAAGCTGTGCTACTATTTTCTGTTATGTAATTAACTAGTGTCTCATGAACTGCTTCATGGAAAACCGGATTCTCAAGGGCAGTGGCCTGCATGCACCATGTAAGCACCGGTGGGGCGGGTCCCCACATGTAGTGTGTAGTAATAGTGGGCTATTACCTAGGTATTCCACCCCTGTAACCTTAAGTTGTATTGTAGGATGGAAAAGAATGTGGTCAAGCTGGATAAAAAGGTAATGGGGAATGGAATAAGAGGGACATTCTTTAGTGATTGGGTTCAATGTCCTCCATCTATCCACCAGCGACCAATCTGTAATCCATTGTGTAAAGTGTGTTACTGTGCATTCTGTGGGGGAAGTGGGGAGGGGATGGGACTGATCCACGACTGGGTCCAGTATGCAGTTAAAGTCTCTCCCAATGATCCGCGGCAGGTGGGATCCCGTTGTAAACAGTGATGAAATGTGTGCCAGGAACTATTGTTGGGCCACATTAGGCACATACACACTGCCCACTAACACCTCCTGTCAATCAAGCTTTCCTTCCACAAAGACGTATAACCCCTCAGGGTCCACCTCTGTCCTATTGCTTTGGAAAGGTACTGAGGGGTATATCTAAATTACCCCCCCTCCCCTGGCTAGTCCCAAATAAGTTGCGCCAATGCCTTTACCCCTCCAATACTTCTGCAGTTGCTGATCCTACCCCCAAGCAATGTGTGTTTTTTTGCAAAAAAGCTATATGGGGCCCCTTACTGCCTGATGTATTGGTGGACAGCATGGCACCTCCTAACAGTCCATGCCCCGGACATTCCAGGTTAGAAATTATACTCTACCCATGGTGATGCACCCAGTAAAAGGGAGGGGCACAGGCTGGAAGGTGAAAACCCCTACCCCTAGCAGATGTAGGCTGGAGGGCAGTCCCCAGCTATAATACTGTGCATTTTTGAGGGGTGGCTCAGACCTAACAATAAAACAACTTTCCCACCTCCTAGGGTGGCAGGGCAACATCTGGCTTCCCAAACAGTTAACGCAACACATCATGCTTATGGGACCAGTGCAATGACAGCTCAAAAGCCAGAGGTATACCAAAGTGTGGGGGGGGGGGCGGCGTAATCAACAAGAAACGTCAGTGTCTAAGCATGGAAAGGTCCGGGGGGGCACTGCAGCAGAGAACATTCCTGCCCTGTAGGAAAGTGCCCCTTTTTGTGTGCCTAACCCCTAATCTTTTGCCAGATACTTGATGCCAACTTGACTGAATGTGCCTCGGGTTCCTGCGAATCAGGCTCCTAGGGCCTGTGTTCTTTCCCAAAACTCTACCTCTGTCTCCACAATTGGCACACCTCTGGGCCACATATAAAACTCATGTAAAGGGTACCCCTGGTACAAGGGCTTTGAGATCAGAGAGGTCCTTTGGGGGCTGCAGCATGTATTATGCCACCCTCAGAGACCCCTCACTTTAACACTCACACACTGCCATTGCAGGTTACGTGTTCTGGTGCAGACCAAACTGAAGACTCCACATGGCACACATCCCTCTGTGCCATGCCAACCAACACTGCCTGTGGGATGGGTAAGTCACCCCTCTAACAGGCCTTACAGCCCTAATGGCAGGTGAGGGCATAGCTGCATTAGCAATATGCATCTACAGTGCCTGTGCCATTCACAGACATTGTAAGTGGTGTGAAGCTATTTTGAGTACATGGGCTGGGAGTTTGTAAGCACGAACTCCACAGCTCCAAAATGGCTTTACTGCAGACTGAGAAGTTTAGTACCAAACATCTCAGTCTAATAAACCCTCAATGATGCCAGTGTTGGATTTATTATAAAATGCACTCAGAGGACATCATAGAGATGCCACCTGAAAAATGACCAACTTTTAGTGTATTGGCTGACTTTTCCCCGACAGCTAGCCACCCCCAGACAGGTTTCTGACCTCATGGGGTGAGAGCCTTTGTACTCTTGGAGATCAGAAACAAACCGTGCTCTGGGTGGAGGTAGTCCACACCTCCTCCTGGCAGGAATAGCAACACTTGGCAGTGAGCCTCAAAGGCTCTCACCTTGTGATGTGCTGATTTGGGCAGCTCCAACTAGTGAAGATGCTCGCTCCCATGTCCAAGCCCCACGTTTGGCGTCAGGACAGGTGGGAAAATTAGTAGGCAGTGGGGGGGGCATCCCCCTTAGTCTGGCACACACCTAAGGTGGCCAGGAGCTTAGGTAAACCCCTCTCTGAAACATTCTCCATCTTGAGTTGGAGAATTAGGTTAATAGGAACAGGGCTGTGCCCCTCTTCCCAAAGGGAGGAGGCACCTAGAATGGTGTAATCACCCTAGGGGACAGTAACCATTGGCTACTGCCTGACCTCAGTAACGCCCTTATGCAGCAATGCAGCAGTGGAGAAGAAGATGAGAACTGCCTTGGCCCCAGCCCTAGCGCCCTGTCTCCTCCACCAGCGACCCTGCTCGAAAAAACCTGTGTGTCCTGCTACCAGCCCCTCTCCAGGTAACTGAGCTGACTTCATTAAAGACTCTTTTCTCCCGAAGACACAAATTGTGCAACAAAGAAACTCTGACTCCAAGGACTCCTGATCCAGGCTCATCCGTGACCCCTACACATTCTGCACCCGATGCCCATGGCCAGAGTTCAAGAGACTCACCTATTCTATGAAGTCTCTCAGGCAATCCTGACCTAGTCTGCATCAGTGGCTGGCCTCTCCAGGACACCTCCTCAATGCCTGTAACCTCTGTTCGAAATGTCCCCCCGACCGCGGCCGGAACCAGCTAAGAAAATCTGACACTTATTCGCATTCTGCATCCGGCCGCCCCTGTGCCTCTGGTGGTATAGTATTTGATGCTGCTTTGTGGCCCCCCTGTGCTCACCTCAACCCCAGAGGAATTTGCCCTAAGACTGTGGGCACATTCCTGCAAACTGTGCCTCTTCGAGGCTCATTTGGATAACATTGGGCCGAGTGACCTCTGCAACCGGGCGCGCTTGTGCCGCTGGTGGTGCAGTATCCACCTGATCTTGAACCTTGCCCTGTGTTCTCCTAAACCCCCGAAGCCTGGTGAAGTAGGTAGAGTACTTACCTGCCAACTGCTTAACATTGTTTTCCTCCATAGGATTGCATTGTAGTTCTATCTATTGCATTGAACTGTTTAACCTTATCATACAAATGTACTTGATTGACATTTACAAAAAATACTGTAAAGAATTAACTGCATTTACAAAGCGAAACACTACTGCATTCTTGAACAGTATTGCGTCTTTTAAAACACTGTGAAACTTACCTGCGCTATGTGATTCCAGGTTCTAGAAATATAATAACAAAATAACTTTTTGTACAACCCATTGGTCTGGAGTCAGTCTTTGTGTGTGTGACATCCTTTCCTGCCTGAGTGTGTACGATAAATGCTTAACACTACCCTCTGATAAGCCTTACTGCCCAGCCCACCTACCAATAAATTGAGAGTAAGGTATTATCTACTTTAACATCTGCCATACCTTTGGGGACTCACTGGACTCTGTGCACACTATACCTCTTTTTGGCATAGTATACAGAGTAAACTTCCTGCATGCCTCTTCTGCCTGGGCTGTTACGAGGGAGGCTCCCATGTGCTAGAGTCAGCAGTATGTTGCTCTTACAAATTCAGGAGTGACTCCATCCCACTGGCTGCAACTAGAGTATATCATCAGCCATCTCGGGGGTGACCACTATGATTGAGATGGAGACACTGATGTGTGAATACTGACCTCAGATGACACCTCGACTGACCTCCTCGGTGGGACCGGTGATGTCCAGATCCCAGAGGTAAGATGCAACCAAAAGCACTGATATCTGCATGAGTTGTGCCTGTGCTGGCGTGGGGGCCCTGGGGACACCAGCATCACCTCGGGCACCTTGTCCCAGCACCTCCTGCGTCTTGTTAAGACGGTGACCCGAGGAGGATCTCCGCGAGGCAGTGTCACTATCCTCAGGTGAGGCGTGTCGTTGCTATTCAACCAAATCCCATGCATCACTCGGTTATGTAAAAAGTTGGATTTGCCATTAGCCAACATTTTCAGTTTCACCAGAAACAGAAGTGAGTACTTAAGTCTAGCTTCTCACAGCTTGCGGTTTACTCCAAGGAAGGATGCTCTCCTGCGCTGAACCATGAGTGTTAAGTCCGGAATCAATAGCATGTTAGCTTTGTCAAAGGTGATGCGGCCCAGGCGCCTAGTGGCTTGCAGCACTATGTCCCTGTCCTTAAAGTTCAATACCCTGGCTACCAATGACATTGTGGGGCACCCAGTGGGGGGGAACCCCTTGTGCACGCTTGATGGCGAGGTGAGGAGACAGACCATCAGGAGTGACCTGCTCAGCAAGCCAAGACTTCACAAAGCCCGTGAGTCTCTCCTTCTCCGCTGCTTCTGGAAAACCATTCAGTCTTCTATGCTGTATTGCTGGGAGCAGCCCTTCAGGTCATTCAGATTGACTTACTGCTGCCAGACTCTGCCGGTGAGGGCCCCAATATGTTGTGCAGGGGTTTGTGCTAGGGGCTGCAACTCTGCAATGGTTACCTCCTAGTTCTTCACCCTCTCTGAGAGTTTTTTCTTTATCCTCATGGAAGAGTCCTAATTCCAATGCCACGGCATCGACCCTGCCTCCCAGGTCTAGTCTAGTCACTGAGATGCCATTGAGGATGGCATCCAGCTTCGTGGACAGAGGGTGCAGCTTGTGGCAACACCCCAGAATCAACGGAGTCCAGTGCCAACTCCATAGGCCGAATCCAAGTGTCCACTCTGCCCGGAGGGGTCTTCATCAGCTTGGTTTGCACCATATTCGCCCTGGCAGTCTCTTCAACTCCTACGGGGGAGGATCAAGGTGCCCCCATCATTTAGAGGCAAAAGGGTGAAGGAACTTAAATCAGGCCGGTCATCCCCCAGCACCATGTGCCAGCACAGATGCGCCAGAGAGGCACAAGCAGCTTTGTGCAGTCCAATTGTGGTGATCTCAGCAGACCACAGTCTTACGGGTCCTCCGTCCGCAGGGCGAGTCCAGCTGCCAGGGCTGTCTGGCAATGCAGGCAGCTAGTCAGGGCCGGCCACTGCAGGGCACACACGGTCGCTAGACTAGACTCCGTCCTCGCTGTATATGTGTCAGAGGTCCCCCACTGTCCCACCATGTCTCCACTACTGCGAAGGGAGAAGGGGAACCCCTTCCTTGCTGTCTCCAACACCAATTGTGGGCTCCACTACATGGCACGGGGGGCCTAGCCCAAAGCACTGGCTGCTCCCGGGGGCCACTGCCATCCAGGCCTTCCACTGCTCTCCCCCTATGCACCCCGGTGGCAGCCCCATGCTTACCAGTCACCAAGGCTTACGGGGAAAGGAACAGAAGAAGGCTCCTGATGTCAGCTTCCACCAGCAGCTCCTGCCATTCTTGTAAGAGCCCATGGCCAGCATGGCCCACATACTTTAGTTCAGCAGAGCAGGCCTCTTCGGTGTCGTGTGTAGCACTCTGGTGCCGCCCAGGCATGCCCGCTGTTCCAAAGGCTGCCTGGGGCTGCCAACAGCCCCAGGTAGACACGGGCATGGTTGGACTGGCCGGAGCGGGTATCGGATGGTTCCCTGAGAGGCTGAAAGGACAGGGGCCAGTTTTGCCACAGTGGGACCCGATTTTGTTTTAACTGTGGGCCGGTTTTGCAGCACTGCGGCAACATCGATCCCAAGTATCAAAAGCAGCAGTGCTTCAACCTTGCACAGCCCCCCTCCTCCCCTCCTTCCCCACGGAGGTTGGTCCGACAAAATTGCCAGGCTTGCTTTGGGTTTCCAGTCCTGCCCTGAACAGAGGCCTTTGCTCAGGAGCCTCACCAGGTCGCGGCTGCCATCTTGCGGCGTATAGTCATGCTATCTGAAAATTTCACCTATAACATATAAAGATATAACTTCACTTTAACATTTGGTTATTTCTGTGGCTATATATGTGTTTCTATTATATACGCAGATGTAATATGCTATTTACTACAGTTGTTGAGTGGTGGGAGGGGCCACGACTTCCAAGAGGCAAAGAGATCATGGGGTCATGATGCCTCTCACACCCTCCACATAGTTTAGAAATAGCATCTTACACTCTGTGCATTTACATATATCGTTTGTTTATTTTCATTTATTTATTTTAAAAGTGTTATATAGTGCCAACATGACCACCGAGGGTATCAGAGCGCTTTACAGATTATGCATCACAAGGTAATAAGCATACAAAACAGAATAACTAAAACGACAAATTCAAAGTCAAAATTGTCCAGCATTCTCGTGAAGGCACAGCAAAACACATCATAAACAACAGAGGGAGAAAAAAGATCACAGTCTAGAATTGTCCGACAGACTCATGAACAAGGTGGTTGGGCAAGAGTCAACGGGTATGGACCCAGAATCAGAGGAAGGTGCCAGGCTAAGGCAGAAATTTCTTCATCAGGAGCCCTTTGACTTCTTCTTTGAAGAAGACAGTAGACAGGTTCACCTTGACTTTAGGCTGAGAAGGCTCGGTTATAGGTCCTTTTATTTTTTATTTTTGAGGTTTAAGCAAAAGGAAGCTGGTGCTTCTGGAGACTCTAGAACCACAGGAGAGTTCCAGTTTCTGCGCAAAGTGCAACAGCGTCTTGAAGTGGATGGGTTTGTGAGCCATGCATGCAATCTTTAGCTGTATCCGAGCTTCATATAGCTGTCAATTCAGTTCCCGCAAGTCCGGGGAGATGTGGTGGTATTTTTTTTTGCCAGTTAAGAGCCTCGCAGCGGAGTTGAGGGTAGCCCTAAGAGGAGCCGTCCTCACTCTGGGCCGGCCACAAAGTGTTGCACTACCATAGTCCAGCTTTGAGATCACTAATGTTTGAACTGCAACCTTTAGGTCATGAGCAGGGAGGAAGGGTTTGAGCTTCCTAAGTAAACTGAGTTGGAAGTTCACTCCTTTGGTGAGGGAACAAATGTGCTTCTGCATCTTCAAGCTTTTGTCTAGAATGATGCCCAGAGATGATGCCGAGTCTACAAGGTGCGGTCTGCAGTTAAGGGCAGTCAGCTGATTCAACTATTGCTCCATGACGAGGGATTGGTTGTGGGGTGAGATCAGTAGGAATTCTGTGTTGAGAGCATTTAGCTTCAGGTGATTGCATGTCAGCCAGCTTTGTGTTTCCAGCAGGACTGAATTGAGGGACTAGATGTCTTCGGGGGAGGCAATCTTCAGGTATAGTTGGGTATCGTCTGCATACATATGATAGCGAATGCTGGATGATTTTAGGATTTCTGTCAGAGGCTCCATAAACAGGTTAAAGACCATGGGGGACAATGCTGACCCTTGTGGCACCCCAAGGTGACTGGTGCAGGGTGGGACAAGGATTGGTTCACCTTGAAGCTTTGGGATCTGTTCTGAAGGAAGGAAGAGAACCAGCTGAATACCGGCCCAGACAGCCCCATACTGTGTTCTAGGAGGTCAATTAGGTGATCATGTTTGACAGTATCGAATGCTGATGAAAGGTCCAGAAGGATCAGTAAGCACGACTCATTGAGATCCAGCATTCTAAGCGCATCATCCACGATGTGCGTTAACGCCGACTCTGTACTATGACCTGGGCGGAAACCAGATTGGCATTGATCCAGGAGTTGGAAATGGTCAATGTGATGGCAAAGTTGGGCAAGCACACATTTCTCCAAGAGTTTTGCCAAGGTGGGGTTGATAGTGATTGGGCAAAAGTTAAGAAGGTCCATAGGATCCGCATTTGGTTTCTTTAGGATCGGGTAACTTGACCTGCTTTAAGGCAATCCGGAATAACCCCTTGCATAAGAGAAGCATTGGCGATTGTCGTCCAGAGTGTTAGTAAGGCGTATCTCACTTCCGGGAACAGGTTAGATGGCAGGGGGACGTTGTAGTGATTGGAAGGTTTCAAGGTCAACAACATTTTGTGTATAGTGTATTCATCCACGGTTTGGAACAAACTCCAGGATGCATTGTTTTTGAGGCGGCAGGGCTGTGAGGGTTCAGTGATATTCGACTCTGAGGGGCAAAGGGTGATCAGCGGCCCGCTCGAGATGTGATCATGGGCCGAGCGTAGTTCATACTCGATCTTAATAGTCTTCTCCGTGAAGAAAACAGCAAATTCTTCACAGTTCGGCAGTGTCCCTTGACCCGGGGTTGAGAGGTTAGAATGATTATTAGATTGGGACTTGATGATTTCGAACAGTTTTTTCGGACTTTTTTTGGTTGATCTAGTTGAGTTCTGAAGAAGGTAGCCTTCGAGAATCTGATGCATTTGTTGTATATGCTTTGGAAGGATCTCAGGTGACAAAGTTGTTCAAGGGAGCGATATGATCACCACTTCCTTTCTGCAAGTCTTAAATTCCTTTTTTCGGCATTAAGACTATCATTGAACCATGGTTTGGAGAGCTTAGCAGACACTCTTTTAAGCTGAAGTGGTGCTACTGAGTCAAGTACATTAAGCATTGCATGGTTATAGTGGGCCGTTAGGTCATGGACATCATACATGTTCAAAGGAGGGGGAAAGATGTTATCACAGAGCTCCGTCAGGTCTTGCGCGTTGATGTTCCGTAAACATCTTTTTAACTGTTTTGGGTTCTTAGGTTGGGATCTGCTTGCTCTTACCGATTCAAGGACGAGGAAGGTGATTCAATAGTGGTCTGTCCAGTCACAGGGGAGGATCGCCTCCAGGCTGAAGGAGTTGGGCATACCAATGACAAGATCTAAGGTGGCTCCTTTGATATGTGAAGGGCTGTCACATATTTGGATAAGGTTAAGGTCAGGTAGGAAGGATTTAAGGCTATTGACCAGCACATTGTTTACATCATTCCAGTGGAGGTTGAAATCACCCAGGAAGATCTGAGTGCCCTGGAAATCCACGTTGGCCAAAATAACGTCCATGATCTGTTCTGTGAAGGGAAGGTTGTTGCGAGGGGGGTGGTAGAACGCATGCAGTTTGCAATTGTGATTGTTGCCCCCAGTCACTTCAAAGCATAGGTATTCACAAGAGGGCAGGAGGTCGGCATGAATGACTTTCACTTGTAGATTACTACGATGTAAGCATGCGATGCCTCCCCCGTGACCACTTGTTCTGTCCAACTTAATGATATCAAAGTTGGGAGGCATTAGAAGGTCAAGGATGGGAGCAGCTGAGTCATTTAGCAAGGTTTCCGTCAGCATTACAAGGTGAAGGTCAAGATCCTGGACCAGAATGAGATCTGCAATATCCGCAGCGTGTTTACCAGCCCATCTGCAGTTTAGTAGTGCGCATTTGAGACTGATGGGGGTGTCCTTTGGTGGAGGTAGAGTGGGGGTGACTATGGTGAGGTTGTTCTCATTTAATGTTCTTAAGTTTGGCCTAGTTACCCTGAAGGGATCCGTAGGGATTGATTCAATTGCATGCAGATTTGAAGGGAGGGAGGGAAGTGCCAGATCGTATGAAAGTAGCAGAGAATGAATATCAATATCAGACAGGGAGGCTCTATACCTGGAGAGTCAGGATGGGTCATTAGGATGCGGAGTGGAGGGTCAACTAGGGGGTGAGTGGGATGAAGTCCGCCTAGGATAGTGGGTGGAAAGGCGCCAGGAACAACCACAGTTTGGGAGCAGGCGTAGATGGAGATTGGTCTAAAAGGAGCCGATTAGTCGGGAGTTAACTAACAGATCCTCAGTAATGTGTGATAGGCTATGAACATCTGCCTTAAGTTGTTGTAGGGAGAGTGTAATCTCGTTAAGTCGGGCTTCCAATGAAGTGTGTGAATTGGGATGTGAGGCTAGGTCCCGGGAACCCTGCGGCAGAGGATAGCTAGTGAGGGAAGGGGAAAGTGGTGCAGGTGGCGACTAAGTGGGCCCTGGGGCAGGGGATTCATGGAAATGGAACTGTGTGCTTGGGGGAATGTGTAGGTTAGGGGAGGAGGGGACGGACAGCAGGGGACCCTTGTCAGCCTGTCGTACCGTGACTGAATTGTGGGTTAGGCTGGGGGAGGGGATCCAGTGGAGAATCCTACCGGCGTTCTGTACAGTGGAGCTAGGATATTTAGAACCATCTAACCATGAGGGGGTGGGAGCATGTGGACTTTCGTGAAGACTGTGCTGTCGCAGCTTGTTAGCAGTGGAATTGTTAATCTGCGTGGAGGTAGCTAGCGGTGAGCCCTTCGGAACAGATGTAGGGTTCACGGCTGGTGGACCATCTAACTGTGAGGGGTGGGTGCATGTGGACTCTCGTGAAGACTGTGCTGTTGCAGCTCGTTAGCAGTGGAATTGTTAATCTGAGTGGAGGTACCTAGCAGGGGGCCCTTCGGGACAGATGTAGGGTTCGCGGCTGGTGGTGGAGAGGCAGGAGATAGAATTTGCACGATCAGGGGAACCCTTGAGGGGCCATCAACTCCAAGGGGGGTGGCACTGAAGTTGGCGACTGTCTTCAAGATGGTGGGGAAAACGTTGTCAAACAACATAAGATAGCGGTCAGAAGCTTGGATAAGGATGGTTCAGTTTTTGTAAAGTGAGATGGTGGCTTCAGCTCTAAAGGCTGAGGAGGGCGCAACTAACTATCTAAGACCATGAGGAGTTTTATGGGAAGTGAAGTTCTTGAGGAGAGAGTAAATGGCCTTCCACCATTGAGCATGCCGTTTAGTGTATAAGATGAGATCATTTATGGTAGCACCTTTATTAATGGAGAAGAAGGGGTCTAAGATCAGGGTTTCCAGATGGGTTTTGAGTAATCTATGTTTAAATTTTTTTGCAGCGTTTTTTGAGAGGTTCGGGGATATATGATTCTGAACGCGTTCTAGCCAGCCAGCTCTAGGTTGGGAGAGATGCGATTCGGAGGTCTCAGTACCATAACCGCACACCGCCATGTCTCCACACCAAGGAAGTCTAGATAAGCAAATCGACTGGGCAGAGGTGTGCGCCGACCATAGGAGGCGCAGGGAGGCCACTAGACTGGGAAGAGGTTGTGATCATATCAAGGTGGTTAGCTGTGTACGTCGAGGGAGAGTGTCATGGGGTTATGTTGGAATGAGCAATTGCATGATATTACTAGCCACGCATCCTCAGGTTCATTCAGGTGTACTAACACCTATGAGAGCCAGCTAACCAGGGCTGAAAGATAGGAAGCTGGTGTGCAATTGCATCCCACTTGCTCACTAAACATTAGAGACCCACTTGTAAGCTATACACACTCAAGTACCATTAGGTAGGACAATATGGGAGGTCAGATTATACAAGCAAAGATATTAGACTGGACCGTAGTGGCTAGAAGGCAATCCTGGAGTTTACATCTTCAGCAGGTAGACAGTACAGGCTGGCCGTTTCATATAAGCCCTTAGAGGAAATAACCATCTCCCACTCTGTGGTGATGGGGCAAACGAAGCCAGCCCCTGTGTGGGATACATGAGGAAGAACCCACTCCAAGATAGCCGCCAAATGCTGGGAATGGATCAGTCCCATTTCTCATTCCATGGCAGGCCGTACCTAGTTCTCATGGAAGGGGGAGCTCTTCTTCAACTCCCAAGAGGGGGGGCAAAATGGATACCTAACCTTACCAAGACACTAATAGAGGCAAACAAAATGGGCGCCCAACCTGTAATTAACTGAACATAGGACAACCAAGAGAGCTAGGGCAGGAAAGTGGGTAGATCTGTACACACATGCCAGTCTTTCTTTCACCACACTTGACACTGGCAGGAGGCAAAGGCAGCAGGGGGAGTCACACGGACCGCAGGTTGAACAGTCCCCACGCACTCATCACTCCACAGCAATCACCTGATCTCGACGTGTTGTTCAGATCCATCCAGCGCGTTGCTCAGGCTCTGCAAGATGCTCTGGATGTTTCATCGAGCATGGGACTGTTACGCTGCACCTCAGCTGGACTGCTTCTCTTCAAGCAAGATGCTCTAGACCTTCGAGCACCGTGCTCATTGTAACCTGACAGATCTGCTCTCCGCAGCTCCCCGGGGATAAAAACACAACCCCTCCGGCGCCCAGCATCAGCAATTTATGTGGTTGCATTTATAAATGTATATTTGTTTTTAGCAAAATGTATTTAATCAAAACCAGGATGCAAACTGTTAAGTTTGAGCAGTTAGGGTAAAATCACAATGAAGAGGCCATCTGACTATTAGGAGTGATGTATCCTGGGTAAAGTAATTTGTACACACAATCTTTGAGGCAGCAAACAGTTTTGTTGCAGAATCATAATAAACTCAAATGATACCTTTGCACTGTATGAATAAATATGTGATTGTGTGTCTATTAGTACAGTTGCCCTAAAAAAAAATTTATTGGGCTACATGTATTTTCCTTGCTGTGGTATGTGTATATATGTGTGTGAGCATTCTTATTATGAATTTTTTGATAATCATGAAGCTATATTTTCCATACTTCAGGCCAGACTTAAAAATGGTTAGGAGTGCTTTACAAATACCCCCCCTCAAAAAAAACAATAGAATAAAACTGCATGATGAAACAGGTTTACTCTATTATTGCGCTATTATAAGTGGAAGTAGATAATCTGTAAATAAATGATCTCAGTTGTAATAAACTATTAAAAGCGAGTAGTTGCATCAACCTGTATTCTACTCTACACCACAGCTACTGATAGAAGTGTAGATTCCCCTTTTCCGCGCTATGACCTTAGCTGTTGAAAGTGGGAGCATTGTTGAAACCTGTGGCATAAGCAACACCTCAGTCTGAGCAGATAGGCTGTCATGCATTTTCGGTCAATAAAATGGCTGCCATCGGGTTGTGTTATGGTAGCATCTATCCTTGATATTTCAATGTGAAACATTTTCAGAGGCCTGGAAATATGCCCCATTTTGTGAGAAACAACACACTCTACAGTTACCTGTATTTAACAAAGCCATGAAACACGAAAGTGGGAAGAAAAGCGGAGAAGCAGGTGTTACTTTAGGGATCACACACAGGGTCGGACGGGCTAGTCTAGAAGGCCAGTGTGTGGGCCTGTTTGTTTGGCTGTTTGTGGGCCTTATTTAAGGTCTGATGTGCTGGTTTTTACTGTTCATTTCCTTGATATTAACTCGTTCGGTGCTCATGACGGAACCACGCCGTCATGAGCCACGGTTGCCGTGTGCTCATGACGGAGTGGTTCCGTCATGCTGCGGCCGTTGGCGGCCGCGCCGCCCACGCGGCGCTAATTCCCCGCCTGTGCGGGCGATTAGCGCTGTGGGCGGAGTCATGACGGAACCACTCCGTCATGAGCACAGCCCAACCGTGGCTCATTACGGAGTGGCTCCGTCATGAGCACCGCGCCACCGCGCTGCCCCCCCGCACCCTCCAGCGCTGCGGCGGAATTTCCACCGCAGCGAAGGGGTTAAACAAGTATTTCCCGCGGCAAGCTCAAATCCATGCAGTCTTGCGAAACACTTCTACAAGTTCAAAACTGCTTCGATTTGCAAACATGGGCCACTTTTTCAGGAATTATAATTCACTGAGGGGGGCCACTTCTATTTCGGCTCTCGGTCCAATTTTCTGTCCCAGTCCGACCCTGAGCGCACCTGATTCCTAACAGCAGTGCGCCTCTTAAGAAAACGTGATTTCATTAGAAACCAGGCCCAGCTTGTCTCTGAGGCACCGTGGGAACGGAAGGTACTTCCTGCCTGTGAAAGCGAGAGGCGCTGCAGAATCCAAAAAATGCAGCTGCGACTGTCAGCCCCTGCCTGGGATCCTCTGGAGACACAGACTCGCCTCCATGCTGTTCTTTGAAAACAGTCTTATTCATGAACTAAATATTGGCTTTAACCAGACACGTCCAGGGCACGTCTGAATAAACTGGAAGTAATTGCCTGAAAATGGTGCACGTGCATATCACAGCTGCAGCCCGTGCAGGTAAGAGCCTTGGGCCCTGGTTGGGGGGGAGGAGATTCGACAGATGACCACGAGGGAAAATCAAATAAATAATTAATTTCCCCCTTGTCGTCGCCAGTCGAAACCTTCCCCACCACTCTAACCTGCAAGGGCTGAGTCTGGCATATCGCATGGTTTGTCTCCTTTGTGGCTCAAGACTGTTCCTAATTTTGGGAACACTTGATGAAGCCCCCCGATATATGCAGGTGCCTGTGCTGTCTCTGGTCTAGCAAGTACCATACAGAACCATTCTGCCTACAGGGAGAAGTGAGCTAGGGCACAACTGTGGGTCGCGATCCACTGGTGAGGTGCCGAGCTTATTTTGGTGGGTCATGAAAGTTCAAGCAATAAAGATGCCTTTATATTCTGTATTCATCTTGTCACATTTTCCGCCTTCAAAGACAGGGGTCAAATGTCAAACTATGTCTTCTGACAAATTGCTGCTTATTTTTTTTTTTTTTACATGGGAATTAGTGTTTATTTTTTTAACATGGGAATTTATAAATATTCACTGAAACCCTAATTCTACACATTATCATTTGTGTGCAATACAGTTTTAGTAGTAAAACTTTGTAAATTTGGTAGCAATTTCAATGGAAAATGTGCTATCTGTAAATGAGTGCATTACCACCCAATGCTTTGGTTACGTTAAAAATTGCTCGCCTCAGGTCCATTAAGCTATGTGAGTCGTGAAAGTTTGTAAATGTAAAATGTAAATGTCAAGGTACTTATAGAGCGCACTGTCACCAGACGGCCACCTTGCGGTGTCGCCTTTTAGCGGTTTCCTGGCACTGATACTCCTACCGCTGTGGAACCCCTCCTGGCTTTCCCTGTGAAGTGTCCACTCCTGGGCACCCCCAGGGTGAAGCCAGACATCCTTAGCGCTGTTGGGGCCAGTGTGGAGGCTAAGCAAGCTATTGCCCAGAGTTGCAGCGTGGGGCCCGTGATTAGAATAGGCACCGAGGCAAGAATAGACAGGTCCGAGGAAATTGAGCCCGAGCCCCGCCGAGGCGGGAATCGAACCCTGGTCCCTGGCCAGAACTCTGCTTCAGGGTCTGCCGCTCTAACCATTGAGCCACACTCCTCCACAAGCTCTAAAAATTGGGTTGTGGTTCTAAAAACTTTGGGAAGCACTGATATTGGGGCTAAGGTGAGTTGTCTGTAGAATGTGGAGACCTGAGCTCTGCTTCTAGATTTGCTGCTTGATCACACTCTGTGATCCTGGGCAAGTTGCTCCATATCCTTGCCTTTGAAAATCAAGATATGTACTTGGAAACAGGCATAATGATGTTTCTAAGTACTCCTTAACAACATGGCAGGCTCAAGACATTAAACTGGTCATCCCAATGGTTTCTGAATACCTACCATCATGCATAAAAGAAACACAGCTGAGGGGTTTCCTTCCCAAATATTAATAATCTTCACAAATGAACTTTAAGATGTGAAAATCAAATCAGCCTTGAAATGTCATTATAGGGTGAAGGGGCTTTCTTCTGTCACATTTAATTTGTGTAATGTTTTTTTTTCATGAATCATCTGCTTTTTGTCACAAAACTATTTATTTCTTCCAATTATTGATTCGGTTTTTCGAGGTTCAAAGTGTGTATTTTTCCCATCACTAAGTACGAACTTTAGGGCAAACTGTGCAAAGATTTACATTCTGCTGCAAACTCTGAGGTAAAAATCCGCAAATTGCTCTTTTATTGGACATTAAAGCTTTTAACACATTAAAAGGATATCAGGTAACCTTCGGGGATTAAGGGGGATATTCTCAACAATCACCGAAAATGATCGATAACCTCAGTTAGCGTGCGTTTTCTTATTGCCGTGTACCGCGTGAAATTATCGCCGTGTTAGCGACGTATTCACAACATGCCACTAACAGGCGATAGTTTCAGGGAACGGCAGTGAAAACTGCCGCTAACATCAGCGCGAAGGCGATAGGAAATCCGGCTTTAGTGGGCGAAAACTACCGATATGCCCATTAACGACAAAAAAACTCATGTTAGCCTGCCCAACGTGAGTTTTTTTTTATCTCTAATGCAAAAAATAGCCTATCAGTCAACATCCAATAGAAAATAGGTATAAAACCCCCAAAAATGCAGAATGGAGAAGCCTGGGCCAAGTGCAGCACACATCAACAACCCCTGCAAGCCACCCAACATCCAGAATGACCAGGATGAGAGCCAGGATGACTCACTGGACCTGCGTGTGGAGCCTGGATGCTTCGCTAGACCTGCGTCTGGAGCCTGGATGCCTCGCTGGACCTGCGTCTGGAGCCTGGATGCCTTGCTGGACCTGCGTCTGGAGCCTGGATGCCTCGCTGGACCTGTGTCTGGAGCCTGGAGTGGGATGCGGAGGAGCTGTGGAGTCGATGAGCCATGGCCGTAGACATTGAGACGCGACAAACGCCCGTACCTGGTGGTGAACTCTGGCAGTTCGCATGGAGACGCGTTGCTGACCTGTGTGAGAAGACCGCCTTGTGCACCTTGGAGCTGTTAATAGTAGAGGCGCTCCTGCGCACCAACGTAGGGAGGTCTGCATCGCATACTACGATCCACCACTACAACGTGGTGCATGGATGGGATTACCAACGGTGGGTGCCGCCTCTCTGCATCACAGGCCGAATGATGTTGGGCTGGCCGGACGCTGTGAAGGTTGAGGCCCCTGAGCTGCACCGAACATATGTGGCTGGAGCGCTGCAACTTCGCGCCTAAGGGGGTCCTGCTGCATCATCTGCATCGGGAGGTTCACCAGTGCACTTGGCGGCGACTGCTGTATCTAGGCTTGTAAAATCCCACCTGGCTGAGGCTCCTGCTGGCTGAGTTACAGATTTGGAGAGAGTGCAGCGGATTGCGCCACGGTGTCAATGTCCATGTATGGAGAAGGTGGGACGCATAGCGCAGGAGGCCTGGGGGTTGAGTCGCCCAGGCCTAGCACACGTAGATGACGCACCCTCAGTGGCAGCTCCTCCCCTATGGCGGAAGAGCGCTGCCCCACTGCTTTCAAGCAGTGCAGAGGAGGAACAATCATCACATGATGATACCTTACTGATGAAAGCATGCAATGTTTCCTTTGCTTTAGGACCGCTCCAAGCACGGGGCAAGGCATGGGCAAATTGGCATGCCCACTCAAGTGCGCAATGACTGTTTGGTCGGCCCACTCAGGCCGCCCAAAGCAGTCATGCGCACTTCCCTGTTCGTAATGCCTGCCTTGTCCCATTGCCAATTACCAAACCCACCACCGCATCACAGCTTTGTGATTGGCTCAGGGGAGGGAGCCTGGCTGCCTACTTCCTGTTCCTGAAAGCAGAAGAGGAGCGAGGGAGCAACGACCCTGCTTCGTGGTAAGACTTTCCTTATTAAAATATTAACAACTCCCGCTCACACGCACATCCCCGCATCCACGCCACATCCAGTGTCGTTTCCAGCGTTTACCACCTCACAGCTGTCCAGCCACCCCAGCACTTATCAATGACGGCCACTGTGCGCCCATGTACAGCGGGCGTACCACTCGTGTGCCAAAGGCACATATATGGTTGCGAAGCATGCCATAACATCGCATTCCATTCCAATGCATACTAATACTAGGCACATTGCAACAGTAGAGTAGGTGTTGCATAGTGGAGACATTAATATCATTAATATCACTATTCCCACTTCCCACTTTAGTGAGTGCAACCCAAAACTAACCTTTGCACCCCAAACCCAACGTGAAACCTGGAATTCCTTTTTGAGCCCCATAACACACCCAAAATTCAAATTTGACCCAAATGCACACCCCAATTTCTATATTTTACCCCAAAACACACCCCAATTTCCACATTTTTCCCCAAAACACCCCCCAATTTCCATATTTTACCCTAAAACACACCCCAATTTCCATATTTTACATCTGAAACCCATACCCACCCTAAAAACTTTAAATTACCCATTACTGACCTCACAATGTGTTGTAATCAAATGCGATGTAAATTCACCTGCTTTGTCGGAGTTGCGTTGTTAAGGATGTACTGCCTGCATTGTAATGGTTGTCTCCCGTGCCATAGGCAACCCATAGGCTATGCCGTTTGCGTATGTCTGCCCCTGGACCGCGCTCAGCACCAAGGAGCCTTCCTCTTGGACACTCCACCGCTGCGATGACAGCACCCTCCTTGCCATCAACGGTGGATGACCCCTCACCTGCCAGGACCAACCTCTGCCCCGGACCGGACATCGCCATCGCCATCGCCATCACTGATGGCTGCAGTATCACCCGCATGGCGCACCCTGACCATCAAGGAGGAGGCATTGCCATCACCTACAGAAGCACACTCCAACTGACCACGCACTCTAATGACCCTTGGGTGACCATAGACCACCTCAACTCCCAGATCCGGACCAAGCCCAAGCACATCCTCTGCAGCATCCTCATGTGCAGGCCCCCCGGGCCATGGCCCCCCCATTCTCCAATACGATTGTAGACCTCATTGCACCCCAGGGTCTCCCATCCGCCAACGATATCCTACTCGGTGATCTCAAGTTCCACCTGGACAACCCCAGTGACCAGAACACCACCCCCTCCTGGGGAAGGTCCCCTACATCAGACGCAAGCAGCAAGTCACTTCAACTAGCCACATAGCAGGACACAGGAACGAGCACGTCACCTCCGCCAGCGGGAACTTCAACTACAGCCACAACACCGGACTCTCCTGGACCGACCATCATTGGTAATATCACGTCTTTAACTTTCCCACCAGACACCACCCCCTTCATCGCACCCCCTCACAGCTGGATCAAGGCCACCGAAGAATGTCTCGTCAACTCCCTCCGCACCAACACTCCACCAATGCTTCCAAACGATGACACCGCAGGGCGCAACCACCACCGATGGATCTCCAACAGCGCCGACATTCGGGCACCCCTCATGACCGGCACTGCATCAGTACCTTCCGCCTGCCTGATGGCAGGCGTGAGGATGACGCAGTGCCACAGAGATATCCTGGCCCCATGCATTGATGGCGTTGCGTCATGGTTGTGACACGACTGCAGCAATGCGTGACTTTAGCACCCAACAGATACGTCAGGATTCCTGCCGTATCTGTCATTACTTGTGTCATGGACCGCTGTCCAATGAATACAGCGCATCAATGGTGTTGCAAGAAGGGAAGTGATTAGTGTTGCAACGCTGCAATACTTTTCATGACTGGGGCCCAGGAATGCGAACTATCTTATTGATGGTGCGCATTTCTGCTCTGTAGTTTTGTCGCAGGGCAGCGCTGCAAGATTGCTTGCAGCGCTGTCCAGCACCAAAACCTGCTGAGATGAGGCCCCAAGTGTTATCCCCATTTTTAAGACCAGCTATTTTCTGGTCTTAAGTATCTGACTCGTACGGCAGTTAGTGGCAGTTTTTTTGGGCTTCAGGACTTCAAGGATCCCCTTGTGAATATGGAGTAGTGCCGTTTTTGCATGAGAACGCCTCTCCTGCATATAATTACCCCTAACAGAAGTAACGATCTTCATTACGGACGTTTTCGCCTAAGAAGTGTCGCTAACAGCTGTTAGCGACAGCTTGGTAATAGGGCAATAAAATTATCGCCGCATTAGTGGCAGAAAAGTGCCGCTAACACGGCGATAACTCCTTGTGAATATGCCCCTAACTGTTTTGAAAGACTCCTGCTGCATACAAAAGAATTTATAATTTATGAAATCACAAAATGAACGAACCCCTTGCCAGTGATGTGATCCATGTGTGATCTGCAATTCAAAGGAGATGTGCAGGGAACCCACAGTCAAAGCAAAGCAGACATATGGGAGGAGGAGTCATGGGCTTTAGGTGCACATTTTACCTATGCTTCTGACTAGGACCAGAGCGTGGGGCCTGCCCTCCATGTACTACGCATGGGGGGCCTCAAGTTTCGTTACACTGGCTCCCTGTAAAACTCCTCCCTGCACAGCTGCTGCTTGACTACTCAAGCCAATCATCAGACTCCGAGTTTATTCTAGACTTGCAAGTAAAAAACTTCTGCCAAATAGAAATATCCCACAAAAGGCCATACTTACTACTAACAAGCACTTGCAATGCAGTAGATCTCTCATTTGCAAAAGTTTAAGCTATTGTCATTTACAATGGCAATAGCTCAAACTCTTGTAAACGTGAGACCTATTTCACTTCAAAGAAGCAGCCGCCATTGTCCGGGGTTGCTCGAAAGTGAAAGCTCGCATGGCGAGGAAAGCTCGTCTTGCCTGCAGAAGGAGAAACTCATTAAAGAAAATAGTGCTTACAGACTAAATAAGACATACAGTGTTGCAACAGAAATAAAAGGGCCAGTCGCCTCGGGAGGTTACAAATGGTGACAAGGGGGTACTAACGCGGGACTTACAAGCCTAATAATGACTCGGAAGACAGTGTTTACAAAGGACAATGACACAAGCCAATAAAAAATATGGGCGGAGAGTGGGCGGGGCTTCAAAGACATACTCCACTACTGCATGCCTCGCAGCAGCGCATTTGCTTGCCAGGCTCGACCTAAAAAGGCACAATATTCAGCAAGGTACCCATCTGTCGAAACATGATATCCATCCCAGAGAAATTGTGCTTGTGAAACGAATTCACCCCCATTTTTACAGAATGTTTGCCTTTCACATCACGCTGTATAACCGCAAACCGGTGAAATTCCATGAATGAGAGAGACACGGAAAACAATGTAATTGCATGTTTTTGGTATCAACATATTGTGAGAAAAAAAGATACAACCATTTCTACACATTTTAATTAGCCCACTAGGTCAATCAACGCAACACTGAATAGCGTTTAGTCATAGCACTAGAAGAATTTCAATGTCACGTTGCTTGCATGTGAATAGCACACATCTCAAATTTGTGTGGTCCCATTGCATGTTCGAAATGACTGAATCATCTGCAATTTTGTTGACTAAAGTCAAAATGGTCTATGGACAATATATTTATTTACATTTGATCATGTTTAGTGGTGGCCCGTATTGTTAGTGGCCGGCGGGGATGGAATAAACAAATTTTTGTTTTGCAGCAGGCCTTATTGGACACTGGGCAGTTAGATCCTATTATAGCTGTGTCTTGTGTGCTTTGTGTAAGGATGAGTGTGTAGAAAGACAATGCTATTTATTTTGCTCTGTCTGGTAGCGTGGTGATTATCCACTGCTCTGGTTTGGGTGGTTGTTGAGTTAGGGACCGTCTTTGCCAATTATGTGGTTTTGTTGCAATGCTGTGTGCATGTGGGTATAGTATACATCTTCTGAAATGTTACTATGTAGATGACTTAGAAGATATGGATGTGCTGTATAGGTGGCAAAGCTAAGCCATCTCCCTGGCTTCACACTGTGGGGAATATTTACAAGCCCCTATCGCCATCACGTCACTTTTAGTGACGTTGTGGTGGCGATAGGAGCTTCGCCGTATTTACACTTAACGTGGCTTAACGCTGCCTTGTAAATAAGGCCCCCTTTCACACTTAGCGGGGCGGGAAATGGGTGTTGTGGTGAACGTTCCACCACAACACCCATTGATTTTGAAGCTGCCCCCTATTTACAACAGTAGCGTAAATAGGAGGCAGCACCACAATTAAGACTAGGAATAACCTGGTCTTAAACAGGCAAAATGAGGAGAAATGCTTTATTTCTCCTCGTTTTTGCTGTTTCCATTTGTGCTGCGTTGTGCAGCACACATAGAAACAACAAATTGCCAATGATCGTTTATGTGCAGGAAGGTGACTCTTCCTGCATATAGCAAAACCAAAGGAAATAATGGACGGAGTGTTGAACATTGCAAGCACTCACCCCCAGTCAACTGATCTGGGTTTAATCCATCACCATTCTTTAGCCCACTCTGCCACCCCAGTTCAGACATGGCCATATGCAAATCAGTCTGACCCTGTGCCTCATGGGAACAGTCCAGCCCAAACTGCCAAGCCATGCCTTCCCTGGAACGGAAACAAGCTTCCTAGGACCGGTTTCAGGCATTTCAGCCGTCTTCAGCCAGGCTTGCTTGAATCCAGTGGGAAAGTGAGCAAGGGACTCACGTCTGAGCATACCCTGCCAACTTATGGCGAACAAAGTGGTACAAAAGGGAGTGGTGATGGACGGAGCATCAGAACCAATCAAACACTCACACCCAGTCCACAGATCTGGGTTTAATCCACCACCGTTCTTTAGCCCACTCTGCCAACCCAGTTCAGACATGGCCATATGCAAATCAGTCTGACCCTGTGCCTCATGGGAACAGTCCAGCCCGAACTGCCAAGCCATGTCTTCCCTGGACCGGAAACAAGCTTCCTGCACATAAACAATAACACAAAATGCTGTTTTGCAACTTTAATGTGTGCTGCAGTAAGCAGCACACATAGAAGTTACAAAACGACATTTAAAGATTGTTTATGTGCAGGAAGGAGAACCTTCCTGCACATAAACAATCTTCCCCACAACACAGGCACCCTTGCACTTTGGTGCAAGGGTGCCTGCGTTGGGCAGCTAAAGTTAGCGCCAGCGCAGGGGGACATACAGGGCTGCACGTATTCTAGTGAATATGGCACACCCCTACATTTCTGAAGTGATGAAGCGTGTCGTTAGCTTTCTTGGCTTAACGGCATACTTAGCCAACTTATTTTAGATACGCCCACGTGTTCTGTACATGTAGGTGTACGGGGTTGTGCTTCACGTGTACTGTAAGTGTAGGGAGAAGGATGAATATAACTTAATTCATATATGATGTTTAGCTGGCAGTGCTTAGCCACATGTATGGGTTGAAACAGTGTTGTGCATGTGGTTGAGCCTGGGTTTGTGTCTAATACATGCATGATGGTGCCAGGAGTCTTACTCTATGGGAACACTTTTTCATCCAAAGTAGAGGAATACTCCATTACTGGAATTTTTCCATATATGGGAAAGGCCTACAGAGAAAGATAATGTGCCCAACAGCACACAATCAATCTGTAGGGAAGCCAGGATTAGAACACAGCTATCTCCGGTAGTTAGAATTGGAAACGTAAACACTAGTCCACATTGTATTGTATTGTATTGTAATTGCATTTATATAGCGTTTATTACCCCTGACGAGGCGTCAAAGCGATTTTTCGGAGAGTAGCACGCTACTCTGGAACCCAAAAGGATTAGTGGTGAATTAGTATAACATGATCTTGCTCACCCCATCACTTACTGCACATAGTCACTGACTTACTTCCAGATGACCTCTAGTTGCAGCTTGATGGTTCCCAGTTCTGTTATGTCCACAATAACACTCCTGGGCCTTGTGGTGAAAAAATCTGCACAGTCACACGTTACCAGCCCGACCAGCACCGTTGTCAGTCCCCGAAGTTCTATGACCTATAGAATAAATATGTATCACAAACATTAATATAAATATGCTTTTAGGGTTTCAAAAACAATTTGAGACATACTCTGAAAACCTGTGAATTTGCCTTACGAAATAAGTTATTCCACCAATGGGCCTCAGTACGAGATGGGTTACTTCACCTGCAGCAATAACTTCGGGGGCAATAACCCAAGTTCCCATTGCAAGTATGTTTGGGTCCAAAGTTATTGGGTCTGAAAACTCTGCATCTGTTAATTCCGGGCCAGAGACACTGGACCCGTAAGATTTGCTCCAGGACAGGGACTGTCGGCAACAGCATCCCCTGGCCCCTGGGCACAAGTCCTATAAAAAGAAGTGGGGGGACAGACCAAGTTAGGCGGTATGCAAGTGACATCATGATGCGTGCCATCACAGCACATGATGTCACGACACGTGAGATTCCATGTGGTATCACAGGAAGTGACATCACAAGAAGTGACATCAGATACTAAGATCTCACATATATGTTTATCAGGTGTATCATGAGTACATTTAAGTGCATTATGATAATTAACAAATGAGATTTGGAGTCAGGGTTGTGCCAAAGACGTGGCGCAATCCTGGCACAAATCTGGGCCTCAACTACGAATTTCTTTTTAATCCCTGCCACAAAGAAATTGGCAACAATGAAAAGCATGCTAGTAGATGTGTTCTGCTTAACTGGTTGCAAACTCTGCATTTTAAAATATTTTATGGAGTTAAGGTATCTACTGCAGAGGTGCCCAATAAATCCCATGGAATAATAATAATGGTGAGATAACTCTGGAGGTTAACACATTTGTTGGAGAGATCTATGTTTTGTGTAGTCCCAAATTTGAATCAAAGAAGCATAGAAGATTAATTTGTTTCCTGCCAAACATAATCACCCACTGTTCTTGGGGGCAGTGGGACGGGGCGTTTGGGGATTGTTGAACCTCTATTTTGTTGCTGCTTTCTTCGGGTTTGTTATTCATGATATTACAACACACATGGTGTGCATTTTTTACAATACTGTGAGCATAAATGTACCACTTAATTATGCAATAGTGCTCCGTTATGTGTACGTTAAAACATATGCCAACTGAAAATGCAATAAAATATGCGTAAAAAAAATAAAGTTGTCTCCTACAAAGCACATCATGTAACATGCAGATAACATATTTTTATTTTATGTAGATAGGTAAGTGGATTTCTGCTTTTAACACAGAGATCCTTTTGTTACTTGCAGTTCATAAATTGTAATCCTTGTAGCAGACCACAGTGAGCTCTGAGGGCATTTTACTCCTACACCTTGTAACGCCAACTGTCTCATGTAACATCTTGAACGCTGATTTGCACACTTGCATGATTTATTTTGTATGTATTATGTGTATGTTATGTAAAGCGTTTAAACACTGCATTGGGATGAGTAGTGCTATCAATGAAATAAAATAGTGCTATTTAAATTGTTATTTCTGTAAATACTGGGACAGACAAGCCCACCTGACATACTTACAGTGCATGCACTTATATACAGGGACTGAACAAAGTCAAAAGCATGCATCTCATTTGTACCAGGAAGAGATAACACGCTGTGTGCTTTTGTTTCCTCTCCAGTGCATTTGCATGTAAGTGTGAGGTTCCAGGCCACGTTCAGTTACAATACTCGATCAGAAGGAGGCCTGATGGCCCCTTAACTTCTACCTTTGTCGTCTGCCCAGCTGGAGGTGAAAAAAAGCCCCCTTTGCCTGCACGTTGCTGCTGGGAATGGCTAGCAGACAACGTGCAGGAGCTGTTGAACCTGTCCCGGTGTCTGAAAATTACAATGGAACAAGGCCAACATATTTCTCGAGGCCCAACTTCTTGGCAGGGTGGACGGCGCCCATCCTGTGAAAATAGTGGGAGGACGCCGTGTACCCGCGTGTACCCCGACTCGTGCCGTGCCTGGCCCCACCTGCCACCCGTAGCACTGCCGGGGAGCTGAAAATGTTCACCGTGGACAGGCAAAAGTGTGCCCTTTGCCCCTGCCCCTCACCACAAACCCTCAGCCGCAGTACTGCACACGCTTTCCGACTGCTCAGAGCAGTCGGACAATACCAGCTTTTTTTGTTTGCTGAAATAGCGTTAAACTGCCCGGCAAAGCACCGGTAAATCCGAATCTGAGCAATTACTGCCTCCATTTTGGAGAAAAAAAACTTGTAATGACCAGCCCTTGTTGCAGAGCACTGACTAGTAATTTAAATTCCTTCCGTCTGGTACCTCCGCAGCAAAGTTCAGCCACCTCATGAGGGCTTAGAAGGAAAGGCTGGAAAGGAGTAGTGAAAGATACTATGTTAATGTTACTTTAATTCACTCCTACTAGCCAGCTATAGCCTGCTATATGTTAAACAGGCGAGTGTGCCCCAGCTAAAGCCAAATAAATATCCTAGTCAGTCCACGCATATAGCATGGAGGTTGGTGACGTCACACACACACACGTGGTACCCGGGGAAGACAGGATGCACCATGTCTGACGGAAGGGGAATGGTCAGCTGGAAATTATGCCGCCCACCACTGTCAAGTGGCTAGGAGAAGAGCTGTCCATAATTGTCTCATTTTGCTTATTGGCACTACTGAATAAATGCTCAGTACCTTACACAGCCTATACATTTTGCTCCGATTTTGAACTATTCTGCACCAGACCGAACTTAAGCCAATGCTTGTTTTTTCCCCATTTACGATTACGTCACCATTTACAGTTAGATAAAAGGTGAGGATAGAAGCACTTGCAGAACAACCCGGTGTCCTAGATCTCCTCCAATTTTCTTGCTTATCTCCTCAAATACTTAAGGCTCAGCATATGGGAGGCAATCACAGGAATGCTATTGGTACTACAGCTCAGTGGGCTAATGCATCTCTTGCAGAAACATTATTGGAAACTGAAGGTAAGATGGTCAAAACAATGTACAACCACTCTGCTGTTCATCCTTCTTAGGTTGATAAAATGAGTACCACAGAGTTGCCTTATAAATAATACCTGTTATCAGCACATAGAGAAGAGATAATTTGTAATGTGTATTAGTTACTATTATCTACGTAGCAGGTAATTCATGATCAGGAAGAACAGCTGATTGGGAGCTTTGGCAAGCATCATTCTTCCATTTAAGGATCCCAGTGCTGGATGTCATTACTTCAGATGTTTTTACATGGAGAGTGATTACATTGTGGTCACTACATCTGAAGTACCTTTACATCACATACCACAACATCAGGAGGGTGGCCCTAAATGTAACGGAGGGTAAGCAAAGCAAATTATAATTCACAGACCTGTCAACTCACAGGGTGCCCCCGTGTGATGCACGATATCGGCCCTCTTCACACGGTCACACGGTGAGGAGCTGATATCACACGGTGGCAGGGAAAACAAGCCCAAAAACACTGTAAACAGTGGATTTTCAGCTCGTTTTTGGAGGCTTTGAAGTGCAGACGTCAATTAAGGGATGTGGAAACACCCCAGGTTATCAGCACCAGCCTCAGCATGCTTTTTTCCTTCTTTTTGGAGGAGGGAGATTGAGGACCGGTGGGGGCAAAAGTGCCTCTTAGCTACTTTTCGGCACAAGGCCCCACCCCTTCATGGCCCCCCTCCTCACACAGTGAGATCTTTGTTTTATGTTTTTATGTTTGGGGGGATTTTATATAGCGCTCTATCGCTCCGAGGAGCATCTTGGCGCTAGGTTCAATTTGTGTGGTTCGAAGGCAGAAGGGAGATGTAATAGACCCTAAAGTAGATATTAGACCAGGGTTTTGCAGGCGGAGGCAGTTAGGTTATAAATCCAGGTTTTAATGGCTTTCCTGAATTTGCTCTCACAGGAGATTTCACGAATTTGAGGTGGAAGTGTGTTCCAGGCTCTAGAGCAAGTCACTTGTGGGCGTCGTCCTCTGTGCTGCATCCAGTTTGCAGAGGGTCAAAAGAACTTTGTTTACACTTTGAAGTTTGACACAAGTATAATATTGGAACTGACAGCCTTGTAACCATAGCTAATTGTTCTGTCTTGTCTTCTCTAAATTACAGGCAAAGAGTTTAGGGATTAATCCCAAGTATTGCTTTGCAAGTGCATTTCTAGTTGATATGGTTCATTTTAGTATACATTAGAATTAGAGCACAGGTTAGGTAGACTGGGGCAGATTTACAAGCCCCTTGCGGCACTTTTGCGGCACTTTTCCCATGTTAAAAGTGACGCAAAAGTGGCGCAAGGGGCTTGTAAATCTGCCCCACTATTTGGTAGTGCTGTGGTCCTGAGAAAAGTCAGAGACCCTGCATTGGCCTACAAAATATGGCTGAAACATGTTGACCTTCAGAACGAGAGATTACTAATTTATCCTATCATTCTTCTTCAGTATTTGGCAACTACTAGCGCTAACTGTTAATAAAGGTATTTGTCAAAACTCTTAGGTAATTTCATTTTCTAAGCCTCGATACCAACCACAAATCATCATTTTGTCATAAAAGATCTCTGAATGTGCTTCCAAGTGAGGTAACTCATGTGAACTATTCTATGGGAGTTCCAAGTGAGGAGCAGCCCAATGATAACACGTGCCACCTAAGTGGGTGCGTGAGGCCTTGCGCCATTTCTAATGAGAATGCACTACACCCACCATGGCTTAGATTTCTCTAAGGTAAAGTATAGGCCAATTTTAAAAAAGTTTATCAAACATGAAAAGATTAGTAAAACTATTTTTATGTTAAATATTAATATCAATTAATGTTATCTATTTATTTTAAATGTAGCACAAAAAAGAAAAAGCTACAGCACTATTAACTTTATTTTGAATTAAATAGTCAATTCATTTGAATATTTTAAATTCAATTAACACTAATTTTCTAAAGTGAATTTGTTTTTTTACTATATATCAATAATTATTGAAAGTAAGGTATAGTATGTAATGGAATTTAATTGTATTTTAGTAACAATCTTACATTAATTTCAAAATGTAAAACATCTATTAAAATATGTTAAAATATATGCCAAAATAATATAAAAATTTGGTTTATGTTTAGATAATTTTTCAAACATGAAATTACATTTATTTATATTATTTTAAATCATTTAATTTCTTTTATCATTATTTCCTATGGAACTGTATCCTGCCACCATTATTTTCTGTGGGAGGGTGTTGCAGTATCAATGGTTGTCCATGTATTATGCTGGACTTATTAATGCTCCTTTATGGCAGGAATAACGTTAGACCTGTCAATTTGGCTCCACCTCCTATTCAGTGGATGGAGATATGTAAGTCTACCCCTTCGAGTAACTTTACATTTGGATTTTGACAATAGCACAAAGTAGTAAATGTACTCAAAAGTGTAAGAGTAAATTTATTAGCAGTAGATTAGTGTGTGTAGATATACCTTCGTGAATGAGCCCCTATATACTTATTTATGCAAGCGCAAAATAAATTCTTCTTTCAATACCTCACATTAACGATTGAGCATGCTAACCGTTCAGCCTGAGATATGTAAAATATTTCACAAAATAACAGAGGGGGCATGTGGACTAACCACACAAGAAGTGGTAAAGATGAGACTATGGGGTGGGTAGCGGATGATGCCGGGGAGCATTAAATTATATTGACCTCAGTGCCAGAGTTAGCAAAGGTCACAACACATGCTGTAGAACCCCATATGGTATGACAGTCTCATGTTTGCAGATAAAGGGCAAAGAGTAAAAACTACAGAAAGTAGCAAGCATTGATAAAACCAATCAGTATGATGTTCTCTTTTGAGCACAGACAAAAAGAAAAATGCTTGCTAGAGTGCAAAACTATTAAACATTTATTGCTTTGTGTATACTGTGCATGGATGAGTTCAAGATTTGAAAGTGTGATGACAGAGTGTACTTTTCACGTTTATATTAGTCCCTCATGCATTCCAATATAGGCACACAGATGCATTAAAACAGCCAAAAGAAAGAAGGTGAGACTAAAATACTCCTGTGGGTTAATGGATTGATCCAAGATGTGATTGACAAGGTCTCAAAACAATGGATGTGAGTTCTTGAGTCAAAAAAGCCAATGGCTGAAAGAGGCTGAACAGAACCTCCTTAAAGCATGCATATAATACAATATGCTTGCTGTGATTGGTGCAAACACTATTACTAGCCAAACTTAAAAAAGTGTGCTTTCTGCTCCTGCTGCTACATGCATCACTTCAAAAACCAGAGGTAGTGCTGGGTATATTAAAGTATATAAAAAGTGATGGATGGAATACTTGAATTAATCCCACCACTGGTAGTTCCTCAGGGCCGCATCTCTGTCCTTTGTTATTTTGCACACCATGCCACCTCGGTTTGGGCCCTACCATATGCAAATCAGTCTTGACCCTGCTCTAATGGGAACAGTCCAGCACAAACTGCTAGGTCAAGTCTTTTCCTGACCCAGAACACAAGCAACGCAGGGCCAGTTTCACCCTAGTGAGGGCTCATCAGCAAGGTATAGCTTGGTTCCAGCAACCCACTGCGTAAGATTTGCAAATGGCTGGGTCCAAACTGAGGTGGCGTGGTGTTCACAATAATGATGAATTGGTATACGGCCCTGAGTAATTGCCAGTGGCTGATATTAATTCAAGCATTCCATTGATCGCTTTTTGTATACTTCAGTGTGTTGTCCTAAGTTGGACAGGTATGCCTAGACATGGGTCCTATGCATACTTTGTCACTGGAACCAAGCTATACCTGGCTGAAGAGCGGTAATCAGGGCAAATCCAGTCCTGGGTTGTTTGTGTTCTGGTTCAGGGAGGACCTAATCTTGCAGTTGGGGCTGGACTGTTCCAATTAGAGCAGGGTCAAGACTGATTTGCATATGGCTGGGTCCAAACTGAGGTGGCATGGTGTGCATAGTGGCGATGGACTGGAATGCGGCCTGAGCAATTACCAGTGGCTGAGATTACTTCATGCATTCCATCCAGCACTTTTTGTATACTTCAGGAGACCTCAAAGGGCAAGAAAGGAATGGAGCGAATGCCAGTGTCAAGGGTTTCAGCTATCCTTAGTGCCACATGTGAATCAAAATCTTGGCCAATGGGTACAAGGAAAATCTACAGCCGAATTATGGCCACCTTTTACTACTGAATCCGGGATATGCCTGCATTAGGACCCGTGACAACCAGGTCACATCCAATGTACCTCTGAATGGGGGAAATCAAAAATATTCCTCTTGTCATGCCTCTAGTGCGCCAAAAAGAGTCCAAGCCCATCATTATATATCACTTGCACTAACATACACATGACAGGCAGGGCGAGGTAAATGTTCCACTTGAAACGAGGCCAGAGGAGCCCTGGGAGATTTTGCAAATGCCTGGCTCAGCTTTCCATCAGAATACAAAAGAGCACTAGTGTGGGGGCCAAAAAGCTAATTCCGAAGAGCACAGTACTTTCCACATGATATTTATAAAACATCCATTTTTTTTCAATTCCAGTAAAGTGAGTCACATGAAAGATCAGGGACAAGCGTGTGTTGTTTATGTGTTGCCTGCCAGCTTGTTAAACACAGCAGGCTCTATTGTCATTTTGTGTTGGGGAAGCATGCAGTTTCTTCTTCCCAAGAAGTGTGTATACAGGGGAGGGGTGTTTGCTGGCTGAGGGCCGTGTTGCTTGAGAATTTAATACATCTGCCTGTGTTTGCACAGATCTGGAATTGGTTTGCAGTCATGCATTTGTTTGTGAATTGGGGACATTGAACATCAGAGGGTTACAGCCTCTGCCCATCAACATGGAGATTGCAATGAACTTTGACTTGAACATGGTAATAGCGTTTTTTGGTTGTGGGGCCTTATAACCGGTGATTGGTAGGATTCTAGGGCCCAGATTCTGAATACAGTCACGAAACGCAGCTAATGCTAACCCGATACGAAACCCATTTTGGATTCACAAACCAAAGCAAATAACTGTTTGTGTTGGTTTGTACGGAAAAGTAAGGCAAAGCAGCACGACACTACTTTGCATTATTTTACGTTAAGGAGGTGTTACATGGGTGGTACATGGGCGTTGCCATGCAACCACCCATGCTTTTTGATGCTAAATCCGATTCACTAATATTAGTGGAAAGGGTTTAGTGCCTCTTAGGAGGCTGCGCTGCGTTGCGTGACAGGGAGAGAGCAGGAGATCACCATATTCACAAATAAATGACACTCTTCTCCCCTCTCCCTAGCGCCGGCGCAGATTTCAGCTGCTGTGTGCCAGGCACACACCTTAGTGCCAAGGCGCTAGGGTGCGTGCTTAAGTCTAGCATAGGTTTTGTACAGGAAGGGTATCCTTCCTGTACAAAATACTATGCCTAGACATGTCCAAAAGCATTTTCTACTTTGTATGTGTGCTGCACAGTGCAGTGTGCATACAAAGTCAGAAAGGCAACAGGAAATGTAAACATTTCTCTGTTTAATGCCTGCTTTTCAGCGGCGTTCATTTTTGATACACTAAACCCTTTCCACTGATATTAGTGAATCAGATTTAGCATCAAAAAGCAAGGGTGGTTGCATGGCAACGCCCATGTACCACCCATGTAACACCCCCTTAACGTAAAATAATGCAAAGTAGTGTCGTGCTGCTTTGCCTTACTTTTCCGTACAAACCAATGCAAACAGTTATTTGCTTTGGTTTGTGAATCCAAAATGGGATTCATATTGGGTTAGCATTAAAAAAGTAATGCTAACCCAAGGCTAAACCTTTCAGAATCTGAGCCCAAGACTTTGTGCAGTGGGACATTCACTTACACATGCAGCCACATTCAGGCTCAAGGGATTTTCTTTCTGCAGTGAGTCTCCCACCCCACTTAGCCCTCATACCTTTTTACGCTCTTTTACATCAAACGTTTCTTGGGGTAGAAGTTGCTCCCTCTGCTCCCTGGCTTAATTCCTTATGCATTTTGGTGCATATTTACCAAGGACTTGCATTGTCTTTGGGTGACGCAAGTCGTCGGAAGTCAGAACAAGTCCTTAAATGGAATTTACAAAGACATGCAGGGAGCGATTTGCACCACCTTGTATGACTTTGTAACACTTGCGCTGCGTTGTGTTACATTTTGTTGTGCTAGAAGTTCCATGAGTGGAACCTGGGCGTTCCTGTGCATCCTCAATGGAATTTGACACAATTCCAGATTTACTAAAGGGAGGAAACCTGGGATTGGGCCAAAACAGTGCAACTACCACAGAGAGGTGTAACAAGGAGAACTATTTAGATTTCCTCTTTCTGTGTATGTGCTGCAGTCTGCTGCACATATAGCACATAATGAAAGAAAAATGTGCCTCTATGGTTAGTTGTTTTGCAGGAAGATATGCATTCGGGCACAAAAGCAATCCTGCTCATAACGCAGGCACACTTGCACCACTGTGTCTGCATTGGTGTGAGGCAGCCCACAGTGCATCAGCGCTAGCAGAGGGCAGAGATGCACAATATCTTAGTAGATATGGTGCCTTTCTGCTCTTCCTATTTATATAAATCAGTGCAGCTCGTTCCCTTGCTGCATTGCATTGCCTCAAATGTTTGTAAATCTAGCCATTTGTGTGTGAAGTCAGTGGTGAGATCCCCAGCGGCTAGCATTGACAGCATACAGTTTGCAAACCATTGGTAGCATACTAAATAATTGCAATTGTGACCGCAATGTTTACTACTTAATCCAGGGCATTTAAATATTTCCATTTATAGTTCTGCTAACCTCAGATTACACTGGTTCAGGGTTTGGAGTACTTTGCTGTTTTTGGCTGTATTACTTAGAGGCCTTACTTACTGTACATGTTAGTTATATTAAGTCAGGAGTCGCGAACATTCAGCATTGGATTTACTGAGGTACATGTGTGGCCAGTTCACAGAAAGTAGCGAAATAAATAAGCAGAGATTCTTTGTTCTTACTGTGCATCAGTTATTCAAATGCCTCTCTGTATACTTGTCCGCTACTCCTGGTGAAACTCGCCTCTCACCAGGGCCTCCCAATAACCACTTACTGTCTTCCCACCTTTTGGAAGAAGTGGTCACACCTTGTGTCCAATGAATCCCTGACTCTCAGGGTCCTAGTGTCCTCTCTCTGCATGAGGCCATGCAATTCTATTAACAATGTAAATAAGAGGAAAGCAGGATAGTCAGATGCTGTTGACATAGTACTACTTCAATACATCCTTGCCAGAGGCGACTCTCCACTATGGTGGAGGAGCATGGCCCCCCCTGCCAGAACCCTCCAAAACATGAAAAATAAAATGATAATAAAACGGGTTTAAAACCCATTTTATTATTGTTTTATTTTCTTTGTGCCGAGTCTTGGGGGCGGGGCCACAATGACAACAGGCACTGAGGGGAGTGTTATGTGCACTCCCTTCACTGCACGTCATGGTTTGGTGTTAGACCTGGCATTTCTTGGCGTGATTACCCCCAGACTTTTTGCCTCTACCTCCTCTATTTTTAGGTCTCGCTGAGCCCAGCGCATGCGCTGGCCGGAGAGACATTTTGTATGTGAGCTTTTCAAAGTGCTGCTGGCTGGCCTAACGCTTGCGTTCACGCAACCATGCACGCGCGCAGCCGGCCGCCAGCAGCACTTTGAAAACTCGTGCGTCATCGCGATCGCGATCACTTTCACTTTCAGATCGATCTCGATGACGCACGCGTGCACACAACTCCCGCTTCTCCCCCTCCCCCACCACATATCGCGTCTGGCGGCCGCTTGCGCGCGGCCTACGCTTGTTGATTCTTCTCACCCTCTGTATTGATACAGCAGTACCTGGTTTCAAAGAGGGATCATCAGCCCCGTGATCAAACAGTGAATAGCAATCCAAGCGGAAAGGGAGATTTTCCCCCTGTTTCTGTATTTTTGCTGAATGTAAGGATTTATTTCTTAGTGCGTTTTGTCATTCCTTGCTTATGGTACATTTAATAGGGCTTTAGACTCGCGCTACACTCTAGAGAATAGTATTTTGGCTAGGTGGCTTTGTGGGGTGGTATTACTTCAGTGCTAAGGAGTGTCTTAGCTTTTTACATTTCGGTCTCAGGGCGCCCTCTCATATTCCCCAGCTCTGTGTAGCTGTTGACCTGTGATACTGTGGTATTGGAGGATTTGATCCAGCACTAGCCCCATCTTTTAAATCAATCTGCTTCGCTATAAAATGCTGTGGATGCACCTCCGGTCAGGACTGTATTACATGGCTGGTTAAAAAGGGTAAATCTAGGTTACCTGCGTATTCTCTCATTTCTGGGCTCTTTACACACTGTGATCTATGTTAACTGCTGTGTATGTGGCAAGATCCTGATTAGCCAACACTAAAGCCAGCCCCTCGTACCCAAACCAAAACAGTCAATGTGACCTAGTGGATGTATGACGTTACAACGCATGCTGTTACAACGCATGCTGTTACAACGAAAGTTTTACAACGCAAGTGCATTGACAACGCAGGACATTACAACGCAAGTCTTTACATCGACTTGCACTAGATGGCGAGCTAACATTAAAAAAGTGTAATTTACTATTCCAACTCCAGTCCACGTAACAGTAGGGAAGGTGTTGGGATAGTAAACTACACTATTTTTAATGTTAGCACGCCATCTAGTGCAGGTCGATGTAAAGACTTGCGTTGTAATGTCCTGCGTTGTCAATGCACTCGCGTTGTAACAGTTTCGTTGTAATGGTAGTGCGTTGTAAAAGTTGCGTTGTAAAGGTTGTTCCCCTGAAATAGTACATGCCACCAACTTCTCTTCAGGTTTTGACTTGAAAGTGTATGAATGGCTTCTCACGTACTCTACAGACACATAACGTATGGGATTACCTCCTCAAGTTCTTTTCCAAGGACCCTGTTACATGTTCAGCTAAACGTGAAGAGAAAGGGGACTGGGGTAAATCAGCAGAAGAATTGAAATTCGCGATTTCCTTGTTATTATGGGCGGCTCTAACGAGGGGAAATCGAGTGTCAGTGGACATAGAACAATAAACTGTGCTAAAATAACATGCCACCTCAAAATCAGATCTTGGAGAACAAAACGGACAGATTTTAGTGAAGTGCCTCATTTTTTAGAAACGTGCAAACAAAACATCTTCCTAAGACTGTTGTTAGACAAGACTTGACAATGATTTTACTAAAACTAGATGAATAGTATTCTTACTTTAAGGGGCTTTCAGACAGCTTTGCTCTTCTATTGGTTTCTCACTGTGTCATTCACATTGTGTGCTCTGTCGTTCTAAAGCATACACAAGGGGCAATGGGTCAACCTACGTCATCCTATGGCTAAATTCACAGTGAGTGACGGCATTTGCTGTTTCACAAAGAGCACATCCTCACACAAGGTAGTTCCATTCCGTGCCAGTGTTTTTGTTTTTTGTTTATACTTTGTTATTATTACTTAGTTTTTTTAGAGGTTGGTGTCATAGAAGCATGCTTTCTACCAGCTCTCCCATGTTTTTGAAGGGAGCAAAGAGCACATTCCTATTAGAGCTTTATCTGTTTCTGTTTTCTGCTTTTTCTGTTGTAATATCTTGTAAGAACTTTTGTTTATCTGGCTGCTGCAATTCACAGCATGCCAGATTGTGTCCATTTGAAACTGATCTTCAAACGTTATCCTCTTTTTAGCATGCACGCAATGAGGTGCATTTATAACTGCACTCTTGTATATAATGCTGGTATGTATTTTAATTGAGGACTAAAGTTATACTTTAAAACTAATACAGTCTGTGTGTCCTGCTTGTATGCCTATTTTGCTTTTGTGTCTCATGCTTATATATAGGCATTTAACTATTCTATTACCTGTCCTATATATCTATCACTCTTGAAAACTCGATCTGTCTGTCTGTCTGTCTATCTTATCTATCTTATCTATCTATCTATCCATCTATTTATATTTGCAACTCTATGCAGGCACCGCTCTCTATCTATGCAACCATCTATCTATCTGGCTATTTATTAACCCCTTCACTACTTGGCCTTTTTCCCCCTGTGCTAAGCCTTTTTTTGGGGGGCTATTTAGGATAGTTCGCTCTTAGGCCCTTTAACCCTTTGACCACATAATGTATTCACCCCAAATTTGCATCCTTTTATTCCAACATCATGGGGATTTTAAAGGTACCCAGGGTTGGTTGATTCCATTGGAGGGGACCCAGAAAGTAGCCAAAATACAGCCAAATCTTAGGGGTTTGGTAAAAATTGGAAAAAAGTGCTGCAGATGAACGCATCTGTGTCTTTTTCCTGGAAATGGTATCAACAAAGGGTTTGTGGTGCTGAAATCACAATCTTCCCAGCTTTCAGGGACTGACTGACTTTTGTCTGAAAACCAAAATATTTTATACAGTTTGGACATTTTACTGGGACATGGCCTATTTTTGCTAATTTTTGTACTTTCAACCTCTTTCCAGTTAATGGTAGAAATGGGCATGAAAGCAATTATGGATCCTGGAAAGCTATATGTTTAAAGAATGTTGACAACATTCTGAATTCAGCAAGGGGTCATTTGTGTAGATCCTTCAAGGTTATTTTTTATAGAAACTAACATTTGAAAATAGGAAAAATTGAAAATGAGTTGAAAACAGCCATTTGTGCCAACATATTCACCTACTGTGGGTAAGCCTACTGCCAGCAACAGAAAACACCCCAAAACGCAACATGGACACTCCACATTTTTACAGTGAAAACGGACCCTTTTTTTGCAAAGTGCCTAGCTGTAGATTTTGAACACTAGCTCTACTGGCACCTAGGGAAACCTAGCAAGCCTATACATTTTTAAAAACTAGGCACCCAGAGGAATCCAGGATTGGGTGACTTGTCTGGCTCTCACCAGGTTCTGTTACCCAGAATTACTTGCAAACCTCAAACTTTGTAAAAAAAAAAGAATTTCCTCACATTTCTGTGATGGAAAGTTCTTGAGTCTGCGTGGATCCACAAAATTCCACCCACCCTGCATTCCCCAAAGTCTTCCGATAAAAATGATACCTCACTTGTGTGGGTAGGCCTGGTGCCTGCGACAGGAAACTGTGCAAAATGCAACATGGACACACTACATTTTTACAGTAAAAACTGACCCTTTTCTTGCAAAGTGCATAGCTGTGGATTTTGAACCCTAGCCATAGCTGTCAAGGTTTCAGATTGCCATGTGTGACATTTTCATAATTTCAGTGTAATTATGAGTGACATTTCAAAGGCTATGAGTGACACTTTCTCACAAGCAAAATGAAGCAGTGAAGACGAGGGAAACATATTTATATAAACATATTAATATATTAGAAATTACACCGGAGAGTGAGGCTGAGGCACGCAAAGGTAACAGCCAGGCTGTGTTTTATCATGTAATACCAGTTTAGCAGGCTCAATCCGAGGGGTTTAAGTGGGATGAAAAAACTGGGGGGCGGCCGCGGGTGTCTCTTAAAGGGGTGTGAGTTAAAAACACGCAATGAGAAAAACTGTGTTGGCATATTGTGCCGCTCGAGCGGTATTTTGCTGCTTCTGTCATTGCATCCAGATATATAACACAACAAGTAACATTACTGCTACAACAAGCCAGCACTATTTAGCTTTGTCAATGGTTATTAGTTGCATAAGAAAAATAAGTAACAACTATAGCTTCGTTGTAAATAACATTGGAAATGCTTCCGTTGTGACATGGTGATACTGTGAAAGAAACATAACTAGTATCTTTGAAGTTACATCATTCAATGTCAGTGAAGGGTGTTATTGCTGTATAATTAAGATTTTTTTTCATGCTGACGGTAAGGGCAACAAGCATTGGCATAGGCAATAGGTTGCATGGCTAAACACTTATAAGGTCCCAAAGGCGAGACCTATTGGCTATGCAAATGCTTGTTTATGCTGCAATGGATTTTGTTTTACTGGTTTAGATGCTTTCGGCACTTTGCGGCTGCTGATCAGTGTCAAAGTGCAAGTGCTCCCAGTGTAAAGTGTAATGGTAATTGGTTGTCCATGATTGGTATGTTTGCCTTACTAGTAAAGTCCCTAGTAGAGTGCACTATGTGTGCCAGGGCTGGTAATGCAAATGCTACTAGTGGGCCTGCTGCAGTAATTGTGCCACCCACACAAGTAGCCTTAAAAAGAGAACTGAGGCCTGCCACTGCAGTGCCTGTGCACAGTTTGTTAAACTGCCATGTTGTCCTGACAAGTTCACCCACTTGCCAGGCCTTACCCTTCCCTTTCTATGCACATCAGACACCACTATGGTAGGACCAAGGTACCCCCTGGGCAGGGTGCAGTGTATGTGGAAGGTAGGACATGTACTGAGGTGTGTACCATGTCCTGACAGTGAAATACTCTACATTTCGTTTTTCACTGTTGAAAGGCCATTTTGCCCATAGGACAGAATGGGGAGGCTGTGTAATATGTTTCCAGACTATCTTCCCAAAGGCTTAAGATGGAGAGGTGAAGTTTAGTGTGCCTGAACTCACAATTCAATAACACATCTTTTTGTGAAGGTGGTTTTTACATTGTGTGTTTAGAAATCACTCTTTTAGAAGTGGCTGGGTTTTGTGCTCTAACATTTCTGTGTGTCTCTGCCTGGTTGTGGATTGCCTGTCTGGATCTGAAAGTGATAGGATCTGGGGAATGTCTTGACCCAGGGGAGGAGGTGAGGCAGCAACAGGCTGACCTGCATCTGGAGTGTAGGGGGGAGGAGTAGCCCCTGGAGGTGAAGAGGCCTGGGTTGCTGCCATAAAACAATGGCTCCATCTCCTGCTGAGTGATTAAGGATCCAGACCCCCACTATTAAAGGAAGGTGTCACTGGCAGGGAGACACCCAGAACTGGTTTGGACAGGGGTCAGTGCCCCCCTGAACACAAAGACTTTAAAGACTTTGAGGGGTATAACTATGAGAGCTGAAACCCCTGAACGTTGGATTGATCAAGACTGAAAAGCATTGAAACTACTTTGTGGTCAAGAGGAACCTCTGCCAAGGAAGAAACAGCTGAAGATACTGACGGAAAGGACTAACCCTTGCTGTGTGTTCTGGGGCTGGCCTGCAGTTTGCTGATTTAACCAAGGAGAGGCTATGGGACTTTGCTGTGTGCTGTGTCCCCCTGCTTGATTGAAAGTTCTTTGCTGTGTGCTGTGTCCTGAAGTAACTTGTCCCCAAGGGCCCGAGGAGAGCTGGCTCCCTGTTGTGGAAACTCAGAAACACAAAAGTGTCCAGGTGTGTCTCAGTGACGCTGTGTGTCTGTGGTATTTGCAGCCTGAGACCTTCATGAGGATTGCCCTGTTATCGTGCACACCCGGAGTCCAAGTGAGTTTCAGCGACGCTGTGTGCATGTGCTTCTTGCAGCCTGAGACCTTCGTGAGGATTGCCCTGTGATCGTGCACACCCGAAGCTCAAGGGAGTCTCAGAAATGCTGTGTGCGTGAGCCCTGTTGCAGCCTGAGATCTTCTTTATCGCCACTGCCCGAAATCCACAAAGTCTCATTGGAGGCCCAAGTCGCGAGAACAGGAGAGGAGAGCGAGGTCGCACCCCCCAGGTAAAGTGTGTCACCGCCTGGGGCAGGGTGCCGGCTCTGAGAGAGACACTCTCGGCCGCTCCCATTCTTGCAGCGCGAGCCTCTGCTTCAGCTCTTATCGCTGTCGGTACTTGCCGAGGAGTGGCAGTACCGGGGCCGGAGTGTGGAGCTGCACTTTGGTTTACACCATACCGGATTGGGGCCATTAGTTGGCGGAAGCTGACCGCGAGTCAGTACGAGTGGCGGAGAGACCGTCTAAAGCACCGTGATCGGTGCTGGAGTACATTACGCATTGCATTATTTCTGCATTACGAACTACCTGATTGTTGTATTACGCATTGCATTATTTCTGCATTACGAACTACCTGATTGTTGTATTAAGCATTGCATTATTTCTGCATTACGAACTACCTGATTGTTGTATTACGCATTGCATTATTTCTGCATTACGAACTACCTGATTGTTGTATTAAGCATTGCATTATTTCTGCATTACGAACTACCTGAATAATGCATTACGCATTGCATTATTTCTGCATTACGAATTGCTTGATTGTTGCATTACGCATTGCATTATTTCTACATTACGAACTGCCTGATTGTTGCGTTACGCATTGCATTATTTTGGCATTGCGAACTGCTTGATTGTTGCATTTCGAACTGCATTATTTTTACATTGCGAAGTGCCTGATTCTTGCATTACGAACTGCATAGCATTGCATTAGGACTGCATTGGATCATCTAGAATTGCTCATTAATATCGCCAGAACCTACAAGTGCTGGCTGGTCTAATAACCGGCCAGGAGGAATATTACAAATATGCATATGTTGGATTTATATTGTGTGGTCTCATCGTATATCTTTTTATATAAATATATACTTGCTTTTATGAAACTCGTGTGGAGCCCATTTGTGGTGTCATCATTGAGTTACTGAAAGCGTGGTTGTAAATACTTTACACACATGCCTTGAAGATAAGCCTGGCTTCTCATGCCAAGCTACCGAGGGGGTGAGCAGGGGCTATCTGAGAAGGTGTCCTTCCTTTCCCTGACGTGAAAGCAAGGGTCCCTACTTGGCCAAAAGGTACCTACCTCAGCCAACTAGAGACCCCCAGTTCTAACATTTCGCCAGCCGTCTCAGGCCGGACAAACCGTCATGCGCAGTGAAAGTTCTCTCCAACGCAGCTGGGTTGGAGAGAGCAGGCACAGACTCCCAGTCTGTCCTGGAGCTCAATTCAAGGGCACTCAGGCCAATCCTGAAGCTGCTGTCATGCGTGAGTGCAGCTTCAGGATTGGCTGCAGGGCAGGCTGGCGGCCTGTGCCTTCGAAAGAGGAGAGGATCAGCCGAGCGCGACGTGATGGTGGACAGCAGCAGGTATTTTTTACATTTATCTTCCTCGTCCCCCCTGCATCTTTTCCCTGACACAAGCCGCGCCTGGTCCTTGCTGCAGAACGTGAGTGGGCAGCCTGGACTAATGAGCTATTTTACAAATTTGCTCGGAAGGTTGTGATGGGATTGTGTGTGAGACAGGCTGCGTTGAAGATACAACAAACACCACCGGAAAATCAGTGGACAGATATCAGGATTGGAGTGAAGTGGTCACTGCTGTGAGTGTGCTTAAGTTACCCATAGAACACTATGTTTAGTGGCACTGGAACTAAGGGTGCTGGAGGTGCAGCAGCACCCCAGATAACCTTCAAGAAGTTAACTTTGAAAATAATCAAGCAAGGGCTTTGCATGTTATTCTTGAAACACGTTGGGGCATATTTACACTGCCCCTTTCACCGCAGGAACGTCACTTTTAGTGACATTCATGTGCCGATTGGGCTTCACCTTAGTTACAAGGCAAGCCCAATGTGGCTTAACGCTGCCTTGTAAATAAGGCACCCTTTCAAATTTAGTGCCAGCACACGGGGGAAACGCAGGGCTGCACCATATTGTTGTAAATATGGTGCAGCCCAGCGTTTCAGAAGTGGGGGAGCGTGGCGTTAAGCCAAGGAGGCTAACAACACTTTCTGCCATTTCTCTGGTAAAAATGCCCCATAAAGCTTTTTCAAACACAGAAGATCGAATATGGTGTAATGTCTTACAACCAACTGCAGATAATTCATTTAACTTATTGTTTACTTTTCCTCTCTATGACTGACAAATGGAGGCATTTTATGCACTCTTTCTGGGACACAGGACTGGGTGAAAGGAGAAGCCTGTAGAACGTAATCTTGTTATAACACACACGCAAATACAGACATCTGCTTAATATACAAACTACATTTTTCAAATTTTTTAAAAATTATCAGCTACATTTAAACACACAAGGGTTTATTAAGAGTCCAAGGGTATAGCAGAAGTTATACCGCACCAAGTAAATTCAACTCTGTTACAGTACTTACCTGGTGCAGTATTCCCTACCCTGGGTGCGACATCCCAAAATGAGGAATAACAAGATAATAACACTTGTTTTTGAGGATTTTCAGTTACCCCCCCCCCCCCCCCCCCCCTCAGCTCTAAATAAGACCTTAACTCTTGAGACCAGTTTAAGGCAAGTGACCCTTATCCTTGGATTGAGCTTATTGACAAATCACTTCCTCCTGGGGTCAGGTCGCTCAGCCTGCCACGATTCTCTGTTGTGATTGCTGATGCCAACTTTTATCTGGCGACCTTAGTTCAAACTGGCTGCAGTATACTCAGGGGCATATTAGCAAGGGTGGTATCGCCGCTTTAGCGGCACTTTTTGGCGCTAAAGCGGCGATATTACCATTGCCCTATTAGCAAGCTGTCGCTAACAGCTGTTAGCGACAGCTTTATGGCGAAAGCAACCGTTTTGGTGCCGCTTTGCTTGTCAGCGATATTTATCGCTAATGACATGCTAAGTGGGCGTCCCTCCACACAACTCCTTGGCAAACACTCGCTAGCACAGCGCCGGGAAATTAGTAAGGCTGCACAAGACCCGCGATGCGAGCTTGAAAGCCGCGCTAAGCCCCCTTTATCGCAGGTTTTTAACACCTGCTAAAAATACAACTCAGCCATCTTTAACATGGGAGGTGGATTGCATGGCTGAGTCCATGCCTGCCTATCAGCAAGGTTTGCAGTATCTCAGGGAAATCATCGCTTGTTTTCCCACGATACAGCATGTTATCACGGCTATCACTGGATTTAACATCGCCTTGGAGATACGCATTGTTAATAACGCGCTATCTCGGCGATAAAATCCAGCGATATCCGGCGATAAAAAATTTATCGCAAAGCATTGCTAATATGCCCCTAAGTGTCTTATCAGCTCAATCATCTTCTGGGTCCTTCGAGGAAGCAGCCAGTATGACTTCTTGACCTCACATATAAGAATACATTTGCTAAACCCATCTGCTCAGCAAGGATGCCCAGGCAAAATACTATTTTACTGTTTGGGAGCTCTCTTTGAGGGCATTTTGAGGCATTTTCTTGTAATCTAGAACCATCTTGGAATAATTTTCGGTGATGCATTAAGGCAGATGTTTAAGTTGGCCTTAATCTAGCATCCATCTGAGCGGGAAGAGGAAACGTTTAACCAGATACAGTCGACTACACTGCGATTGTGACACATTGATAATACAAAGAATTTTGGGGGGGGGGGAACATTTATTCAATTTCCTCTTAGATGCTAACATTTTCTTATCTTTGACTTACTTAATACCAGGGGAAAAGGTTCAGTTGCCAGATATATGGGAAAATTATGCAGCTCGAAGTGTACTGACCACAAGCTCAACCCCAGAACGCGAGGGAGGCTAAATATTATTACAGAATTATGGCTTGAAAACCCAGAAGGTATTTTAATAGCTTTATTTTTAGGAAGAAACAATTTTCATACCCCTGCCATCTAACATCAGTCTCCCTGCACGAATGGCCCACTCTTCTAATTGAAAAAGGACTACAAGATTAATTAAGCATTTCCTGCTGTCACAGATTAGTACAAGATCACTGTTCTGTGGTATTTTAGAAATGCAAATACACTAGTATCAGTGCGTGGGGGTCTTTTGGAGTGACGCACAGCGGCTCTAGGTGATGCAAAGCAACACAAAGGACAGCACCAAGCGACTTTCCAGCACCTTTCGGGGCTTATTTATGAGCCCCTTGCGCTGCCGGTGCATCACTTTTTGTAATTCATCTAAGCAGATGCGTCACTTTGACCCCTTGCACTACATTATACCTGCGTCAATTATAGTGTATGCAGGGTGGGCGTTCCCCCACAAAAAATGCCTCGTAGAAGTGTTGCAGGGAAATTTATGAGATTTCACTGTGACACTTCTAAGACGCCACTGCGTCAAATCCTTACCCCTACCTCATAGCAGGCGTATGACTGATGCAGGCCCTTTCACATGGGGCTAGCCCCATGTGAAAGGACACATTGCTGGAGTTGCCTCTGTTTTCAGACACACCTCAGCAATGCGCCACTTTTGCGCACAGATGTGCCAGGAATACTGACCTATCTGCAAATGCTTGCGACATGGAGCGCCGTACAGTAAATTTGGCGCATCCATGGAGTGGCAAGGAGGGCGCACTGAAAAGTGTTTCATTACTGTTTTCACGCAGCGATGCAACACTTTTCATAAATGAGGCCCTTTGTTTTAACCAAAAAGTTGAGATGAGTGTATAGCAAGACTGCTTTGTATCGCTTATTATCAAACTTCTGGTAATTCATGCAAAAGGGACCTAACATGGTGGCATAAAGGCCAAGGATTTCCTGCAAATCCAGACCTACTGACATAGCATGGCCTGGCTTCGTGTGAAAGCATAGCACTATATGAAAGCGGGCGTCAACAATGGGCAGATGTAAAATCATCTGATTTTCCTACGTAGAATAAGTGTTATTTCTGGGAATAGTCACACATTGCACAATTTACAACTGGGTGGTTTCTGCATGAAATTTCTACTCTAAGATGTCCTTGAGAAGAACAAATTTAACACAAGATATTGTTGGCTTGCCTCTGCACAGTAGCATGACACTTAGGCCCAGTGCTTAATTTGTAAAAGAATAAGTGCTGATGCATACATTTATCCACGAATCCCACCAGTGTTGCTGATTTCCTTCAGCCTTGCCGAATACCAAGTTGGCCTAGTCTTTATTTCACTTCATGCCTCTTTTATCCACCCGTATACTCCCCCTGCCCCTTTATATCAATCATGCAGGTTCTTTTTCATTGCTGCTTTCTCCCTTTGTTGCCGTTTTTCATGTATTTTTCATCCTCTTTCCTTCTCTCTTGTGTTTTTCTCTTGATTGCTTTGGGTCAAAGTCTGCTGATTAAAAATAAGCCCCGGGTCCCAAAAAAGAGTGCCAGTGGGCATCACCTGCAACGACCGGCTCAAGTTAAGAAATGCTTAGGCCTTCATCATGAGCTTTGCAAAGTTTGGTGCAATAATACTGGGGGACCAAAATCTGTGATTTTGACTGATGTTCTTGCACCAAGTTCTCGGAATTAAGGGGGCTAATTTACAAGCCTCTTTCCCATATTAAAAGTGACGTACCGGCAGCACAGGGGGCTTGTAAATAAGCCCCTACATGTTTTGTCCCTGGTGTGGTTAATAGTTAGCCAGGCCCTTAGATTCCTGATCCTTTCCCTCATGTTTTTCATCGATTCCATGGACAAATTTGTTGATGTTTACCTTCTGCTCAGAGGCGGTGGAAGATGACAGCAGAAGGACCAGCAGTGGCCTGTGATGGTGAGTGGATTGGTCATGACATGGCTGGAGTATGGAAGAGGGGGTTTTAGAGGCTCTGTCATTTGCTTCAGGCGGTGGGATATTGTGGTGGTGCATACAGGCCCAACCACTGCTCACAGTCCGGGTTCTGTCACACGCGATGACAAGACGCAGGCAGCCCTGGGCGATGGCACTAGCAACCAAAGGCCCTTTTTAGAGGGTATGGGTTGGAGGGAGAGCGAATGGAGGTCCTGTCTTCCCCATGTCACAGTATTTGGCATATTGCTCTGAATATGGCTGAGCACATCTTTGCACTGCTACTTGCGGAAAGTGGGAGTGGGGTCTGAGTACTGACTGAGAGCAGCATTGTATGCTGACCCCATGTTCTGAAGGGGTCGGGCGGGAACCAGGCTGAATTCCTGCCTGCAGCCTAAGCCAACTGTATAAGCTTCACTGAGTTCGCTTCTGGAATTTGTGGACTTGGGATCACAAGGTCTGGAGTTTGCAGACCCGGTAATTTTGGCCCCGGAGACACATAGCTACCAGCCGTGGCCCGTGCAGGTAAGAGCGGTAGGGCGGTTGGGCCGGGTGTTTTTTTTCCCAACAGATGACAACAAGGCAAATTAATTATCTATTTAATTTTCCCTCAAGGTCGTCTGTCGAATACCCCCACCCCCAAACCAGCCCCCCCCCCACTCTTACCTGCACGGCTGCAAGCTACCAAGAATGTTGAGTAGTGGAATTTCACCTAGGGTTTATCCTCTTTGACAAAAAAGGCCCTTCCTGTCGAGGACCTTAGTATTTTACCCATAAGCCTCTCTGGAATTACGACACTGCTCTGTATTTACCTGCAATCCTCGGGACCACATCCAGGGCCTCCACTTCTTTCGCTCAGTATTCACTGACTACCGAGCAGCTCCAACAGAATTATTTTTTAGAGATTCATGTTATGTCACTCATTGGCAAGTCTTTGGAATAGAGGAGCCACCATGAACCTTTCAGCTAAGGTATATATCTATTTTATGAACCCACTTATACATGGAAATTATTAATTAATTTGAAGGCTTCTTTTTTTGTTGAATTCTACTAGGATGCCCTTACCCAGCCGCGGCCCGTGCAGGTAAGAGCAGTGGGGCTGGGTTGGGGGGGGGGGGGGGGGGGGGATTTAACAGACGACCACAAAGGAAAATTAAATAAAAAAATATTTTTTCCTCATCGTTGTGTGTCGAAATCCCACCCACCCGGGCCCACCACGGCACCGCTCATACCTGCATGGGCCTCGGCTACCCGTGCCCTGCCTCATGTACATTACAGCTGCTTTTTGTTCAGTTTTAAGCATTCAACTACATTTTATTTCCTCCAGTGTTTGGTGGATGACTACTAGTCAACTCAAACATAGACTGCCGGTCTATCCAACCCGCCTGTTGCCTTGTACAACTTGAAGGTCTCCAGTTTCACCCTTATTTGCCCGTCACACAGGATTCCCTACGCCTGCTGTGCGGCCGCTGTACCTCTGCTGCAAAGACTGATCAAGGCATCTGCAAACTCTTTATAAATTATAATGTAACATCCCCTCAAGGGAAAAACAATTGTTTTGATCTCCCAATAGCTTTTTAATTGTAAGTAAAAACAAAAGTGATTTGCCACAATGGACCACTAGAAGGATTCTAGCATTAGATGCAGAATGTAAAGAAAACAAAGCAGAACACAAAACACACCCTTTGCCAACGAGCCTTCCTCTTCTCCCAGACTTCGACATATTGAGCTAATTTTTAGGGCCGGCTTGATGTCCATGTTGTGCGCCTGAAGTACTCCGAATCAATTAACTTAACCTGTGGGGTATTAACAAACAGGAAATGACCGACCCTGAGGTCATTGCTTTTATTGTCTTGGTCCTTCGACAAGAAAACACATTGTTAGGTGTCTGCCAAGTTTTAATAGACAAATATCAGTGTTTTGAAATCTCTAGTTCACAGGAATTATGTCATAACCATGAACTTTTCACCACAATTTATAATTTCTCCCAGTGGAAAGCTTAGGAAACAGAATCCTCCTTATCATTTCCTTCTCAGTAGATGATTATCCTGTAGGCATGTCAAAGCCACAAAACAATCAAAACATTAAAACACAATCTAGTGAAAGGACCCACTGTCAGCTCAAGCCGCTGTCAGATATAGAGTTCCATCCCTAGTTAAATGGTCTAGGCACAATGTAAAGGAGCCTGAACTACGGTTATCTTCTCTTGGCAATTCGCCTAAAAAATGACGTGCTCAATTAAAGGTTATGTGACATTGTGCTGCCGGACAGATGTCAAGTCGCTTTTATTCTGAGTATGTTATTCTGGTTCTGATATTGCCTCAATGGTTTTCGATAGTAGTTCACTCTTTCCTCATGATTGAATCCTAGCTGTTCAAAGCTCTCCATCTCAAAATCACACGGAATACAGCGAATTAATCGTAATTGTTGGACGTGTAAGGTCCTTTTGAAGAAAGTATGAGTTCTGCCTCCAAGTCCCAATCTTCAGAAGAACACATCAATGAATTTGCTCCAAGAATTTGGAATCCACTCATATTTCCTAACAGTCACCAGATTGTTCTGCTTAAGTGACACCTCGCAGAAATATCTTACAATCCTGCTCATAGTATCCCTGTTCGGCTCAATGAATCTTTGCTGTCCAACCCCTTTTCTGTTAAACCATTCCAGGACAAGCCTGCCACAATATTGATCTTAAAATTTTGCCAAGGTTGTGGCTCCCCGTCCACATGTCTGGTGACTCAGTGAAAGATTGTACTACTTAATCGGAGAAGATTAAGAGGTGGAAAGCTAACCACAGACATCATCAGTGGATGTCTGGTCATGACTACCCTGATACAGACGACCTCCGACTTCCAACGTGTTTAAGTATCAGGGGCCTCAAGGCACAATTCTTTGGAAGTTCCATACTTCCTCCTCCGATGGAAGTTGCACAGATATATATAATGGGCGTTAATGTTACTGATTCTCTAGTGATGATTGCCCCATCTCTCCTTTGAAAGCCCCTAAACATGACTCCTATCCGACCCTAAAAGTACCCATCCATTATACACCCTTGCCCCGGAAAGGTGTTGTAGTCGGTTCTGAATCACTAATGTTCAACAATTGGCTGAAGAGGATGACTTCTAATCCAGCTTTGTACCACCAAACGTTTACTACCAGTCTTTATTCTACTTCTTTCAAGCATTTTAATCTGAATTGATCTCTTTTATTTGTGTATTTAATGGTCCTACCCTTTCTGTTCATGTAAAGTGTTCTGACGTTCTCTGAGGCTTAGTCTGTGCCTCATAATGCCATACAAAAATGAAACACATAAGTAAAAAAATATGTATAATGGTACTTACAGCATGAACATCATAGACAGCAACTGGCATGGCCTCTTGTTGGTCTGTCACACTATGGCATGTCCGTTGTAGAATAAGATTACTAAGGGATTTGGGGGCATATTATCAAGAAACGGGGTTAAAATTATCGCCGCTTTAGCGGCAGAAAACTGTCGCTAAAGCAGCGATAATGGGCTTGATAATATGCCCTTGAGAATTCCCATAGAAGCCCATGTTCTGGTGTCAACATGGGCTTTTATTGGAATTCTCTGCGGCATATTATCAAGCCCATTATCGCCGTGCTTGATAATATGCCCCTTGGTATTTAAATCAGAAATCAAAGTGGGAGAGAGCTTTGCAGAGGAGGTACCCCATCCATAAACTCTTTGACTATTCAATGTATTACTGGAAACCAATTTCTCGAATGTTAAGCACCAGAGGCACCCTGACAGTGACCGATAGCCAATGAGGCGATTCCAGAACAGAAAACTTGATTCAATTTTCCTAAGACTAGTGACCACATAAGCTGCTGCACTTTGGACTGGCAGCATCACACAGCACAAGTAATGAGAGATTCATAAATAGACACTATTTCCACATTTCGAGCACGGAGGAATGAGTGTGTTGGCTGCAATTTTATGGAAGCAGAAAGAAGAGGAATAATTTTTTTGAAGATCTTAATTTGGAAAACATGATTTCATTAATGCCTAAAACCTTGGAAACGGAGACCAATAAGCGAGCCAACATTTTGCACAGCAGTACGAGCCTCATTGAAACACACCAGCAACTAGTCAATTGAAAGTCCCAGGGCCATATGTAGGTGGCCTAACATTTACCACTTCATAAATACCGAATTTTACCGATTCGGTATTTATGAAGTGGTAAATGCTATGTAGGTAATCCATCGGTAATATTTACCGATTCGGAATGGGTCGGTATTTTAGAATCGGTATTTACCGATTCGGCAATGGTAACTGGCTACCCATTGATTCCTATGGGCCAGGAGGCCCATAGGAATCAATGGGAAGCCAGTTACCATTACCGAATCGGTAAATACCGATTCAGTAATGGGGGGAGCACAATCAAGGGTGGCAGGGTGTCACAGTGACACCCTGTTGCACCCCTGATTCCTGCATGTGTGCACATGTGGCACACATACATGCCCTAAGGGCATGTATGTCTGCCACATTGCACACTTCTAAGTGCAAAAAAATGCTTTTTCAAAGCCATTCGTCATTTACCACCAACTTTTAGTTGGTGGTAAATAACGAATCCACACAACACCCACACACTCCCCCTACATCTCATTTCAGGATTCGGTATTTACCGAATCGGTAAAATTACCGATTCGGTAATTTTACCTATTCTGTAAATTACCGAATCCTTAAATGTGCCCCCTACATACCAAAAGCCTGAATACCGGTCGGTAACGGGATTTTTACCGAAAATCGGCCGTTACCGACCGGTATTGGGCTTCCTACATATGGCCCCCAGTCTTGTAAATGTAAAATGTAAATTGATACTTGTATAGCGCACTACTCATCCGCAAGGGTCTCAAGGCGCTTGTACGAATACCGCTGTGGAACCCATCCTGGCTTTCCCTGTGAGGCGTCCACTCCTGGGCACCCCCAAGGTGGAGGCCAGGCATCCTTAGCGTTGTGGGGGCCGTTGTGGAGATTAAGCAAGCTATTGCCCAGAGTTGCAGAGTGGGACTTCATGATTGGAATGGCACCGAGGCGAGAATTATCAGGTCCGTGGAATTTTTGAGCCCAAGACCCGCCGAGGCGGGGAATTGAACCCTGGTCCCGGGCTAGACCTTTGCATCAGGGTCTGCCGCTCCAATCATTGAGCCACACTTCTCCTAAGTCTTCAAATACCATGAAATATCAAGGTCTCAGTTTTATTGGCACTGAGCATCAACTAATTGACCTGCATTTAATGATTCTCTGCTGACAGGTTCTGTTAATCTTATTGTAGATTATGAATGATCAGCATCTACTGCACGAGTTAAGATTATTTTGCATATCTGTAGTCTGACCCGGAGTGCTCTCCAGTGGACCACTGATTCCAATTGCTATGGTGTGAGCCCAGGTAGGAAAAATGAGACAAAATACAAAACAACTGTCAAGTTAGTTCTAGGATTGTATCCTGTCGTTGGGTAATTGCGAGGTTTGGGCTTCATGCTAATGTTAGGCTATGATGTGGGCTAGATTTAGGGAAAGGCTTAATGTTATCATCCAGCTTAGATTCTGGGTTTAGGGATAAAGTTACTGTAAGAGTACCATTGGTCTTATCGTTTTGGCTAAAGTCTAGGTTTCTGGCCAGGATTAGGCCTAGGAGTAGCATTGCGGCATTACATTTTCAATGTTTTGTTTTTAATGAATCTCAGGATTACCTCTTCAAGAATGTAACTTTGGTGCAGAATACCTTCCTGGCACTAAGAGCCATTCAGCTGATTGTTGTGATTACCCACAGAGGGTCTGAAGTGTGACTGGGATTTTCTACCAGTGATGTGGATAAGAGAAGACTCAATAGTTGCAGAAGAGTGGACAAGGGCCAGAAATCAGGATAAAGTGTTGTGTTTAGTCACTGGACTCATGCTCAAAGGGTGGCCGAATTTCTGTGAATCGTCATAACTATTTAAGGAATACTTGAATGTGATAAAATAAATTGAACATCTTTGAGGAAGAGTTGAGGAGAGGGGACCAATGGGACCCTCCTGCAAGATTGAGAGAGAAATTATTAACCTGTCGCATTTGGGGAGGAACCTTACCAAGACCAGGGTGAGAAGATAGTATTTGTAGCTCAAGGTTGACTTGAAGGTTGACCAAGTAGTATGAGAGTGTATTAATCTGTAACGAAACTGGTGCTCATGTAAAGAGCTCTGATACCCGATGACTCGGGTCTGGTTTGCGCTATATAAACTCTAAAAATAAAATATATAAATTCAGTGTGCTAGTAATGACAAATCTCTTAGGGCCACTCACATGTAAGCAGTGGAGATTCTGGAAGAACCATGGGATAAGTTAGGTTTGGAAATCATGGACCCCTTTTAACTACTTCTACCTCCCAAGAGGTGTGTCAAGCTGTTAAATCCGAGTGGAAATGGTATGTGAATATTGTCAACATCGGGGTGGTTCTGAAATTCTTGAAGTAAGAGTTTGCCTCAGAAGAGTGGGGGCTGAAGTCAACTATCAAGACAATGGTGTCCAGTTTGTGTCATTTGCTATGTAAGAGTTTCTGATGAGCTGTCCATCAGAGGATAGCTCTTTTTACACCTCGAGCCAATATCTTGGCTGACCACATGGAAAGACTAGTTAGGTGATGTGTCAAGAGGGAAGTTAATTTGAGGATACCTGTCAGAGAATTGTTGAGTCAAAAAATGTGTGCCCATTGTAAAACAACCAATAGTGTTACTCAGTTATCACCTTTTGTGTACCTGACGGGAAGGTTGGCAGGGTCTAAGATTAACCCTGCTTGGTTTAACTGATTCTCAAGGTAGAAAGATTCTCGGGTTTTATCTGCCAAGTGGAAGAATAATCAGTAATGTTATAAAAGGTGGCATGACCCAAAGAGCAGATCCATAAGAAGCGACAGGATAAGGGGAGGAAGATTTTGTGAAAAAGCTGTACCAAATCGAGAAGGGCAAGTGTAGGTTTATGGAATCATTCAAAATTGTGGAAATGAAAGATAATGTGGTTAGATCCAATGATGTGTTTAGTATGTCAAGACTTGTTAGGCACAGGAGATTGAACAAAGAAATTGGCCACAAGGAAGAACCTCTGGCTACCCGCAAAACATCTGCTAGAAAAGGTTCTGTTGTTGGAGTAGCCTGAGGATGATGTAGAGGCTGGGCTGGTGGAGTGCTTAGGAACTAATGTGAAAATGATTTTGAAGTCATTTTCATTCGTTAAATTCTACCAGGGTCATGCATTTTTTGCTCAGTTCTATGTCTATTTCTCCACTGGCATGTGTTATTCCTTTTTATATAGTATTTTATTTCATCAGGCATTGGAATGCATGTTGGGTTTATTGTTGTCTTAAATTTGTATAAAGGAGGTGTATTGTGGTCTGTCTTCTATCTTGAGGACCTTCAGAATATTAAGGTGTCACTAGGAAAGTTTCTGAGACTCTAGGAGTCAATTGCTGGCCGACTGCTGGATTATCTGTAACTTGGTGGCATCACTGTTATATATATATATATATATATATATACATATATATATATATATATGTAATCCCTCTGCAATTCCTGCCATCTGTCTGTGTGGTCTTTATTGTTAGGAACACTATGGGGCATATTTACGAGGACTGTCGCATCTCTGCAAATCAGCAGGGATGCGGCAGAATAAATGCGACACGCAATTCTCCCCTTGCGCCACCACGGATGCGTCGCATTTACAATGCGATCCAGCATGGCGCAAGGATAGGCAGATGCGTGTCTCATCTCGTGGCGTAAGGGCAACGCATTGCTGGAGTCATGTCGCAAGCATGACGCAACTTCACCAATGCTTAGGGGCCGCCCATACTTAATGTGATGCGTCACTCCTTACGCCTGCTTCAAGCAGGCGTAAGGGTTTGACGCAGCGGCATTGTAAAACTGTCTCAGTGAAATCTTGTAGATTTCACTATGTCACTTTTATGAGGCTTTCCTGCGATGGAACGCCCACCCTGCAACGGAACGCCCACATGAAACCTGACACAGGTTAAATGTGGCGCAGTGCTTTACAACGTGACGCAACGTGGCGCATGGTTTACGCCGCCGCTGCGTCACAGAAGTGATGCAACGCCGGCGCAAATGTGTCGCAAGGGGTATGTAAATCTGCCCCTCTGAGAATAACAAATTACTCCTGCTTGCAGAGAGTATTGCACCGAATAGGAAGTCACTATGCATGAGTCACACTAAAATAAAGAAAGCAAGTATTGGTTAACCCAGGCCTGGCATAATACCATTTGCCTGGCCTCAAACACTGGGAATAACTCCCTCTACCTCACCAAAAATATGAAATCAACAATAAATTCTCAACAAAACTTCACCTTTGTTTCCCAAGGAAAAGCAGATAAAAGAACATGAAAGTGCAGCTCTCTTTTCTCTGGAAATCTCTCATTCCACTTCTTTACTCTGACCACAGAATCGCACTAGCCAGTGGCCAGACACATCATGCCGGCACTGTCTTGGCACACGGAGACACTGAGATCATCTGTTCTGGTCCTCAAAGAAACTCATCACCAGGTATTAAAACTTACAGAACCAGGAAGCAAGAATGCGCTTAACCTCTGTAACTAGCACAATGTCAACCCCGCCTTTAAGCACTCCAATGGCTCTATGAAGTTTGCAAGACGAAATTTAAGATTTTGTGCACTATCCACAATCCTGTGGGCGAAAAGGTCTAATTTCCTTGCAGAATTCTCACTGCAGCCCAACAATGTTGTATCATCAGATCAACCAATGATTGTTTAAGATGATCAAACATGGGGCAGATTTATGGGTGTGTTAGACCGCAAATTTGGAATGCACCTCACCCCAACCCAAGCTCAAGAGATTTAGAAAATCCAGAAAACTGAACTATTTATTGACTTGCTATCAACTAAATTCGAAATACAAATGTAGTCAGTTTTGAAAAATATTGGACACGGTTACTTTCCTGCTTTATTCACTGAGCATATTTCCCCTCATGGTTTTAACTGTATTTCTGTATTTGTCACCTCTCTGAAGTTACCAAAAGCTGCTGACAGTTCTTTACAAAACTCCCTAATAAGCAAATAAATAAAATAGCTATACAAATATTAGTATTTTATTTCCACTATGATTGTTTTTCAGCATGCCAGTGTAAGGATTATGACTTATATAACTTTTCATGATGAGGAAATGTAAAGATAACTCCCTGAGTTTACTGGGTTTGAGACAAGAAGATGTTTAAGGGACCACGCTTTTAACAGACACCAGAGTTTTTTGGGCGTCGAGTTAATTTGAAATGTTGGGCTGGTGCTGACTGTTTGGGTGTATATGCCTTTAAAGCATAAGGTGCTTGATTACAATAGGTTACTTGCTCTTAAGCAAGTTCCGTTCGAGGAGTTGTAGCTGGTCAACCTTCATGGTGACTATGACTTTTGGCATGTTCTGCTGCGACCAATAGGATGTGCATGCATGAGAGGGCAGTCCGTCATCCTCAAAGGATGCCTGAGAAGATGTGGTTCTTAAACTAGTGTTCGATTGCACCTAGAGGGGAGTGAACTTGGCGATTGGAGTGGTGAAGAAAGGCCTGTGGTTCTGAGTTGTGAAATGGGAATGGCTACTTCAGCTTTCTGAAGCAGAGAAGGCATGTGAGAAGCTAAGCCCTTGTGAGGTTGCAGATGTGGAGACACCCAGAGGAATCACCCAACAGGAGTTGGAAGGTACCAGAGTTGCAATGTGGGAGCAATAAGTCGAGAAGACGTCAGAGAGTCAAACAGCTCGGCACAGCACCGAATTTGATAATAGCGGAAATTGCTGACTCAGGCTGGAGCGAGGTGCAGTTGTGGGCACCATCGAGATTTAGGGTGCTACAATGAAAACAATTTAGTTGTGGTAGTTTTGAAAACCTAGAAGTTACAATGGAGGGTTTGTGCTAGCTGAGGTCCAGATTTAATTCTGTGTCCAATAAGGGAATCGCGTCCTAACCACTCACAATAACTCTTAAGATCATTTTGCCCTCTTGTAGGGATGTCACGTGGGGTCCTTTATTCACTTTCTTAATCCCCCCTTAATCTCTCCTTTCCTTGAACCCCTTTCCTTAATTAGCTATGTATTCTCCACTGTGCTGTGGAACCACAGCACAATGTTACTTTTGCCTTCTTGTACTCAAGGTAAAGGGGAAGAAAGCCCAGAGAAGCCCCTGATATTCCATTTTTCCACTGAGGAACTGTAAATATTTTAGGATTGCATATTGTGATTATCTATGGTTAGAGTTGAATACCCTAATGCCCTGGATAAAAGTAAAGGTTGTATTTATTGTACCAGATACAATAAAAAGCACCCGTTAAATACCGCATGCTTTTCCCATGTTAAACTTCAGCAGGCTTGAGTTGCCACAATCTGATCACTATCGGATGCGTTAAATACAACCAAACTAGTAATTCTGACCCATGCGCAAACTGGGGTTTTCGCAGGGGGCAGAAAATAATGACCCCCTCAGTAATCACCCCTTCAAGAGTCCGGCCAGAGGGATGTCAGATGGACCTAAAAGTGTGCGGTATTTATGTTTTCGAAAGCCAAGACACAGGTTAACAATGGTAAACTCTGTTCGCTCCATTGTGTGTCCTAGTATAGAATAACAGCGACATTTCGTTTAATGTGATTAGTTTGAAGAAGATTGTTGAAAATTAAGTATTAAATATAGGAGTTTCAATTTGTATTCCCATTTTATATTAATTGATGTTTATTTTCTTGATCATTTATGAGGTTTTTATTTGGCTGGCCAGGGGACAAACATAGAGATTAAAATTACAGGGCATCAAGGATTCCTGAAGCTAGCCTAGACGAAATCTGCTACCACCTGACATTGAAAGGGGGAGAATGCGCAGAAATATTTGTGTCATAACTTAGGCCATCCTGTCCCACAAAAGTCAGCCAATCCATATAGAAAAGCAAGATTCAGCAAGCTCACACGTGTGCATGCAGGCACCCACCCACACACACGCATGCACACATCTAAATCTTCTTTCTAGGTATCACCAGAGCCAAATAAATTGGTTTCTTCAGCACTGTGCCCCTTCAATACCCCACCAACCCCGGACAATCATACCAAATCGCATCTTTGGGAAAGTTCCGTGAAATAAATGTGCCGCTTGCCAAGGAGCAAAATTGAGATGGGAATCTGCAACTCTCTACCTTATCCTAAAGCAATTTTGCACCTCAGTTTTATGCTCGTTCGTACTTTTTTAAGTCTCGCCTGGAGTTAGCAGCGCGCACGCGCTGCCCTCGCCATGCGAGTGCCTTTTGGAATCGATACAGATTCCAAACTGACATAAAGCCACGCCCTTGTTTTCAATTGGCGTGTGTCATCGTTTATGTTAAACGCTGACGCATGATTGAAAACCGGGCTTTCAGGACGGCCCATGTGGACAAGCTCACACCATCTTGTTTTGACGTAGGCGATAAGGACTTTGGAAGCTTGTGGTAATAGCTCTGTATTGTCATGGAAACCAAGCCGTGCTACTTTTTTTCTTTCTTCACATTTGTTGACACATGCGCCATGCGGCTTGTTTCTCGTTGTTTTAGCAGCTGCTAAGAAATGTTTCTGTCCCCGCAATAACTATTTAAACACATTTGATTCCCTTCTCGTCTCCACACAGGTAACGGCACTATTCACTCCTGCGCTATTTTCTTGAAGAGTCTCAAGCGCGTTTCAGAGAGTGGCTTGTCTTCATCCTAACAGCTGTCCTCAGGCTGCCGAGGCCGCCGTAAATCTCCATCCTCCCCTTCGCGCCCTCCAATTGCACCTTGGCTTCAGTGTGCCGCATCCAGAGGCTCCTGTGAGCACCGCTACCACCTCAGAACTGGGCGTAGCCAGAGTCTTGGGGATGGAGCGATTCTGGGATATGGGATGGTGGGTATTGTTTATGGGAGGCTTCTTTTATTAAGGGATACAACCGATTGTTTGCACATGGGAAAAGGGCGTGGCTCTTTAAAGTTAGCAGTATTGCACTCCGCGCAGATGAAGATACAGGCCTGTACCTTCATCACATGTACACATTGCCTATCATGAAGAGGCGCGGGAGGGGTGGCTAACGTCAGTGGCCACACTGGAGTCCATCCTAAACTGACTAAGGAAATTACATTGTGTTACCTTTTGACAATGGTTTGGAGTAACATTATTGGTCTGGTGCACTTGCATCGGAATCCGGAAACTCAACAATTCGTTTGCAGGCAGCCTGCGATTCACGTGCACTATAGTTCATGAATAGACACGCTCCGGTCGTTAAAATTCCGGGCTGCTTTTGTCTCTGCCTGAGCGCCTTTCAGGGGGTGGTTCTCCGCGGTGCAGGACTCCTGTGCCCGTATGCTGAAGTTCTCTTGGCTCGCGCCATGCGAGCAGTGCGCATCTTCCCGTTCCAGCTGCTGCCCATGGACCACGGCGAGAACAATGGGCAGGCAGCGTGAGTGCCTGGCTTAGTAGAGCATCAGGGCGCCGGATGCAGGCCGCACTCACCCCGACCGCAGCATGCCACGATAGGATTCTTCCCACCAAAGATAGCTGTGGCCTTTTGACGCTCCGCCACCCCACCAAACCTCGGATTGTCTGTCTCCAGCAGCAATCGTAAATATCCGTCTTGACTCAGACTTCTGTCAGTATACGATCTGAAATAACCTTTATAAAGAAGCATGTCGTCCCAAGCAAGCCCACGTTTTATAAATACTGTTTAACAACATCTGAATTATTCTTATACGTTTGGGGCTTCTTGTGTTACGTTTTACACAGAATGTTTAGCAACGTAAGATTTATTCCCTTCTCCTGCTCCAACTCCTACAAACTCCCTCACAGTGCTCTTCTACACTTATATATTTCCTTATACCTAATGCTAATAAAAAAATCTTACCTTGCTTCAAACTCACTCACACTATTCTCCTACATGTCACACTCCTTTCATATCACACCTATTACTCTACTACTAGCCTATCCTTCCTATACACTATACTACTGTCCAAACTATTCAACATTCCAAACAACACTATACTCCACACTTCCTTCCTTCACCCTATTTACTCTACCCCCAAACCAGGGCCGGCTTTAGCGCTGGTGGCGCCCTGTGCGACAATGTTTGTTGGCGTCCCCCCAATGACCACCTCCACCACAGATTCTCTCGCTATCACCCTTTAACAGTGACAAGTCTCCATAACCACTCTCTCTCTCTCTCTCAGATGCATTGAATTAGTTATATAGCACCATTCATACCAGTGGAGGGTGTCAGGGCACTTTGCATCACACACACATTACACAGAGACAATCATAAGTGTGTAAATCAGTGTATAGGAAATGTTACATAAGCCAAAGGACTAAAAGTGTAGGAGTCACATGTCATCCATACTGGTAGGCAGTATAGTTTAAGAGTGCTTGGTGTGGAGAAGCACAAACTCAGAGTCGGAAAAGAAACAGCATAGTTGGGAGTTTTCTTTAATAATAAGAATCGATTTCTAGCCAAATTAACAGGTTTTGCAACATTAATCAATGTTCTAATGAATACTTTGCAGTGTTTATGCAGTTCTATGATGAAAGTTACTAGCTTACTGTTCGATATTAGGACTTTAAGTTATAAATTGCAAGTAACAAAAGGAGGTCTCTTTTAACCCCTTCGCCGCGGCAGGAATTCCTCCGCGGCGCTGGGGGGGTTTGGGGGCAGTTGCGGTGGCGCTGTGCTCGTGACGGAACCACTCCGTCACGAGCCACGGGTGAGCTGTGCTCATGATGGAGTGGTTCCGTCACGTCTCCGCCCACTGCGCTAATCGCCCGCACAGGCGGGGAATTAGTGCCGCGTGGGCGGAGCGGCCGCCAACGGCCGCAGCATGATGGAACCACTCCGTCATGAGCACACGGCACCCGTGGCTCATGACGGAGTGGTTCCGTCATGAGCACGGAAAGGGTTAAAAGCAGTAACCTGCTGATCTGTTTACATTATATGCACTCTGTAATCTACTTGGTACAGATTTTGCAGCGGGCACATTAACCCTCTGCACTAACTTCACATAAGTCAACACCTCAACTATACAATCTCTGATCGCTCTCCAGGAAGGACATTAATCACAGGAGTTATCTTGATATTTGCCCCAAACATTTCTTCTCCATAATAATATTCTACTCCTTGCTATACTTGATTCACCCTCATGCCATTCTGCTAATCATTCGCCTCACAAATCTTCAACACTTCTCCCTCCTATTAAAGTATGCTTTCACTACAACACAGCTAACAGATACAATTCTAACAACATAAAATAACAACATAAACTAATTAAAACAAAGCAAAAAACGATACCATTCCTGGAGTAGCAAACCCGGGCTAAGACCACAGGCCCCAGTGTATCGGGCTCAGTGCAAATAGCTGTGGCTGGGAGCTGTGGCCTGCGTTTAATACACAAGTTCAGCAGATTCGGGTCGTTTGTGGTAAACCTCAATTTGTGTTTATCAAACAGGTTCTTTAAACATGTTCCACAGCCACAAGCTGCGGTTTGTTCTTAGCACACTAGTCAGGCAGAAAACACACCACATAGATCTAGTGTAGAAGGATCACAGCAACAGGGCATGCTGTATGATTTGTTATAATATATTCTCACGCATTAGGCAAATTAAGGAAGAATTGATAACATTGTGAAAGTATTCTGAAACATTGTACAGGGATATGGAAGTAGATTGCTAGAAACAATACGAGTCCCTCTGCTGCAGAAAGCTGATTGAAAGATGCTGCAAGCACGCGACCCCAGCGTCGGGAGTGCCATGGTAACAGGAAGTGATGGAAAACGGGGCAAAGGAATGCCTAGGGTTTGTGAAAAAATATACAATGGTTCGATATATGATATGGGGATATGGAAGCTGATTTGTGAAAAAAATAAGGCGTTTATGACTGCTTTGAATTATCTTGAAAATAGTTCGGTTAACGTGTACTGTATAAACTGATGAATAAAAAAAGAAAAGAAAAAATGCAGATAAACAAATTTAAATAAATAAAATGGAATTTGCAGCTAAAACAAATAGTGGAAGTTTTCTTCCTGGTATAGGAGAACTGAACTGTTAGTCCAATAACCTAATACATTTCATACAAAAACCTCATGTGAAGTGACATTAAGAATGCAACCGAAAAACATAGTTCACCAGGTAGAATAACTAAGTAACTAACTTTAACTTGCTGGATGCTCAGCTCAGGGCACCTTAAAAATCAGATGACATAATCCATGCTGTCCTACATGTCACTGATGAGAATCCATAACATGCATAATAGGTGCCCCAATGACATAATTAATGGCATCACTGATGACATCACTAGTAGCATCAGTGCTGACATCTCATAGAAGGAAACGTTTCTGGAGCAGAAGAGCCCGTCAAAATGTCCCCTGCAGTTTCATTCCTTCTGTACCTATCTGAATATCCATATGTTCTTTAGAGAAACCTCTGTAAAAGAATGCACAGATATGTTTACCCTACTTTGCAGCAATCAGCTTGATTTCTCTGTTTGTTTGTTGTCCTCTCCTGGCAAATAACAGACCCAGAAATTCTGTTAAAAGTCAGACAATCCACATACGTGCTTCATAATCTGATTGACTGTTGACATTTTTTTTCACTAATGTCTGATGTGTTTGGCATTTGCAGTTTTTAGAACCACTTTACCTTGATTTCAAAGTTCTCGTGGAGGCTGGGGATAAACACTCGCTCTTCTTCATCCCACATCTGACTGTCACTCGTTTCGATCTTCCCTTTCAGCCTCCACCTTTGCCGGCCAAGCCTCACCAACACCTGGAAGTTATATCAAGGAGAAGGGGCATTTGATTAAGTGTACATATTCAAGTAGATCAAAATACAGTGTCAGAGAGGCCAAGTAGATAGAGACGGAAGCAAAGCATGAAAGAGGATAATTGAAGTGTGCTCTAGCGGAATAAAATCTCTTGGGTTGCGACTTCTCAGCTGTACAAATCCTTCTGGCCATGAGGCGTGAGGATCACAGAAGGTAACACGTTTTATGGGCCGCTAAACTACTGATGGTCACCTGGTGGACATTTACAGCGGGATTCACCCGCACAATCAGGGTAGAATTGGGTTGTAAGGGTCAGCTACCACTGTGCAGAAGGTGTTCTGGAACCCCTTCGTATAATTGAAGTGTGCTTTAGCGGAATAAACTCTCTTGGGTTGCGACTTCTCAGCTGTACAAATCCTTCTGGCCATGAGGCGTGAGGATCACAGAAGGTAACACGTTTTATGGCCGCTAAACTACTGATGGTCACCTGGTGGACATTTACAGCGGGATTCACCCGCACAATCAGGGTAGGATTGAGCTGTAAGGGTCAGCTACCACTGTGCAGAAGGTGGTCTGGAACCCCTTCGTTCATCTCCCTATGGAAAAAGGTTACGGCCCACATTCACGGAAGCAAAAAGTAACAAGTGATAATATTATCCCTCCCCGTATAGCTATCAACCTCGCATACAGGATTACTTATGTTCAGAGAATTTAAGGTTGGAAAGGGAAGGACATTTGTACCTTAAAGGACACTATCAGAGGGCAAAACCTGCACTCATACATTGAATTGCAAGAATAGCATAAATTAGATGGTATAAATGTACCCATCTCTCCAGTTGAGGTATTTCTTGTTTATTCAGTCTATGGGAAGCTTAGAACCCCATAAACATTTTCGCCCTTGGTCTTAATATACTTAGGAACCAGGCAAAATCCAACCAGTACCCACAGTTCATGAGTCATCCCTTTCATCAAAACCCTTGCGAAACCCGATGGGAGGTAAATCATTGAGACGAGACAAAGAGCCCGCACTATCCAAGAGAAAGGTAGCTGTCTGCCTATGGCTTCTATCAACGAAGTGTAAATATACCCACACGACAAACTATTCAGGAGCCAGTCAGTACTTGATGGGGAGAAACAGAACCTCACTGTATGTCTGGTGCAAGAGGGCCACTAATTACTTCTTTAGCAGGTGAATTAGCCTGTCAATTTACATGCTTAAGGGCTGGATGTCTTGTGTAGCATCTCCAATACAATTGGCTGGGCCTTAGATCCAATTAGAAATATAGAAAAATGCCACTTCTTGCTTTTTAAAACAGAAAAAATTGTTTTCTATCTTGTTTAATGTAGTTCAAACACCCTTTTCTCCTCTCTTTCTTACACAAGCAGTAATAATGGTGCACGTGGATTTGCCACCCAAAGATGATGTGATTTGTCTCTACGATTCCAAACATTATTAAACATTAGAAGCATTGGTTTACACATTTGATAGTGAAAACGGACTGCTGGCTTTCGGAATAAGAGATGTAAAAGCAGGTATAAAGTGTAGTGTACTCCACACGGCCAGATGGGGTGGTTGCTTCATCTCAGTGGCGGCCGGCAAAGGTAAACGCAGTGGGGCATGGCGGGGTGGGAGAGGGGGGGAAGTCGACATACCACGGAATAGGTATAATTAAATAAATAAATAATACCTACTCCGTCGTCCGTTGGCTTCCCCACTGCCGCGCCCTGCCCACCACCCTCCCCCCACTGCGCTTACCTGAGCCGGCCGCCATGCGGCAAACTTTGGAACACCCTTCCTCCGCACGTCGCTGGTCCTGACTCCTTTTCTGTTTTTACAAAACACTTAAAGAACTGGATTTTTTCCTCTTAATTCCCTTAGTTATCCGAGTAACTGCTATAAACTGCTACACTCTGCCTGCCAAAGTGCTTTGACACCTTCGAGTGTAGTGCACTCTACAGACTCTGTTAACATAACATAACAATACTTTATAGCAGTCAGACCTACAGTTAAACTAATTAACTAATAACTAAAAAGAACGTGTAAAGTTTTAAAAAAGTATAAGTTTATTATAAGTGGTACCTCATAATGGTCTCCTGGACACAGACGTGCATAACCCACCAAACCTGCAAAAGAGCAACAACGGAAAGTGTGTTACTTCGAGACTTATAACCATCAGTTTCCCGTTGACTCAGTGCAGATAACTTCACATTCAAAATGGAGTCAGGAGCCGAACCAGTCGCTTCATAGTGTGACAATATAAGTGTGCGAGGGAAACTCACAACAGAAAGTGGCACAGATCGTCAGATATGAAAGAACTCGTGAGAATTTGTAATTTTCGAGCACTGTTTAAGAAGATATGTGTCAGGACATCTTATCTGAGTATGCAGGCACATGTTAATATGTACGCTGGCCCATAAGGCATGTCTGCTTATGGAGATAACAGCTGACGTCATGTCCTCAGGCAACGAACGTTATTTATGGAAAGGCGCAGTGCAGCCTAATGCTTCGGACAACGTTTGACATTCCCATAGGGCCCGCCACAGATGAGAGCCACATTCCACTGTTGAGCAGTTAGGCACTGTCTGTTCCAGCAGCTTTACTGCAGAGTAAACATGTTTCGTCGTAGATTTCCAAAATGTTACAACATATTGCATGTTCCTCACTTCACGCACAGACCAGGATGCACAGAGTAAATGCCCTTTGTGCACTATATTTTAGGAGATGAATATTTTCTGTCCTGGGTGAGCTCTGGGATATTTAAAGAGGGGGCGAGAGCTAATATCTTTGGACTACTCTGAGGTTTTGTAGCTATCTGGGGCTTGCCATCATTCAAATGTACAGTTATGTCATGCACTGCTGCTTTAGGATGACCTGAAATGTTAGTTCATCTACACCTAAAGGGTCTTTTAATGGAGTGACATGTTATCTCACTCCACTGTACGCCTTTCAGTTGTATGACATGTCATTTCATCATCAGTTTGAGTTCCTTATAATGGAGAGCAGATCTGCCTCATAGCCAGAATATTTGCCTTGTAGTAGTGTGACAAGTTACTTCATCTTAAATGTGAATCTTATATGATGGTGTGAAGTGTTGCTTCATTCCCAGCCTGACTGCATTATGATGATGTGATATCCTTTACTTATATTCCCTTGATGTGTTTCGGGAGACATGTTCTCAGTAGGAGTGCCCATGCTTGATGGTGTGATGTTGCTGGTACGAAGAGTCTTCTGCATGGCTCTGGAGAGTGTTCTTCCCTGCCATATGTTGATCTCCTGTTTTCCTGATTTCTGTCTCAGTAAACATGACAATTCTGCATGTCCACTAAGGGGCTCCTTGTTTACATGGATTGAGACCCTAGAGCTTGGCTCTGACATCGAGGAAGTATGCTTAGTGCACCCCTCTTTTACAGAGAGCGGCTACTGCCCTCTCTCCATAGGTTGTGTTAGACTGTCAGCGGTGGCTGCATTAATCTATAGTCATGGACACCTGTACCCTTAGGATAGGTTGCCTATCAGCTCCGTCCTGGTAAAGTGTGAGCAGTCTCGCTCACCTGAGCTCTTTTTGCTTCTATCCTGTCTGGGATGTTTTTTTGAGAGCCAGTGGGATCCTGGGTGATGATGGTAAACCACTGTGTTTAATATAAGCCACTGGTATCTGTACTGCTGGAACTTCAAGCTCCCCTGTGCCCCTCCCTGGACCATGTAGAAGCCTGGTGTGTTGGTAAACACACAAACTCTTGCCTGTGTTTAGCTAAGAATACCTTTGTTGGACAACCTCCCGTCCTTTCTGCTGGTGATGGTCAAGGCCTCCTGGCCTGGAGTTAATAATATTCTTCCCTGGGCACTGCTTGACAGGTACCAAGAGACTGAGGAGAAGGGCAGCTGGCTCTCCTTATGTAAGGATAATGAAATGAACATGAAAGAATTGTGCCACAGGATTGGAGGTGCACCCAGGATTCAAAAGTCGCAGATCCCGTGAGTAGCCTGCCCATCAAAGGAATGATAACACCAGTCTCATTGGCCTGTGGTTTGTTCAATGCTGTACTCATTTTCTGACTAGCCACACACCAGTAAGAGGGAGGAAGAAAAGATCCAGGAATGGAATCCCGGAGTTATATTGCTATTCCCCCGGACAGATGTGGGAACAGGGTCTGGGCTTGGTGAAAGGAATTTGCAGTCAGACAGAATGAGCTGGGCTTCAGCTCATCAAGTCAAAGACTTTGGGGAACCCTAGCAGGGAACAAGCTACCTGTGAGGATCGTGGAGCGCCAACTGCGCTGAAGCAAAAGAAGACTCTAGGCAACTGCTCAAGATAAGGAAACTTGTTGCACACCAATTTGGAGGGAGGCAGGGGAAACTCCTTACTGGTATTGAAGGTGAGTCTGCTTTGCACCTGATCCCTTGCCTGGGCTGCGGTAGACTGTGGGTGCTTCCAGTTATCACTTGTAGTTGGGGAAGAGTGCCCTGTTGAAGAATTTACCACTTTAACACTCGATTCCTGTCCCAGGACTTACATAGTCTCCAGCTTTGTCCCCACTCGTCCTGCACTTGTAACAAGCAGCACATTCCTGATGGGTGCCCTGCTATTAGAAACCCAAGCGCAACCGCGGGTTTTTGTGTTATAGTCCGCTGACTCTTTTTGTGCCATCTGAAAGTATCAGGGAGTACTGGTACTCTGGCCAGCCTCTACTCTTCTACAGCTACACCAGTAGCTACTGGGCTAGTGGTACTCCAGTACCTGTGCCAAGACAGCAGGACCCCTTAACCGGATCCCCAATATCACCAGAGTGGCGTCCTCTCATATGAGAGGTAGGAGCTTCTGTTACTTTGCGTAGTGGGAGTGTGGGAGTACTAAGACTTTTTGATTTCATATCAACTGCTGAAGCCAAATCTCTGAAATACAAGGATTGGTACCATCTCGATAGCTCTGAAGAATTATCCTGTGCAACATGATCTGTATGCCTCAATGGTTACTGTTTATGCAGTGCTTAGCAACTAAGTTCTATAATACTGTTTGGGGTCAAAACTCTGGCCCAAAGAGCTGAAGAAACTTCTGGTTTTCATTGTGTAACATAGTTTTATATGTAGAATATTCTCCTTGTGTGTATTAAAGTACCTTTCTTTTATAAAGTAAAACATTGACTGGACATTGATATTATTGGTCGATATTACAGCGTAAACTGTATTATGAATGTCTAACCCACCTCACCTCCTTGATTAAGCCCTGGACTGCTATGACTCAAGTGCTGGAGTGGAGCACCTGGCTATCCAGTTTGGGTCCAATAATACTGTGGCCCACAGACACAGTACTATTGGACAACTCCATTTGATGTGACTGGATCCCAGTAACCCTTGACTGCCCTTGTGCCCCGGGCAACTGGTCGGCATCGGTATGTTGCTTTGTTACCAGTGTCTCATGATGCTATGTTGTGTTACTTCACCATCAGTATGAGTGTCTCATCATGGTGTGCCATATTACATATTCCCCTGTGAACGCGTTTTTTAATGCTGTAATGTTCATTTATACTGTGAGGTTCCTGCTTCCCAGAAAGTCATATCAAGCTTTACTTGGTATTTCCTGCTTTGTGGGTTTTTATGATAACATAACATGTTAATTCATCACCAGAATTACTAACTTATGATGCTGTTACATGCCATTTCATCCACTTTGTAAGTGTTTAATGATCGTAATATATGTATTAAGCTCATAATTGTGAGCATCTTCTTGTGGTTTGACAAGTTACTTCATCCCCAGTGCAAGTAATGTATGATTGTGTGACGTTGCATGCTCTGCGTGTGTCTTATGGTATGTGTAACATGTTATTTTATCCACAGTGTGGGTTTTATGATTGTGTAAAATGTTATTTTTATCTCCATTGTGTGTGTGATGTGTTAGTTCAGTGCCAATGTACATATCTTATGATGGTGAAACAAATTACTTCATCTTAAAGTGTGTCTTGTAATGGTACAGCATTCTATTTCAGCACCCTTTTTAAGTGTTTATTATAGTGTGACATGTTATTTTATCCTTTGTATGAGTGTCCCATTCAGATAATGCATTATGAAGGAGAGGAGTTGGCCTAACGGCAAGGAAGGTCGACCTCAAATCGGGGGAGCCGTGTTAGAGTCTCGGCAAAGACGCGCAGTATCCTGTGATTCTGGGCAAATCACTTAATCTCCCCATGCCTAACAAAAATGAGTGTGTCCTCATGTAACACAACTGGTGCTCGTGTAAAGCGCTCTGATACCCAATACTTTTGGGTCAAGTACATACTATATAAAACTCAGTAAAAAATAAAATGAAGGTATGACACATTATGCCATCATCAGTGTGTTATATATTCTGCTGCAACTTTACGTCACCTGAGGCATAAGTTTCTTATGATAGTGTAATATGCCACTTCATCCATCGGTCAGGTGTATTATCATAGTGTGACATGCTACATCCTCTCCAGTGAGGCTGATGCCGTGACCTTACCCTAACTCCAGTCTGTTTTAAGAGGATTTGACTGTTTATTTCTTGCTCAGAGTGCCCTCTGAGGGTGTGACATGTCAGACCATGACCACTGTAATTATCTCATTAAGTTATGATGTGTTATTTCATACACTATATGAGTCTTCAATTTGAAGTCCCATAATTATGCTGATGTGGCAAGTAATGGGCTTTTCTAGCCCAAGCGAGATTATAAGGTCTGTGAGAACAATAGTGACCCAGTGTATTTTATCCAGAGACTTTGGCTGCATTCATCCTGGTGAAAAAACCAAGTATGAAATGAGAAATAACCAAAAAGAATTGGAATTGTGAATTTCCCAGTAGTTTCGCATTTCAAAGAGGACCCTTATAGTCCACCATGTAAACTCCATCCACCCAGTGGCGTCACTAGGGGGGGGCGGGGGGTGCGGACCGCACCGGGTGACACCCTCACGGGGGATGACACCAAAGGGCCGGTCCGGTCGGTGTGGTGTGGTGCAGAGAGAAATTGAAACCAGAAACGCAATGACGCAACCTAACTATTCAGCAGGAGGTGCCTGTGCGCAGCGCGCACTGTCTCCTCCTCCGCCGCGTCTGCGCGCCTCGGCAGTGACGTCGTCACTAGAGGGGTGCAGTCAGCGATGTTGTTTTGGAATACGGGAATCCGAATCCCGCATGCGCATTGGGCCCCAAGTGCACGTGACTTAGCATCACGAGGGACGAGGAGGTGAGGAGGTCTCGTCTCAGGTCGCCACTATAATTAAATTTTATTCCAAGAACAGGAGCGGAGCCTGGTTTAAGGCTAGCCGCGGACCGAGGTAGTCCCCCCCTGTCTGCCACCAACTCAGCAGGTGAGTGGCCTATTGCATATTGCTAGCCTATTCACAGTGCCGCACCGGATGGCAAGTTCCGGAGGGCGCCATTTGTATGGAACCGAGTGCCGGGCCCGTTACTAATTTTCATTTTCACAGGTCAGGTTCCTGGAAACAAAAGAAGTCAAACAACACTGCTCACACGCTGGCGGTGCGCATTGACAGCAGGCCCGGTTCTAGAGGGTGGTCCGGGTGGGCCAGGCCCACCCAAACATGAGCCTGGCCCACCCAAACATGAGTCTTGGCCCTCGCAGTGAGGATATGAAGGCCAATAGAAAATGGGCACTTTAATTTAAAACGTTCCTCCGAACGTTGTTTTTCTTCATATTCTGGGAGAGGCGTTATTGGGCATGGGCTCGGGTTGGCTGTGTGTGCAAGTACAATAGGGGCATGGCAAAGGGAACAAATGCTTTATTTGACCCCTGAGTAACTTTTGCCTACCGTCCTGTGCTGCTGCATGGATATTTCCATTTTTGTTCAGCATTTGAGAAAAGAAGTTTGTTTGTTTATTCTGATTCACCTTTCCTGACTCCTGCAGCTGCTTATCAGATCAGGCTGTGACACAAGGAGTAGGTCAGAGAATGTGTTACTGTTTGTTTTTATTTTAAAAATCTGCACAGGCCCAGCAAGGCACATCATTATCATGGCCATGGATGCAAGGCATCAATAAAACATGTCCAGAGAACTGGTGATTAATGATCCTGCTGGAGAGCAGTCCTTTGCCTGTTGGTAGTTTTGAAATGCAGATAAACTGTATTTTATTTGGATAGCTCAGTGGGTTACTGCCTTTGTCACAGAGATTCTTGTGTTACTTGCAGTTCAAAAGTTACAATCCTAACATAGGACAGTGGCTATGAACTGTCATCAAAGAGCTGCAGACAAACATGAATGGTATAGTTAGAACTTCACTTTTTTTGCGTTACTATAAAGTTAGAAATTCCCCAGTCTTTCATTATTTTAATGTTGCTAAAAAGAGTTTGGGCCGATATACATTTTTATTAGTAAAGCCAAGCCCCAACCACTACGGTATGCTTTATATCCTGAGTTTGTGCTTCCCCAGCCCAAACCCTCTTTAAATTTACTGCCCACCAGTATGGATGACATGTGATTCCTACATCTTGTAATCCTCATTGGCTCATGTGACATTCCCTGTAGACGGAATTACATACTAGCGATAAAACCGGCTCTGTCATTGCCTTTCTGTGTTTATTTAATTAGCAATCAGGTCATTAGGGCAACTGTGGAACATATTTTAAAGTGCGTGCTAATTATATTTACTGCTATATTTAAGGTTTTAAGTTTGAAGGTGATTTTGCTAATGTTTTTTACGGGAATAATGAAAGTAGAGCTGGATGGGGCTGGGCCCGAAGGTCAGCTGTGAGATAAGGTACACAGGAGCAGGATGGTCGAAAAGTGGATAATCGGGCCTGGAAGTACTTGTGTTAAAACCTGGCCTGTTGGAATTTGAGGGTTTGCACTTACAAACGTTACTAAGGATTTTGTATTGTCCCGTTATTGCCAACTGTGTCCACTGGCGGACTCGGAGCGGAGGAGGTCCATGCGGTAAGTCGTGAGGGGGTGACACCAGGAGTTACCCGCACCGGGTGACACCAACCCTAGTGACGCCACTGCATCCACCTGAGTTAACGTAAATCGTGGTGTTGGTACTCTGGGAATCATACTTACATAGTACTGCACTGGGCACTCAAAATAAGGCTCTATGGGGCATGAATCTACGACGTTATTCCGCTGCCTTTTTCCTCGATTGGAATCACAACGCGGTTGTTACAACGACCGCGTTGTGATTCTGCATAACATTACTCCGCAAGTCGGAACAACGACTTGTGAAGGGGGGCGCTGGATGTTGGAATAGTATAATTTACTATTCCAACTCCAGTCTGTGCGGACACTAGGGAAGGTGTTGGATTTTAAATCCAACACCCCCCCCCCCCTCCGCAAGTCGTTCTTCTGACTTGCGGAGTAATGGTATGCGGAATCACAACACGGTCGTTGTAACGACCGCATTGTGATTCCAAGCGGGGATAAAGTTTTGGGGTAAATGTTGTTTACCATGGGGCATATCAGCAACAGACGGCGATTAATATCAGAAAGAGCGCTTAGCGATTTTTATTTATCGACGGCTATCGCTGGAATTTATTGCCCGGTTAGCGAGTTAATAACAACGCGTTTCTCCAGGGCGATAAAATTCCACCAATAGCAGCATTGTAGGACGGGATATCGCCAGAAATCCAGCGAAAAGTCCACAGGAATGGTGAAAACGTTGTTGATAAGCCAAGGTGCACTCAGCCTGATGATCCACCTGCCATTGGATAATGCAGGTAAGTCAGGTTTTCAGCAAACGTTAGTTTTTGGCGAAAACCGCGGTAAGCACGGATTTTAAAATCGCTAACCATGTTGTGGGCCGCCGTGTAAATATCGCGATGTGCACATAGCGATAATTTACATGGTATTCCGTGAGGGATACGCCCAGTGACACCCACTTTGCATCTCATTAGAGATGCAGAGTGAGGCGTCAGGAAAACGGCTGCTAACATGCGCTAATGCATGTTAGCATCGCCTTGTAAATAGGGCAAAAATATTATCTCCGCTTATAGATAAGGCCCTTTATAATATGCCCCTATAACTTTAAGAGAGTGCTACTCTTATATATCTTAACGGTGGTATGACAAGTTTCTCCAACTCTAGTTCAAGTGACCTATGATGGTGAGACATTGTTATTTCATCCTAAGTGCATGTTCATTGTATAGACATGATGTAATGTCATCCCTTTGGCAGGTGTCTTAAGGAAGAGTCACGTTACCTCATCTAAACTCAGATGCCTTTTGTTGGTGTGATGTAATTTTATCTTCATTGTTTTTGTTATAAAATGATGTATGCTATTTGATTTTGCTTGTGTTTTATGATGGTGTGATATGTTACTTCATCCCCAGCATACATGTCATCGGATCCTCACACATGTTATTCCACCATCCCAGGGCAGTTAAAAGAAAAATATATATTAATAAAACAGAAATATAACTAAAGACTTTGCACAGGATACACTGAACTGCAAAGAGGAAATGAGGTGAAGTGAAACTTGAATGTGTGAGTCTACTAACTGATATGTGAGTTAAAGAGAGTTGATTTTGAGGAGAAGTGTGTGTTCACCAAGAAGAACAGGAGGACACAGCAACAAAGGGAAGGGACAGCATCAGATCTTTGGCCTAGAGGGTTGACAATTGCCAGAAAGAAAACGGGTTCCAAGCTGAACTAAAGGGCCTTACAAAACCTCTAACCCCAGAGTTAGAAAAACCCACAAGTGTTCCCATGGCGATAACAACATTCTTGGCAGCAGAGGGTGATACATGGTCCATTTTCAATAAGAAAGGTTCAACTTTTGAAGGATGTTACAGTGGATAAATGTGACCAGAGTGCAACAGCAGTCTGCACCATGTACCGCTTAATTTAGAGTCTGATGGTAACAGAACATTTTCCAGTCCTTTCTGCATGTACTTAAGTGGAGAAGAATCAACACGTGGAATTTTCTACACCATAAAATCCAGCTGAAATTGTACAATTTAATATGAAACAGCGCAGCAGAGAAAGAAAGCTTCATAAGTCTTTTCCATAATTGGAAAAATAGCAGAACAATTAACATGCTATCTTGAAAAGAAAATATGTGAAATACGTGTTAATATACCACACAAAACAAATCTATAAAACATTATGGTTGGAAATCAAGTTGGCTTTATAATTTTGGTTACCTTTCATCTTTATGTGGAATTCCCCCAAATGCATTTCCAGCGCCCCCTCGATCAGGCACATATCCTGGAAAATGGAAAAACATGATTTACAGTTTAATTGAGCAGTTCCATATTTAGGCATCTTGTTTGCTTAGATATCCCTTCAACTGGAACCAATCGTACTTAATTCTAGCTCTGTTTATCAAAAGAGTATGTACTATTTTAGCACGTCAATTAATGAGTGCTGTGTATCCTTCCACGCCAAAAAGGCGTAATCCAGTTATCTATTTGTAATGCAAGTTATTTTGCTTTTGCTGTGCAGAATATAGTTCCAGACTCATATTCCTTTCATATCCAGTATGACCTAATTGTTTTCTGTTAAGATGTTGACAAGTTTTGCATCAAACTGGGTCAAACGTTGAAACTGCTAGCAAAGTTTAACACAGTTTCATGAAAAACTCATCAACATCTTAATACAAAAAAAGAGTAGCAACTTGTTTGCTAGACAGTGCAATTGTCTGGTTGTGAAATATGTATCGGGGACAAGTCTATTGATCAAACTCCACCCATTGATTTCCATTGGCTTTTTTTCTTGTTAATTTCGATCGATAAACAAAAAGGAAAAAATTGCTTGCATCATTTTGTAGCCAGGCACATGCCTGGTGTGCATGCCTACAAAATGCCACGCCTGGCCGCATAGGCTTTTTCTTCCCTATTTATTAGCGACATGGTATCAAGGATGCTGTAAAACGTGGCTAAAACCATTGGCAAAGCCAATAGGTCGCAAGGGTGCGACTTAATGCATTTGCCAATGCTTGTTAATTAAAGTGTATGGGAAGATTGACTAGTTTTGTTTCTTTAAAAAAATGTAAACAGATTTTTATTGTTTTATTAAACAAGAGTATAGTTCACAGGTAATCATGCATAGTCATGTAATAGCACTTAAGTGTCGTTAGTCACCCTATGGGCAGATTCATCCCTCCCTTATCGTGGTTCAGTGGGAAAAGGCATAACATATACATATATATGGTTCCATCGTAGCCACATGATTGTACTCCCGCAGCTATTTTACACGATCTGTCTAAACAAGAGGTCATCAATGTCTAAGGTGCTATCAAACATTGCAGGTAATAAAACTCTGCCTCCCCCCCCCCCCCCATCTTTCCCCTCTCCCCCCCTGGGCATGCCATGACTGAGTCAGTCTATAAATGTCAACATAGGAAATGGTACATGTTATCGACCCATGGCGATATGTATTGTCTAAGCTTTAAGGGCTCCCTCTGGTGTCTCTACGCCAGTGAATACATCTGGATCGAGAGCGGGACTCACTACATCGGATGGTTATGTATATTATGTTTATGTTATGTTATATGTTATGGTACTATCATATACGATCTCAGGGGGTAACTGATGTCTTCTCAGTTTTGTTTCTTTAACATGAATATTTATGTGCTATATAACGAGTTATATTACATGTCATATTTCAAATAGCATGCCTAATCCCACAATTGCCTTTTAATTTACTCACACTGCAAGGCTTGACTCGCTATTTCATAATGTATGGATCCCAGACTAATACTCTTATTTCATGAAGTATACAAAATTAGATGCTGATATTTATATAGACACCACCATTTTAGACTGCCCTGCATTTCGAGGAATTTACAAAATGGAGCTTCCTAAAACAGACACACACCCACACATGCAATATATATATATATATACATTGCATGTACTGCAGCATAAGTACAGTAAGGCCTTATACAAATGGCTGGGGACGGGTGAGTTATTGACTGCACTCAGTAAATACCATCCCCTTGGATATCATAACAAGTGCTTTAGAGTAGTAATAGACATAAAAGTTATGTTAAATTGTGGATGACCTGTCGATGAACTAGGGCTTTCTCCTTTATGTATTGACCAGTTGCTGGATGGAAGCTTGGGGGAGGGAGCGGGTGGGGAAGTTTCGATACTCAAGTTGGTAAATTGCCTATCATGTTATTGTTATGTACTTTTTGCTACTTCAATCCAATACCTGGCACGCTGTAACATATTACCACTGTTGCGGTTGGGTCTGGAGCCGCGTGTTTTGTACTTGTACTGATTTTTGGTATAATGTACATGCTGTCATGCTTGTTGAAAGGGCAATAAAATATTTTAATTTGTTTTAAAAAAAGTGCTTTAGAGAGAGAGGTGGAATTTATCGCACCCCATAAAACCTGCCATTTCAGGGTTTGGAATTTGTTGAATGTGAAAAAAGTGCACCTATTTGACTTTTTGGGGCAATAGCGTAGATTTTGCTGCTTACTACATCAAAATCCGAACGTTTTGGTAAATACCGGGCCTTCTTCCCCTTAGTTGAGTCCAGCAGGTTCGACCTGCCAAAAGTTAACAGAGGGTGCGAACTTATCTCCTCAGGGATCACAATTTTATTGTCATGTTGCATACATGTCCGATCTGATTCCTAATACCCTCAGTGCCTGTGCTGTGACATAATACGCATATTTTAATCCACTCAGTGGTCACACTTTTTATATCAAAGTAATAATATGACAGTATTAATGTTGAGCTTAATAACGGAGGGTTGCATCTTTATTATTCTTACCGATTAATACTGGCTTTTTATTTGACCTCTGAAAGTTGAAAGGTTGAGTGCCCCCACCATAACTTTATAACTTTCAGGTTATGCGCAAACCTCATCAGCAGACATGAATATACTACGCATTCCGTTGCAACGCATGCCTTTACCACGCATGCGTTACAACGGATTTTTTTTTCTACGTATAGCCTTTACCTCAATTTTTCCTTTACCCCGCTTTTTCTTTTTTGGGGGGGAGACCCCCCCAAGCCCTCTTTTTTCTTTTTTTTGCCTTTTTCTCACGTCTTCGCCGACACTAAAAAAGGACTGACGCATTTTTTTCAGATGAGGAAGAAGACGTTCCGTGAGGACGTTGCTTGCGTGGTAAAGACGGTCGTGGAAGCAATACACGTTGTGAAGACGTTTACGAGGTAAATGTACCGTTGTAAACGTAACGCGTAGAAAAGCCTTCGTGGTAAAGGCTGTTTCCCGCAGACATTAGACCCTTGAAGCTATCTGAGAGTGTGTTCTGATAATAAGAAATAATTTTCATTTCCTGTGTTTCTTAAATATGTGTTTCATGTCATTTAAGTTTTTCCCGTGTTTAGATAAAAGCAGGGCTTTGCACATTTTCCAGTAGTATTTCGTGGACCTCCCAGATTGTGGGCAGGATAGCATGCATGAGAAATCTCTGTTTGTATTGCATGCTCAGGTTTCAGTTCCATGAGGTATACATTTACAAGATGCTATAGTTTTGCATTTGGCACTACATTTTGCACATAGCAGCCAACATGCAGTTAAGCAGCTGCCCTAATGAGGTTTTATGTAAGGCTGCTGCCCTGCTTGGGCAATGCCATCATGTTTGAACCACAAAGAATCAAAATCACTCCTGGGTTCTAAGACATCTACTGTACAAAATAAAAAAAAAATAGAAAAATATACAAAAATGTATAATTTATTAATTTGTAATAAAACAAACATATCCATACAGATATATTTATTAGTATAAAGATGCAAAAATTAATCATCATACGGAAGAATGGTCATATATATTTATCACATCTATTTTGGTTTTATGGCTCTTTCTCATCATTAAATGTTGAATAAATTCACAGCCCTTACTTCGTTTTAATAATGTGAGGAGAGCTATGCGTCTACGGTGCTCGTCGACATGTTTCAGTGGTATCTCTAGGAGTTTTTTCCTTTTTGTCTCTAGAGACCCTATTCCCCTTGGTTGAGAGGGGAATTTTGTTATTTTGTGAGCATGTTGGAACCACTACAATGGCACCCACTTCTATTCTCTGAGTACAGCAGATATTGCTCTGTGTAATATCTTCAATAATGTAATGGTCTGCAACTTTGTGCATAAAATCTAAAATGCATGTGAGTGCGCGTGTCCAGATATCTGTGAGCAGATATATGCACTTACATGTATGCAACTCTATGTATAAATTATGATGCATTAATGAAAACATGACATGATACTTCCGTGCAGTTATAAATGTGTTTATGGCCAAAAGTGGGAATGTGGAAATAATATACGGAAATGTCAATACTATCATGAAAATCTTTACTTATAAATGCCTCTTATTACTTCCAAAACCATTTAAAAACAAATGGGATGCGATGTTGATAAGTTTTGTTTTTAAACAAATGCTCAGATAAGAGATGGATTTGAATTACAACCATGAAAAGGTCTCTTGTAAGAATTTTTAGAGGCACCAATTAGGCCTTGTAATACTCCAGAGGGCAATAACCCATCTGTAATTAGATGAAAAGGATTCCTTGATGATGTAATCTTCCGTTTTTAGGACCTTAGCAGAACACTGGAAAATTCCTTTAATATTGGGGCAGATGTTCAAACTACGAATGGGCTGGATAGTCTTGTAGCCGCCATGAGGAATCCTGGTAGGTATCCACCACGCTTTGTTTCCCTATATGAGCCTTTCATATCAGGCATTCATTCAGCCTTTCCCTTTCTTACTGGTTTGAGTCTCGCTGACCCCATGTCAGTTTTTGAGTTTAGGGTAGCTACTTTGTTGTAAGAATTTTGCAGACCCCTTTACTACTGCCATTGCTCTGGCTAGTATAATGTGCAGCTCAAGATAGGGAATTACTGTATCCTATCTTCAGGTGTCTAGCCTTATATTCACTTGCTGATACACATTTTAAACATTTGTGGTCAGTTTTGACGTTGTATTTGTTTTATTTTTATCTTTAGTTTATGAGTCAGAAATATTTCTAAAATGTCAATGAGTGATCTGAATAGAAAACATATCAACATAAGTGTGCCTATTCCAAGTTAACTTACAAAATAGGAGGAAACCTTATGTACATAGCAAAATGAATGTGTATATATTAAACATTTGAGGATGGAGCCTAACTTTCTTCCAGTAGCTGTTTCTGGACATCTATCTGCTAAGCTATGTCCAATCAATGATGGCTGGGGGGTAGTTTCTTAAAGTGACCCAGCATACTGCAGCGTCTGAGCTATTACAACAAATGCTTAGTAAAAAATATTTTTTGTCAGGGGACTCAAACATGACAAGCAACAATGACCATGAGAGCTACTGCAATCCATAAATCTGGAGCTCATTTTGTGAGAGTTCTTTCATAGTAAATTAGTCACAACCTCTTATGCAGAATTTGGAATTTAGCCTTATTTCCAGTAAAATTTGTATGACATAAGATTATTTGAGACTCATGATGACAGAGGCGCCTCCAAAAATGAGGTAGGATTAAAAAGCGTGTATGATAATTGATAGTAGGAAGAGACAAACATCTGCAAAAGTGACTTCCTCCTATCCCACATAGTCCCTTGAGGATTGCGGAATATACCTCAGTGTACTCAGCCAAATCATGCTTTGATGTTCTGCTATGCAATACTAGAGCCAGTTCCATACACATTTCAAAGGAATTTCCTTGCTAATGGAATATAGATATGTAACATTTTAATCAATAGTAAGATCCAGTCAAACGCAAGAATATGTTGGTGTAAACATACCTCTTTCATGACATACAATGTCAAATAGAAAGAAAATAATTTTAGCCTAGTTTTGTGTGTTATTTTTATATTATAGAGGGCGTAATAATGATAGGGCTGCTGTGTTTGATCATCTCCCGTGTTTCATAAAGGTAAACACAGTACCTCAGTGCACTCCTGGAAATTCTTGTAAAGTTCGACCAGGCTTTCTCTTGATGCTTTCGTCGATGGCGACAGCGAAAAGGCATGTTTCATGTTACATGCCCCATCACGCAGCCTCCACTGGATGCAGTAAGCCTCGAACAGTTCTTCTATCTGCAATACACATGAAGTAACACATCTTTTTATTCTTTAAATATCGCTAAATATAGTGTTATTGGTGTACTATGAAATATTGAACATCCGTCTTAAAAAATATGGTGAGGTTGTCCACCCTTCACTCCTTAGAATAATGCACACATTTGTATCAAAACCTTTGATCAAAACATATGATCGCACATTACCACTTTGTACTATGTCGATCCTTTGCCCACATCCTTCCTTTGTAGAATTAAACATTTTCTTTTATCAAGGTATACATTACTATAAAAGTATATGAAAAAATGTGTTCATTAGTTCATTGTGATCCTGCTAGGTGATTCTCCCACATGCACCGTCAGAGCTTAGTAAAGGAAAAGGAATATCGAATAGCAAGACCTGATTTTAGGAGGAGAATCAGTTAATTCACAAAACACAGTTGAAAAATGTAGGTTGCAACTACTCTATGGAAATCCATTAACAAATGTTCCAAAGCATTGCTTGCTGTTGTTCCCAGTCTAATTTAACCTGCCTGTGGTGACATTTATCTCTGTGAATGATTATAGTTTAAAAAGCATTGAGCACCAGTTACCTCTTGACTTCCAGCAGCTATGTCATGTTATTAGTATTTGTATTACAAACATCTGACTTTGGTTTTAACTGTTAGTGTACTTTGCTGACATTTATATGGCTACTTACATCTTTATGCTGTCTTGAACTGCCTTCATGCATCACACTGGGTTGTCAAGCCAAGTATGTAGCCACCCAACACTCAGATATATGGGATGGGATCTGAGGCTGATGTGATTGATTGCGGTGTATTATCTGAGGTTGATGTGATTGTGGTGTATTATTTAAGTGGTGCCATGTAAAATATGTTTGTAATCTTGAGTGGGGGGTATATGTAACGTACATGTCTTGGAGGCTCATTCACTCCATATGATTGATCTTGAACACAGCAAATGTACACATATTTGTTTATGACATTTGCTTGCAAAGGTCAATGCTACTTGAGCGGTCCTGAGTGGTCGCTTCCAGTATTTGTGTGTGGATTATGGATGGTACTCAGTGGGTGTTGAGTCATAATTTAGGAAATGCATCCATTATCTGTATTTACTAGGTATCTGCGCGGCTAGGGAGACCTAGGGTAGTGAGTGCTGGGGGTGTGGAGTTGAGCATGATAAATTCATGGTGCTATTGGTTGGCCTTGGGACCTGTGGTATTTTGGCTATTGTATGGAGGGTGCACAACAGTATTGAGCTTGATGCCAGGGGCAGCAAGCATCCCAGAGGTGCCCACTGTCTTCCTGAGCTCCAGCGTTCCGAGGCTGCCTTAAAGCTAATACCTAAATATATAAACACATTTCCAATTATAAAAAGTGTAAGGGATAATGACTATAGATAGGCTTTCCAATTTTCAGTTTCTATTTTTGGTCAATTCTGGTGGGGGTTTTTCAGTGTTATCAAGGGATTTCAATACCTTAAAAAACAGTGGTTATCAGTGGTTACAGATTTTCGCACCATTAAAAGCAACAGAAACAGAGTTTTCCGGTGTTTATGGAATGTTTTGTTTTTCTTATTGCTTGCTTTATGCACTGATAGCGCATGGTATATAGACAATGTACGTTTAGTGTATATGAGGTACAAATACATTTTTCCAAATTTAACTTATACTTCTTCAATAAGTCTTTGGTCATGTATGCTCACTCTTTCCTTCCTATGTAAACTTTTTTTCTGTGAAAGGCCCTCTCAACATTGGCACTTGAGACGGGCAACGCCAAAACAGACAGTACACAATTTGTTAATTCTGACCATTGACGTAGCTTTCCATGCCAATACTGGTGCACTTAAAGATAGCAATTCTCTGGGCTGGTTCTGCAACATTTGCGTTGAACTGGGTGCTTATGCCCTCAGAGTTATTGAAGCTGTCAAAAATGAAGCAGCACTTTTGAAACTATAGAGGAAATTCCCCTGTACGGAAGGGATCTAGAGCTTGTACAGAGTATCCCAGTGAGGTTTCATGGACTTCAAATGCCATGGTTGGTGAAGAGACATTTCTATGCATCATTGCAAGCCATTTTCCATGCATTGTAAAATAAAAGTTCCCGAATTGTTATTCAACATTGCTTTGCTTACCAAGTGGCAAGCACTTTAACATCGAACATGTTGTAGTGCCAAAGTCACTAAAGGTGTCGCCCAGCCTACTCTTAAGGAGATGTTTCACATGTACACCAATTATGCTGAACACTTGGCAGACAATGGTGTTTCAGACTCTAGTTTTTTTTTATTATGTCCACTACAGCAGTTATATTTTACTGTAACAATTCAGTAGAGTGTACTTTTTTCACATCACTATCAATATGCGACCAAAGATCCTCACATTTCTTGCCTTTGGCATCATCCCTCAGCAAAACTTCTGTAAACGGTTGCCACATGGATAATATAGCATTCATAGCCTCTTGGACTGAGAACCAACATCTAAGTGACACAGATGGGATGACTCTTTCTTTGATGCCACACAAAGCGCAAAATGAGAAATATTTGCATTTTAGTTCCTGTGCATAAGAAAACAGTGCACCAGAATGGACTAAGATATCAATAGCATTCTTCATTACCTCTGAAGATTGCAACGATGCTTTTAGCATACCATCTAACAAGGGCAAGGATCTCTTGCAGGGAAGAACTTCAGCTCAGTTATCGATTTTGACAGGTCATCACACAACCTTTTCATATACGTAGCTGAATCACTGCAAATACAAACAATATCACTCCAATCTTTGTTGAACTTGGAAAAAACCCTTTTGCAGAGCATTCCAAGTGACAATGCGTTCCATGTTTTCCAAAAGTCTGGTGTCATGTTTTCACCACTATCCCAGATGCTTGGTGATAGCACTCTTTTCACCTATACTTGTCACTATACCTTGCATTGAATGTTTAAAGCCTGATGTGTTGGCAATTCACCTACTATCAATACTGACTCACTAGAAACTGGGGGCTAATGTATCAAGGGGTTTTACCCATTCTCTGTGGGTAAATGTGATGACACATATTAGCAAAGAATCCCAGCCATTTTACCTATCAGTGAAAGAATCAAACGCAGCCAAAATAGCAAATATGATTTTGATATTTCCTGATTCTCTACAGTTTATAAAATAATTAAACAAGACCTAAAACATGCTTCTAACCTGCTGTATCTTTAGACCAAAGACCACAAAACTGAAAAAAGGAAGAAGAAACCATATCTTAGTGGCATCCCTAAGCAACAAAACTCAAGCAGAATAATGTTAGCCCAGTCTTTTTTACTTCTTGCTTGTATAATAAAGTTACATTGTATTGGCCCAGTCAGGAAGAAAAAAATGACTCTTTCGCTCTCTTTATTTCTTTTAATGGCATTTAGTTTATGGTTCTGCAGGTGTTTTTTCAGTGTTTATATGTTTTCACTGGTGAGGGCTATTTCTCTTTCAGCTGTGTTTTATCAGTTATTATAGATTTGAACCTAAAGCCGGACAGCCTACCTATAGACTATCATAGGATGGCAGCAACTGAGAAAGGCACTTAAGAGTATTCTGCCTTGGATGAATATCCTCCATGTAATATCATTGAAATTAGCTCCAGAGCTGATGGAAAGAGGTCAGTAACCTGGGACAATATCACAGGGATTCAATCTGTTGGCTACCCAAAGCCCTAGTATGATGTTAGAAGATTTTGCTTTTGTAAGGGCCCACAGGTGACATGGGATGCCCTGACTATGGCAAGTGAGTGAATGCTAGTAGCAAGCATCTGCTTCCAGAGGTCTGTAGGATTCTCTAATCATTTAGAAAGGCTTCATTTGGGACTGCATTTCAATGGTGTCTGGAAGTTTTCACCAACCTAAAGCAATCCTTACTTTTTGGAAAGGACCCAGATCTAATGTATGCTAGCCAGCAGCTAGTGATAGGGCTAGAGAAGTATCAGCAATTTCCCTGTCCTGTTAGTCCAGCCTGACAGAGGTTTCTACTGTGGGTGAGCATTTGATTCCTCCCCTGCTCTCTGAGAGTTGGGTTGTAGCAGAGTAAGACTAGTGGCCAGGAGAAGAGTACTATTGGTTGCAAACGATGTCCTGATCTTAGGTTATCAATAGAGAAGCCATCTGTCTTAGAAGGTTTTTAAGTCTGTACTGGGTGCTCGGAGTTTATGCCCAATTCACTTAAACTAAGGGGTTAAGGGCTTGGCACCATTGGCCAACAGTAGCCCCACTGTGTGTGTGCAACCCCACTGGGATACTATATTGATATGAAATGCAATTTATGTCCTTGGAGATCATGAATGTCCTTCACAGGCTCCTAGGGTCTTGACATGCCCCATGTCCAGTGGGCCGAGGCCAGCAGCAGAGGAAAGAACAATTGAGTTATCTTTGATATCAAAGTCATCCCAAATAGTTTCAAACTTAGGGGACTGCCTAGAAACAATGAAATTACTCCCCCCTCCCCTTTTGCAACAAACTCTGGGGTTGGTGGGTAGAGGGTAATAGGGGGCAACTTTATATCAGTACCTCTAAAGCTAGCCCCTTTCTTGGAAATCTGGGGATTTTCTGCTTTATCTTTTGTGCCCACCTCCACGAATTTGTCGATCAAAACTTAAAGCTGGAATACAAGGAAATTTGCAGTTATGTGCACCTCCAAAGTGTAAGAGAGCAATTCAGATTATGTTCCAATCCTGGATCTCACTGCTAACGATGAACCACTGTTGATGTTTAGTTCCAGGGATAGTGATTTGACTGAAATGGAAATCAATGTCAGAGAAATGTTCAGATAGCAGAAACATTTCTGTCACGTTAAGTAGCAATAAATCAACAGCCACATGGGCATGATATTGCAGCCTCCAGTTTTATCAGCCCATTGCACCACAAAGCACTTGTGTCTCTATGGCTGGATGGAGAACCACTGTGTCTGAGAGTGAGGGACCCGCTGAGAGCTGTTTCTCTTCCAAGCAACAAAACATGCAAAAGGTGATGGACGGAATGCTTGCAATAAGTCTAACCAGTGGCAATCGCGTTGGTAGCATTCCAACCTTTCGCTCTTTTGACCCATAATGCCACCTCAGATTAGACCCAGCCATATGCAAATAAGTCTTGGTCCTGCTGCAATAGATATATGCCAGTCGAGTGAAATGCCAAACCAGGTCCTCTGTGAACCAGAATACAAGCAACCCAAGACCGATTCATTTGGGGATAGATTTGTTTCAGTGGCACGATGAGCAAGGGATCCACGCCTGGTCATACCATTGGTCACTTAAGGCATTACATCAAACACACAAAAGGTGATAGGAGGAATTCTTGTTAAAAGTTTAATCACTGGCAATTGCTCGGGTAGCATTCCAACCTATCGCTCTATTTTTCCACGTCCGGCCACCTCAGATTAGACCTAGATATATGTGAATCCGTCTTGGTCCTTCTCCAATAGGAACAATCCAGTCCAAACTGCCAAGATAGGTTCTCTCTGATTGGGAAACCCAGGCAAGCAACCCAAGACAGCCTTCTGTCTGACTGGGCCCTGTTAGTCTTCCAAGCAACACACGCCCACATCTTTTAAACTGTTCACTTTACAAGTAGAAGGATTCAGCATGAAGTGGTAAAGTGGGGCTATTTGTGAAAGGGCAAAGATCTCTGGGAATGGAAGGAAAGGTATAGAAGGGCAGTTGAGGCAAAACATGGACTCACTCCTTTCTCAAGGAGGAAACTTCAATAAGAAAGGGTTTCTTGGATTTGTGATTTGTGGTATACACATGCATGAAAACTTGTTTTATTTAGTGCTTCATACCATATTTTTGTACCTTCCAAGCACTGTCGGTGAACAGGTTTGATTGACAGTTTAACAGTACAGGATTTACCATGGAAGGCTTATTGTCTTCAACAGGGTTCAAACTTATCAAACTTCTGTCTTGTATGTAGGGCCCTTGCTTCCATAAAGTAACTTTGGGTGCCTCTTGGAGATTGCTCGACATTGCAATAAAAGGCCAGGAAAATTGCCTTTTTATATTAAAGGAGGAACAGCGCTCCAGAGGAAAAATGTAACATTCCTGGAGCAGCAAACACCTTTTTACCTGGCTGAAGTTGACAGGGCATGTAAGCAGTGCACAGTTGACTCAGTGAGTCGTCTTACTGGCACGGTCCCCCTTCTTTTAGGATTAGGGGCCTCTAATATGCCACTTATACAAGTTATGAGTATCCTGTCGCACATAACCAGAACAGGACAAAGGCAAAGACTTTCAGCGAATCCCTGGTTTGTTTGCATGCTGAAGGAAGGGAAACAGTCAGTCCCATTGCAGGCACATTGGAGCACACACAAACTCTTCTCCAGCCTTGTCCTTGCTTGTTAGGTTGAGCCTGGGCAGCGCATGCGCTGCTCTGTGAGGCATGCTGTATTGAGGTAGGGACTTGAAGCTCTGCCCACACTCCGCCCACATTTTTCGTTGGCTTGTGTCATTGTCCACTGTAAACTGTGGCTGTTCAATTGTCAAAAGGCTTAGTAGTCCCTCCTTAGTACCTCCTTGTCTCAATTTGTAACCTCCCATGGCGATTACCCCAGGGGCGGCTCCTTCACGTGGGTGGAGGAGCGTCGCCCCACTGCTTTCTCGCAGGGCGAGAAGCAGACACCTAAAATGGTATTATGAATACCATTTTATGTTTCTGCTTCTCGCACTGCGAGAAAGTAGAAGGCAGGGTTTGGTTGGGGGGTTTTTCAGGTGGGTGGGCGGTCCTGCTCTAGGCAGGGGAGGAGTGGCTTGCCCACTGTTGTGGGTGCTGACTGTTTGGTCGGCCCAAGGGCTGACCAAACCAGTCATGCAGTCTCTGCATTTTCTCTATGTGGGCTGCAGCCTACATAGAGAAAATGGCCTCCCCATAGACGCCTGTGGGGTCGGCGTCCCAACCAATCACAACGCTGCCATTATAGCGCTGGGATTGGCTTTGGGGAGGGGAGGGAGGCTGCCTGCTTCCTGTGTGGAGAGGAGAGAGGAGATGCGACGCGGGACCAGAGGTAAAGGTAAGTTTAATTTTGTTACTCCCCGTGCGACCCCCTCCCCGTGCGACCCCCCCCTGCACACCCACCCACGATTCATGCAGCTGCGAGTGGATGCCCCCTGTCACATGTGTTGTTGCTCAGTAGGCTTTAATTACAGCCCTTGAGCACTATTTTCTCAAGTAGCCTTATCCTGCCTTCTGTTGCAGAGTCTGAGCTATTGGCATTGTAAATGACAATGCCTTTTATTTATCTGTTTTAAAAACAACACATTAGTAAAAGGCATTGCCATTTACCATGCCAATAGCTCAGACTCTCATAAATGCGAGACCTATTGCATTGCAAATGCTTGTTTTTCTTTCATCGTCGATGACCTTTTCTAATTTATTTCTTAACTCAAAAGGCATGATTTTGTTCCCAGGGCAATGGATTGCATTATGAGGCCTCCTCGGATTTGCTAATCATCATTAGCACATTGAATTGATGGTATGAATATTTCCAAATACGCATATTTTAAGGATTAGCGTTTTTGTACAAAAAGGGTTATAAAAAACTCCATATGCGCGTTGCGTGGGCTGAAACATTTACCAGCACAAATTTGAACCAAACAATGGCACGATTACTGAGACTTTCGGAAAAGAACGTTTCCAGCTTGTCGTGGAGACATTGCTTGTCGGCCATGACCCTTCCACATTGTTAAAAAATAATGTCGGTTTTCACATTTGACCTTTACTTTTCAAACGAATTCTACTATTTAAAAGTTATTTTTATACAATACATTTTTGTTAAAACGTAAAAACACATGTGCCATCCCCAGGACAGATTTAAGCGATCAAAGAGTAAATGACAGCAGAATTCTGTGTTCTCTGAATCCGTTTGCTTGGAAGGGGAGTTCAGCCTGTTTTGCCAACATTTGCTGTTAATAAGACAGGCCTGAGAGCCGAAGACAGAACACAATAATCATGTCTGCCCCGCGTGACCTCCAACACGTCAAGTAATGTATGACGCAGCTAGTATTGCTCAGCCGAGCTCCTCTTCTAGCACTCGGGATGCCTCAATTAATTAAAAGACAATTTCATTATTTTTTTATAATATTCTTTTTTATTGCTTCATCTGACCCTTAGCGTCCGTGCAGCTATCCCTGAAAACAAGGCCAACAAAAGCAGCTGCTTTGCACTCCCCAGGCTTTTAGCCACTTACACAAACACAGGGTTGGACTGGCCTACAGGGAGGGCAATATGGCAGGGAAGAAGGGCTGGGCTGATAGAGCAGCGTGTGGGTCGTTTTTTTGTTGTTTTTTTAAAACTGTTTTTAGGCCTGTTTTATGGCCTGGTTGACTGGATTTTATTGTTGATTTCTCTACTATTCCCACAATCACTGCCTGCAGAAAGTTCAAAAGCTTGCAGTCACCCATGATTGCAGAACACCTATACCGTGTCTCTGTACAACTTTAAAACTGCCCGATTGGCAGATGTGGACACTTTTGTTAGCTATCTGACTCACTAATGGGACCACTTTGGTGCCCGGGCATATTTACTGTTCTATACAGACCGGACATAAGCAGAAGGTTAAGGTGTCCAAGCAGGGCCAGCTTTAGGGCAGTGAGACCGGTGCGGTCGCACTGGGCGCTGACCTGCAGGGGGGCACTGACATCAGGGGGGCGCTCTATTTAGCAGTAACCTAGGATTTAAAAGCACCTGCTGCAGGGTTCCTATAATAAAACTGTCATGATAACTCTTGGGGTTAATATTCCTGCTAGAGAGAGAGATGGCAGTTTTGATTCGCTATAAAATAGCGCAGAGGGTTAATATGCCTGCTGCAAAGAACAGATCTGGATTTTATGTGGATAGCTGAGTGGATTAGTAAAGCCAGCCTTAACCATCGCTTTAAAACAAGTGTAATGCATTTGAGAGTGGGGCTATGGAGAGATGAGGGGCCCTTCTGCAGGGTGACAGAGAGGAAATCTGAGAAGGAGGTCTTATGGGGGGAGCCAAAAAAGATTGTAACACCGGGCGCCACCAGCGCTAAAGCAGACCCTGTGTCCAAGCAGAGGACGATGGGCATTGCTTCAACGAAAGGGGCTTGTGTAACACCCAGTGCTTACTTTGAAAAAAGATAAGTTCAGGGGCCCAATGTTTTTCTTATGAATGCTTGAGAGAAGAGGAAGTTTCAGCACAGGAGAGGGCTAATACCAACCGATAACATATACCAGAGGGTCAGGAGCAGATTTTCCTGTCAGTGTTCGTAAAGCCACCATAAATTCTTTGAAGTTGTTTTCAGAATCCTAAGGGGCATATTCTCAAGGATGTATCGCCGAGTTATCGGCAATTTATTGCAGCCAAAGTCGTGATAAATTTATTGCCCCATTCACAAGCTGGTGCAAACACCCGATATCACCAGTTTACCTGCGATAGCAGCTGCAAAAAACATCGCCACAGATGAGCCCGGCAACTATCGCTAATGAGATGCAGAGTAGGCGTTCCCGAGCAAAAAGCAGCGACAACACCACACCGCAACATTCTCAATGACCAGCCAGATCGGCGATAAGACCACAAAACAGGCGATAAGGCGCGTTGGCAGCAGGAAATTAACACCTGCTCTGACCTGGTGCAAAGTCGGACGACAACCTGCACCAGAAAATGGAGCCCAGCCCACAGCCGCACCTGAAGGACAACAGATGCCATGGAGCTACTCATCATGCAGCTCGGAGCCCCAACAGGGCCACAACACCCATCGCAACCACCCCCAGGCCCGCCACCCCCCCCGGACACCCACCCCACCCCCCGGACCACCACAGAGGCAGCGCAGATAAAGACAGCGGACCTTCTAGAAACTGACCTGCCTCACAGACTTAACACTAGAGAATGTCATTGCCCACTACAGACTCAAAAGGACAACCATCCTCCGCATCCTCAACATCATTGACCACAGGCTGATGGTACCAACACAGTGGACAACCAACATCCCACCTTATACAAAGCTGCTGGCTGTGCTGCACCTGTTGGGCTCTGGGACATTCCAACCAGAGTCGGAGGAGTCTCACAGCCAGCCCTATCCAAGTTCCTCACACCTGTCTTGGATTCCATCATCAGCTTGGTACCCCAGTACCTATACTTCCCCCACACTGCACAAGAACAGCTGGAAACCAAGCAAGGCTTCTACGCCATAGCTGGATTCCCTCACGTGTTGGGGGCAATTGACTGCACACATGTCCTACTTGTGCCCCCTGCTGACACTAAACGAAATTACCGCAACAGAAAGCACACACATTCCATCAATGTGCAGGCAATAGTGGACCACCGGGGACTCTTCACCAATGTCGGTGCCAACTACCCAGGCAGTGTGCATGATTCATACATCTTCCGACAGTCCATCATCAACCGGCACTTCCAGGATGGCACCTACGGAAATGCAGTGCTCGTTGGTAAGTACCAAATGAACACACCACACACCTCAACTCCACAATCATGCAACTCACAACTCTGGGAATGCACAGATTACAAACTCACATACAACATGCCAAACAACATGCCCACCCACCATACATGACAGCACAACGTACTGCGATAACCTGGGCTAGCCATGTACATGAGCCTTCAACGGCATGGCACCTCAGCCACACAATAGCAGAATGTGGGGAGAGGTGGGAACCAGGCATGTGCGAAGGAGGCAAGTGACCCATGTATGAGAATGCACACAATGCCAAGTGTGGCGTGGACGTGCTGAACAGACTGCAGTATGCAGACCACAGACATAGCCATGTCGACATATACTGCTGGTGTTGGTAGTGTTGTGGACAGTGGACGCAACCATGTTAGCCCAGCCAGTGGGGAAGATCTCGGAAATGTAGCTTGTTACGTCCCCCCTGTAAGCGTGTGCGGAGTGGGCTGGCCCGGCGTATGCCAGGCTAGTGTAGGGGTGTGAATAAAAAGCACGTAGCCCTGGGCGTGGTTCTCTTCCAAGAATGGCCAACGTGTCTGCCAGGGCAGTGCCTCTCCCCCAGCCACGAGGCCGACGCCATGAGCGGTGTTGCCTGTGATCCTGTGCGCCTGCTGCAGCCCAGGCCGCTGGTCCCCAGACCTCGTCTTGCACGCCCCTGAACATCCAGGCCTCACTGCTCATCTGCAGACACCGGCGTGTCTCCAAGAGGGTCCACCATGTGCCGGTGCAAGCTCCAAGCCAGAGGCCCGCGACCTTGGCAGCCTCCTCAGACCATCACGGCCTCCGTGAGCAAGGCCTGCAGTACTCCTTTCTTGTTGACATACTCCACCGGCATACACAGCTGACAAGTAGGTCACACATTTGGAACTGAGTCTTGATTATGCAATGGCAAAGTACATATTTTATGGCTGAGTTTATGTCACTATACTCCCTTCGATGTGGTGCCACCAACTCTGTGCATAGCATTCCGACCACACGTGTCTGTGGGCCCTTGCTGACTTCTGTCTTCGCCCTACACTGCGGTCCAGCAGGCCTGACACCAATCAAATACAGTCCGTACCAGACAGGACACGGCATCGTTGCATGGTGCACACCCGCTCAGCTCTGGTGCCTCCACCTCCGTCAACCCGAAATCTTCTCCACATGCCATTTCAACACCGTGTGAGATCCAGGAGGAGCTGGCTGCACAGCGGTTGACCCGCACTGACCGCTGCCTCCAGCCTACACTGCGGTCAAATAGGTCACACATTTGGAACTGAGTCTTGATTATGCAATGGCAGAGTACACACTTTATGGCAGAGTTTATAACACTGTACTCCGTTCGATGTGGTGCCACCAACTCTGTGCACAGCATCCGAACGACACCTGTCTGTGGTCCCTTGCTGACTACTGCCCTTGGCCTACACTGTGGTCGAGTAGGTCACACATTTGGAACTGAGTCTTGATTCATGTATGGCAGAGTTCATATTATTGTACGCAAGGAGAGGAGTAAGAGGAAGACGTGGTTCAGTCCTGAGGAAAAAAGGATCCTCGTTACGGAGGTGATCAAAACACTACCAACAACTGCTCTAGTGCCACTAACTCTGTGCATCGCAAGCCAACAACACACGGCTGTGGGCCTATGCTGACCGCTGCCTCCGGCCCACACTGCGGTCCTGTAGGTCACACATTTGGAACTGAACCTTGATTTATTTATGGCAGAGTTTATATCATTGTACAGGCCTCATCGCAGACTGCATCCCCTTCCAGCTCTGGTGCCACTGACTGTGTGCCACGGGAGTCATGGACACTCTCTGGTTGAACTTTGGTGGCGTCTGGATCTAGGGCCTGGGGGTTGTCTTCATCATCATAAAGCTGATACTGACATGGGAAAAAGGAGACTGTAGCATTCAACTCCTCCATATTGGCTGTTTCTGCTTGCTTCTGCCCTCTGCATCATGCCCTGGATGGACACATTCCACGGTCCCCCGTAACACTCCGCGACATTCTCCTTGGACATCACCGAGGACCCGCTCAGCTCTTGTGGCCTTACCTCAGTGCATCGCAAGTCACCGTCCCGTGGTGGTGTGCCTGTGCCGGCCGCAGTGCATCCGGGGCCATTAACTCTGTGCAGCTCAAGTCACCGACCCTTGCTGTTTGTACTTTGAACTTTTGATTGTCTGATCACTGTTGTAGTTGTTGCCAGCACCAACCAACCCCTGAGGGGTGGCTTACACTACCCAACACCCATCCATCCAGCACAGGCGTCACTGGACGCATGACCCTGGCAATAAAAGGTGCCCATGCGCACGTGTCTGTGGCCAGTTCCACAATTTATCTCAGTCTGTCCGTTTGGTACTTATGTATGCATGAGGGCCCCGGGCCATACATTGTGCTGTGTACAGCGGGCGCAACCCTGTCACCTCAGGCAGTGGGGTTGACCTGGGACACATAGCTGTGTCGGTCCCCCCTGTGAGCATTAGGGAGTGGACCGGCGTATGGCAGTACGGCATAGGGGTGTGGTCATTCAACACATGGCTCTGGGCGTGTTTGAGTTTAGGCCTGGCCAAGGATGTAACTATTGCGTGTGTCTCTGGTGTAGTGTCGGCGCCACCAGTCACGCAATATTCAATGTTGCTATGTAGCACGCTCCCGGAGTGCGGGCTCGGCCGAGGGGTACATGAGGATGCGCACACCCGCTCGGGATCAGGGATCAGACATGGCAACTGTTGTGTGTGTCGCTATTTCCGCAGCATAAGCCAAAGTTCTATCCTCAACCGCATGGCGAGTTCAGCCAGGCATGGACTCTACATCTGTGTCCGCCCTGTCCTTACCATAGGTCTACACACAAGTGGACAACATCACTGTGTCATTGTCAGGCTTGTGGACATGCGCAGACAGGTATGACAATGGTGTGCTATAGGGGTGCAAGTGATGCAACCGCGCTGCTCACACTAGTGAATAGGCTCGGGGGGAGGGAGGAGCAGCAATGAGGCTACGTAATACCAATTGATGCCACTCCTTTGCAACAAGTAGTACATGTTATACAGGAATCACACAGTCACACTTATCACACACCAATGAATCAGTGAGCCTGCCAACACATCATGCAGAACCAACTATTGACTCATGGCTCTCTGCACTGTCACAGGTGACAAAGGATATGCACTCTGCGCTTGGATGATGACAACCCTCTGAGCCCCGAACACACAGGCACAGAGGCAGTACAATGCGGCTCACAAACGCACCAGGGGCATTGTGAAACGCACATTTGGCGTGTTGAAGTCACGTTTCAGGTGCCTGGACGTCACAGGTGGAAGGCTCCTGCACAGCCCAGACATCATGTGCAATATAATTGTTGCATGTTGTGTGTTGCACAACATATGTGTACGCAGTAATGCCCCATGGATACAAGTGCCAGATGCACCGAACAATGAGGATGAAGACGAGGCAGGTGGACCACACCCCACTGCAGCCGCAGCAGGAATAGCCCGTAGGAACATCATTATTGACAATTTCTTCACATGAGCACGTCACATTGTGACAGCCCTTAGCAATGATGGGACAGTACAAAATGAGCACAGGCGCAGCATGTGCAAATCAATGCATTCCAAAAACACATTCCCTGAGCGCATGTCACTCATCTGTACAGGCACATCACTCAGACAAGTGTGAGTGCAACATGTAGTGCTAACAATTTTATGATTTGTTCATGGATGGTGGGTGTGTCACCTCTGTGCAGAGAGGCAGTTTAGGGTGTCACGTATTCGAACTGCCAGTTCTGTGTGTCACAGTTAGTAGGGAATCCCACTCTTCAGCGTTTCACATGTGTCCAAAATCATTCCATTTTGGCTGCCATTTGTGACCTACAGGTGACAACAGGGCTCCTTTTGGGGTCAGATATGTACCACCATGATGCAGGGATGCCCCCTGTGACTCAAGTCCCACAACATGGGCAACATGTACGTAAGTGGGAGTCACTGCCCCTACATTCGTCCACGCTTTCATAATTGATTGATCATGGTCATGACACGTCTGTGTGCAGGCCCTCTTGTCCCTCTGCAATGTGAAGGGGAGATGCGGTTTCACAGGGTGTTCCATGCATTTTTCACCATTGGCGCAGTTTACATGCAGATTGCATGTCAATGTACATTGTGACTGTGAGGAGATGCCTATTTGATGCGGGAAAATGGTCATTTGTTCCACGTCACGGATGTGGGGTTGTGCTCGTACATTGTAATTTCTCTATTTTTTTACTCTGCTTTTATGGTGCATTTTCCCGCACGACGGGTGGGAATTGCAGGCCTAGCGTTGGTTATCGCTGATTTTTGTATCGCGATTGGCCTCATCACTACTATTTTCACGTTCGTGTTTCGCGTTTTTCGGCGTCGCGGTAATTTTAACACGGTCATTTGACACGTTATCGTGGGACTATCGCACGGTACCGCTGTGTTGAGAATACCACGTTAACACGGAGTTGTTTTCCTGCGATTGACTGCTATGTGGAGAGTTGCGTTAAGCAAAATTTGCAATGGTTATCACACGTTCTTGAGAATATGCCCCCAAGTTTTTTAATTGTTTTTGCTGAACAGATTTACAAGTATTCAAAGCCCACAAAAGTCAATGGACTCTATGTGCATGTGCAATTTGATGTTGGCTCATTCAGTGTTTTTATGTGGATAAGACCCAAACATTTCTACAGGAATTAAAATTCAAAAACCCCAAAATGGAAAAAGGGGTAAACATCCAGAAAAAAAGATTGCAACATTGCAAAAGCTCAAACTGGTGCTGTGGATGTATTGGATATGGTGAAGTGGTATTTTAGGGCTTGGTACTATTGGTCTTTATCCGGATCCAATTTTGTCAGATTGGGATCCTCAGGGAAAATGGGACAGCTCAATAGAACAAGCATTGGCAAAGCCAATAGGTCTCGCCTATGCAAGAGCTATTGGCTTTGCCAATGTATGTTAGCCATGTTATTTACCAGCGTCACTGCTTTTCTGCATGGCAAAAGTTAGTGGTGTTAAGGAGAGTGGCGTAGAGAGTGACGTGGAGTGAAGTGACATAGGGTGGAGTAGAGTGGCATAGAGTGGAGTGGCGTAGAGTGGAGTGGCGTAGCATGTCATAGAGTGGAGTAGATTGTTGTAGAGTGGAGTGGCACAGAGTGAAGTGGCAGAGTGTCATAGAGTAGAGTGGCATAGAGTGGAGTGGAATGGAGTGTCGTAGAACGGAGTGGCATACCGTGGAGAAGAGATTCATTGAGTGCAGTGGAATAGAATGGAGTGGCATTGAGTAGAGTGGCATAAAATGGAGTGGCATAGAGTGACAGAGTGGAGTGGCGTAGAGGGGAGACAGTAAAATGTTGTAGAGTGGAGTGCACAGAGCGTTATAAAGTGAAGTGTCATATAGTGTCGGAGAGTGTTGTAGAGTGGAGTAGAATGGAGTGTCACAGAGTGGAGTAGAGTCTTGTACAGTGGAGTGGCATAAAGTGGAGTAGAGTGGAGTGGTGTAAAGTGGAGTGGAGGAGAGTGTCATAGAGGGGAGTGGAGTAGAGTGTTGAAGAGTGGAGTGGCACAGAGTGGCATAGAGTGGAGTAGGGTTGTAGAGTGGAGTGCATAGAGTGGGGTTTTGTAGAGTGGAGTGACATAGAGTGTTTTAGAGGGGAGTAGAGTGTCATAAAATGGAGTGGCGTAGAGTGACGCAGAATAGAGTAAGGTGTCACAGATTGGAGTGGTGTAGAGTGGAGTGGCATAGAGTGGAGTGGCGTAGAGTGGCATAGAGTGGCGTAGAGTGGAGTAGCATAGAGTGGAGTGGCGTAGAGTGGCGTAGAGTGGAGTAGCTTAGAGTGGAGTGAAATGGAGTGTCTTAAAGTGGAGTGGTGTACATTGGAGTAGAGTGTCATGGAGTGTTAGTGGCATAGAGTAGAGTGACGTAGAGTGCCTAGAGTGGAGTGATGTAGAGCGGAGTGGCATAAAGTGTCAAAGGGTCGAGTGGCAGGGAGTGGCTTAAAGTGGAGTAGAGCCACAGAGTGAAGCGGCGTAGTGTGGAGTGGTTTAGAGTTGATTATTGCAGAGTGGAGTGGTGTAGACTGGAATAGAATGGGGTACAGTGCGCATAGTGATTTAGCACAGAGTGGAGTGGTGAGAAGTGGATTAGAATAATATAGGGTGGAGTGGCATAGAGTGAAGTAGAGTGTTGTGGAGTGGCATACAGTAGAATGTAGTAGAGTAGAGTTAAGTGGCGTAAAGTGGAGTGGCGTAGAGTGAAGTAGAGTGTCGCAGAATGGAATGTCGTTTAGTGTCGTGTCATAAAGTGGAGTAGAGAGTCACAGAGCACAGCAGAGTGTCGTAGAGTAAAGTGGCATAGAGTTGAATGGTGCAAAGTTCACTAAAGTGGCTTTGAATTGCACAGAGTGGAGTAGAGCATCATTAGAGTGAAGTGGTGTAGACTTTAGTGGTGTATAGTGGAGTTGCATGGTGTCACATAGTGGAGTGACATAGAGTTTCGCAGAGTGTAGTGTTGTGGAATGGAGTGTCATAAAGTAAAGTGGAGGTTCACAGCAGCAATAACATGAATTACCATTACATTTGCACGGACTGATAAAACTATGAAGCGCACAAATGATAATGTGTGCAAATCAGATTCATGTTTGTATGGATTTGTTTTGATCGTATTAAAAATTTGTTTGCTCCACACTTCAGAATTACAAAAGAAATTGCTTCATTTGTGGTTTCCTAATTATGATATATTCTGAAATATTTGTACAATTCATTTACTGGCCATAAAAGTTTGTTGTGTGTTAGACACAAATAACATCCTATCAACTCCCCAGTACCCAGCAAGCTTGCCACATAAATCTTCTCACTTTGCAGTCATAGAAAGAAAAGTAAACCCTAGTCTACCTTGTGATACCGCAGTAAACCCTAGTCTGCCTTGTGAGACCGAGCCTAACATTTGACCTCTGTCTTTGAATGCAGGGCATTGTGACAAGATAAAATCAAAATTTAAAGGCCTGTTTATTCCTGATTCACTTCTGAAGTCCAGCATGGTTATTTGGTGACGCTACAGCACCCCCTACTTTACGACTTCCAGCGCCAATTACATGGATGTGAAAAGAGGGTTGCTTAAGTTATGCTATTACTAAAGAGCACTGACCACAATAAACTAGCTTGTAGACAGAACATTGTCCTCGCGGGCATGCAAAATTGATGAACTGGTAGTGGAAGAGATAAGTACAATCAATTAGGCAGAAAGATAGGAGGCTGGAAACCTTTTTCAAAGAAATACAGCATGTTTACTGCTTCTTGAACTAGCTTGAACTGAGAACACATATATTCTCCTGGAGTGCCCCACGAAAAAGTAAAAAGAGTTCCCAGAAAGTGAGCATTTATGGAATATTGCAAGGAGCCACTTAGAAAAGTGGTAACAAAGAGGGAGAAAGAAAGTCTGTGCAGCCTAAAACAAATCAAGCCAGCAAATAGAAAGCAAGCAAATGTGAGTTACAAAACAATAAGCCAATAAAGAGCAATGGGGGAAATGCATTCATAGGGAAGCTTTCAGCATGTCCCCAATATGTCTTTGCAACCAGACAGCTTCGACCCAAAAAAAGAGCAGGTGTAAAGTAGAGAGAGAGCTGTCCAGGGCCAAACTAAAGAAGGGAAAGAGCGTGGATAAATGTACAAGGAGGGGAACAGAGCATGAATAGAAGGGGTGAGGAAAGACAGCATGGGTAGAAGGAAGAGAGGGAGCATCAGAAATGGAAGGAGAAAGATGACAGGCCAAAGGTGAGAATGTAAACAGATAAAATAGGTACAGTGCAGTTACAGCAGATAGTACAACCTGGGTAGAGGGGACAGGCAGCTGGTGCAGTGGACAGGCAGGGAGTCAGCATCCATGGTGAAACTCGGCAGAGGCTCCTTAGAAAAAGTTTCGACACCTGCACTTTTTTATTTATATATATATATATATATATATATCATGGCGGATGGATGATTTGACCAAGTTTGCATACCGGCATTTGAAAAAGGCATACTCCCGCCGAAACGCGTCATGCCAACACTGCAAATAAACGCCTTTCCTGGCTCCCTCAATGTGTCCCTCTGATTCCTTCCAAATGAAGAGATCGTGTGCTGTTATATTTTGCGCGTTTGCCCCTGACGCGCTAGAGGTGACCCTCCCAACGAAGTGTCCGGAGTTTGCAAGGGCAACATCGGTGAGAAGCATCCAAGGGATCGGAATCACTCTGTGACCGCCGCACTCTGTGAAAGCATAGCATCGCTGCAGATGCAGTCCGTGACTTCACGGAGAGACAAGGACATTGAATCGTTGTCCCAGACGCATGCTGGAAGTGGATTAATGCGGCTTGGAGGTCGAGGGGCCAGGGAGGGAAAGTTGTTTCTGTGGCAACATTGGACACTCACTGTTCAGCATGGTATCTCGTTCCTGCTAACTTGGAAATCCAACATTCACTTTGAAATGCTGTGGGATTGATGCCAAACACTAACCTAGCAGACCAAAACTGCTGCCTGCTGGGAATTGTAGTCTACCAATGTGGGCTGCAATATAGATTGAACTACATACTCGACCCACCTGGTTTTTTCCACCAATCAGAGAACGTTGTCAGCAATATCATGGCGGATGGATGATTTGACCAAGTTTGCATACCGGCATTTGAAAAAGGCATACTCCCGCCGAAACGCGTCATGCCAACACTGCAAATAAACGCCTTTCCTGGCTCCCTCAATGTGTCCCTCTGATTCCTTCCAAATGAAGAGATCGTGTGCTGTTATATATATATATATATATATATATATATATATATATATATATATATCAATCACCATACTCCCCTTCAGTGGGAAGAAGAAGAGGCCACACGAGGATTCCTTAGGGAGGCACTTTATTGACAAGCAACATGGCATGATGCATTTCGGCGTAGTGTCGCCTTCTTCAGATGCCGATGCTATCCTTGTCTCGCTTTGACACCGCCTTAAAAATTGCCCTCTGCACATCCCATTGGTGGGATTGCTCCGCTCCCAAAGTCTTGTCTCCGCCCACTAGATGCAGTGTGGTAGAAAACTACATCTCCCAGAGTTCATCTTTACCGGGTTAGTGTTGCGTGGAGGATTTCTTTTCAAAATTGTGCCCGTGTCGGCTGGCGCAGTGCAGGGTAAGGCTCGGTGAAAGCGAGACCCGGTAAATAATGTCTCAGTGTCTCAGTGTCTCATCCGGTCCCCGCATACGTTCAAACCCCCAGGATAAGTGTCCGCCGGGCCGTAGGTTCCAATACAGTGATTTTCGCCTCACGTGCAGTCACAAGCTGCCACTGGCAGCGGCCCTTTGCTTTACCTTCGCTGGATGGTGGGCTGGAGCTATCCCAATACCTTGCCCCACCCGCCCGCACCAGGAAAGAAAAACTAAAATAATAATAACACTAGCTATTATCATTTTAGTTTCCTTTAACTACTGCTCATAGAGCAGTGGGGAGACGCTCCTCCGCCTTAGCGGAGGAGCGCCACTGCCACTTATCAACCCGAACCAGCGCTCTGAATTTTCTCAAAGGTAGCACTTTTAAAAAAACTCTGCAATAAATAAATTAATAGAACAAAGTAACATTCAGTCGCTTAAACAGGCTTTATAAGTGTAAAAGCATTCACAGGTGCATGCTAATATACATACCAGCATGAATATTTACATGTTATCTCACGACACAATCATCCCTCACTTTTCTTATATTTTTATAAAGTTTTAAAAACATTTTCATGCACCTTGCTTCAACAGGGGACAGTCTAGGCGCCCCTTTGCCCTAGACTAATGGTTAAAAGGGCTCGCTCAGAGGTACTCCGGAAGGAACTGTGTAAAGTAACACACCTTTGATGCACTGGCTTGCATTGTGCACTCTATATGCTAGTTAAACAAAATGTGCACAGTTTTACAGTGCGTGCCTCAAAAATGTTAATGATTATTCATGGCTTCCAAGTTTCCCAGGTCCATACTTGATAGTTACTCAAGTCGATTATTTGCTGTGTATTCTGGGAATTGTAGTCCTGGTCTTAAAATGGGATAAACAAGAGTAAAAGTGGCAGACAGCAAAGAACACCTGTACTGAAGCATCTAGTCGTGCTTGAACTTGGTAAACATGGCAGATGTTGTTAGTACCAAGCACTATGTCTAATGAACTATGGCCGCTTATCAGTTGTGGCCACTATTTACTGGGGGTGGCGGGACGGGGAATGTGGAGAGTTGTAAATGAAAAGAAAAAAAACGTACCTTCAGGCCGGCCACACGGCCCGCCGCCACCTCTCATCCGCTCGCCACCGCCTCTCGTTCCTGGAAGTAGGAACAGGAAGAACCCAGGCTCCTGACTCCCCCAGCCAATCACAACGCTGCAATGCAGAGCTGTGATTGGTCAGGCAGGGAATTGGAGCCTGGGGCATGTTCTGCACCCTGGCTGTAATGCAGCCTGGGTGCAGAGCATGCAAAGTGAGCATGACAGTTTGGCTGGCCAGAGAAAGCCGGTCAAAGCGCCATTGCACACCTTGGAGAGGGCAAACCACTCCTCCCCTGCCCTCCTTGGAGAGGGCAAACCACTCCTCCCCTGCCCTGCTCTGGTAGTGTAGCCCCACCCGCCCGCACCAGGAAAGAAAAACTAAAATAATAATAACACTAGCTATTATCATTTTAGTTTCCTTTAACTACTGCTCATAGAGCAGTGGGGAGACGCTCCTCCGCCTTAGCGGAGGAGCGCCACTGCCACTTATCAACCCGAACCAGCGCTCTAAATTTTCTCAAAGGTAGCACTTTTAAAAAAACTCTGCAATAAATAAATTAATAGAACAAAGTAACATTCAGTCGCTTAAACAGGCTATATAAGTGTAAAAGCATTCACAGGTGCATGCTAATATACATACCAGCATGAATATTTACATGTTATCTCACGACACAATCATCCCTCACTTTTCTTATATTTTTATAAAGTTTTAAAAACATTTTCATGCATCTTGCTTCAACAGGGGACAGTCTAGGCGCCCCTTTGCCCTAGACTAATGGTTAAAAGGGCTCGCTCAGAGGTACTCCGGAAGGAACTGTGTAAAGTAACACACCTTTGATGCACTGGCTTGCATTGTGCACTCTATATGCTAGTTAAACAAAATGTGCACAGTTTTACAGTGCGTGCCTCATAAATGTTAATGATTATTCATGGCTTCCAAGTTTCCCAGGTCCATACTTGATAGTTACTCAAGTCGATTATTTGCTGTGTATTCTGGGAATTGTAGTCCTGGTCTTAAAATGGGATAAACAAGAGTAAAAGTGGCAGACAGCAAAGAACACCTGTACTGAAGCATCTAGTCGTGCTTGAACTTGGTAAACATGGCAGATGTTGTTAGTACCAAGCACTATGTCTAATGAACTATGGCCGCTTATCAGTTGTGGCCACTATTTACTGGGGGTGGCGGGACGGGGAATGTGGAGAGTTGTAAATGAAAAGAAAAAAAACGTACCTTCAGGCCGGCCACACGGCCCGCCGCCACCTCTCATCCGCTCGCCACCGCCTCTCGTTCCTGGAAGTAGGAACAGGAAGAACCCAGGCTCCTGACTCCCCCAGCCAATCACAACGCTGCAATGCAGAGCTGTGATTGGTCAGGCAGGGAATTGGAGCCTGGGGCATGTTCTGCACCCTGGCTGTAATGCAGCCTGGGTGCAGAGCATGCAAAGTGAGCATGACAGTTTGGCTGGCCAGAGAAAGCCGGTCAAAGCGCCATTGCACACCTTGGAGAGGGCAAACCACTCCTCCCCTGCTCTGGTAGTGTAGCCCCACCCGCCCGCACCAGGAAAGAAAAACTAAAATAATAATAACACTAGCTATTATCATTTTAGTTTCCTTTAACTACTGCTCACAGAGCAGTGGGGAGACGCTCCTCCGCCTTGCCACTTATCAACCCGAACCAGCGCTCTGAATTTTCTCAAAGGTAGCACTTTTTAAAAAACTCTGCAATAAATAAATTAATGGAACAAAGTAACATTCAGTCGCTTAAACAGGCTCTATAAGTGTAAAAGCATTCACAGGTGCATACTAATATACAAACCAGCATGAATATTTACATGTTATCTTACGACACAATCATCCCTCACTTTTCTTATATTTTTATAAAGTTTTAAAAACATTTTCATGCACCAATAAACGACTGGTGAAATACCCTAACGTTTTAAAAAATAAAATATGGAGGTTTTCCTGCTCACCTTGCTCACTTGAAATTCCAGTTTCCTAATATACCTCTCAATGAAACGGATTTCCTTTCAAAGGAAAGAAAATAAAGAGACATTAAAATGTACTGTGATTTTTATAAGTACCAAAGTAACACATTGCAGGTTTAGCTTTGGGTATTCCTCGCTGATCTGAAAGTCAGAAGCATATGTCATGCATGTAGGTTAGGGTGTCTGTTTGATAATACTGGATCTTTTCATGTTGATATGTGTCTCCCTGAATAACTGTCTTAATTTTCCTGAAAGTGGAGATCTTCAGAACAAATCAATAACAGCTATTATTTTATATCTTGGTTTTATATTCAAAGTCAAAATATCCAGAACCGACCAACATTTCCAACTATTTTATATCTACGTTTAAAACTGAATCCTCATTCATATTTTCTGCTTCATTTTCGATTTCTGTTGAAGCCAAGATCCTTGCTTTACTTCTGTTGAATCAGAAACCGACAAACAATACCCATGGAAAAGGATAAAGAGCAAAGAACAGATAAGAGAGGATAGTTGGTGGCTCGACCTGGGGTATAATTGCGACTGAAGAAAGATGGTAATCACTTTTCAAAGAATGGATTGACTCTTACCTTATCCAAGTCATAAAAGTAGGCCTGTAATGGATACAAGAAGGCATTAGTACACATTTTACACATCAAATTCCAATATAAAAAATGAAGCTAAATTAAAATCTGTGTGTTTGCCAATATTTTTCACAGGACACTTCAGGTGAAGAAGTACACATATACAAATTTAGTTAACCATGATCTAGAAGGAATCCACTAAGATTTGGGCTCAGATATAAAATGGCTTTGTGTCGCCCTTATGTCACGCACGGTGACGAAGGGCAATGTAGATGCTTTTGTGGGGTTTACAAAGCCATGTAAGGCCTGATTTGTGTTGCCTTGAGTGGTTTTGTAAAGAAATGTAACGCAACACAGTAAGTTGTGCTGTGTTGCATTAAATTTCTTAGTAGTAAGCGTTCCATGGGTGGACAATGTGCTGCGCATCTATCTATGGATTCCCCCAGTTTCATGTATCTAAAGTTTGTAATCCTGGAATTGAGTGGATCGGTATGCCTACCACAAAAAGGAAAAATGCAGAGAAAAGTCCTTATTGGTCCTCACTACTTCCTCTTCTATTAGTAATGAATTCTGCATCACACATAGAAAGAGAAATATGCCACTCTGGATTGTTTTTGTGCAGAAAGGTATCCCTTGGGTAATACTAGAGAACAGCACAATGGCAAAATAGGCTTGAAAAGGTGCACTGGTGTGTAATTAGTTTGGGTTCTGTTTCTTCCAATGCTCTACTTTTGTAGCCCCACTGCCAAGAAGAAACCCAAAAACAAGGTCAAAACAACAATTAAAAAGGAGCATTACATTCTATAAAAGATTGCCCGTTCAAAAAATCACTGATGATTATACTCTGCTCCAGCAATAGATCAAAAAATCATGATGCTGTATACTCTAGGTATTCAAGAGTCTTGTGAATTTCTTGGAATCCAATTTTATTCAACAAATGCAAATTGACAGAAGCAGTCTATTCAGTCCAGGTTTACTAAAACTTGTAAGCCTGGAATTGAGTGGATCAGCATGCCTACCCCAAAAAGGCAAAATGGGGAGAGAAATCTTTATTTCTCCTTACTACTTCCTCTTCTATGGGTAATGCATTCTGCATCACACATAGAATGAGAAATATGCCACTTTGGATTGTTTTTGTGCAGAAAGTTATCCCTTTGGTGCCTGCATTGGGGCTAGGCAGCCACAAGAGCAACAGCACAGCGAGAGAGCTGATGAGTACCATATCTTAGTGGCGCTTTTCAGCTCTCTCACGTTCACTCAACGCAGCACAGCAACTTTACTTGCTGCCCTGCATCGCATGAACTTTTGTTAAATATGCCCTAGGCGTTTTTAGCAGATTATAAATGTACTGTGCTATTACAAACTACTTAGACTAAAATTACCAAAATACCTTCAGGTACAACCAGTGTGTCAATGTCTTAATTTATGCAAAGCTTCTGGCCCTTACATTCTCCAGTGCCCCTCCACGCAAAAACTATGAAGTAGACTGTATTAGCGGTCGCACAAATTTTCACAAGGAAAATTATTTCAAAATAAAATATTATAACCTTTGAAACTCTCTGAGAAGGGCGTCTCTATTAATCAAAGAGTTTAGGTGGACATGGTGTGTTCACCAGATTCTCCTCCCTCAATCAAAATAGCACAGGCTTTTAATGAGAGCAGGCATTTTTTTCATGGGAAGGAAGTGGAGAAAAAAAAGTGGACAAAAGCAGTATGGAGTGAGAATATAATGGGGGCTGCCGTTTCTGAAGGGGGTCTCCACTAAGAAGAGGTGTTGAGGAGAAAGAACACAAAAACAGACAGTCAAATAAGGGAAGCAGGCTGGGGCGACATAGAATAATCAGACAACAGTGGACTGTTTGCTAAGGGAGAACCTTGTTTAGCTGTCTCAAAACCAACACCTTTGCCAGATATTCGACTCAAGATAAAATCTTGTTCAGTGTGTATGCTGGGAAGGCACTGGTTTACATAGGATCCGGCCAGTAAATTTCAATCTCCACTGTACTGCCGATCTTCGTATGAGTCTTTTTGCGAAATTCAATTTTGCTTAAATTTCTCATAAAATTTTCTTGAATTATCAAGGCAGCTCTTGCATACTTCAGAGTTATTCTTCCCTATCTTAAACTTACTGTCCCTGATGTTTTAGCAGGTGAAACTCCCACAACCCGTTTAATCAAGATTGGTCCTAGACTGAGAAGCTGTGAGTTAACCACTTCAACATGCAGCACCTCCCATAGGAATCAAGTTGGATGCCTGCGGCCCATACTGATTGCGATCAGCATCCCCTATTTTTGTTTGACAAGTTGCGATTGACAAACGGATCTTGGGTGCATATGCTGTGTTTCTCATTCTAAAACAAATTTTTATGCGCACTTAATACTATCACTTCTCCTATTGCAAAAGCTATTATTTTTGTCTATGTTTAATTTATTTGTTTGCCCCAAATAACATCTGAATTTGTCATTGCAATCTCATTGGTGCCTAGTCTAGAGATACGTTGTCATCTGCTTAGATTGGTGCCTGCCAACTGATACTTCCTACCCTCGTATAAAAGGGCTGTTAGCAAAGCACTGAAATGGGGAAGACGAGCAGTGCCAATATTGGAAAGCACAGAGACAAAAATGCACACTCACCCTGATTCATGCTTGCATTATTTGATTGCACCCAGCTAAAGATTCCCTGTGGTTTAATATACTTAATCAGCACTTCCACCTTTTAGAGACTAACTCTATCAAAAAGAACTAATTGATTGAACAAACTGGCAGGTCGGTAATTCAAGAAACTAGTCGCAAAGGAGTATATCATCCACTAAGTCAAAGTCTGTAGGAAGTCTACCAAACACTATCAGACTACATTTTATAAACACTATTGAAGTATTTTGTGACCAGACATGCCACACTGTTGCATTTCCCGTCTATTGATGGGCTGATACTGAATCTTTTGCTGATCTGAGGCAGATATTACACATGACCCTCCACTCAACCTTGCAGAAGCAAACATAAATATTCAGAAACCTTTGTGTTGTCGCTATCCCCCCTAACAATTGCCTGGTCTTTTGTTGAGCCTGTTCTCTGTTTTGTTTCATATAGTGGTAATTTAAGGGAAACATGTCTGAACTTGATGATTTGTCTATAATCACAAAATAGTGCATGTTGTGGATCCATTACTGAAGCCCTATATGCCATTAACTCCAGTAGCAATTCATAATGATAGTAAGGAACAATTGCCCATTCTTCTCTTTCTAGCCCTTATTTCTAATCTCAAAATGAACAGAACAATTAGTTCCTCTATTGTACTTGTTTCCAGATTTGTTCTGGTTCTACCTGCCCCCATCACTTTGTCATCAAGTCAAATAGTGTCATGTAGGCCTGAATGTGCTCCAACTCTTCACCTGCTAATTCAAACTTTTTTGTGTCACTTTATTACTTTTGTTACATTTTTCTCTTTTATTGTACAGTTTGTCACTATCCTTAAAGAGAAAATGTGTGCAGTTTGATTGTTGCCACAGCACTCTCCCTGTTTTCAGTGTATTGATATATAGGATAGCAGCATATAATGTCTATAAATCTATAAGCATAACACAGTATGGCCTCTGAGCATCGAGTGCAGGATATCATGGGACACTAATATTGTGGACAAAATGTAAAACAGTATGTATGTATGGATTTTCCATACCTAACTCAACATTTATGTACCTTGACCATATTTGCATATGGTCAAGGTACATAGATCTAGAGTTAGGAATAGTGAATTTACTCTTCCTTCTGTGCAGTTACCTTTCAATATTTTGCTCCTTGATATTTTATCCATGATATTATGTACCATCATCGTCATAACTTTATTTCAATCACAAAAATCTTTAAAGAGTACTTCACAACCAAATACATATATTTCATACACCAGGGTAAAATGCCAAAATGTATAGCAGTCTATAAAAAGGACACTTAAAAATACCATACAAATATTAAAACCATGTGAAAATACATATCATTAATATAGAATATATGTTGTTATAAACTAGAATCTGGGTATATTAGACCGGGCACCTTGATCATCTAATCCATAGAGCAGCAAGAATCTGGCTAGGCCAAAAACTGCAATATTCTTTTACTCCATATTCAAGAGTACAATCGCTTAGCATTCAAACAGCTTTCTTTCTTACCAGTCGGGAGTTCCTTTTGATATCCTTCTGTTGGCTGGTGAGAAAGTCCAGCTGAGCTTGATGTGCTTCTAGGTAGTCACTGAAAAATGCGAATAATGTTTCAGTAGGATTCGATACATCTCAGAATAAAAAGCACATGTTCTGGGTCTTGGTTGCAGGGCTTGTCTAGAAGCATAATTCACTTTCTTTGCACAACCATTGGTTTGTTGTTGCACTCATGATATTCTCAAGCTATTATCATAGCAGTACAGACCCCTCATTTTCTGCCAGTCCTGCCCAGTTGCACCCTTCCTTAGTTAAAGATCACCAGCCCATGTACTGTCCAAAATTATGTGAAACACACATTTGCTCCACAGAGATTTGCCAGTTCCTTCTTTCTGGTCATTGCATTTTAATTTTTAAATCAATGAACATTATGTATATGGTATTACTTACACACTCTGGACACCGCATTGAGTGTATTACGCGCACCATAGAAAACTCATAAATAATGATTCTGGCACCATTGTTTTAATACTGCCATGGTAAGAAGATTGGAAGAAGCGGTGATTAGTGAACATGAAAGTACTGGTAACAGACTCGTAGTTCATACCCAATTTGATCCTTCTACACAAGGCATGGTGGTCACAGATAACCTACTTGTCTCCAAAACTGATTCCACTCAGTACTGGCACAGGGATTGATACTCATCCTCAAAATTAATTCACAAATGCCCCAAAGGCAACCCCTTTCAGCTGTCAGTACTGCTCACATTTCCTATTATTGTTTTTTAATCATCAGCCATGACAACCCTTCTAAACCCAATTAAAGAAACCATGTATGATACACAGTTTGGGCTTGGGTTCAAATCAGAATGTTTGGAAATCTGCAGCTACTTTGTCAGACCAGACATGTTTGGAAAGTGTTCAGTTCACAAAAATCAAACAGATTCCAAAAGTCAAACAGGTCCTCAAAACTGGTAGGTTCAAGGAATAGGTAGTCACTGGTTGGTACATAGCTTTCAGTCAATCAATCAATCAAAAATAGCTTTATTCGATTTAAAATATAAATCATAAAAGCACAGTTTATAACATACAGTTACTTGCATTTACACACCGATAAACATGAGAGGATAAAAGAGTTAAACAGATTTACAATCATGTATTAAAAACCAGGACTCATATTCCACAATGTTTTCCTTGAGTTAATAACACATCTCAAGTAAGTAACCACGGAAGAAGTAAACATTTCATTTTCTAAAAGTTGTAAAGCCAAAAATGCTAAGCGACATTGTCTAAGACCCAGAGTTTTTAAAATCGGCACTATTAAACTTTTTCTTGGCAAGGAGTAAAACATACAAAATAAAAGGATGTGCATTGTAGATTGTTGTGATAAATCATCGCATGGACAAGCGTCCAGATTTTTAGACCAGTCATTTGTGACCCGGAAACTTGTAAGTCTATGAAAAGACCCCAGGCAGAAACGAGTCAGCATCATCCTATCGTAAATCCCAGGTACATACACAAGATAGGGCTGAATACCGTGACATGACATCATCAACTAATTGTCCAAGACCGTAGGTTTAACAATTTCTTGTGACATTCTAATTGACTGTAAATGAGCTAGACAGTCTGCTTTTAATGTTTTTCTTGAGATTGATACAATACTATCTGACCTGGCAAAATATTCAGGGTGGCCGATATCACTCATAAATTTTCTGATGTAATTTAGCCAGGGGATAGAAGATACCCGATGAAGCTTTAGACAGTCGTTAATGATGGCCCGATTAAAACTAGTGTGTAATGTCGCCCATATCTTGTGCCACAATAAAATTGGTTCTATTTTAATCAAATTCAGAATATACGAAACCCCAAGCTCAGAATGACAAATACATTGTGCAGTGCTATTTGGGACTACCAATAAGTATCTTATGAAAGCATTCTCAATTTGTTGTAGAGGCCGGGCATCCCTATGTCCCCAGATTCCTGCTCCTTACATGGCTATAGTGAGACACTTGGCTTTGTAAATTTGTAATAATTCAGGCACTGGTCTTCTGCCTAGTCTTCTAGCAAAGTTGACCAGAGCACCGGTAGCTCTGGAGAACAGCAATTTCCTAGCGAACACTGCAAAAGAGCAGGTCCCCCTATAATCAAAGTGGATGCCCAAATACGGAAATCTATTAATGCATTAGACCTTAGTATTATTAATAAAAATATTGCGACATTTAGCGCTATTTTTACCGCATTTCATAATATAAGTTTTAGAAATATTCACTTCCAAGCCCCTTCATTGCATAAACGTGGCAAAACTGGTTACAACTCTCTGCAACCCTAATTGGGTGCGGGCCATTAAAACTGCATCATCTGCGTATCGTAATGAGGGAATAAGGTGCTTAGTAATAAAAGGGAGGTCCTGGCATTGATCAATTAAAACTTGGCTAAGGCCGTTGATATATAAAGTAAAAAGGAAAGGGGTGAGCACGCAACCTTGTCTCACTCCTTTCCTGATTGGATATTTAGCTGTTCATTCGCCCAGATTTCCGTATCGGACCCTTGCACCTGCTTCTTTATAAAGCTGCCTCATGAAGTTTATAAGGGGTGGCTCCACCCCTATTTCCGTAAGTATTCTCCAAAGCCTATTGTGTCTCACGCAATTGAACGCAGAGCTGAGGTCCACAAAGGGTAAAATAGCCTTCCTTGTTTAGCCTTGGTATATTTACCTATCACAAGGCTTAGATTTAACCCCTGTTCTATTGTCCCTAGACACTGACAGAAGCCATATTGCAAATTAGAGATAACGCCTGTGTCTTCCGCCCAAGACTGTAATCTATTTAAAATAACATGCCCCGTCACTTTAAGAAAAGAATCCAAACGGGAGATCGGGCGATAACATGTAGGCTTATTACGATCCCCCCTTTTAATTATCGGTACCAGGATTGAGTCAGACCAAGATGAGATAAAACCCTGGTGACAGCAAGTTGTTAAAACGAGAGTTAATAATGGGCCCCAGAGCGGGAGGTTTGATTTATACACATCTACGGGGACTCCATCCGGGCCTGGAGCTTTTCCCCCTGCACTAGTATTTATGGCACATGTAACTTTGTCTAAAGAAAAATGTAAATCCAATGGGAACGTATTAAAAAGATCAGTCTCTAAAAAAGATTCAAATTGTACTGGATAGAGAGCCTGGTTCTCGTCAATGTATAAAGTAGTAAAGTGGTCCACCCATGTGTCCTCACTAATCGCTATTTCAATTGCTGGTAAATCTCTTGGAGCTAAGAAAGGCGCATTAACCGCCTTCCAAAAGCTGGTATTATCTCTACATAAGGATGCTTCATGCAGGGCCTGCCACGAATCAGCTCTTAATGTCTCCTTGCGTTCTTTTAGCATGCGCCTGTGGGCACTTCTACCTAAATTTATTTCCAGCCAGTTTCTATCCTGCTTATGTAGCACGTTTTTACACTTTGTGTGGGCTTTAGTGCATTCAGGGTCAAACCATCCCTGCTTCTTGTGCTGTCTCTTCTTAAATTCTACAGTTAAACACTTCTTAATCTCCGCAGAAAGAGAACAAAATGAGTTCAGGACCTCCACATAAGCAGCGAACTCCTTAAGACAAACTGAAAAGGCCTGATAGCATTTGGTTATTAGTAGATTAATAACCTCGGTCGGATCAACTTTAGACCAACTCAAAGAGTAGCAGGAAACAAAAGGGGGGTGTTAATTTATCACAGGGTATGGAGTGGCGCTCACCAAGTAGCGTGTTGTTAGCACAAATCAGGAGAATGAATGCTGTGCTGCAGGTGAGGGAAAAACCTCCAAAAACTCAATTCTGCACCAAGGTCCGTCCATGAACAACAATTACCGGGCACAAGCATATATGAGTGGAAAAAAAATACAGAAAGTTATCGTTTAGCAAGCATGAAGGAAATGGGTGTTCTTTCTTGAAATGTTGATTTTTAATGGTGTATTGATTCGTGAGCCAGCAAACACGTGTTTTGTAAATGGGGTGTGAAACCCTTGACTACTTCAGGGCTGTAACGGGGTGGAATGAATCGTGGACCTTACAACCGGTGATAATTCTGACCCAGTGGGTCCTAAGATATGTCTGCGATGAGGAAATTTCTTCTACTGGATGCCCTGTGTATCTTATGAGTAAGGTGATGCAATTAAAATCTCGTTGGTGAGTCTCTCTCCTGGTATTTAAAATCACGTTTCTATCTCCTTTCAAATTTCAATACGCCTCGTGAAGGCAAGACCGAGTTTATACGGCACCATCCACCGTAAACCGATGCTTCGGCGAGTATGCCCTGTTTCTCTCGTGTGTCCGGGACCGCGTCTGACCAGATACTGTATCACTGGGTCAGAATTATCACCAGTTGTAAGGTCCACGATTTATTCCACTCTGTTACAGCCCTGAAGAAGTCAAGGGTTTCACACCCCATTGACGAAACACGTGTTGGCTGGTTCGCGAATCAATACACCATTAAAAATCAACATTTCAAGAAAGAGCACCCTTGTCCTTCATGTTTGCTAAACAATAACTTTCTGTATTGTTTTTTTCCACTCGTATGCGTGTGCACAGGAATTGTTGTTGTCCAACTCGAAGAGTACCCATTAATTCTATTAAGGGTTATATTAAATGCAAATTGCTCCAGTGTGCCCCCTTACTTGACGCAGAGCTTGGTAATTGGAAATTAATGCTCATCGGAAAGTGAACACTCATTGCGATTTCAAAGTTAGTCATTCTGCTTGAATGGCGTTTTGTGAGCAAAATAAAATCAATAATAGAACCACACCCTCTGCCATTATATGTACACCTAAATGGAACCATTGGGATACATAGTTCATTAGCAAACCCCATACCAAATTGAAGCAGGAGTGAATTCAATTGGTCTCTCTGTTCAGTTGAATTACCTCATGTAATGAACAAACCTCATAATGTAACAAACTGTTAGTTTGAAGGAGACGTAACTCTTAATATAAGAATACAAACATCTAGACTCACTTTTTCACCAATATTTAGGAGTATGTTCTAAGCTGTGACTGCATGAAGGTTTACACCCTTCCTGTTTTGCCTATACTCCAACCACAATATCCATTGCTTACCTCAACCACTTGCAGATAATAGATACTCAACAATGTTTGGTCTGTTGACCCACAGCTTTCATGCTTGTGATATCTTTAGACATGCTACTCCTATATCTATAATATTTGAATATTGCTTTATTTCTTTCAATGCACCTTTGCCTATAGTTTCATTTGTTCAGAATATGACTCATTTTTATAAGACTTGCATTTTTTTACAAACTTTCAATAAAATCTCCGAGACATAAAAAAACAAAGCTCAATTATCTGGCAAAAGTTCACAAAGTGATTGCCTTCTCCAATGCTTAATTTGTAAAAGAATGAGTGCCGGTGCCCAAAGCTCTGCTGAGAAGCTATGGCCAGCACAATTAAATCCAAAGACACACAACTGATGGATGGAATGCAGAACAAATCAAAACATGCACCCCCAGTCAAGAGATCTGGGTTAAAACCATCATTCTTTTTGCTCGCCATGCCACCCCAGTTTAGACCTGGCCATATGCAAATCAGTCTTGACCCTGTGCCTCATGGGAACAGTCCAGCCCGAACTGCCAAGCCAGGTCCTCCCTGGACCAGAAACAAGCATCCTAGGACGGGTTTCGAGGTATCACCCCTCATCAGCCAGGATAGCTTGAATCCAGTGGCACAGTGAGCCCGGGACCCACGTCTGGGCATACCCAGCGCACTTAGGGCGAGAAAGAAAAAGACACACAATTGATGGATGGAATGCAGAATTAAATGTCAGTGCGCTGATTATCAAGGCTGTGCTGTCTTCAATCCACCTCATGCCTCTCTAATCCACTTCCGGACACTCCCTGCCCCTTTATCTCACTCTTGCAGGATCCAGCTTTCTCCATTTGAGACGGTTTATCCGTCTTTTCCTTCCTCTCTCTTTGCCTTTTGTGTATTGTATCTATTTTTTTCTCTCAGGAAATGTCAGAGGAAGAAAAATAAGTGCTCGTTGCCAAAAATGAGTGCAGGTGGCCTCCACTGGCACAAATTAAGCACTGGCCTTCTGTAGCATTTTAATATAAAGAAGTTGCACCTGCAATAGTAGAAAATATCCCCGTGCCTGGAAACGAGGTATTCGAGGTTGGGTGGCCTTCCAAAGTCAGTTAAAACCAACAAATGTTTATTTTCTGACAGTACGCAAACATTTTGCAGAATGTTTCAGACACTGAAAATGCATGTGAAATTACTCGATGAAAGGCAGCCATCAGTAAGTTACTGTGGCTAGTTTGTGAGGCTGTAGGATGGGGGTGGTGTTCTTCATGTCTCCTCAGGGAAGATAAAAAAAAGTGAAATGCCCATTTCCACATGATATCCATCTAATGAAAAATAATCATGGATAAATGTTGCCGATTAGCAGTACTGCTATCAATCTATGAATGGCGTATGCAACAAGTTACTCTCCTGGGATCTAGTGCAAATTGCCAGAAAGACAGAAATCTTTTCCAAATGTAAGAGTCCTACTGGACATGTCAGACTTTGTTTACATCTACATGGTGAATCATGCCCAAGGTTATGAAGGCCAGCAACATCTCTTTACGCACCATGGATGTTGACTATGGTGCAAGGTTTGGCAATGGTAACTGATCTGTGAACGTCTGTTGTTTTCAACTGGACCAACAACAAAAAACAGGCCAGGGTCAGAAGTCTATTCTTCCATCCCAGATCATTTCTACTGTTAATGTTTGTCAATGAAAAGCACTTTGGGGTCTTCCAGGAAGTCTGAAAGGATCATTCTGTTGCTTCTCTTCTTAGAAAGTCATGCATTAGGGAAAAGATTCTAAATAAAAGGGGATGGATGAAAAAAATAACATGCTGCAGAGGGATGGGACACACCACAGTTTTAACAAGAAACCCCTGACATTTAAGCCTAAGTTGCAAAATTGCCATTTTAAAGAGTTCTCAGTAATGGAAAGCTTTCAATTGTAATCCCACGAGAGGATTAGAAACGCTTATGTGAAATGAATTATTTATATTTTAGAGTATTGAACCTTAATGCAGTGTTTAATTATTCTCTTTTTTGTTTAACTCCTGGGATCAGGAATTTTCCAGTCTTCTTCTGGGCTAGAAATTATATTTTGATGCAAACCAGATCTGCTGAGCGTACAGTTTTTCACAATCGCGTGGATACGTAGGATGGAGAAATTGCTACAAGAGATGTACTTTTTAAATAATCATTATGGTGTGCCTATCTTAGACTAGTCTCTTATCATTTTCACCGCTGGCTGCTGACAAGATTTCGTTTTAATTTAATACATTTTAATTTAGGTAGTTTTCAAGGTTGGTGCAAACCAGAAGATGCTGCTTTGTGTAATTGCGACGACAGTTCAATTCAGGATACTACGCACTTTATCCTATTCTGTAACCATTACACAGTAATTAGAACAAAGTACATTTTACCTTTGCTACATGGGAGAGGCTTCTACCAAGTAAACCCAGCACTGATGTACCTTCAATTACTTGACTCCCCATGGATAATTTTTAATATTGCTAATTTTTTAGTAACTGCGGTAAGGAAAAGGAAAAAACTTGATGCTCAGTTTGTATATTGTTGTTAGGGGCATATTTAATGGCTTGGTCGACCACGATGTGAACTATTTTTTAAACTGTATTTTGTAAAGTTTTTATGTGTACGAATTATTGTGATGTACTTTTATGATTTTAATTAATCGATTAAAGTGGTTATGACTGACTGACTGACTGACATTATGGTGTGCTTTAATCACACACATTGAAATGGGAGGGACAATGCAAAAATGTTTTATCTTTTTCAACAACTTCTGGTGATAGAGCAACAATGTCAAAAAAATTCTGGAAGAGCTGTTATTTGTTTTTTAGCTAATGGACATTTGGTCCACAGCAAGTAAAAAAAAGATTATGGGGAAGCTTCTCAAAAGTGCAATCAACCTACATACTTCAATAGTTTAAGTAATTCATTCCAATGCAGTTGGCTCCAGTTATGAGCTCTCCGGTTTAAGGTCCACTTGGTGACTGTCCAAAAAGCTGAAATGCACATGTTTCTGAATTTACGTTGAGGATTCATATGGGGACAAAGGTCCTCTCAAAGGTTCGGAGAAGCTGTGTTAGCTTGTGCTTTAATGGCCTGATAAGAGACCTATTTCCACTACATAACGTATACTTAGTGCCTGATTCGTCAACTGCATTTTGTAGTACTATAGTAATACTACTTACTATAAAATTCTATTCACACACCTACAGTACACCTCCACATCCGACTATAGTACCTGTTCTATGGCAGTGGCGTAACGAAAGTTGAAGGGGCCCCCCTGCAAGGTACACAGAGGGGCCCCGCTCCAGATTTAATCCGGAGCTCTCAGGTGTGAGTACAGTGCTGAGGGGGCCCCCTGCAGCTCGGGGGCCCCCCCGCTCTGCAGCGGATGCGGGGGCCTGTGTTACGCCCCTGTTCTATGGGGAAACCTACACACATGTGAGTTTAATACTTAGGCCCTGATTTCGATTTCAGCCGGAAAGTGTCCAACCTGCAGTCGGAGGCTTTCTGACTGACATCTTTGGTTTCAATTCCAACTGCCGTATTATGAATATAGCGGTTGGAATTGAAACCGGCCAGTCATTCCAGCTGGCTTCGGACAGGCACAAGCAGGCCGTCACCAGTCGGAATCGGCATGTAATCCCTTAAGGATGACGTTTCCGCCATCGGGATTCCAATGTCGGTTTCCCACAGGCTTTTCATGTCGGACTTTCCGAAAGTGACTTTGTGGGCCCCGAACAGGGCCCCCTTGCAACATCGGCCTCCGGTTAGGTGCCTGGGGGCGCATATGGTGCCCCCAGTAAGTCCCTGCACTGCATGGCAGGCTCCTTGTGGTGCCTGCCACGGGGTACAGAGATTAACAAAAACTGCCTTTTTTCTAAAAGAACGTGTGCTGCAGCTGCTTTCCGACCACTGCACAAGCTCCCATAGAGAGACAGGAGTGTGCGACTGCATCATGTGCAGTCGCATCCTAATACTGCGGTCGGATCTGCCGACCAGAGGTCGGTCAGTCTCGATTCCGCAATGGTTTTGGGCGAATGTGAGTCCGTCTGACATCGTAATAAGGCTTAAAGTAGTATATGTGGGAGGGACCAGAGAGTGGTGGGAAAATATGTGCTATCTACTACAAAATAGTTGAGTTTAGGGAAGAGTAAGGAGGAGTTAAGGGAAGGGTAATGAGTGGTTAGGAAGGGGCGTGCAAATAGAAACACCCACCCACAAAAGTGTAAGTTCATTGCTATATCACACTTCTGAAGTTACTACAGCCCAAAGTGCCACTCCTGCACAGCCTTATAGTAAGCATAAAACCACACATTACCACAAGGAAGCACTGCAATGCCTTTTGCTTCAAAATAATGGAGGCAGGGACTTAAGGGACTTAAAATAAAACCCCAAATGAAAAAATGCAAAAATAAATTAATGGATTTAAATTTTAAAAATATAAATACATATGATTTAATAGTACCAAAATGATATACAAATAATAAACTATTACTGTAATATAACATATTTGAAGCGTGTTTTCTTAATTTAAAAACACATGTAACTTTTATACATTTTTTAATAATTTAAATTCCTTCTATATAGAACATTTACTATTTTAATACATAATAAATGTAAACATTTTACTTTAGGTTGGATTTTTTTTTACTAACTCTTTAAAAAATAATTATGATTTCATATATTTAAAATACTTACATGTTATATTAAAAATTAAGTCACTAGTTTTGAAGCATTTTTACATTTAAAATAAGTATATCAAATTAATTTAAATTATTATTTAATATAAATTTTTTTTTACTAATTTGCTATAAAGTTTAAAACATTTTTAAAAATGTCTCTATAATTTACCTTCGGAGAAATTCCACCCCAGAGGTGGAGACCTCTGCATACATGTGAAAAGTAACTAGTTGTAAGTGTACACTGCTAAATTTGTCTCCACCCCTTGGTTCAGAGGTGGAGGCATGTAAGTCTACACTTTGTAGTAAATTTCAACTCAAAAATGGTGCAGTGACAAAAGTAGTAAATGTAAATGTACTACAAAGTGTAAGAGTAAAATTACACATGTAGATTTACTCTTGTGTAAATTTACCTCTGTGAAAAGGCCCCTTGGAGTGAGCATCTGGTTATCCCCTTTCTCATGAATGGATGACTTTGTTATCTAGCTCAGACGTCTCCTCTTCAACCCTGTTCATGAATCTATCCCAACCACTAGCATTTCTTTCTCACAGTGTTCTGAATGGTTGACTTTGTAGTCTTCCACTGCTGATATTGCCTGCATGCAGAGAACAACTATCTTATTTTTATTATAAGCACTTCGATAGAGCAAACATGTTTTCTTGCTCTCTTCTCTTGTGCTGCTCTCCCTTCACTTTTCCACGCCCCTTCACTCTCCATGTTGCTTCCACCCAAAAACCCCACCTAGTCTTTTGCTTCACCCACCTCTCGGTTGCAATACCGCCAGCATGGATATGTGCTATCTACACTCCCCAAAGAAACATTGGCAAAGCTTACAGGTATCGCTGTTGAGACGGATGTCAGTCCTTGTTATAAATGAGCCATGAGTTTTTCCTTCGATAAACTCAAACAATGCACAAGTCCAATGGAGGTGCTGCTTTATCTACAGCATTTCAGCACACTTGCCTGGCCACAAAAGTTGAAACGCTGTTTACTTGATGAGGTCCTATGAACCCCTTTTGTCACTTATGTCACCATATACCATTGGGATGCTACTGATTGGTAACACCTTCAGCCAGTTCAAGGTTCCTGTGACCCAATAGGGCATTTTGGAAAGAGTCACTCCCAAAACCAGTGAAACTGTTAAATCACTTTCACCTCATTCATTCAGCAGAAAGTAGGTTTTGGGAAATGCAGGCTGTAATAACCAGCTCATGCTCAGACATGCATGTGTTAAGTTAACAACCTTGGCATCAATCTAGCAAAGTTAGCAGATTGAACTACTAAAAGTTCCAAATCAAATTTGCTAAGGTGCTTCCAGAACAGGCATATGATTTGCCATGATGCCATCACACCATCTGTCTTTGCCCTATGCAGATTTGTGAGAATCGGGGTTGAACTCCATACCCAAATACATTTTGAGCTCCTATTGAAGCTTCCTATTTAGGCAGCAATATTAACCCTAGGAAAGTTTTCAAGTCCACCCTCTTTACTCGCAAACTACAACAGTACCGTGTGAGAAGAGTGCCTAGTAAGACACCTACATCTTAAATCTTGTACATGCCTATCTACATTCTAATTAGGGAAAGGCATTTTCTGTCTGTTCCCCTGATGTTTGCACTGGCCTTTGCATTTCTCCCTCCCAAGCTTAAAAGTATATCACAGCGAAGGTCACCACCTTGAAAATGTATTTCTTATCACCAGTCATTCCCCTAGCCTCCCACAGATTCCATCCCTCCAAGGCATTTCATTACTGCTGACTCTGGAACTGCACTTTCTGAGAAAATTGCAAATCTAATTTTGACACACAAACTAAACTACTTTTAATTAACTTGGTTCTCCTCCACTTAAACAGCCTAATTGACATCCGTAATCCAGATGGATACCATATAGTTTACAAGGACGGCAAAATAATGCTGGAGGGGGATTTGATCTTTTATTAAAAAAATAAAAATAAATGCCCCCTCATTGACTTGCAGTGACATTTGGACTTCTTAGCAAAAGTAATATATCTTGTTGCTAATATCTAAAGACACTATGGTCATGACTCCTATTTAATAGACTCATTTAATGACTGAATACTCATTAGGACTCTCATTACCAGTGATCTGGCTTATTGCAATATGAGCGGTAAATCCTGTTACCACACACATCTCCTTTAGGAGTTTGACTGATACCACCGCACTGCCATTTTCTTTTCCCTAATACATTTTATCCAGTTAAACCTGTCAAAATGTATCAATTGAAAATTGTCCATAAATAGAGGGACGTGTGGATTGCTATGTGTTAAGCATCACAATCTGCTTGTTATTCCCCTTTTTCAAAGACAAACTCCTCATTCGGAGCTATTTATCGGACCACAATCCAGCAGAGCCAGATTTTGATGGCCTGATCAATATTTTCTGAAACACCGCTACTCGTAATGAAGGCCTAAGCTGACTACACATGTTGAGAATATTGATCATTGAACATATTGACTCGAATAAGAACTCAGCCAATGGCAGGCAATTTAAAACATTGGCAATATGTAGAATATTGTACATCACTCACTGCACAGCAGAGACCAAGCCCATTGCCTTTTCATTGGAAGCAAGGAGATCTTTAAAGTGCCCAGACAATTATATTTAACTGGTCTGAACAAGTAGCCATCAATTTAAATCCACTCAGCGGATACTTCAGTCAATTGACCACTTCAGTCTATTGACCACCCTTGCAGCTCCACCACTGAGTGAGGCCTCCCCCAGTCCCTGCACTCTCTAGTGTGGGTGTTCGAGGCCCTCCTCCACCCGCAGGTTCACCTGCGCCTCATCCCTGGTGGTCCAGTGGACCTCTGTCTCTCTCTCCCCGCTCCGCTTTCCGCTCCGTGTTTCACTCGTTTTCACCCTCGTTCCTAATTCAATTTTTCTGCACTTTCTGCTTTCTACTATTTCCTGCCTTTTTGCGCTGTTTCTCTTTTTTCCCCTTGATTAACCCTTTCCTCCTTTCCCGCCCATTTTCCCCTGCCACTGCTGCCCCCGTGGCCCCTCCCCCCAGCACAACCAGCACGACCAATCCAGGTCCCCTCCCCGCTCCCACCTCCCAGCTGTCCAGCCCTTCCCGACCCCTACTTAAAGGCGGCCGCTGTGGGGACAGGCGAGCAAGACCACTGACTCTTTGTCAGGTAAATTGCTCTCCCACCCTTGCAGCTTCACCATTGAGTGAGGCCTCCCCCAACCCCTGCACTCTCTAGTGTGGGTGTTCGAGGTCCTCCTCCACCCGCAGGTTCACCTGCGCCTCATTCCTGGTGGTCCAGTGGACCTCTGTCTCCCTCTTCTCGCTCCGCTTTCTGCTCCGTTTTCACTCGTTTTCACCCTCGTTCCTAATTCCATTTTTCTGCACTTACCTGCTTTCTGCTATTTCCTGCCTTTTTGATCTGTTTCTCTTTTTTCCCCTTGATTTCGCCTTTCCTTCTTTCCCGCCTGTTTTTCCCCACCGCTGCTGCCCCCGCGGCCCCTCCCCCACAGCACGACCAGTGCGACCAATCCAGCTCACCTCCCTGCTCCTGCCTCCCAGCTTTCCAGCCCTCCTCGAGCCCTACATACTGGCACCCGCTGCGTGGCCACGCCGCTGGCGCGCCACAGGCAACCCCGTCTGCCCCCATCTGCAACCTGACCGCGACCAGCACCAGGAACCCTAGGTCTTCCCACCAATGATACAACCCAGCAGCACTCCACGCACTCAACCCAGGCCGCCACAACAACTGCAAGCTAGCATCACCACCCAACACCCACAGACCCTTCAGCTGTCACCCCTATCGGCACACCTGCAGCACCGCCAAGAACACGGACACAGCACAACCAGCCCACAAGAATACAATCGAACTAAAGACCCTGCAATGCATTCTCCCGCAAACACGCCACCAAAATCTGGGACCTCCTCGAAAGCACCACCCCGGACGTAGCGTTCTTCACCGAAACCTGGACCAACACCACCTCCGAACCGGACATCGCCATCGCCATCCCCCAAGGATACAAGATCTCCAGGAAGGACCGCCCAACCCGCCCGGGAGGAGGAATCGCCATCGTCCACAAATCCACCCTCCACCTGAGCACACTCCCCGACGAACCCACAGACCTGATGGAACACCTTCACTTCAAGATACTGGTCAGCCCCACCACCACCCTCCAAGGAACCCTCATCTACGGACCCCCTTCGCCAACTCCATCACGGACATCATCTTCCCGCAGGCCATCGCTTCCACCAAATACACCCTGCTGGGAGACCTCAACTTCCACCACGACAGCCAACTGGACCCCAACACCACATCCCTCCTGGACAAGCTCCACAACATTGGACTCTGCCAGATCGTGACCGAGCCCACGCACTCAGCAGGACACACCCTCGACCCCTTCTTCACTACAGGAAACCCCTTCACCTTCAGCCACACCACCGAATTCCCATGGACTCACCATCATTGCGTCCACTTCACCTTCAGTACACCCACCATCTACAAACACCAGCACCTGCTCCCACTGGACCAAAATCACAGACGAACAGCTCACCTCCTCACTCAAGAATTTCACCCCAACCATCACGGAAAACAACGACCCCAACACCGCAGCCCAAACCCTGCATAGATGGATCTCAGGCAGCGCCAACACCATAGCCCCCCTCAAGAAAAACAACAATGCCCGCACCAAAAAAGCCAGATGATTAACCACCGAACTTCGAGAGTCCAGACGCACTTGCCGCCACCTCGAAAAGGCCTGGAGGGACACCAATTCCACAGAAGCCCACAATAACTTCAGAGCCGCCACCAACGCCCACCATCAACTCATCAGAGAAACGAGAAAAAAAGTGATTGAAGATAGAATCTCCACCCACGCACACAACAGCAAAGAACTCTTCAACATCATCAAGGAGTTCGCCCAACCCACCAGCGAGTCCACTGACATTCCTCCCTCACAAGACCTCTGCGACAAACTCAGCACCTTTTTCCACCACAAACTCAAGAGCATCTACGACAACTCAGACGAAGACAACCAACACACTGAACCCTCACCAGCCACCCCGACACCCGGAAACCTGCGATTGACAACTGGACAGCCCTCCCCACCGAAGACGCACTGAGGACATGAAGTCAATCCACTCCGGGGCCCCCACGGACCCCTGCCCCCACCACATCTTCAACAGAGCAGCCGACACCATCGCACCCATGCTCCGCCACACCATCAACCGCTCACTGGAGACCGCCTTGTTCCCCGACAACTGGAAACATGCCGAAGTCAACCCCCTCCTGAAGAAACCCTCGGTGGACCCCACCGACCTAAAAAACTACAGACCCATCTTCCTGCTCCCATTCCCAGCGAAAGTCATCGAGAAAGCCATCAACAGCCAACACGCCACATTCTTCGAAGAGCACAACATCCTCGACTCCTCCCAATCCGGCTTCAGAAAAAAACCACAGTATGAAAACCGCCCTCCTTGCCACAACAGATGACATCCGCACCCTACTGGATAAAGGAGAAACAGTAGCTCTCATCCTCCTCGACCTTTCAGCGGCGTTCGACACAGTCTCTCACCGCACCCTAATACGGAAACTCCACGACGCAGGAATCCAGGACAAGGCCCTCAACTGGATTCGCTCCTTCCTCTCCGGCAGAACGCAGTGGGTTAGACTCCCCCCTTTCCTCTCGGACCCTACACCTACCACCTGCGGAGTCCCCCAGGGCTCCTCCTTCAGCTCGACACTCTTCAACATCTACATGGCTCCACTCGCACACATCGTCAGAACCTACGGACTCAACATTGTGTCATACGCAGACGACACCCAACTCATCCTCTCCCAATCCAACGAACCCAACACCGCCAGACTTTCGAGAAGGCATGGAAGCCGTCGCCAAATGGATGAAAAACAGCTGCCTACAACTAACACCAACAAAACAAAAGTACTCATCATGGGCTCAAACCCCGATGCTTGGAACGACACCTGGTGGCCCCCCGCCCTCAGAAACCCACCAACCCCCACGGACCATGCACGCAACCTGGGAATCATCCTGGACTCCGAGCTCAAAATGGACCACCAGATCAACTCCGTCTCGTCTTCCTGCTTCCACACCCTCCGCCTCCTTTGCAAGACCTTCAAATGGATCCCCCTCGAACACAGAAAGACCGTCACTCATGCCCTGGTTACCAGCAGACTCGACTATGGCAACACACTCTACACTGGAATAAACAAAAACCTCACCCGCAAGCTACAGAACATCCAGAACGCCGCCGCAAGACTGATCCTCAACCTGCCAAAACACTGCCACATCTCCCAGCACCTGCGCACACTCCACTGGCTCCCCATAGAGGCTAGAATCACCTTCAAGATACTCACCCACGCACACAAGGCCCTCCACGACACCGGACCAGCATAACTGAACAGCTGACTCAAATTCCACGCACCCCAAAGGACCCTACGATCAGCCCAGCTCTCCTACACCGTGGTCCCCCGCACCAGAAAGACCAGATCGGGAGGCCGCTCATTCTTCTTCCTCGCGGCCAAAGCCTGGAATGTCCTTCCTCTCCACCTCAGACAGACAATATCGCTCCCCATCTTTGCAAGAAACCTCAAAACCTGGCTCTTCAACAGACCCCCCTCCTTGATAGACTGGAAACTGCACCCCCTGACCCCTAGCGCCTTGAGACCCTTACGGGTGAGTAGTCGCGCTCAACAAAAGTCTGATTGATTGATTGAAAAATGATTAAAAACTCCAAATGATCCCTAAGAAACAGGATGACACTTCAAAGTCTCACAGAAACATATTTGAAGCTATACCACTCATTTAGCTGAGATCACTGACATCACTATTAGTACAAGAAGTGAACACTTAAATCATGGGTGTTATTGCTTTACCAAAATGCAAGCATGTCAAAATCATGCCTCATCTTACTACAAATACACTGAGGAAATGAACACTAGCAAAACACTCTCTAGACGACCTGTACATCACAACTTCAGACACAGCATTCATTTCATACAAATCATATCAAAGAAGGCCATGCAACTTATTAATTGAGATCACAAAAGCACAATAAAATAACCTGCAAATTATTAAACCACCAACAAACCTAACAGAGGTTTTGAAGCCATCAAATACTCTTTTAGTCCTATACTTTATGTTCACATACCTCACTCTATTGGAAATCTTGAGAACATTGCCTCCTTCTTTTCAAATAAAATAAAACATTACAAGTTGGTATGTTCTCCACTGCTGCTAGTCCAATTCACCTCTAATCTAGACTCCCGTGTGTTTTTTATTCAAAGAAATTAATTTACCACCACTCTCCCTGCCTCTTTCATATCTCTTAAACCTATTTCCATTGCACAAGGACATTTCCCAACTTCACTGAAACCTGAATAAGTTACAGCTATACTTAAGGCTTGTAAATTGACCTGCATGAAGTTTCAAAACTTGAATCCAGTCATAAAGATTCTCTTGTTAGGGTCAATCATTTAAAATATCACTGCCCGTAAGCTTCTCAAACACTTTGCCAAAACCAGCTAACTAATCACTTATTAATCTGGATTCCATTGTGGTGCAGCACAGAGACATGATCTTGATACTTCCTGATAAAGGTGGTCCCTGTCTGTTAGTACTGCTATAGTGTTTGGGTCCGTCTCATGCTGTTGAATAGTATACTTTTGAGCATTCTCAGGACTAAATACACTTTTGTCTTTTTTTGGTCTTCACAAAGAGTTCCCAGTAGCATGCCTGGAAATCTGCTCCGAATATACCTGCTCAGGTGCTCTATAGGGGATTTCACATGACTATTTCCATGGGTTTCTATGACGACAGGTTCCTATTCCCACTGTGCAGCATGGTACAGAGCATACAAAATCTGTATGGGGGAAAGCAGCATCCTGGGGAAATGCACATTTTTTGAAAATCTTTTCTTTCTCTGCTCCAAAAACATTTTTGCTCACGGAGAAAGCTACTCCCCTACACCCTGGGAACATCTAGGGGTGATCCATTCCCCTTCTCATACTAGAAAGAGGGTAATCTAAGGCTATTTGCATAATAGAAAGAGGTTATAGAGGAGTTTGGGAATATCCATAAATGTCCTTTTTTGTGGGTGTTCCTATACTTTCAATACAAACCATACCTTGGAATGCCCACTTCCACCTGTTGAGTAGGACTTATTACTGCAGATGTCTCAGTATATATGAAGGACGACTCTGAAGTAGTGAATCTACTAATTACCAACAGGACAATCTTTGTGAATTCCTGGCAGGTGTAAAAGAGAAACTTTTGCTCATAAGCTTTTGTTTACACCTGAAAAGCCTTTGCCATTAGACTCCTCTGCCTTTGCCAATAGGTTTTTGTTCTGGACTGTTTCGTCTCGTTCTATTGGGAAGACCATGGTTTGCTTACATTTATTCAGCCACATCACCTCACCTTCCTCTAACTTGAGTGCTACCTCAAGGTTTCCTAGTCGTCCACATGCCGTTCAATGTCTATGTAGTACCCCAAGCTCAGTTCCACTGGAACAGAATGTCTTACATCACTATCTGAGGGAGTTGTCTCCTGTGGACCTATTCATCCTCTGATTTTTTCGGAAGCCCCTCAAGAACAGGACGAGCACATTTGTATTGAAGCTCAATAAAGATTTGGTAAGAAAAAAATGTAAATGATTACATATTTCATGTATCATGAACAAAAGGCGTAACCTTTCCCACATCAGTTAATTCACTAAAATTGTAAAAGATTGTTTCGTGCAAATTTTCACTGACAGTAATGTCGCCAGATCTCATCATTGTCATTATTTATAATGCTTGGCCTCAATCCTTAAAGGGATCATACATTGAATTACATCACAATATATCTCAAACAAAGCAGGTTTGTAGAAAAACGGATCTTAACTCTGGGGTGCGCAGACACTGGTGGTTAATAATGCCTATTTAAGGGGTCCAAGGCTGTGTTGAATAATACAGAATTCTAGCAGATTATTAAAGAATATCTAAATGAAAAAGCTACATTTAAATTGGAAAAAATTTCAACCCTCTGCAAATATAAAGGAATTTGAAATTGGAGGCTAAAAATTCATTAGGTATTCTGAGCCGAACTTGTTGGAGCTGTGCAAAGACATCAAACAGAATAATGTATGGGTAATTTGTGACATCAAATAAAGCACTGTTATGCACAGAAAAAGTGAAAGCAAGCATTAAAAGCAAAGAAGACACAGTGAGATGCTAGACTCTTTTAGAACTAAAAGCAAATATTGAAAAGCTTAGATCTACATATCAAAGTTATAAAGTTTAGATATTTGCATTTTTTCTTTGCAAATAATTGAAATATATTGCATTTTGTGAATTTGTTGAATCTATACTTTATATATTTTGTTTATTGTTTGAGGTTCAAAATATAGAATTTGCTAAGGCGGTGGTCCTGGCTTCCATTGTTATTCATTAAGGGTCCACAGAAGTGAAAATGTTAAGGCCTCTACTCTAGAATGCATATTGTTGGTGAATGGTAAAGGTGCAGGTGGGTAAAGTTAACCTTTTTCTCTACACTGGATAGGCCCTTTAAACAACTAAGGGAGTTGTTGACTATTGTTCAGATAGGAAAAACAATTATGTTGCCATTCAAATGTCTTGGGTCCTATAAGGGTAACACAATGTGAGTGATAACATTCAAACTGTATAAATATATTAGGATTAGACTAGTGGAAAACATTTTCAGATGCGCACTTGAATGCCTAAGGTTTTGATAGAGGAAGGAACCGGCTTCTCAGTGTTTCTAGTTATGATATGCAGTTTATTTTCTTGAAAGCCTTGAGAAGAGAATGCAGAGATCTCAGGTGTCCCCAACATATATAGAACACATGAGCTAGTTCTGAACTATTACGTCTCATCCTTTGCACCAAATACTTCTGGTATTGAATTTATTATGGGCAGAACCAAAACAATGCAATAATTATCAGGATTAACAGGTAGCAGCATTGGGCCTATATGTGCATATGTCTTTGGACCGTTTGAGGTCTCTGTGACCTTTCTAAAAAATCCTGAAACAAAATAAGTGTAAATGGAAATTAACCATACAATACATTACAATGTTACTAGTGCAATTTTGACTAAAAAAACCTAGAGCAAACCACTAATAATGCTCAGAAAAGGTTCACAGAATTATGCATCCTAAAGTCAAACACCAATAGGAGAAGCAACTGAATAGTTTGATAATCACATTAAAGTCCTTACATTATTCCTTTTTTCAAGGCTTCAAATATTTTCTTCACCTGGTGTGGCTGTGGATCCAGGCTGACAGTTCCTTTTCGCAGCGAGGGATACAGCTTTGCTGACTTTATGGACATTTTTGATCTCACTGAGCTTTTGCTGAGGGAACTCCTGGAAAAAAATCAAGGTGGTAAGGCATATGTATGTATACTAGACAGGAGAAGGTTCTTGAGGATGTCATAAAATAAAGAGACGGTGTCCCTCTAGCAATGCAAGTGGGCTATGTGCTCTGGTCTTGTCTATGCCACACCACCTCAAGTTTATTTGGACTCTCTGCTGAATCCCAAAGGATGGAGATAAGCCGAATGCATCAGAAGCTCAGCGTAATCTGTGACTGCACGAATGGTAGTGGTGGCTGGAAGCCCAAATTTGGAAAGTCAAAGCGAGATGATGTTCTGAGTGGGAGCCAGGAAAAGACATGTCCCCACACATCAACTTGACTCTGATGCAGGGAAGGTCAAAAGCAGGTCTTCTTAACTTGGCTTAACCGTGGAGTACCTCAGGGTACTAAGGACACAGCTACAGACGTCCACTGTATGACATATTTTGCATCTGCACCACTTGCATAAAATGTTGGTGCAATGGCAACATTTTTATAATGGTTTTCCATGATCATCCCTGTGAATTATTTATTGCAGAAAGAGAACGACAAAAAAGATAAAATCACACCAGTGATTTTACAACATATAATATATGGAATACAACACTCCTACCTTATGTAAAAAGATATTGCTAACGACTTTGGAGTTATAGGCCAATCTCCCTATTAGATTCTAGCATTAAGATTCTGGGGAGAGTTATTTTGACTCGACTTGAATCCTAGGACATTGGAAATAACATCTTATCAGAGTCTCAGTTAGGCTTCAGGCTGGATATTGGCACAGTCGAGCAATTTCTGACTCTATACCTTTCAGCGGGGAAAAATGTATTTGCCAAGAAGGGTACCCTCCACATGGCATTCATAGATTTAACAAGCGCATTCGACATGGTAAATAGGGCAAAATGATGGCACATTATGGAAAACCAGGGGTGAAACTTGGCCTGCTAGATCTTATAAAGCCGCTCTATCATGATCTAACAACTTCTGTATGTTTAGCCCGCAAGGAGTGAAGACTGCACAAATTAGCTCACTACAAGGTGTAAGGCAGCGACGTATATATTAACAGGCCAGAAAGCATCTGATAGAGTCAGACAGGTATATGCCAAGGATGAGGAATCACCACATAACTATTCTGCTGTACGCGGACCACGTGGTCATCATGTCCTGTACAGCAGATGGTTTACAAATAATGCTTGATTCTTTTATGACTTATATGGTCCCCCTTGACTTAAAAGTCAACTACACGAAAACATACATTATGTCATGTGAGAAATCCAACATAAAAACAAGATTTTTTTACAATGGGGTACACGCCTGGAGAGGGTAAACACCTTTAATTATTTGGGCATCATCCTAAGTTCTTCCCTTGGCTAGAATGCCCTTATAAACTTAAGAGCCCAGCTTTTGGGAAGGAACATGGAGGCAATTTTCAGATTTGCCTGCAAACTGAAAAACAAACCCATTGAAGAGATTCTCAACTTGTATATAAGTAAAGGAGTGTCAGCAAGGTTATATGGAGCAGGGGCCCGGGGTCATGGAAATACAGGGTCCATCCAGCGGTAAAAAAATCCTTTCGTTCATAGATTGCTGGCAGCCCCGAAAAGTACAGCAACTTTTATTGTCCATGAGGATGTAGACCGTCCATAGATTGAAGACCAAATAGGATTAGCCCCACTTTTTCTATGAATCAAGTGCCGGGAGAAAACTGAAGCAAGTCTACTTAGATCGTATCTGGCACATTGCCTGGCATTCAGGGCCGGACTGGCTGTAGCGGGCACCGGGCATTTCCCCGGTGGGCCGTTTTTGTTACCAGGGGTCGGCAATATCGGCCCCCTGTAACAAAATCGTCCGAAACCGGCCCTAGCAAACGGCTCGGCTGCTCCCTCCTTCCCTCCAGGGGGGCTAGCCGAGCAGTTCACCAGGGCCAGTTTTGGTTCCCTGTCTGGCCCTACTGGCATAAATAAAATACTCTGGTTGGTATATGTTAGGAATATTTGTAATAAATTGGATGTGGTAGAGGTTCTTACAAAAACCCACAAGAATACAATTTAAATTACAAAGAAACTATAAAAAATAGATACTTAGGAGCAGATTTTCAAAGAACACATACAACGCAGCGCAGCAGCCAAAAATGCTGTGCTGCACTGCGTGACAGAGAGGGAGCAGAAGAGCACCATATCTACAGAGATATGGTTTTCTCCTTCCCTCTTCCAAGCACTAGCACTGATTGCAGCTGCCGTGCGCCAGGCACACACCTTGGCACCATAGCGCTAAGTTGCATGTCTGAGTCTAGCATAGGTTGTGTACAGGAAGGGTACCCTTCCTGTATAAAAAAAAACTATGCCTAGACAAGTTCAAACACGTTTCTCACTTTGTATGTGTGCTGCACAGTGCAGCATGCATACAAAGTAGGAAAAGAAAGAAGAAATGAAAGCATTTCTCCTCCTAACGCCTCCTTTCAGATGGCGTTAACTTTTGCCGCTAAACCCTGTCTACGATTGTTTGTAGTCAAAAGGCATGGGTGGTTGCATGGGAACGGCCATTTACCCCCAATGTAACATCCCCTTGGTGCTAAGTAACGCAACGCAATGCTTTGCGCTGCTTTGCATTACTTGTAGAGTACGTTCGAATGCAAAACAAGTTTTGTGCTGGAAAGTAAATTGGTAAAAAAAACATTTTATGACGGTTAGTGTCACTTTTGTGATGCTAATCCATTGCAAAATTTTTGAACATCTACCCCTTAGAGAGGTGTATAGAAACTGGAATGGAAGGGGCATTTAAACTACAAACAATTGTGAGATATGCACCGGTCTCAACAACAAGATGCTCATAGCCATACTTGAGTTGGATAGAAAATCCATCCCAAAGCCATCTTTTAGAATTTTTTTGACTTCAATTTATACATTTTACGGTACATTTTCCCATGCAAGAAACATGGCAGCAGGACTTACCCCCACATAGATGTAAGAATACCACAAAACAAAGCACGAGCCATTTCATCATGTTTTGGTCCTTATACCAAGATCCACGTAAACCTTTACTTGTGCCGGTGTTGTGTTTATTAAAGATCAGTAAGCACCAACTGGTGCTAGAGATGTTGCAAAGAGTCCCCACGGTGGAAATATGTTACTCTGTCTTGAACTTTTTTAAACTGGCTTTTGGAATCAGGGAAAGATATGAAGAGATATTTATTTGAACAAATGCCTTATGAGTAACATTTTAGGAACTGCACTTTTCATGTTATGACTGTAAAGCATGATTTTTGTCTCTGCCTAGCATGTGATTTTTTTGTCAAAAAATCTGAGTTGTATCTATTTGTAATCATAAGTATAACTGTATGTTTTCTAATTGTTTAAATGTTTTGTTGCTTTTATGGCATAATGTTGAATAAAGTATTTTGAAATGGAAAGGACTTTGGAGTTCTATGCCATTATAAAGGTACCCCGGTCTCCATATGGGCATGAAATGTCTACTTACATATTTGTTATAACTTGCAGGTGGAAGGTATTTACTTCCATATAGGATGCAAGGAAACTCCAAATATCCATACGAAAACGTGTAATTGTAACTCTTCTCTAGTTTAGAAATGATTTTGTTATGTTATGTTATGATCTTATAATAAATATTATGCTACTTTATGCCCAATCAGGAGCCCACACACAAACCATAGCCTCAGATTCCATAAGGCAAGTTTAGTACCGGGGGATGGTGTACTGACTTTATCTTTGGAATGAGGAATTGATTTAAATTCTAAGGATATGTCCTCATAACTGGCTTGCAGTATCCACGAAAATGGGTTTCAAATCTGGGGACATTTCTGTAGACTGTGACATTCCAAGAGCTCTGCCGAGATTACCCAGAAATGTGTCATTGAATTTTCTGTATAAATGTGCATGAAAATGTCCGGATAGTTTTTTTGTTTTTTTAAACAGCTGTATATTCTTTTGAATAATCTGGATAATCCCCCCAAATTCTACTTAAATATTCATGGAAAACGCCTCAAAAAGTGCTAGTTATTTTCATAAAACAACGAATTTGTTATATTCTACTTACTTTTTTTTGCAATTGAGCTCCGTAATGCTTTAGAATGTACATGAAAAAGGTCACAAAATATTTGTTCAGGTCACAGAAATTTCTGCAGCGTTTAGAATCTCATTCCTACATAGAAAATGTCCATTCTGCTTACCTATTATAATATTCTCCATATAACATTTCATAGAGATGCCAATACCAGTAAACTGCAGATGCAGCTTGACACATAGCTTCAAACTGTGTTCTTTGATGTATTTACTTTACTAGCATAATAATGTTATTTTAAGAGCTGATTTATGGTGTTGTTGCCTGCTGTTTCCATGCTGAAGCCAATCATAAGATAAAGGCGCAGTGCTATTCATTAATCGCCCTTGAGCGTTCATCTGTTCATTGTTTCACTTTCTGATTATGGTACCATGTTGTTGGATTAACAGCCTTTCTGCTCACAAAGTAAAGATGTGTAGGCATTCATAGAGCTGTAACAAAGGTACTGATCCTTTTTCTAAAGTATCTATTGTGCGTTATTTTGCTGTGTCGCTTACATTCCATACCTTAACTTCTGTATCAAAGACACAACGCTATTACTTGAGTATATGGTTTAACACTGCCAATGCTGTAAATTAGGCAAGAAGGGCATTATTATTATTATTTATAATAATAATAATAATAATAATAATAACCTTTTTGTTGTTGTTGTTATGGCTCTTCTTACTATTACTACTACTTATCTAATTTAAAAAATCACTTAAATACCCTTACATGAATTGGATTTTGTTATATTCCATGGAGTGTATTGTAAGCAACAAGCATCTCTATTATTAGTGCATCTCACTAATAATATTATAATTTGTAAGCAAGAAGTCTTGGAAATGCTTTAGTACTGCAACATTCTAAATATTAGATACAATGTTATCATAGTTTACCATACCTAATCAACCATACATTCCATATCTACCATACCTAACCTGACCAACCATACATTCCAAATCTACCATACCTAACCTGATCAACCATACCTTCCATATCTACCATACCTAACCTAACCACCCATACATTCCAAATCTACCATACCTAACCTGACCAACCATACATTCCATACCTCACCTGACCAACCACACATTCCATATCTACCATACCTAACCTGTTTTACCTACCTACCCACCTAACTTTCCTAACCTAGCATACCTAATTACCATATCAGTCAACCCTACCTACCATACCAGGCCTATCATACCTACCTACCTGCCTACCTACCATACCTTCCATGCATACAGTACTTTACCTAATCTACCATACCCACAACAACTAACATGCAATACTTTCCATGCCTATGATACCTATCTACCTACCACACGTATCCGAATATACTTATCTTACCTATCTGCCATACCTACCAAAACTAACTATCAAACCAACCATACCTATCTACCTACCTAGCACACCTATAATATATTATTACTGTAACTTACCTACCCTCCTACCGTGCATGACCTAAATTAATATAGCTATCTATCATACCTAACCGACCATACCTAGCATACCATACCAACCTACCATTTCTACATGCTATACCTAAAATACCATACCTCCCTACATACCCTATCTAATCTACCTACCTAAACTAAACTACCATAACTAGCCAATTATACCTAACCTATCATACCTAAACTACCTCCCCCTCACCTGCACCGTACATATTTTAGGCCAATCCTGGATGGTGGTTTTGTCAAACATGGGGAAGTTATGCCTATAGGTCCTCAAGTAATGTCTTTGAGGTACCGCTACTAGCTACAGAAAGCACTTGTGTCTAACTCAAGGGACCTCTAGTTACGACCTAAGGTGCTACAGCCCGCAACGGGAAAATTCAGATTGCAGCTTTTGAAGGGTATTACATTTGAATGCCACTGTTTCTTAAAACATATTGCGAACAATTGGATTTGGCAATGCTTGTTACAGTCTGATGCCACTAGCAGATATTTATATGGCTCACAGGAGCTTATGAAATACGACACTAAGTAACACATGCGCTGGAAAGTGTAGCTGCTACTTGGCTATTTGTATTTTCTGGAATTACACTTAATCTGCCAATAGCATGGAAAGTGGTTTTTATACAAAACCAACCATGTAACTGCAGCATCTATTGTATGTCACACTGCCCAGTCATTGGTTTTATGCCTATTAAATACGCCTTGAAAGGCAGGGTAAAGTTTAAAAATCAAAGCACAATGCGCCAAGAAAATAATGTTCTGCTATAAATTCATGGGTCTGGGGGCCAAAAACAACATTGAGTGCAATGGGCATGAACAATTGCCCTTAATATGGAAAGTGCCAAAGTAAGGACTCCTGCCAGGAAAGGACACCCAAGATGGCCAACTTCTTCAAAGGTGAAATACTCAGCCTAACATATGAGCTACCAATTCATATGAAGTTATTGTGCCATTCTAGAAGAAAGAAGAGACCTTCCATAACGCACGTGATCACCATGCACGTGAATTTGTACATCGGTCCGTCACAATCAGACGTTAGTGCAACTAACGATCAAACATTACCAGTGCCAGATTAAACCCTGTGGAGGCCCCTAGGCATTCGAATTTTGCCCCCCCCTCGCAAATTATCTCTAATACATTTTTAGTTTTACAAACCAACAATTTTGATAAACCACTACATTACATTAAACCAGTATTTATTTTCTTTATAGAGTCTTTAATGTAAAGTTTTTGTTTCTTTAAGTTGATTCACATGTTTCTATCTTTTAGAAACAATTTAAGAAGGCTTGATTGTAATTTTCTTTCAAGATCAAATCAATATTATTTTGAACCGTTGGCGCAGGGACCCTAAAAGGAGTGAGGCCCATATGCCAGTGCCTACTTTGTCTATTTGGTAATCTGGAACTGAATACCACATGAGAAGATTGACAGTGAAGGGAGGCCCCATTCATTGATGGGTTGGAGGGCAGCCATCACACCTGCAGAGACATGATACAACTGGAGAATTTCTGCCATCAGGACTCACCAGGCAATGCATTTGAGGCATAGCCAAAGCTGAGATGGATCAACAGTATACAGACATGGGCTGTTATCAACACTTCATTCTAATGTGTGAAGGAAGGAGGCTCCTGGAAAGTAACTGAGGAATGATGACGAGTGCCAACTCCTTGGTATTGGAGAAAAAGCCAAACCGGTCTTAGTAAAGAACATGGCAGATACAGGACAGAGCAGTCGGTGATAGTTCTCCTAATGACCCCTAGAGGGAGGATCTTGACATTTTGGGCCCATACTGGATAGTGGCATACGTAGGTGGATACATGTATGTCACTACTTTGTCTGAAGTAGGGGGATAACCAAGCCAAAAGGCAACATGTAAGGTTTTCTGTTTACATGCTTCATTACGTGTTAATTGGTAAGATGGAAAGGTAATATTGTGCCCGGCGTTACTGTTACCAGGTGGAATTACCACTCAATTCACTGGCCATAGCAGTGTTGTTGGCTCAGATTGGGGAATTACACATGGTCTTAGAAGTACTGTGTACCGTATTATAGGCCCTGATTTTTGCACATGAAGAATGTGAGCCAAAAAGCAGGTGATATTAATGGGTGCAATTCCACACTTAGTAAAACTTCTCCTTTCCTAGGATAGTAAATTCACATAAAACATGTGGAATTACCTTTCCCGCAACTTGTAATGATGGTCTATACGCCTGTGCATCTGTAAATCTCTGCACTTGTGACAGCAATGAGAAGCATCGTTTCCATATATCAGGCTAACATTGATTGAGGTACATGGTGAATGTATGTCACAACGTGGAAACACCCACCGAACAGTAAGTGTCTGTTTATCTCCTTCATGTTGCATCCTTCGGTGATATTAAGTACAAATCTAGGCCTGTCAAATCCATCCTAAGTGGAGCTCTACAAAAGGTGTAGGCTCCGGTTAAACCACAACTACATATCCCAAAATGCAATTTAGAACTCATGCTCATTGATCAGCACTAACCTTGGAGGATTCTCTCACTGCAGCTGTCACACTCATAACAACTTTGATGATTCCCTAGTGTGTCAGGGGTGCAGTGCAACAAGGAAGCAACCCAGTTTAATGAACCGGATCTTTATGAACTTCCTTTGCCTCCCTGCAGTCCCGCTTGCAACAAATATCTATAATCAAGTATTGAACACTAAACGGCTCTATTCCTCGTCATTTGTCAGAAACTTCCACCTCAGTCAATGTTTATGCACAACTTGTCCAATTTATCTTTGGGGTGGACCCAGCACTAGTCTCTTTTTTGGCAGATCTTCATAGGGACATGTCGGGCTCCATTAGATATGCTAGTGAGGGTGCCTGTATGAGGAACTTCTTATTTCCTGTGGAGTCCACCAGTGATGTTTCCTGGCACAATTCTTATTTACCATCTATATAACTGCCTGGAGTTGGTTTTAATTGAGGCGCAGGGAGATCCCACTAGGGTAGGTTTAAGGTCAATCCCAGTCCTCTTATATGCAGATGTTGCCGACCTTTTGTCAAGAACGGATCTAGGTCTCCAACGTCTCTTGGATTCTTATGCTTCCTTCACAGGGGACTTGGAATTGTTGGTTTAATTCCATCAAATCATTTATGATTAGGTTGGAGGCCAAGCCTGTAAAATCGAGAAGTCACTTTTGTCAAAAGAATCCTGTCAAAGCCTTGATTAAGGTTCATAAGGCCAAGTGCGTTTCAGCGGTCAGCTACGGAAGTGATCTCTTGGGTTATCGGGATTGTGACCAAATTCATCAGGAAGAGAAAACATTTCTTAGGAGGCTTCTCGGAGTCCCCTGGGAACCTCCACATTTGCTATGCATGAGGAACTGGGCATTGGTTATATTTCAGACCTGCTTAAACTTAGACCCGTATTGAGCTGGATTTCTATCTGGCGTGAGACCAAACCCAACCTAAATATGTTGTTTATTCAGGATTGTCCTTCCCTTGATAATCATAAAATAATCCCCTGGTTGATCCACATAAAATCTGCATTCTATACCTTGGGTAGCCCTATCTCTGATTACTCACCCAGAAAGTGACCAAAAATGATTATCTATGGGTCAAATGTTTTAATGCAGCTATCTGTTAATCATGAGGAAACTGAATGTCGCAAACCCTCAGTGTGGGCTTATTTCCTGACCCAGACAGTTGTTCCACTGAACCATATTTAACATGGGTACATATTGTTTATCATCGACACCTCTTATCCAGATTTAGGATAAATGTGTTTCTGCCCTTGGTTAGATTTCCCAAAGGATGGGTGGAAGATGGTCGCCTAGGGCCATGTGGGTGTGATGGCTTTCCAGAGCAGACTTTGCTGCATGTTGTTTTGCTTTGAATCATCATCCCTTACCAAGGAACAAGTACTTGACTCCAATCCTGAAGGAGACTAAATTTTGTCAAGTGAGGCCGGCCATGCTGTTTCTGGCAATGTTGGGATATGTTTGCACATGTGTTTGCATGGGTTTTTTTAAAGTTGGATGGTAAAGATACGAGGGGCTTGGCCATGAAGTGAGGGTCTCTCTAAGAAGCACACCTCAGGTTTATGTGGTCAGAGGGAAGAAACCTTATATCTATTATTTATTCTAAAACGGCATGTGGGGATGGTTCATTGTGTTATTATGTACCTGAAACAACAAATCAAGTGTTTATGAGTTTATGTATCGTTTTTGTATGATTATTATGTTGTGTACCTTTTGTGGTTAAGCATTTAACAGAATAAATAAATCTATCTATCTATCTTGTTCCAGTGATCTCCTTCCATAGCATCTGACACAGTTTCATCTTCGACATTAGGAGGACAACCTCACACCTGGGACAACCTCACACCCGGTCATGATGGTCACTGTCTTCATTCCTAAACTTTTCACCTACAAATCACTTTTTTCATGTGAGTTTGATTAGACCTTTTCAAGGCAGCAAAAGAAGACAACAATACCCAGAATGCAATTAAATGCAATAGGTTAAGAAACATTGTCTGTAACGACCTAAAGGATGGTGGTCACCCTATACTCCACGTAAGGCCATCAATAAACTTGCATGCAGGATCAAGCTTGCCTTCACCACAAGGAATTGACATATCATTCTCAAGCCACTTCAGGTAAAGAGATGGCACAGACATCCGCGCCTTAAGAGACACATTATTCAAGGTAGTCAGCTGAGGGCGTTGGAATGGAAATGATCATAGGTGAGGGATACAGGATGCTATTCATGGGGGTCTCACTGCAGAGAGCAGGTATGGATTCATCACTTTTTCTGGCAGTCTCTGGATCATGGAGTCTTTGGATGAGAAGATGAGGTGCTGGAGACCCACAACAGTGAAGCAATTGTAGGGGGCAGTTGCCCCAGAATGCTAGTAGGGGGGAAGACACGGGAGAGCACAGAAGGTGTGATTACACCAGAGAGAAACAGTGTGTGTGTCCCAATAACAGGCTAATGTGATGTCTCAGATTGACAGGGGGCTGAGTGCCACAGGAAACTAACAATGAAAGCTATGTGACTGACAGCAGATTTAAGGGTAGGATGCAGGAGTGGGGAGCTTTGCATTGGTGGGCGGGTCTTTTAGAGGGAAATCAGGCTACGAAAATGCATAAAACACAACAGAGCCAAACCCCACATCATAGCATTCAAGAATGTTACAAAAGAGGATGTCCATGCTGAAGCCCAGTTTCCATCACAACCGCTGATCACTATGAAGGGGCAAACCCTTGAACACTGTGGAAAGTAAGGGACTTAAAGAATGAGGTAGTTGCGTTATTGGAAAATGAGCTGTGCTGCTCAGTAGATTTCAGTAACATTCAAATTCTGAAGAGTGGCATTTTCTCAAAAATCTTCGGCACCCCAAAAAGCAAATGCAAACTCAATTTACTATTTATTCTCCTCTAAATTGAAGAGATATAATATTCCACAGTTAATTAGTTTAAAATCTTTGCCTAACCAAAACAAGACTAGTTCTCCAATCAGGTGGTACCCAACTGACTAACACACGGAATCGAACACCCATCTGTCAAATATAATTTTAAAAAAACAAATAAGTCAAAATTATGAAAAATACAAACAAGAAAGTTATTTCTGAGAAGAGCCAGGCAGAGGGTCAGGATTTACCCCGGAGGCAATGAGATGACCGTAGTATTTGGCGGTGCTTAATTTGTAAAAGAATAAGTGCCAGGGTCCAACGTTTTTTTAAGATGCCTATCACATGCCGAAGGCCAGGGTCACCGTATACCAAGGTTGTACGGTTTTGATTCCTCCTCATGCCTTTTCGTTCTACCATCCTCTACGTCCTGTCTCTTTATCTCACACTAGAAGATTCTTTGTCATCCCTCCTTTCTCTCTTTCCCACAGTTTTCTTTTCTTTTTCTTCCTCTTTATTTCTCCTCTTGTCTGCCTTCTTTTCACTTGTACAAGGGCCCGAGTAAAATCAGAAACCTGTTGATCCCCTATGTCACAAACAGAAGCTTCAGATCCGGCTTCGAACGGCTGATTAAAACTACCAGAATCAGGAGAGCCAGATGGGGAGGCAGATCCTTCACTCATCTGGCACCCAAGCTGTGGAATTCATTGCCACGCGAATCTAGACTCCTGAAAACGGGGTCAGCCTTCCATAAGTCGATTAAAACTTGGCCGTTCCATCAGTATTATTAATCCACCTCAATCATCTCTACTGTATTGGTCTCTTAGTGCTGGGAAGCCTTTGGGGAGCTATGCGCTCTACAAATCACTTAAATAAAATAAATAAATTGTTTTGTATCAAAGACTGATGATGAAAATTATGTCCTGGAGTCAAAAAATGAGTGCTGGTGCCACCACCGGCAACTACTGGCTCAAATTAAGCACTGGTCTTAGAAAATTAGGGCTTCATTACAAGCTCCCCCGAATTTAAAGGGGGGATGCTAGGGCAGAATAGCACATAGACCTCCAGGTATTACAAGACAAGTAATCAGAATTGAGGCTAACCATGGGGACATGGGATTACTGGGCCGTTTTCTCCATTATTATCCATAATTTTTGGGACTTTTCTGTTTCCATTACCCCTGCTGTTAGCAAGTAGCCATTAATAGATGGCCGCATCCCGCACTAGTTTGCCTTGTGAAAACACTTATCCAATATGTAATCAGACAGCTGAAGTAAAAAAAATTCTAATGACTATTATATTATTATACATGTGTTAAAACCAAACAACTTAATATGATTATGCATCCATATATGTTTTTAATTCTATTTTGTTATTTTTTGCAAAGACCTAAAGGCCAAACCCACATGTGTAAATAGGATGATTTAAAAATAAAAATAAAAAAAAAAGATCTGCAGTGACAGAGAAGACTGACTAAAGGTTGACACATAGATTACTTACCAATAGTGATCAATACACTAAACCCTCCTCTTCCTCTTTACCGTCTTGCGGTTACTCTCTCCTTCCCATTTGTGTTCATTATCTTTGGCGCTTTAGAATATTTTACTTGGTATTCTGAGGGATGAGTGCATTTATACATTTATGCATATGCCGAGCGGGTGGTCGACACTGATCTTTATTATGTAAAGGGTAAAGAGGGTTGCCTCCCCTTTGTACATTATATTACGTCATTCACAGCTCAATTTCAGGTTAGTCTTCGCCACTCACTCCATCTTCAGATCATGTCACTGACCGATTAGCTCTGACAAACACATGCATGTAAAGTGCCTCAAGAAAGCCAGAAAGGTGATAGGTGTAATGCTTGCAAAAGACTCACCTTGTGGTGTTCTAATAGGTTATTTAAAAAATGAACGATCCAAAAATGACTATGCTAGCTCTATCTTACCACTCAATCAAAGGGAAAATATCTATATGGTTTGCTTTATCACAGATTCCACATACCGCCAAATGTATGCCACCAACTGTATAGCATATTTTAGGACACAACAATAACCTCACACCGGCTACTGAAAGATTTTTCCTTCACACCAGTGGTTACTGTTTTATAGTTCAATATATTGCATATTTCCCTACACTAATTACCACTAATCCTATTTCGATTCCGGAGTAGGTTGCTACTCATCGAAAAGCACTTCAACACCTCATCAGGGGTAGCAAGCACTATATAAATGCAACTCGTTTGCCTTTTCTATCCCTCCACTATCCTTCTCAATCCAAATAACTGACTAACATATCCACAGCTCAAATTACTTTCATATTTCACTACACTAATTCATCATTAATCCTTCCTGGGTTTCGGAGTAGTGTGCTACTTGCCAAAAAAGTGTCTCAACAACTCATAAGGGGTAGCAAGTGCTATATAAATGCAAACCTTTTCCCTCTTCTATCCCTCCACTATCCGTCTCAATCCAAATAAGTGACTAATATATCCACCGCTCAAATTACTTTCATATTTCACTGTGCTAATTTACCACTAATCCTTTATGGGTCCTGGAGTAGCATGCTACTCGCTCAAAAAGCGCTTTGACGCCTCATCGGGGTAGTAAGTGCTATGTAAATGCAATTACAATACAATTACAATACAATAGTTGATGCTTTGCTACTCACGGTATCTTCCTGCTTGGTATGGTACTGAATCCAGCAAAGGAAAGGCTCCTGTTGATTCCATCCCCATCTCGGGGATAGATGAATCGCACTTTTACCGACATTGTGGAACCCACTGTAATATAAAAAAGAAGACAATAAGTTTTACAGCTTACAAGCTAACACAATATCTGCAAGATAAAAGAGAAACTCTAGTCCCTTAAACACAAATCTACCCCACCATCATTCTGTGCAATAATGGCCAGTATTCAATAGTGTACGCATGAAGCTGAAAATATATCTAAATTGACACATCAAAGCAATTTTGAAATCATACTCTCTAATCGTTATTTATTTTTAAATTTTTGTGAGTTTTATATAGTGTAAACTCAACCCCAATTTAGCAGAGCACTTTACATGAGCACCAGTTGCATTACAGACAGACACATTAATTTTTGTTAGGGTCAGGGAGATTAAGTGATTAAGTGATTTACCAAGAATCAAAGGATGTCGTAGGTCCCTGCCAGGACTCGAAACCGGTTCCCAAGCTTCAAGGTCGGCCGCTCTAGCTGTTAGGCCACACCCATACTCTACTCCATCCTCCATTTCAGCTACCATAAAATATCCACTTCGTAGTTCAAACACTTTTAGGACCTTGTGAGAGTGACCAATATCATAGGAATCTCATTCTGAATAATTGTCAATTGGGATTTAGACCGTTGTGCTGCATTGAACCTACTCTGGCAGATATCAGAGAAGACTTTCTCATCAGCCTTGAGCCAACTTCTAGGCAGCCTAAGATATTGTGGGCCTCATCTGTGTTACAGATGCTTGCAGAGTGTTTCAGGGCTGGCCCTTGACTGGGTTTGATTATTACTCAATAATCAGAGCCAACAAATACAGATAGGATCTTCGGTGTTAAGCGCTCACAACGTGCATTACAGAGTCCAACCGAGCTTCTCCGTCTCTCCATCTGCTTGTCAATACCTGTATATTCCGCCAATGGAACTGCTAGATCAACATGAGGTATAGTTTAATTTCAAATGTACTATGATGATATCCTGGTCCATATCCATCTGGAGAGAAGCATCGAGACACACCTGCACATCTATGTGTGCCTAGAGCAAATCAATCACTGGAACAGGGAGAGTTTCTTGTATTTGAGTGGAGCAACAATCATACAAAGCCCACTCCTAAAGTATTCGTGGTGGGATCTGTATTAACAATGTCTCTATCAGTTATGAGTAATAGAACTATGTTATAGGTGAGCTAACACAACTGCTGACCAATCAGATACCTATAACGAAGATTAAAAATGGGGGGAAGCCAAAACCCTGGGGTTACTTTATCCTTATACCTAAACTAAGTGCTAAACGCACCCCTTGAGCACTAAACCCATAGAGTAATGATAAAGAGCAGTGCAAGACCTACTCGCGGAGCAGATGTTGGTTAGTATCTCTGAATCCTGGAAAGCACACAATAGCACTTAATAAATCAATGACCAGTCAAAAACTTTAATTTATGCATAACTAAGTATTAAACTTAAACTTACAAATATACAGATTGAAAACCAAAACTCTCTATCCCCTCCTGAAAAAGAAATCTGTGTAATGAGGTCTCTCAGTTTCAATCAATGTAAATTCTCTTTCCATGATGTTTGTCAAAGAGTCCCCAACATACAACCAATTTCTCTTGCAACTGTCACACAGTTAACAATGTACATTACATACATTTACAATGTAAACCATTTACATTACATTTGTGATGTAAAGCTCGTTCCTTTTGCATTAATAAGAGAGTGCACAATGTAAAACCCCTTCCTTAGGTATTTATCAGAGTTCACAATTTAAAACGCCTTGCGACTGTAGTTGTCACAGCCTTATGCCATAAAAACCTCTTCACACTGCATTTGACATGGGTTCTGTGTTAACAACGTTTCTATCACTTAAGAACAATAGAATTACTTCTTAGATGGGCTATTTATTTATTTATTTTGAAGGTTTTATAAAGCAGAACAAGACCCTTGCGGGTATCAGAGCGCTTTGCAGGGTAAATTTAAGAAGCAAAAAAGGCATAGAGTAATAAGATTATGTCCAAAGCAAATCAAGAATCGTATAATAAGTTATATACATGGTTCATGTGAATTTAGACATGAGAAGAGATTTCACTTATTGCAAGTGCTGCCCAATCAAGATTCCGTTTATAAGGTGATCATGAAACGACAGAGCCAAATCCGCTCACTCTCACTATACTGTTTTTAAAACTTTTCAATCACAGGAAGATGTATTAATAAACCAGATCTAAAAATTCCTAACCCGGTACAGGAACTATTCAGAATTATGGACCAATATTTTAGTGAAAATTGGCCTCCACTTTTGCTGAGAGCTGTAACAATGGAACATGCATCAGAGCAATAGCATCTTATAAATGGCATTAAATAAATGTGATATGGGAGTGACACACTGCAAGAGGTGCAGGTTATGATCCATTGGAAACAACACCACAGCTCCATAATGAAATACGAGCTAGATCTTGATTACTCAATGACTCTTTCTGTTGAGTAAAGAGACAACATGTACTGGATTGGTCTATAGCAGAAGTTCTTAACTAGGTTCTGTGACACCGACTCAGATGGTCCTGACTGCTCAGATAATTAAAAAATAATAGCAAAATGTAAATTTGAACATTTTACAATGCTTTGTAAATGTGGAGTTTTAAATTGGAGACAAACACTTAAGTTAGTGTCCTTATCTTGATTTGTGGGACCAGTGCAAGTACATAAAGAAAATCTGCTATGTATGGTTGATGGCCTCAATTGAGGCACTGGTATGTGCTCAAACAAAAGAGCAACGAGAGATAAAGTGACATGCTAAAGTGTAGCATATTTCTTCGCTGTGTTGAAATAAAGCCAAATTTTAAAGGATCCAAAATTATGGTTAGAATTTAAATTTTGACTTTTATATATATTTTGATTCTGAATTAAATAAAATATTTCCAAATTTGAGTGTCTGTTTGAGTTATATTTGCTTCTGTATTTTTGTGTATTGCTTTACGGTACAAATCAGTGATTCAGTTGGGCTTGACTGAAGTCTAATGGTTAAGAACTAATAGGGAGTCGGTTGTAGGACGGTACAACGCAGGCAATTACTTTGAATGCCTTTGCCACGTATATTTTTTAGCAAGCATGTTTTGACCGCGAATATGCATTTACAGCGCATGTCAATACCGCGCATTGTTTTTAGATTTTAAAATGATGTATTTGTGGGGGGAGACCCCTCACACCCCCAACTTACCTTAAATGCGTGGTATTGGCATGCGTTGTAAATGCATATTTCCAGTGACAAGATGCGTGCTAAAAAATGCGTGGTAAAGGCACAACGAGGTAAAAACCTCTTGTAAAGGCTGTTTTCCTCGGAAATCGTGCTAAGTCACATTTACCTCCAAATAGCCCAAGCCAGATGAATGTTGGTCTGTGTTAAATAAAATCAGTGATGCCCATGGCATGCTAATGCTTCTTAATCACGGCTCTGCGGTCATGAGCACCCCACCCTGCTCCCTGTAATACCATGTCTGTATCTGATTTGATTGAAGTAGTACTTAGAAAATGTGCCAGATCCCCTGGTCATGAGGTTTTATATTATAAAAGAATGAAAGAGTAAATACACAAATATATAGGCTAATCAACTCATGACTCCTGGATTCAATTCAATTTGTTTTAATACTGGGTCACACACCCTCTGCCTTTTGGATCATTAAATGAAAGAATTAATCGTTAAATCTCACAATCATCCAACTTTCTCTTGCCCTCCTTCTCTCCTCTTCCTTTATTTAGTCTCTTTTCCTTCTATATTTTTTGCTCTCTTCCTCTCCTGTTTTCTCAGAGTCTCTCAAGCAACCCCCTCGATGTTCTTCCATTTCTCTCTGATGTTCTCTTTACATTTCTCTGTATTTTCCCGAAAACCTTTTAAAGTTTTTCTCTCCTCCTCAATTTTACTAGCATCCTCTCTCCCTCCTTCTTTTCTCTCACATTGCAATCTAGTATTTCTCTCACATTCTCTCTCTTGCTCTCTGTCTTTCCATTTGACCCACTCTACACCTCTTTTTCTCTATATCTTGCTTTCTTCCGTACCTTCTTTTCTCAGCACTCTTTCTTACCCTTTTTCCTTTTCTCTCTAAATCACACATTCTTTATCCTCCTCCTCCTTTGTAATGTATTCTTTGTCCTGCTCTTTCTCTCTCCACTCTTTGGTTCACTCTTTCACTCTATGCTTCTCCATAAGACTCTCTCTTACTTTTAGCTCCTCTCACTCTCTGAGTGAATCTACAACTCTTTCACGCTCTCTTTCTGTCTTCCTTCTGTCCTCTGTTTGCCTCTTGTTAGCCACCTCTCTTTTTCACACTTCTCTCTCTTCCTCTTTCTGTTATTCTCATTGCTTCTATGCCAGTCTTAATTGTGCACAATTCTTCTATCTAGTGTCTTAGTTTCTCTTTTTCATCCTCTCTTTTCTGTCTCCTTTCTCTTATTTTCAGTCCCTTCCTTCTCAGCCTGTTGCTTTATTCTGTCTATTTTTCTCTTTCCTTGCTTTCGTATCTTGCTAACTTGCTCTTTAGCTTTCATGAGTGAAATCCATTATATTGTCTTTCTTTCTGTGTCTCTCACTAGTTTCTTCCTTGGCTTTCAGTTCTTAAGATTACTTCTTCTTTTATCTTTTTCTTGTACCGTATCTAGATAAACAGATGAAGTGCTCAATCTTATCCTTCTTGTAACCACACAATCTACAGTGATTGTACCATACTAACTGAGAATTCTCAGCACCCTTAAACTGGAATATTGGGATGTAAAACAGAAAGTATCTTAAGTACTTTTGTTTTACAAGCCAGCTCTAGAGATGAAGATAGGTAGTATTGCTTTTGATTACAAAATAAGTCCACAATGTAGTGAGCATATTTAGAGGACCTTAGAAGGAGAAGATCATTCAACCTACTGTTGCTCCTCAGACCTATCTTAATTTATTCTTTGCTGTGTAATCTAGGAAAATTAATTTATTTTAGAGGGGGAAAAGACTCTTCTAATAGTCCAATTTAAGCAAAGTCCCTGGTACTCCAGTCCACATTGATACAATTGCCGGGCCATGAAACAGGAAGGCAAGACAACTCCAGACAGCAGAGGGGTCCCAGTCCTGTATAACCCTCACTGTGAAAACAGATGCTTTGTACTGCAACTGTTGCATATGAAGGTGACTTGCCCTACTGCTGACATCTATCTGAATGAACCTTCTCTGTTGTTACTTTGCATGACTATGTGAGAAGCTGGCATTGCTTCTATACATGTACCTGTTCTGAATGTGAGGGAGCTTGCAATGCTGTTGTCTGTGATGTATATTCAAGAGACTATGTAGCTGCAGGCAGGCCTGTAGCCAGACCTTTTGTTTAAATACATGACATGTATTTAGAGTGGGATTTGGCTCCGCCCCTTGCTCATGACTGTATTTCTTTGTTCATCGTAGTTGTTTGTCCTTGATTCAATTGGTTTCCTCTCTATTGTGTTGTTCAAGCCAGGAGGATTTCGCATTGTTCTTCCTGGATTAATTGTATTGTTCCACTGCATACTTAACGGCACTCTTTTTAGGTCGCTGTGTAGTTTGAAAAAGACATCTTTGGGACATTCAGAAAGGTGACCTAGGAATGCATTTCGCCCGTTGCTTAACATTGACTTTGTGGTTTGAAACTCACATTTTCTAGCATTCTAATTGTTAGCCTTATTTGCTTTAGGCTGTCCAGCTTGACTTTGTCCCTCCCGTTGGCTAAAACTTGTTTACTGTATTCTTACACGAACTCGCTTTCTGTAAACAGGCCTTTATATCATGTTCTTATCTTGTCACATTTGTTGTGAATTCAAAGACAGAGGTCAAATGTGAAGTTCTTTCTTTGAGGGAGCTTGGTGTTTAATTTGATTTCTCTGACTTCAAAGTTAAAGAATTTATGTGACAATCCTGCTGAGTATTCTTGCAGGTGTAGGATGGTTGTTTTTTCCAAGCAAACAAACTAATGTTTCAGAATATATCAGAATTAGTACAGTAATTCTGAAGTGTGTTGGAAACTGAACATTTGAATACGACCAAGACACATCAATACACTAAGTAATGGCATTTGCACATATTATCATTTACTTGCAGTCCAACCATATTTCAGTGTAAATGTAATGGTCATTTCAATTGAAAATATGTTGTTTGTAATGGCAGTGTACTACCACACCATGAATACTGCACACTACACCACTCCACTCCACTCCACTCCACTCTATACCCTTCCACTCTAAGACCCTCCACTCTAACGCCCTCCACTCTATTCTACGACATGCCAGTCCACTCTACGTCCCTCCACTCTAAGACACTCTACGCCATGCCACTCTACTCTAGGCCACTTCAATATATGCCACTCACTCCATGACACAACATGCCACTCCACTCTATGCCCCTCCACACCACTTACCCCACTCCACTCTACCCCACTCAAATCTACCCCACTCCCGTCCAATCTATCCCACTTTCCTCACATGCATCCCACTCCACTCCAATGTACCCTAATCTTCCCATCCCATTCCAATTCATTACATTCTACCCCAATCTACTCCACTCCAATCTATTCCAATCCAATCTACCCCACTCCATTCCACCCAAACTACCCTACTCCACTCTTATCTACCCCACTCCAATCTACCCAATTCCAATCTACCCCACCCCAATCTACCCCATCCCAGTTTACTCACCCCACTCCAATCTAGCCCACTCCAATCTACCCAATCCATTCCACTAGGAAGAAAACTTCCCTACTGTGGAAATATGGATTTTTCTGGTCAGTTATGTCCCCTATCTTGGACCCCAACAGTTCTATGTGCATGTCACAAGTACCTGTGTGTTCCCTCCAGTTCCAGTTATAAAGACGCAAACACATGTGCGTCCACCGTCAACATGTCCTCTGTCAGATCCGCCATGAATAGGCCGGATATTCCATTCCTAAGTATGAAAAGCCGCCGGCTTTATATGGTTCACTTATGCCATTTTACAGTCCAGGCAAGTAGGCCCTGATTCTGTCATCAAACTCTTCTTGCCTTCTGCCTCTGAAAGCTCCAGTCTGAGCCTGCATCTGTGACCATGAACTTTGTCTCATTCTCTGCGCGGCTCACGAAGCCTGACATCAGCCTATTCTCTGCCAAGAACTGTATTTCACCTTCGAATTATCTGCTTCCCCCTCAGCCGATGCATTCCTGCCTAGTAGTTTAGGTAAACATTCTTCCAGTTACCAAGCAAAAAGGCCCAACTTCTCTGTCTTCATGCAAGTGATTCATAGCCCTGTTACCATGGAATATTCCTACCCCCTCGTGTTTAGTGTAGACACCTAGACGCTTGTACACGCACACACAGTCAGTATAGAATAGATTCTGTCCGAGAGTCCCTCTTTTATGGATAACATAGTTCTTTAAACATAGGATGCTAGATATGATTTGGGATTAGGTTGACTTGACCCCCCAGACTTCTTGTCTCCACATGTAGAGCTAAATGTCAAGTCCCCTTCACCCCCTAGTTACACGTCAATTACACGTCATACTGCTGCGCGCGCATTTAGGCCAAGTATTATCTTATAGATCCACCTATGTATGACATCATAACCAATCATGTTCCTTTTTACCCATTATTACACCCATTTTCGGTTACGCAGACCAAACGTCAATTTCCTTATCAATTGTTACGCCTACTGTATTCACTTCATTATAATGTATGTACTATAAAAGTTACTTCTTGTCAATAAAGTGTGTGCTTCACTTCCTGAACCTTCGTGGTGACGGAACATTGGGAGCAACCGATTATAATCGATTATTGGAATAAAGCCCATTCCGAACCTCTAATACCACGGATTCTGCCTCTCATTTTATTGAGCTATTTTACTATGTTCCTGTATCAAATTCAGTCCCGGTAAAGGAGAAATATTTACCACATGATGGCGCCCGAACAGGGACACTTTCTCATCTCACGCGCCGGCGGTGCGTTGCAGGCCCGGTCTCCTGCCACAGCTGGACGGACAATAACGCGTACCAGCAGGATTTCCTGTATCTCCCTCCGGTCAAGCGGGGGCGACTGAGACTGCGATCAACACCCAGATGAGGCGGTGAGAAGTGCGAAGTATCCCGACCAGAGCCTAGCTGAGAGAGCAAGATCCGAGGTATACAGAGACCCACCAGTCCGAAGTCAAGCCCAGTGTCCGACGAGTCGAGTCGAGTCCAGTCCAGTCCGGTTCAAGTTCAAGTTACTGAGGCCTTCCGTTTCCGAAGCTACCCGGTGAGTACCATTGCTGGGGAGGCATTTCTGACGTGCACATAGGTTGTGCCGGTCAAGACGGGTTTGGGTACACAAATCCGGTCTGCACTGTTTTAGCAGTGTATCTGTACTGTTTAGCAGTATATCAAGTATTCCGAAGTATTCCGAAGTGTCTAGTTATTGTCTAGTTATTGTCGAGATTTAAGCTTGGTGATTAGTTATGCAGACGATCATCATTGTTGTTTCAGTTAAGGGTTTAATGTTTAATGTTTAAAGTGTTTAAGTATGTTCTGAATATCGTGGTATGAATGACTGTTCATTATCGTGTTTAGTGTATTAAGTCTGTTCAAATTCAAGTATCAGGTCAAAATCAAGTATAAGGTCAGTTCTCAAGATGCCGCTCTTTTCGAAATTAAGACAGATCACTACCAGAAAAGGGGTTCTCGAAGAAGCCGTCCCTATTCCTCCTAGGGACACTCCAGGGCACTTTATGTATCACAAACATGGCTTAGACGCTATATTATTTCTTGATTTATGGGTAGACTATACCAAGGGATTACCAGAAAGTCAGAGGTGGCCCACAGCGGGGACCTGGGATGCAGAGTGCATCATGAAAGTCGAGGAAGAGTTATGGAAGAGGAAAGTCAGACAGTCGCAGAAAGACGCCGTTGAATTATGGCGTAAAGAATCACATAGACGAACAGAAAAGGCACGTAGACAGGAAGAGAAGAGTAAAGAAAATTCCAATAAAGTTCGGGAGAATTTATTAATTGAGGAAGGTATCCGAGTGAAATCAGAACAAGTAGACAGACAAAGAAATGCCCTTATGAATGGTATGTATCCCCTTCTGGCCGAAGGATTACCTAAGGCTACTCCAGAAACACCAAAAGACTTGCCAACCCCATTGTTCCCAATCAAGGTACATCCTAAGGGGCATCCTAGAACCGCAGAAGATGTTTTTCTTTCCTCATATTTAGATGACGCAGCTCCCGAGTATGCTAATTCCGCCCCACATAGACCGCATACCAGGGAGGTTCAACGCCAAGATCCAGTGCCCGTATCCCTACAGCAACAAATCGAGTCACAAGTTCCGGCAAGCACATCTGTTTCTGCATCTGTTCCTACAGGTACTTCTATAGCTGAGTCCACACCTATAGTTGCTGTGTCACGTTCGACGAATCCTTTCACACCCGACGCCCCAGACGGGGCCACGGGAGGTGCTACCAATATTTTTTCTACGCCACCTAGAATAAATAAACTTATTTTTCAAGAGTCAGCGCATTCACGTACACCCAAATTCGTAAGTGATCGTACGCTTAAGGAACTTCTTATAGATTGTAGATATGACCCGGTGCTCGGTAAGGAGGACGAAATGATCCTGGCATCATTACGTATCAGACGAGCCGCAGGGTATTTAGCGAAGCTACCAGGAATGACTGCGCATCTAGATAAAATATATCATTTTGTTCAAACAGGGCGAGATCCAGAATGTATTAACAGAGCTATGGAATACCAGAAAGTAGAGATACAGGGGGAACTGTTACGTTTCCTCATAAACTGTGTGATCAGAAATCAAGACCGACCGGGGGTAGATCCGGAAGCAATGAAAATTCTTACAAAATGGAGCCAGAATATATCAGAAGGGAGACACGATAAGCAAAATTGTATAATAGCCATGTGCCGAAAGATCCGTAAAGAAATAGAACGCCTACACGAGGAGAGATTAGAGACAGACGAGTTCGAACAAAGCGAGGAAGAAGGGTCAGGACTGCCTGCAGGACAGTCGGACACCATAGCCTATGTAGGTAGAGGAAGATCTTGTAATAGGGATCAGACTAGATGTCATACTGACTCAATACGTCCAATATGTCCAGATAATGACAGGAATTTCCAAATACCTATAATTAACATAAGGTCTAACGAGCATTCGTTCCAAACCGCCGACAAACTACTCCGAGAACGAAGGGGTTATCATTTTCTCGATTCTATGGATGAACAAGATTTAGCAAGGGCAGCTGTCCATTGGGTGGACAGTCCCGGAAAATATAGTGATGAGACAGTAGTACGCACATTTTTGAATCTTACCCCAGATGAACAGAGGTTAGCTGGGATTTATATGATTCAACAACTCATTGTACTATATCGGAGTCAGCATTCGGACCCTGGTCCCTTACCTGACATACTGACTGAATTGCTTATGAATAAATGGAGAGGTCCAGGTACTAAATTAATTAAAGAAATTCTAGTATCAAGAAAGCAGTATATTCTTTTTGTATGCTCAGAGCATGTCTCATTGCCTGTCAAGGAAAGAACTACGTATCACCTGGATAGACAGAATCCCTTACGAGAAGTACACCCAATAAAAGGTGAGGACAATCAGTTTAAACGCGTATTTGTATATACGCCCATATCGAAAATAGAATTGTTAGAAATGAAGAAAGTGGTACCCAGTCATGACAAAGACCCAGCGGGTTTTCACCGAGAAATTAAGGACATGTTACTCATGGGAGAGTATACCTACCCCGACATTATGACAATATTAAAGGTGTTGATGCCTGCTGGCATTTATGAGAAACTCAAGGAAAAAGAGTGGGAGGTAGGTGACCAAAAGATAGAATGGTCAGCATTAGAAGCAAAAGAAAGGGCCCGAGGTCCAGGTTCGGGGCTTGGGGACAAAACTAAAGCACTACCCGGTCTACTAGTACAGGTACTGCCACGTTTATTAACTACGAAAAAGGAAGATTGGGGTACAATTTCAGCCTGTAAACAGAAGCAAGATGAAGACACTAGCGATTACTATGCCCGATTCGAGAAATGTTTTGGTATAAATAGTGGCATAAAAGCAAGTAGCGAATCATACCCACATCTGTTTGTAACAAAATTAGTGGAAAATGCCCTGCCCCCAGTAAAGAATAGAGTATTAAAATTCGAGAGTACCTGGCAAGGTAACACTCCAACACAAATGTTACAAATGTTACAGTACCACCACAATAGAATTAGAGAGGAACAAGAACATGAACACAGACGCATGAAAGACACAAAAATGAAAATGCTAGTCTCCCAGACAGTTCCAGCTGAAGGACATAAAAAGGGTACGACACATTCCGATTCAGCAGGACCTGTAAAAGGGACATGCAACTATTGTAAAAAGCCAGGTCATTACGTACACGATTGTCCAGTGCTAAAACATAATATCGCCATAGGTAAAACACAGGAAAGATCACGGCCACTAAGACAAGATCAGAACGAACAAGGAGCTACGCAGCATGCCCAGGCCATGCCAGCCGCACAACAGCCAATACAGTTTGTGCCAGCTGCACCACCGTTGCCTGTTGCTGCCACACAGACAACAACACGACAAATGTATCAGACCGCACAGTATGAATATCCCGAGTATCAGCGTTACGCATGAACTAGCCTAGAGAGGGAAGTTGACTTACCCCTTATCGAGATTCCTGTAGATCAAGAAGGACCTTATGTACATAGTGAATTATTAGGTCAAGATAGAAAATTTTTACTCGATACAGGGGCAAGTCGAACAACTATAAAACGTAGTGAAGTTCCAGGGGCACCCCTCTCAGGCTCTCAGAATATTTCCCTTGGTTTTTCAGGAAAACCTATTGTTAATGAAGTATCACAGCCTCTTCCACTTACGATAGGACCTTTGACCCGAACTACAGATCTATTGCTTACTAAATCATGTCCAAAAAACTTGTTAGGAATAAAAACGTTGAAAGCCCTAGGAGCCATAATATGTTGTTCTCCGGAAGGAGTAAGGTTGTTTTTACGTGATTTTAAAGGTCACTATGTATCTAGAGACATGGATCCCCGACTGCAGACTTTACCTACACATCTATGGGCACAAGGCCCTACTGATGTTGGATGCATGAATATTACACCATATCGAGTCACATTAAAGGCAGGAGTGGTGCTACCACGAATGCGACAATACAAGTTACCACCAGATGCTGTAGTGGCTTTACTACAAATCATTGACGAGCTCATTGCCCAAGGAGTAGTTGTGGAAACAGACTCCAATATATGTAATTCACCGATAATACCGATTCTTAAACGAACAGATCCTACAGCGCCGCCAGTATATCGATTGGTTATTGATCTGCGCGAGTTAAACAAATGCATTGTGCCACAATTCCCTGTGGTCCCAGATATCTCGTCATTACTGACAGCTATTGATTCCGAAGCAACATTCTTTACTGTAATTGATCTCAAAAATGCCTTTTTCAGCGTCCCAATAGATCCGGAAAGCCAATATTTGTTCGGATTTAGTTTAAATGGACGTAGCTTTAAATTCTCACGCGCACCGCAAGGATTTACAGAAAGCCCCAGCATCTATAGCCAAGCACTGAAACGAGAACTAGACAGTATCCACATGCCAGTTAACACTGCTCTGCTTCAATACGTCGATGATCTGCTGATCACCGCCCGAAGCGAACCTGAATGTGAAAAAGCATCACTGACAGTTTTACAATTTCTAGCCGAAAAAGGGCACAAGGTGTCCCCTTCTAAGCTGCAATTCTGTGTCCAGCGAGTTGTTTATCTTGGACACTCGCTGGACAAGGAGGGAAGGCAGCTTACACCCGACCGCATCCAGTTGATAGCTAACATGTCAATACCCAAGACACAAAAGGAGGTGCGGGCTTTCATAGGCCTCACTTCATATTGTAGACAGTGGATCCCTCAGTATGCATTTCTAGCAAAACCACTCATTCAATTGACAACACAGGAGGCAGCCACACCGACTGTTCTCCCTTGGACTCAAGAACATACACAAGCTTTTGAAAGCCTAAAGAAAGCTTTATGTCAAGCACCTGTTTTAGCAACGCCATGTTACAGAAAACAGTTTACACTCTTTGTTACAGAACGCGAAGGTACTGCTTTGTCAGTACTCACACAGGATCAAGCAGGAGCACACAAACCATGTGCCTATTTCTCTAGTACATTAGATCCCGTAGCTCAGGCTTTGCCTGCATGTCTGAAATCAGTGGCAGCGACAGCTTTAGCAATCAGACAAAGCGATACCATAGTGTTAGGACATCCATTGACAGTTCAAGTACCGCACGCAGTAGAGGTTCTTGTAAATAGAACGCAAACACAACACTTGACTATAGCGCGACTTACAGGATACGAGCTTACATTGTTTCAGCCACATATAGAAATCAGACGCTGTAACACATTGAATCCTGCCACACTTTTGCCAGTAACCGGAACAGACCCACTAGCCCATGACTGTATTGAAGTTATTACTGTAACGACAAAACCCAGACAAGACTTGACCGATGTTCCATTGTCAGATCCAGACTTGACATTTTATGTCGATGGTTCATGTATGAGAACAAGTACAGGAGAATTAGTGGCCGCTTATGCAGTCACAACAGATACTGAAGTCATTGAAACTAATCGTATAAATACTTTGTCAGCTCAAGCCGCAGAGCTCATCGCTCTGACACAAGCCTGTATTCAAGCCACGAATAAAAAAGTCAACATATACACTGATTCACGTTATGCATTCGGAGTTGTACATGACTTCGGCGTGCTGTGGCGAGAGAGAGGTTATTTAACTTCCCACGGTGCCCACATTCAGCACGGACCCCTCATTCATGCCTTATTAGATGCAATACATCTACCTACTGCAATATCAATTATGAAATGTAAAGCTCATACGAAAGTTACTGATATCATTTCCCAAGGCAATGATCTAGCCGACAGAACGGCTAAACAGACTGCTCAAACTCAAACTCCCGACATGACAAAGACAATAGTCCCGATGCCGACACATTGTATGACAGTTAAAGATCCTACTCTTGACGTAATTGACATACAGACACATGCTACACCAGACGAAATAAAGAAATGGACTGAATTAGGAGGGATCCAAACGGACCAAGGATGGATGATGAAGGAAAAGTCTGTATGGTTCCTTCCTGATTCAATGGTCCAAGTTATAATTAACACTATACATAGTCCAGCACATCTAGGAGAAAAAGCTATGCTGGACAGCATTCAACACATTTGGTTCAATAAACATTTACGAGCAGCAGCAAAACAAAAGGTCCGTACCTGTATGATCTGTTGTCAGTTTAACCCAGGTAAAAGCATTCCCGTAGAACAGGGTGGATTTCATACCCCTAATCATCCTTTTGAAGTACTCCAGATGGATTATATCCAGATGGAACGATGTCGAGGATTCAAATATGTTCTCGTAGTTGTTTGTGCTCTGTCCCGTTGGACGGAGGCATACCCGGTTTCAGATTACACTGCCCCGACTACTGCCAAACAGTTGGTTCGAGAATTCTTCCCACGATACGGTTTACCACGTGTTGTCTACTCAGATAACGGCCAGCCGTTCTCATCCGAATTAATGAAACACGTTTCACTTCTGTTAGGTTATCAGTGGAAATTCCACTGTGTCCGACACCCCGAAGCAGCAGGTCTCGTAGAAAGACATAACCAGATACTGAAAATCAGAATGTCCAAAATATGCAGAGAAAAAGGTATCGACTGGGTAGTAGCGTTACCCGTTGCACTCTTTTACATGAGAATGGTAGCACACTCTCGAACAGGGCTATCCCCGTATGAGGTGATCTTCGGTAGACCACCGAATATGTGGGGGACGCCTATACCACGCAAAATAACTGATATTGACTGTAATATGCTGACAGATTACCTGGCTTCCTTGATGTCTGCACTACAATCTTCTCGTTCACAGGTAGCTGCAGCCTTTCCCGACAACACTGAGGTGAAACCCCATGACGGTGTTCCGGGTAATCTTGTCTTTGTGAGGAATTTCGACCGAAAGACTCAGCTGGAGCCCAGGTGGAAGACACCCAAGCTGGTTCTGTTGACCACAAGAACAGCCGTGAAGATCGAGGGCCGCAAGGGCTGGATTCATTCAAGCCACATCAAGAAATTTCATGGACTATCCTCGGATATAGACATTGTGCCCTGCACTCCCTCACAGACTGATACAAAACTCCCTTTTGTTGAACCGAACAAATCTGAAAATTACAAACTAAAGCTTAGGCCCACCAAGTCGAGCAATTTGATTGTTTAAGTCCTCTCCAAGGTGAAGCGGTTGAATTGTCTCTGACATGTATCCCTTGGACCTGAGTAGAGAAAATACCCGAAAAATGTTGAAACGACAGGCGTATTGTAAATCACTGCGTAGCCACTGCATAGTGACATTATTAATTTTGTTTTCCTTAAGTCTTTTAATAATTATTACCAGTATGTTGTTGCACATATATTACCCTATTGCCAGAAATGTTCACAATGTTATTGCAGAACATTCTTTTAGTGACTTACCCCCGCATGAATTGTCCTATAGACTTGCGCTGCGCAATAACACTTTCATCAGTATGTTACATCATTCCCATCAGACTAGTAATGCTACTAATTGTTGGGTGTGTGGCCGACTCCCTCCCTATCAGAATTATGAAGGAGTCCTGCCATTCTTTCCACACCCATTTACACACAATGGCTCCTGTGGAGCATGGTTCGGTTTAATCAATTCCATAGACTCAGACACAGCAGTTTACCAAGATCATTGGATATGGGGAAACCTGAACCTAGTTTTACTCAAAGTCTGCTACCCTGACAAAGAGGGTCGCCCCAAAAGAACAGGAACTGATCTAGAAAATGAAGTGTATGGATTAGGTAATTTTACACCTAATCTCATGATTCTAAATGTCGTATCCGAAGTTGAGCTAGTCTTACCCACCATGTCAGTATTCCCAGCGAAGGGTGAATTGTGTGTAAGAAAGGTTGGTTCCATACATATGGGCCATAGTAAATGCACTACTATAGTAGAATTCAGTGATCAAGGAAAATCTTCATTTAGAGCTTCCCGCCACTCCTACTTTATATGTGGTCAGACGACATATATGCGTCTACCTCTAGATTGGGATGGTACCTGCTACATTGCATTCCTTTTGCCACCTGTTTTCCTAGCTCCTCCTGATTATTATAGGAATATTCATTTAGTACACAATAGAGAGCGGAGAGATCTCCCAATTGTCGATTATACTGAGACGGCATGGGACAAGTATGTAGATTTCAATAAAGGCATCTTTCCCTATATAGGTACAGTTACCAATAGTAAGCTGATACGTAGATTAACTAGAACCCTTGAAGCAGTAGTGAATGAAACTATTTCCGCCTTAGGCAATTTAACCGAAGAGCAGTCTGCTATGCGGATTGTTGTGCTTCAAAATCGTCTTGTCCTTGACGTCATCCTGGCTGATAGGGGCGGAGCCTGTAGGGTCATCGGATCAAGCTGCTGCGTATTCATACCAGAAAATTCGCCATCTGTATATAAAGCCATCACTCGCCTACATAAGATTGTAAGCCAGATACACCAGAACCCAGGCACTTGGACTTGGTCCAGTTGGTTTTGGAATGCGGTATCAGCCTGGGGATGGAGAGTTTTATCCTTCCTAGGTATTGGCCTTCTCATACTATTCAGTTGCTGTCTATGTCTACAATGTGGACCAGCGATTTGTGGTCTGTGTGCCACATCGTGCATTCCACATCAAGATTTTCATTCAAGATCCCGGAAGAAGAAAGAAGAACAAATGATGCTATATGAACAGATCAATGGATTGATGAAGATTGATATCTCTTGAAGGGCAAGTAGGGGACAAGGAGGGAATGTGGAAATATGGATTTTTCTGGTCAGTTATGTCCCCTATCTTGGACCCCAACAGTTCTATGTGCATGTCACAAGTACCTGTGTGTTCCCTCCAGTTCCAGTTATAAAGACGCAAACACATGTGCGTCCACCGTCAACATGTCCTCTGTCAGATCCGCCATGAATAGGCCGGATATTCCATTCCTAAGTATGAAAAGCCGCCGGCTTTATATGGTTCACTTATGCCATTTTACAGTCCAGGCAAGTAGGCCCTGATTCTGTCATCAAACTCTTCTTGCCTTCTGCCTCTGAAAGCTCCAGTCTGAGCCTGCATCTGTGACCATGAACTTTGTCTCATTCTCTGCGCGGCTCACGAAGCCTGACATCAGCCTATTCTCTGCCAAGAACTGTATTTCACCTTCGAATTATCTGCTTCCCCCTCAGCCGATGCATTCCTGCCTAGTAGTTTAGGTAAACATTCTTCCAGTTACCAAGCAAAAAGGCCCAACTTCTCTGTCTTCATGCAAGTGATTCATAGCCCTGTTACCATGGAATATTCCTACCCCCTCGTGTTTAGTGTAGACACCTAGACGCTTGTACACGCACACACAGTCAGTATAGAATAGATTCTGTCCGAGAGTCCCTCTTTTATGGATAACATAGTTCTTTAAACATAGGATGCTAGATATGATTTGGGATTAGGTTGACTTGACCCCCCAGACTTCTTGTCTCCACATGTAGAGCTAAATGTCAAGTCCCCTTCACCCCCTAGTTACACGTCAATTACACGTCATACTGCTGCGCGCGCATTTAGGCCAAGTATTATCTTATAGATCCACCTATGTATGACATCATAACCAATCATGTTCCTTTTTACCCATTATTACACCCATTTTCGGTTACGCAGACCAAACGTCAATTTCCTTATCAATTGTTACGCCTACTGTATTCACTTCATTATAATGTATGTACTATAAAAGTTACTTCTTGTCAATAAAGTGTGTGCTTCACTTCCTGAACCTTCGTGGTGACGGAACATTGGGAGCAACCGATTATAATCGATTATTGGAATAAAGCCCATTCCGAACCTCTAATACCACGGATTCTGCCTCTCATTTTATTGAGCTATTTTACTATGTTCCTGTATCAAATTCAGTCCCGGTAAAGGAGAAATATTTACCACACTACTCCACTACAATCTACCCACTCCACTCCACTCTATCCCAATCTACCCCACTCCACTCCAATGTACCCAACTCCAATCTACTCCATTCCAAACCAATCTACTGCACTCTATTCAAATCTACCCCGCTCTGCTCCAGTCTTTCTCACTCCCCTCCACTCAACTTCACACATATCTACCCCAGTCCACCCCACTTCAATGTACCCCAATCCAATCCACTCCACTCCAATCTACCCGATTCCACTCCAATCTACCCCACTGCACTCCACTCCAATCTGCCCCAACCCAATTTACCCCACTCCATTCCAATTTACCTGACTCCACTCCAAACTCCAATGCAATCTATCCAACTCCTTTCTAATTTACCCCACTTCACTCAAATCTACCCCACACCATCACAATCTACCCCACTCCAATCTACCACAATCTACCCCACTCCAATCTACCACAATCTACTCAACTCCTCTCAAATCTACCACACTCCACTCCATTCTAATCTACACCACTCCACTGTACCCATATTTACCTCACTCCACTTCACTCCAATCTACTCCACTGCAATCTACCACACTCCACTCAAATCTACCCCACTAAACTCTACTCTGTACCCACTCCACCCCACTGCAATCTACCCCACCTCACTCCACCCCAATCTGCCCTACTCCAATCTACCCCTCCCCATTCCATCCCATCCTAATCTACCCCATCTACTCCACTTAAATCTACCCCACTCCAATCTACCTCAATCGACCCCACTCCACCCCACCCCACTGCAATCTACCCCGCCACACTCTACCCCACCCCAATCTGTTCCACTCCAGACAAACCCAGTCCCCTCTAATCTAACCCACTCCACTCCTTTCTACCCTACTCCACTCCATTCCAATCTACCCCACTCCAATTATCCCTCTTCAATCTACCCAGTCCAATCTACGCTACTCCAATTGAACCAATCTTCCCCACTCCACCCTAATCTTCCCCACTCCACTCCACTTCAATCTACCCTACTCTACCCCAATCTATCTCACTCCACTCCAATCTTGACCCAACTCCAATCTCTCCAATCCATCCCACTCCACTACACTTCAATATACCCACTCCACTCTACCCCAATTAACTCCACTCCAATCTACCCACTCCGATCCACCAAATCTACCCCACTCCATCCTGCCCCATTCTACCTCCCACCTGTCCACTCTACCCAATCTACTCCACTTGACTTCACTCCAATCTACAATATGCCACCCAAATCTAACCCACTCCAGTGCAATCTAACCCACTCCACCCCAATCAACACCACTCCAATCTACCCTACCCACTGCACCCCAACTACCTTACTCCAATCCACCCCTCAAATTTGCCCCACTCCAATGTTCCCCAATCTACTCCACTCCAATCTACTCTACTCTAATCTGCCCCTCCCTAACATAATCTTCCCCACCCCATTCTAATCTACCCCACACCACTCTATCCAGCTCTACTCCAATCTACCCCACTCCAAACTACCCCACGCCTGTCTATCTCACTCCAATCTACCCCACTTCACTTTAGTCTACCCTACCATAATTTACCCAATCTATCCCACTCCACTTCATTGTACCCCACCCCACTCCAATCTGCCCCACTCCACTCCAATCTGCCCACTCCACTCCAATCTTCCACACTCCAACCCAATCTACTACAGTTCATGCCGATCTACCCCCCTCCAATCAATTCCAATCTACTCTACTCCAGTCTATCTCACCCCAACCTACCCCACCCCATCCCAATCTACCACACACCACTCCAATATACCTTACTCCTTCAATCTACCCCACTCCACCCCAATCTACCCCACTCCAAGCTACCTCAAATCCATTCCATACTACACTATAATACACCCAGTCTACCCCACTCCACTCCAATCTGCCCCACTCTACTCAAATATATCCAACTCCACTCTACCCTAATCTATCCTGCTCATTTCTACTCCACTCCAATCTAACCCAATCTATTCAAAACCAATCTACTCCACACCAATCTCACCTCTCCATTCCACCCCAATATACCCCACTCCATTCTTCCACTCCATTCCACTACGATCAAATCTACCCTGCTCCACTACAATTTAACCCACTCCACTCCACTGTACCCCAGTCTACCCCACTCCAATCTATTCCACTAATCTCCAATCTACACAACTCCACTCCAATTGACCCCACTCCATTCCAATCTTCCCCAATCCACCTACTCCACTCTTCCCGAGTCTACCCCACCCCACTCCAATCTATTCCAATATATCCAACTCCACTCTACCCCAATATACCCTGCTCCTATCTACTCCACTCCAATCTATCCCACTGTTATCTACCCCAATCTACTCCACACCACTATACCCCACTCCACACCAATTTACCCCACTCCACCCCAATCTACCACACTCCTCCCAATCTACCCTACTCCATCCCAATCTACGCCAATTCAATCTACTCCCCTTCAATCTACCACACTAGTCTAACCAACTCCCCACTCTAATCTACCCCATGCTAATCTACCCCCACTCCACCCCACTCTACCCTCACTCCACTCTACCTCAATCTATCCCATTTCTCTTTATCCCCATCTACCCCACACCACTAACATTTAGCGATGCTGAACAGCAGCCACACTGATGTACATAATGGCTAAACCTCATTGCCAAAGCCAATAGCTCTCTCATAGGCACGATCTCTTGTCTTTGCCAATGCTTCTTTTGTTATTGAGCACTTTGTGGGAATGCATGTGTTTCTTTGCTCTCATAAGTTTTTCATCTCAATAATGCACGCTCTCTTTTCAGGTCCTTCCCCGATGCCACACCCCCTATTCCCAGTCCCACTCCCCATCCCCAGTCCCACTCCCCATCCTCCTCTCGGTGTAGCATTTTATTTTTAAAAATAAAAATGTATGAGCGCATGGTCAATGCAAAATACTACCGGGCTATTGGCTACCTTTCGTAAGCCTCAAGCTCACTTTTTTAAAAAACATTTTTAACATATTAATTTACTGTTCTAACATGACCGTGTGTTATGTTAGAATGGTAAATTAAACAAGCATTTGCAATGCAATAGGTCTCGCATTAGGAAAGTTTGAGCTTTTTGTATATTTTAAATTGACTAATTTTTTATTTATGTGTTGGTATTGAAAATATTGAAATTACTAGCTTTCTCATGTACAATGTCAATAGTTTTAACTGTTGCAAATGTGACACCTATAGCATTAGTAATGCAATATGTGTTGTATTTACGTGACTTAGATGTATTGATATTAGAAATAACAATGGCTTTTAATTTTTGCAAATAACTAATACTTAAATAAAAGTTAATGTAAATTATAATGGCAATCGTTGAAACTTTTGTTAATAACTCTTGTGAAGATTATGTTTAGTGTATTTAATTGCGCCTAAAATCCAAGAAAAGAAGTTAAATATAATCATTTTTTTTGTGCCATTTGTAATAAAGCCTAAATATTGAGAGAACATATTAGAGCCAGTTGTTGTTGAATGGTTGTACAGATTGATACTGTGGTGGCGGTGAGTGATGTTGTGGTGGTGTCGAGTGATGCTTTGGCGTTAATTGATGCTGGGGTAGCGCATAGTGATGTAGTGGTGCCCTTGAGTGATGCTGTGGTGGTGCTAAGTGATGCTGTGGTGATGCGATAGATAGATACAGTGCAATAGTCCGATAGATAGATAGATAGATAGATAGATAGATAGATAGATAGATAGATAGATAGATAGATAGATAGATAGATAGATAGATAGATAGATAGATAGATAGATAGATAGATAGATAGATAGAGAGGGCGATAGATAGATAGAGTGTAATTATGTAGAATATAATTATGTGGCACTGAGTGGTTTTGTGTGGAGTGTATGTTGATTTTAGTGGCGTGTAATTATGTGGCATTGAGTGTTATTTTGAGTGTATCTTGCATTGTTTGCATTGTAATTAATTGTCACTGAGTTTTATTTGGAGTGCATGTGACATTGAGTGTAGTGTAATTATGTGGTGTGTTATTATGTGGTGCTGAGTGGTATTTGAAGTGTATGTGGCATTGAGCGCTGTGTAATTATGTGGTTTGTAACTATGTGGCACTGATTGGTTTTTGGAGTGTCTGTTGTATTGAGTGCATTGTAGTTATGTGGCATGTAATTATGTGGTTGTGAGTGGCATTCGGAGTGTATGTTGCATCGAGTGCAATGCAATTATGTGTTGTGTAATTATGTGGCCCTGAGTGGTATTTGGGGTGTATGTTGAATTCAGTGGAGTGTAAATATGTGGCGTGTACTTATGTGGCAGTAAGTGGCATTTGCAGTGTATGTTGCATTGAGTGCAGTGTAATTTTTTGGCGTGTAATTATGTGGCACTGAGTTGTATTTGGAGTGTATGTTGCCTCTAGTGAAGTGTAACAATGTGGTGTGTAATTATGTGGCACTGAGTGTTATTTGGAGTGTATGTTACATTTAGTGCAGTGTAATTATGTGGTGTGTAATTATGTGGCACTGTGTGGTATTTGGAGTGTATGTTGCATTGAGTGCAGTGTAATTATGTGGCGTGTAAATATGTTGCACTGAGTGTGATTTGCAGTGTATATTGGATTGAGTGCAGTGTAATTACGTTGTGTCTAATTATGTGGCTCTGAGTGGTATTTGGAGTGTATGTTGCACCCATGCATAAGCACATATTAATCAGGGCATGAGATGTGACCTAACAGGCAACGTAGCTGACTTTTGAACTGGGGAACTCGATTTGAATCCCAGCCTCCGCTCAGCATCTTGTGGTTCTGGGCAAATCACTTAATCTTCCTGTGCCTAAGAAAAATGTCTAATGTAATCTGGTGCTCATGAAAAGTGCTCCAATGCCCTAAGGCCAAGATGGCACTATATAAAACTTCAAAAATAAATATGTGTTGGGATGCAACAGAGGTCCAAGATTCGCCTGGAGTGCGGATGTCAGTTTGTTTCTTGATTGGATGCCAGATTCTGGGCAACGAGAAAAGAGAGGGGCACATAGTGCAAACTAAGAGGAACAAAGGTGTCGATTCAATCAAAGGTGACCGCTTCAGTTTCCACCCTGCATCATCATAGGCGAAACACAAGGTCAAGTACCGTTCTCTAACCAATGACTGTGGAACCACCAAAAGGCTTCCCTGCAGCCAAGCCCCCTCCTTACATTCGCCACAAAGGAGCACCATCGATCGGTATTTATTGGTATGCATTTGTAGGCAATCATCCGTTAATTGAAAAGCATGATGTAAAGCACGTTGTACCTGGCTAGCTCACAATTGTAACAGCATACAGTGCTTTTCCTTATGCGATGCAAGAGCAGTCAATGACTGTTGCAAGAAAAAGTGAAAGGGGGTGATGGATGTAAAAGAGGCCAAGGGGATTATCTCGTTGAGATTTGTATAAGGGGGTATGTATATGAAGGTACCAGGTAGGTCTTCCGAGCATCTAATGGCCAGAATAGTTTAGTAACGTGGGAGGGATTATTGATTTCGGTATGTTTGGCAGTCTGAGCCCCCTCCGACCACTTCCAACTGGGGCTATGCAGGTTTTTATACGGATTGTCATGGTACTGATCATTAGTGAATCCCACTGTGTGAAGGTACTCCGCTCAGACTTGCTCTCCTCCGTTGATTCTGGACTTTTTGCGTGCAACTCATCTGTCTGGATGTCTTTTAAGTACTCTCTTGCATGATCTCCATACTAGGGTGTGTGAAATTTAAATTTCGCTTTAAAGTATTGAGACATTTCTCCCATACAAAGTTTATCAACCTATCAACAAAAGTATTTGCAGAAATTCTGTTTCTGCAATATGTCTTTTTTGAAACAATGAAATGCAGGTTTTGAAAAAGTATAAATAATCGACGTGTGTTTTTCTCCGAACTTCGCTACCTACGGAAAGTCTGCAAAGTTTTGAGTAGGCCTGGGCGAAAATTTCGTTCCGTTCACGGAAATTGCGATAATTTGACATTTTCGCGTTCCGCGGAGAGCGCGAAAATGTCAAAATTTCCGGTTTCCACAGCTTGGCGATAATTTGTTTCTTGCTCGCGCTGTAAAATAATACATTCTCGCGCGCGCACGATCGCCTTACCTGAATCCCTGCGTTCGCCGACAAGTTTTCTTGATCCGGTCGCGTTCTCCATGAGATGTTGTATTGTTTTTAGCCATTTGCGCTGTCTCGCGACAGTTGGCGCCCGCAGTGACGTCATGCGTCGCGCGATCATGTCTTTCTTCTCGCGATCATGCACCGCGAGACAACGTTGGTGACCCGCAACCATGCAGAAAATCTCGCGAACATGGGGGAAAAAAACTTCCGCATCTTCGCGATATTTCCGCTTGTTTGCGATAATTTTAAACATGTTCGCGATAATTTGCAAAAGTTAATTTCGCAAATTCCGCCCACCCCTAGTTTTGAGTAAACATCACGGAGTTCGATGAAAAAAGAGTTCGAAACTTTCTACACCCCTATTGCAGATCACAACATGATAGCCCTTTAAAACAAAACAGATATTTACAAATGTTATCCTTTTCCTGTATATACTGTTGTTGCGGCTGGCAAGAGTGAGAAAAAGAGGCAAACAGGAACTGACTAGATGTCTTGTGAGACAATACCAGCTGGTGTCAAGGGGGCTTTGCCTGTGTTTGGCTATGGTTCAAGAGGCTGAATGGCACCCAGATTTAAATCCATTGGGATGAGCCTGCCCAGATGATTTATCTGCGTGATCCTGTTTGACGAGGTCCGTGGGTTTCACAGCTCTGTATAGGAAAGTCATAATTATAATTTTCTGTTCCAGTTACTACAAAACACCATTAGACTCATTCACAGCTGCTGTCACAAAACCTCATGGAAATACGAATATGTGCTCATGACGACACAATGTCTGCAATGCATTCAAAGCAACCTATCATGGGAAACGGCTTGTTTGAGAGCAGCAAACAGCTAGGATGGGGCGGCAAGTATCCACTGACTCGTGCATGTAATGTCCCCATGCCTAATTAAAACTAGTCCTGTGGTGGGGGAGGGACAGTTGTGAGAGGCGCCATGAGGAAACAATCTCTCGGCATGCTGTGGCGGGGGCGGGGGAGCGCATTCCAGGCGGGGGAGCGGACCCTTTGAAGTATGATGTGTGCACGCGCCAGTGGGCTGAAGCGCTTCCCCAAACGGATTGCATGGCGGCACGATGCACGTGATTGTGCGCGTGCTCGCCATGCAATCCACTTTTGAGAGCACTTTGAAATGCCCCTCTTACTAGAGTCTCGCATAGCGATTGCGTAAACGCAATAACTAGGCGAGACCTAAAAATGGCCAGCACGTGCCATTACACACACGCATGTGCATGTGACAACACACATGGGTGCATGTGCCACAGCAAATATAGATGTGTCGGTGGCCATCTTGGAATTGATTTCCTTGAATGAAAGCCCTTTCCTATATTGTCAGCCATGCATGTGCATGTGTTTTGATGAATGCATTTCCATGCCCCTGCTAACAATCTTTGGTAAAGCCAATGGCTGTCTTTCAAAGCAGAGACCAATTGCCTTTCTAATGCTTGTTTTTTTTGGTTTGGTAGTGTTCACTGTTTTTCCTGTTCTCTGCACGATCTGTGTGCGAGAAATAATTGATTGCTGCTGCCATACTGTACATTTTCAGTGTGGAGGGAAGCTTGCACTGATGCCGGACATAATGTACCTCATGTTAGTGAGCCTTTAGAAAACCCTTTCACTCTCTGCACAGCGCACTATCATTTCGTAAGTCACCAACATGGCTCCAAATGTATGTCAATTTTGAAACAAGTCGTAGTTATCCAAAATTATTTGAGATTGTGAAACCACTTTTAAAGTGGGATATGAAGGGTCCAGCGGCGCCTCCTCAGCTAAGCCGGTGGAGCGCTGCCCCACTGCTCTTTGTGCACTGGAAAAAGGAACAAGCATTGGAAATGTATCGGATTCACCTATGTGATGAAAAAGAGCTGTTTTCATCATTCATCGTCTGGGAGAAGGAAAGAGATCCCTGACAGATAACATGGGAGTGGAGAGGATGTGGCGCAACGGCCGGAGCTGCTAACTCGAGAGATGGGGAATTCCGATTCGAGTCTCAGCAGCGCGGCGCAACATCTTGTGATTTTATGCAAATCACTTAATCTCTCCGGGTGATAAATTATTATATAAATATGCTGGAATAGTAGAGGCAAAACTTTAGGAAAATATAGTTCCACCAAAGCGATGTTAATAGTATTTCGGCTGCGGGAAACTCATAAGAGAAGCAGACAAGGAACAAGCATTGGTAAATGCAGGAAAATATGCTACAGCCAATAGAAATGGAGGAAAGGTAAGTGGCATGCACAGGAACCAATGAGAAGCCAGGAAACAGAGGAGGCTGGATGAAAGCACCTTGTAAGTTTATATTAAAAGCAATACATTTCTCAAGCACAGCGCAAGCGCTGTGTAGGTGAAACCTAAAAATAAAATGATAATAACACTATCTTATTATCATTTTATTTTTTCGTTGTCAGGCAGGTTTGTGGGACAGGGCTGTGCTGTTGTCACAGCCAGCAGGGAAGGAGTGGTTGGTCACTTTAGTGCGCATGACGGTCATCTTGGGCCGGTCAGTCATGCACACTTTGAATCTTCTCCACTGGCCGTAATTCCCAGCCTAGCTGGAGAACATGCATAGGCTCTGAGTCCCGCCTGAGCGCCAAACCACGGTGCTTAGACCAATCATGACGCTGCTGTCACTGTGACAGCAGCATCGTGATTGGCTTAGGGGAGCCTGTGTGTGCTTCCTGCTTCCAGCAGGAATAGAAGAGGATGGAGATGCGGCGAGGCGAGGTGGAAGCCGTCAGCAAGGTAAGTAGCTTTTAATTTATTTTTCAATCCCCCCCTCTCACCCGTGCTACTTGGTGGCAGCTGGCACTGGGATAGTCATAGATGATTAAAAAGCATGTGCAGTACCCAGCTGGCATTATTTATGTTGCATCAGGTGAGATGCATCTATAATGTTTCCAAATCCATAAATCCAACATGAGAAATGTTCTATCCTCAACAGAGAAATATTAAAACACAGCATTCTTTTCATTACAGTCATAACCGGCTGGATCTTCATCATTGCTGTACACTACAGTGTGCCCCTGCCAAAGGCTTGGCATAAGGTGGCACACTTGATACAGAACTGTGCGTGCTGCTGGGACGGGATGTGAGTCCAGGGCAGGAAAACAGCCAAACCTGAGCCCAAATATTACATGAAAGGAAGAGAAGCGCCGGGGAGGGAGTGGACGCGCCATGCTCTCTGTGCGTTTTGAACAATGCAAATGTTTGTTCATGAAAAAGATGGGTGGTACAAGCAGACATGCATGCCTGGCTTCAGCAAGTGCCAGGACGTGACTCATCACGCGCTGCTCTTGAGAACGGGCTGTTTTCTGAAGATGGACGGTAACGAAGCTCGCAGAAAGCTGGGCTAAAGTCATCATGGCCCATGGATCTAGGTGGGGGCATACCTTTAATCTAGGATATTGTGGTCTGTTTTGCCAAATTTTGCGGCCTAAAAAGAAACAAATTGCGACCCCAAAAAAAGCAAAATTTGTGGTATTTTTGTGACAGGCACCCAACATTCCTGTAACAAAAATTATGTGGTCCAGTTGTTGGACCAAGAAACCAGCACTGGGCACCGTGATAGCGGTATGAAGACAGATGTACGGTGCCAGAGAGAAAACAGATTTAAACATAAAAGCTGCACTCTGTCTGTCACCACCATGCCCTCACGCTTCCCAGCATCAAATACATGGTGCTGGAGGGGGCTGTTACTTTAGCCTCCTTTATCATCCTCCACTTTGAAGTTGGGTGGCCAGAAGGGGCCAAAAGTAACTGCTCCTTCCAGCTATTGTGCGTGATGGTGGGGCAGGGGGGAAGAAGTGGGGTATGGATTGAGGCAGAAAACGGGTGTAAGGGAAGGATTGTGGGGGGGGGCAGAAGGAGGAGGGCTGGTGACAGATGGGAACAAGAGGGCGGACAGGGAGCTGGAGAGGTAGATGATATGCAGAAGGACTGCCCATCTATTTAGGGGTGCAGGTGAACAATAGCATGAAGACCACAGGGGTGGGTGGGAGGGGGCAGGATATCGCCAAAAGAGGCAGGGATGTTAGCATACCTGCTTAGTCCCGGTCTCCTGTAGTCTTTTCCTCTTAGGCTGTGCTCCCAGGAGGTGGGTTCTGCAGTTCCATGCACCAAAGACAGACAATCAATTGCCTCCGGCCTAGCCTCCTTTTAGTGGCCCAGCATCTTTAATATTTTGTTGCCACTTTAGTTAAACTCGCGTTTTTTTTTTACTAAAGTCTCAATTTGATGGTTTGTTTGCAAATCACAAAATCCTGGAGGGTCTGATCTCAGCACTTCATGCTTCGGGTAAATCACATGGTGGACACTCACCGGTGCAAAATACATAAACTAAAATCCAAAGTGCCTTCATTCACACTCACTCACTCTTCACTCACTCACGCACAATATAACAACTCCAATTCCTTTTTCTCTCAACGACTGCAAATAATTTTCTAAATGGCATTTTAAGCCTCTTAGTTGACTGATCAAGGAGTCATTTAATTCTACTGGTTACAAATATGAATGGGACGTTGCAATATACAAATCATATTTTTAGTTACAGTGCTGAATTGATATTTAGGCGTGGCCCATTGGACCAGCTTTCAGATTAAGTGTTGACACAATCCCTGCTATGGCCCACAGCAACGGTAGGAGTAGATCACGTCCAGCTATGAGACTGGCGGTGCTTGGCTCTGTAGCGAAAGATCACGGCAAAGAAGAGACGCCAATTGGTTTCCTGATCCAAAGGATGATGATTGGCTGGGAGAGGAGCAAGAAGGCGTCCCCTGATAATAGACAAATTATGTAATTGCTAGTACTGGAAGCTGGATAGTTATTGAAGGCCACACATGATAATCAGGGGGCTAGACCGTTGTGGTACAATTAGCCCAACTAGTGTCCGGCACAGGTAAAGCGGTGGGCGGGGTGGGGGTCGAGGAAGTCAACAGACGATGGGATAAGTAACATTAAATCGGCAATGCGGTGAGCACAATGTTACTTATCCCGTTCTCTGTCGACTTCACTGGCCCGCACCCAATCCGCCCCACCACTCTTACCTGTACCAGCCGCTAATTGGGTACCTGGTTTTGACATGATGGGTTTTCTGGCATGGAAAACTTTCTAAAGAAACAGAATTTTCATTAGTGGTGGGATTAAGCAGCATTGCTCTTAGCGAGGGAAACCAAAATGTGATGGGTGAAATGTATAATTTAATCTCAGCCACTAGTCATTGCAATTGACTACATTCTAATATATTTGTTGCGCCTGGGTAACACCAAAAATGAACCACCATTATGCAAGCCAAGCTGAAAGGAATAGGAATTGCCAAGCCAGTTCACTCCTGGAAGTTCCCAGGCAAGAACAAAACTGATTTGTACATGGGGGGGTCTCTGTCTAGAGAGGCAAAGTGGGTGAAAAACAATGAAGAGGAGTCGCTGTTGCTTAACTGTTCGTTGAAATGCTCATGGTGATATAGGACTCAAGCAACACCTCGCTGGTGAGACCCAAGTAAGAAAAGACCTTAGAGGCATATCCGCAAGGGCGTTATCTCCACTGTTTTGGATTTAAAAGCAAAAGCAGAGATAAAACTATCGCCCTATCAACAAGAGGGTGCTAACATGCAAAATCGCATGTTAGCACCCTTTTTCCCTACGCCTCCCTTTGCATCTCTAATGAGATGCAAAGTGGGCGTTCCTTCCGAAAATAACTGGAGAAATGTCGCTAACCGACATTTCTCCAATTATCAATTGGCGCGCTAACAAGCATAGCGATAAGAAAAGTAGCGCTAACCGCGGTTATCGCTACTTTCCTTACGCCTGCTTTTAGTTTGACTTAGCCATGATAGCCAATGGAAGGTGGATATCATGGTTAAATATGCCGTGCCCTATCAACAACGTAGCGCCAAACGTACTGCGATTATCGCTGGAATCCCAGCGATAATTGCACATTTGGCAGTTAACTCGGGTATTTTTATCGCTCTGGAGATAAGCGTCGCTGATAGCGTGCTATATCCGCGATAAAAACAAGCGATAGCCGGCAATAATTATCCTAGCGCTAAGTGCTCTTAGCGATAATTATCGCTGGTTGTTGATGATATGCCCAAAAGTACCTACGCCTGGAGACGAGACCCGAGTAAATAAATGCGGAGGTGCGTGTACTCCTGCCTGGAGGACACCTGGCCAGGCAGTTTAGGATGCAATCTCCTAACCGAAGCAGGGCCAACACTGATGTCCATGTAACCCAGGCCGGACTGGGAACCAAAACCGGCCCTGGCAAAGTGCTCGGCCGGCCCCCCCAGGGCTTGGGGGCGCCGCCGAGCTCTTTGCCAGTGCGGTTTTCGGCCCATTTTGTTACAGGGCCGATTTTGCAGCTATGCTGCAAAAACGGCCCTGTAACAAAAACGACCCCCAGGGGCACAAAACCGGCCCCCACCCGTGCGGCGCACCGGGGGTATTGCCCGGTGCCCGCTACGGCCAGTCCGGCCCTGCATGTAACTCGCTTGTGTCCAAAGTGACAGTGGGTGATAAACAGTGAAATGGAATGCCGTCTGAGTAATCGCCAATGGCTGACATTCTTTCTAACATTCCTTCCATTGCTTTGTTTTTGATACTATTTGTCAAGGGTATTTTGTCTGGGGATCACTGGGCAACGGTTGATTGTAGTTTAGGGGCTAAAACCTTTTTTCCTGGTCAATCTCGTTTTTAATTAGTTTAACATGGTAAATGTTTACCAGTGACTAAGGTAAAAAAAAAAATGTAAGATGTAATTCTTTTAAACTAATCAATTCAAATGATGGAAAAGCAAATCAATGTATGCATCGACTAGAAGTTGTATTCAACTGTAATAGCTGGAAACGACTCCAATTTCCGGGTCCGCGGTTCTTCCGGTTCTGTGCATAACCTATGCATAGTGCAATAAACACTAACTGAGTGTGCGCTGCATATGAGGGTGGAAGGGGCAGCCCGAGGAGCCATCACGTCATGCCACAAATTGAGAATCAAAGTTTATCTAGTCGCCAAGCAGGTGTGAGTGAAAGCTAGCCACCCATGCCAGTCATTGTGTGCACTGGCTTGTGAAGCTACCATACCCGCGACATCATTCGGCAATTTCTAAAACCAGTCACTTCTGTTGTGGGCGTGTTGAAATATACATGATTGTGTTAAGAAGATTCACGCTTGATTCTACAGATTGATTCTACGGATGTTTACAGGTGGAGGCCGCGTTCGCTCCTCAGGTTAAGGTCACACAAAGGACGTGTTCCCTTCCTGCACGGGAAGGCAGCTCTGAGTTGTGTTAAACTGGCCAACTTCCAGATGGCGGGCGCTTCTAATATGTTGAACACGTATTTATCATGTGGATAAAACATTGTCACTCAGTGACAACTGATATCGCAGAAGGAAAGTGCTCGCTCTTTGAAGGCACACGCAAAACATTGTCACTCAGTGACAACTGATATCGCAGAAGGAAAGTGCTCGCTCTTTGAAGGCACACGCAAAACATTGTCACTCAGTGACAACTGATATCGCAGAAGGAAAGTGCTCGCTCTTTGAAGGCACACGCGGTAATCGAATCGCTATGAGGAGCCTGTGTTTTCTCAGCGCGTGCCAGACAAACGTCACACTCTGGCAAGCCGCCATTTTCAAACATTCAACTGAATATTAATTTATGCACTCTCACAACAGCATGGCTCTATGCATTTTGTTTTGAATTTTTATTTACATGAGCACAAAACAATAGCAGCGCAACATATTCATATTTAAAAAAAAAACGCCACATGCAACAAAATGTGATGACTCGGTCAACTGGGGTTAACAGTCGGGCTAAGCAGGACTTTAAGTGGGCTGGGTCTCACCGGGTCTGAGCATCCGCAGTTTTTTTAAGGGGGCCTCGAAACGAGTATCTATCAGGCTCTGTTTTGTGCCCTGGCACAGGCGGTCCGTTTTTTTTCTCCGGACTGCACTGACAGCAGGCACATCGATGTGCGCTGCTCACACTGCTCACTTCTCACTAGTGGAGAAGTTACAGCATGACGTCATGCCAGGTGAGCGTTGTTGGGGAAGGGAAATCCTTTAAAGAGAGTCATTCTCTCTCTGGATTTCCCTTCTCTTTTTGAAATTAAGGAGCAGCAACATTGTCATGGTGTCACCAGGGCTGTACATGGAAGTTTTTTTCAATATTATGTACAAGCCATAGTTTCTGCTTATTTATCTTAATCAACTAGCAACCATTGACAAAGCCAATAGTCCCGACTTGTAGGTATGATGTGACTTGTATCACATATCTGGACGCAATGACAGGAACAGCAAAATATAAGTTGGGCGGCACAATGTGCTAAACACAGATTTTAAGCTTATGTATTTTTGAGCCACGCCATTAATTACATCGACCACGCCCCTTTGAGAGACCCCCCAGTTTTCTCATCCCACTTAAAGCCCTGGGCCTTAGCATGCAGTAACTGCTGTTACATGACGTAATAGCCAGTTAGTTGCATATTTGGGTTGTGTTGGTGATATGTTCAGAGTTTTGTCTTAATGTGTGCTGTTGTGGCATTCAGAACTAATCTTCATGCCTAAAGCTTAAACTGAGATGAAAAAACAGTGTGGTCTCTAAAAGGGCAGTGGGAAACCAGTTGAAGGTGAGTGAACAACAATTAGGGGCTTGGCCAAATCATGAGAACTAGCATTGTGTACTTTAGAAATGCATGAATTCTCATTCAACAAAGAACAATAAATTAGTAAGAAGATACATGTGATTCGTGCACAGCCAGGCAAGAGACACAAATTAGCATGTTTAAAACAGTAGCGGTGTGTCAAGAGTCCTCGTGCAAGGAACGACATAGGTCCCCAGGCTGCTCTTTGAACTGTGAAATTCAGTATTAGTCAAGGGTCAGGGTGCTCCTCAGGACATGGGGCCCCACTGCCACTGCACCTGCTGCACCAATGGAAGCTAGAGTTCTTTATTCAACAAGTGGCGGCAGCATGACAGACGTGGAGGCAAAGAATGGCACAGACTACTGCGGAGTTAAATGGCTGAAGACTGGTAGCCATATAAAGAGATGCTACTCTGTGTTAAAAAACATAAAACATTTAAATTATCATGTTCAAACATGATGTTTGTTGCACAGTTTACATGGGCGTATATATTCCAGTTTAATGAGGCGAGTCCTGGAAATTGCTCCTGTGGGCTTTTGGGCGGCTAGCTAGTAGCTTCGCCGTCGGGCATTCCAAATTGCCCTGTGTCAAAGGTCCAAACGACTTTGAGTCCCGGATTCCCTTCCCGTGTGCTCTCTAATCGGCTCACTGTCAGCGTCACTGTGCAGTGTCCTCTCCCAGTGCGAGAGGACGCTGCACGGCGACGCTGACAGCGAGCCGATTAGAGAGCCCGACGGCGAAGCTACTAGCTAGCCGCCCAAGAGCCCACGGGAGCAAATTCCGGGACTCGCATCATTAGACTGGAATATATACGCCCTCCTAAATCACTGAATGAACTACACACGGAGACATATATGACCCTGTGACCTTACCAAGTCGACAGGATAATAAAAATTGTTGATATGCCAATCATTGCAAATACCAATCCATGGGGTGAGTACCACCAGGAGATATTAATTCTCAAACAAAGAGCGACACTTGAACTCTCTGAAAGGACTATACGTTTGGAACCACACTGAATAGGCTACACATCATTTACTTTGTCCTGTCCTGAAGAAGACCCACTTTTTGATGGTCAACATTAGCACAGATCAACCAGGGTCGAAACGTCGATGCTCTACTAGAAGTAGTTAATTGCACTGTGACCATCACCAAGTGTTAAACAGAAAATTCTAGGTCACTGTGAGAGATTATATTATTGTTTTTCACTTCTAAATGTTGTATGTATTTTTGCTTTTGGATTCAATACATTTGTTGTAATGTATGTACGTTTTATATCCCTCACCAGATATTTATATGTGTAGCTCTTGCTTGTGAATGAAATTTTGATCAAATAAATAATTATAAATCATAAGTAATGTATATTTGGGTATTTACAACACGTGTTTAGATAATTTTTGCAAGAATTATTAATTGATATCCCCATGAAATTTGGGAGAATTATTCTCAAAGCTATTTGCCTTTTTAAAGAAAAAACCATGGCAGAACCACTGTTCATTTAACGTATTCAAGATCTCAGCATAGGGGCAGCCAAGAGAGGGGCGAGGAGAGCAAGTTTGTGGGCGGGCATTATATCCAAAGGAGATCCGGATTTCGCCTTTATTAGCATAGCTTCCACTTTCGAGACCTCAATATCCTGAAAGTGTGTCAAACCTTCACATGAGCCTACTAGCGGTGCTAAATCAGATTTAGTAAGTAGCACCTGGCAGACGTTTTGAGGGAATTGTTTATAAAGCTGGTTGATTTTATCATCAAAGTATACAGCAATATTATCACACAGTCCCGGAGAGGGGGTGACCAGCTGTGCACATGTCATGGGATTGGTAAAGGAGTTCAGAATTTTGTAAAAATCGTTGCAGAATTTCCTGCCTGATTGAGCTTAGTTATAACATGATCTTTCCGTGCCCTTTTTAGATTCTTATGGTAAGCAGTGAGGGCCTGTTTAAATTGAAATTTTTCTGTTTCCAACTGGGATTTACGCCAGGATTTCTCTAGATGTTTACATCTAGATTTTTCACTATGTAGGTCATCCGTGTACCATTCTTCACTTTTTTTACGCGAGTTACTGAGTTGATGTGTCATGGGAGCCAACCTGTCTATCACATCACGCCTGGTATCATTGAAAACCCTAAGTTTCGTGGTACTGTCCATATGCTCAAACAGGGGGTACATATATCTTATTAAAAGATTCAGATGTGACTCTGTGCCAACGCCTTTGGAGACCATACGAGGGGCGTCCAGCCATTAGAGGTCTAATGCTGCTGTTGATCCTAAAAGGAATTATAAAATGATCTGAGCACATCAGTGGGCAGGCGGGATCAGCAACAATATGTGAGGATGTGGAAAGTATAATATCCAGCGTGTGACCAGTTGAATGTGTGGGTCCAGAATTGATATTGTTTAAGCCTAATGTGGCCATGTCAGCTAAAAAGCTCGCAGCCTCTACGTTCTCCTTTTCTTCGCTATGGACATTAAAATCTCCAAGTAACAGGAAGTGCTTGGAAGTAATTATGTAAGGGCCAATTTTTTCCATGATATGGCTGTTGGTGACATAGTATTGCTAATTATATAAACAAATGAAAAGGCATATGCAATAAAGTACCCTCTGCCATACGTTAGAAGAATACTGGAAGTCACAAAGGAGTTCCACAATCATATAGAGGGATGATAATGAAGGCCGAAGTCTTTTATGAGGTCATGGAACTCCGAGTATTGACAATGTCCGTATCCTTATAAGGTACAGCAGCAGGTACTTGATTCCTTATAATACATAGCCATATCATCACCATCCCATCATACACTTATATTCTTTGGGGCATATTTACAAGCCCCTATCGCCATCGGAGCATCACTTTTTTGACGCTCCGTTGGCGTAGCACCATTTTCCGTATTTATAATGTGGCGCTAAGCTACTTAGCGTGGCTTAACGCCACCTTCAAATATGCTCCTTTCCTCCGTAGTACTCTGCGCCACAGGCGTGTCCAATGGGTGCTGCTGTGGGCATTCCACCTCACCACTCTTTGCTTTTTGACACTGCCCCAGATTTACAAGGCTGAGGCAGCGCCAAAAACGAATGCTATGTAATACCAGGCATTAGAATAGCGATACAAGGAGTTTTTCGCTCTTTCCATGTGTGCTGCATTCAGAAAGAGCAACTCGCCATTATTGATTGTTTATGTGCAAGAAGGTGTCCCTTCCTGCACATAAACAATCATCCCTGCAGCACAGGCACCCTTGCAAAATGGCATCAGGGTGCTTGCACTGGGGCCTGGCAGCTCTTTTGCGCCAGCGCGAGGGGAAAAATAGGGGTGCACCGTATTTTAGTGAATACAGCGCACCCCTGTGTTTTCAATATGTCAGAGAACGGCGCTGCCAAATTGGTATTTAAGGAAATATGCCCCTTGGTGTCTTGCTCTTTCATGTTTACTGCAGCCATGAAGAATAATAGCAGAATCTCTGCTGAAAACATGTAGTCATTTCTGCAAAAAGATATTAGAATCAGTTTAATGTAAGTCATATTAAAAATGCTGTGTCTCAGCTTGTGTAGAAATACGCAGAGGCGCTATTTTCCATCTAATGACCTACAGAACAGAAAAAATTAACATAAACATTTTTTTCTGTGAAAAAAAAATATTTTTTCTGCTTTTCACTTATTCTCATTTAAAAAACATATAAGAAGAAAACGCCTATTCTTGTTTCCTGCATTTACGCTCTGCGGCCCGCCTTTCACTGTGGCTGCTGGCAGCAGCTATTCGGACGTCACAACTCAAATGTAATAACTCATTACAATTGAGCAATTAAGTCACATAATTGTTACAGGTGGCTAGAGGCATCACAGCTGGAATATAATAAAGAAATTAGATCCAGGCTTTTATACATGAATTGCAGACTCTCATAGTTTAATAAATACCTATGGCCTTATTTAGAGTTTGCCGGATGGGATACTCCATTACTAACATAGCAGATGCCCCGTCCGCTGCATTGCAAGCACATTATAGCCAACGTCACTTGTAATGGGGTAGATGGGATATCCGTCATGTTTTGACAGAGTGTCCTGTCCATCAAACTGTAAATACGGAACCTAATCTTTTATTTGAACAAATAGCTGGGCATTCCTAAAAATGTGCACCTTTATTTGGCCAAGTGAGTCTTTCATGGAAGAAGGACAGGGAGCAGACGGGTCTTGGGGCAGTTTAGGATCCTCCCTATGGTTTTTTGAAGATTTAAATCTACAAGACTTTATTAACGTCCATGCGCATTGCCTCGAACAAGCAGCCAACAGCTTCTGATCTCTGTTTTCCTCTCCTGTCTTCATCCTCATCGCTGACCTGGAGTTCAGCAAGTGAAATATGGTTATTAGTCTTTTTGTCCTGGCTTATTATTATACTCCTGCAACACAACCGAGGTTCTGATGAAGTAATGCAATTCACAATCTTTCTTTTATGCTCCAGGACTTACCAAACATAGGGCCTGATTACGATGGCGTTGAACCCGTCACCGACCGGCTGTCGGTGGCGGGTTCACCACCATCGTGCTGCCATTATCTGCCTGGGGATTGTGACGGTGGACGGTGTGCTGATGGGCGGAAAGTCTGACCGCCACCGGTCTGACAGTAGCAATCGTTCCGATTGCCTGTCGGACCGCCCCGCATCCTAAGAATGGTGGTGTGCCTAGCAGGCACCACCCGCCTGATTGGTATGCGGGATCCCCGCCAGCCTTTCCATGGCACTTCCACCACCATGGAAAGGCTGGCGGGGATAAACTTCAGGGGCCAGTACCAGGACCCCTTGCTCTCGGGCACCTTGACTTTCCAGGTGCCCCCATTTCCCTGCACCATGTGGCATGCACTGCATGGTGCCTGCCACGTAGTGCAGGAAAATGTTAAAGGTGCATTTTTAACATTGCTGCGGGTGCTGCAGCTAGCAGCACCTACCACAATGTTAAATATAGCAGACGCGACCGCGGTGGTGGCAGTCGCATCGTAATTACTTGTGTGGGACCGACGCCTTATAGGTGGGTGGTCCTATCCCTGGGTCCGTCGCCATCATAATGACCCCCATAATGCGTACAGATGGAATCTGTCAGATCTCCAACAGTTTCTGTCTCCAGCAGGATTCTACAAGATCTGTTGTCACACCATCGATGTTTTGCCGCTACAATGAAACACTGGGAGTACTACTATGCCAGCAAGACATTGCTATTACCCCATATGATCAAAACGCTTAATGTGCCATTTTCTAAAGACAACCTTATACTTAAACACTGCCTGGACAAAGCTCAAACCTGGATGTCCACATAGTATCAGAAACTCAACCCAGCAAAGGCTGAATTTGTTCTCATTAATAGAGGGACCTGTGTACTCCTCATCCGTAAACAGCTTAAAATATGACCCCAGGTGACCTTTCATTATCTGTGATGCTCTACTAAATCACTGGACTTTCACAATGACTCCTCTTTGTCACTCAAGGGCCAAAGTAAGAAAAAACAGAAACAGCATGATTACATTGCTATGCAAAATGAAGCCCTGCCACCCTCTTAGGAGCATCGATCCATAGTCCAGTCCCTTTTCTTGTCACACATAGACAGAATCAATACACTACTCACTGGTCTCCCAGACTCGTAATTGAAACAAATCCAGGCTGATCTTCAATCAAATATATTTTGATATCTCCTCAACCTTGAAAAAAATGCATTGCCATCCTCTCCCTTTTAGTCTCCACTTTAGACTCCACTTCTGGATCTATTATGTGAGCTGTAAGTCACTTCACTTGAGCTATCCTGACTATCTAGCTTCTTCATTGAAACAACTGAGGAAAAGTCCTATAGACCAACCTCGTCAAAATCTCTAGCATCTTAGACTGGTTACCTTACCTCCCTGCCTCATCTGTCGGCAATGCTATGTTTCTGAGGAAGGAATCAGCATGCTAGAACTGAGGGTTCAACGATTGTAAAGTAGTCCCCTGTGCAATTAAATGCAAGCATCCCAGTGGAGGTGGAAGAATACATCCAAACAGCCTATTGCATGAGGTAAGAGATGAACATTCCATTGGGGTGAGCTAAGATTTGATTAACAATGGCACAAGACAATGGCTGAAAGATGCTGGTCAAAGAAAGCCAAGGGGTGGAAGGAGCAAAAGAACACTCTATGTCTAATGTAAGCAGTAGATATGTTTGACAACTTCACTGTCAAAACCTAGCCCAAAAAAATCATGATTCTCCGTGGCATAGGTCAACAAGATATGACTATAATGTGACTTTTGTTTTATCACAGATTTGTCCAAGGGGCTCACTGACCTATTACAGCTTAGCTATTTACTTTTGAAATTCTTTATATGCCCACACACATGGCAGGTTTCCTTTTCAATATAATAATCCACTTGACACTAGAATGCCACCAATACTAATAGAATGATCCCGTGAACACCTTATCTACCTGACACGTGTGTATCAATGCAACAGCATTCGCAGTATAGGAATACAATTCAAGTCTGTGTACATTTTACATGATGGAGCTCGATTGTGCTCTTTCATTTGTAGGGGTGCATCATAATCACGAGTAGTTTGCACCTGCATTTATTCTCTTGTGTTAACATTTGGGTCATTAGAACGTACATTGTAACAACATGTGAGGGTGAAATGATAGAATTATTTTGTGCCATGTAAGGAAACTAACGTGGCAGATGTGTTCTGAATAATGTGTACCTTAGTATTTGTTTATACCTGATTAATGAAGTCTACTCACTACAATGTAATGCATTGATTTAAACGTGCACCATATTAAAGTCTGCACATAGATGTGGTTAATCCGTGTAGGATTGTGTAGGCTGCTCACAATTATTCACGTATTTGATGTGCTCATGTAACACGTTGGTTTAGAAATGCTTAACAAAATGTTCATTTATGCATGATTTCCATACATGTTATTCTCTTATGCTGGCCGATTTCTGTAGGCCTGAAATGCATTTTCCCTGGACGCTCTCCTCTTAGACTCAGCTGTTGAATTTCGTGTACATGTTGAATTTTCCCTTTCTCACATTTCTGTGGCAGGTGAAGAAATTCTTCTTTGTTAGTTAGAATAACACTTTTGTTTCAGGAGTTAGGCTCAGGGAGGAGAAGATACACTTTTACAAGGAGTGCTGTTAATGTGAGAAAGTGTTCTTTCTCACTGGAGAAGGCCTGGGAATCAAGGTCATTGAGACAGGAGCTGGGAGCATCGAAACTAAATGGAAAATCACATATGAAGAAGTGCCCAGCGGGAGGAGCAGATCGGGCGAGGCCCAATGGGCGTGTTCTATGATTTGGTGTTTTTTTAATTAGTGACAGTGCCCCGGGGGTTGAGTTAGAGAGAGGGGGAGAAGAGATCGATGGAGTGAGAAGGAGCATCTTAGAACAAGCTCTGTAGCCTTGTGCTACCTGAACCATTTATCATGAGTGCCCTTTTTAGGAAGTCTTCATGCGCTGACACCTTTTCCTAAACTTGCATGGGAAATGCTAAATATGGATGTCCCGTTAGTAGAAGGGTAGGCAGAGACTAATGCTTTTTACTTACGAACCTCAAATGAAGACTGATCTTGACATGGGGCAATCATTGCCTGCGTCCAGTTCTTGGAAATTGTCATTCTTTATAGGATCCAGCGAGGGAACATCGTGCGCAGGTTTGGAGTTGTATTAGTTCCGATGTATTTCTACAACCTCGTCTTGATGTGCCTGTATGTCCAGTTATTTTTCGCTTTGTAATAAACCCACTAACTTGGAAAATGTAGTCATGATTTTTTGAACTTGTGATCCTAACCTGATTAGTTATTTCTCCCCTCTATACTTCCCAGCAGGTACAAACGGTCCATTGACCGAGGATTCCAGAATACATTGACAGAGGGGAACCTGGCTCCTTCATACACATGTACATATAATAGGAAGGAATAACATTCAATGTCTGTCCACATCAGCCCAATAACATCCATGCAGAATTTGACATTGGCACATGTGATTGTGAGTACTCATTGACAGCGACAGGACCAGTGTAATAGGACACGTAGATACTGGACATGCGTGTTGGTAGGAGAGGTAATGGCACCTGGAATTAGGAGATAACTTTCAGTCACCAGCCTCGCCCAATGGCTGTCTCCCTTCAGTAGCGAGCTCCCCTCAAAATACAAATGGTCTGTTGGTCGGAGGATATAAAACTGACTTCAAAGTGTAACACTGTCTGCTATTGGCTCCCTAAATGAGCGGCTCTCAGTTGCTTGCAGTTCTGCAATAAAACTTTGGTACAAATGTCAGTCTGAATATTATGTAAACCATGGCATCCGATTGAGCAATGGAAGTACTGTTAATTAAATCCTCCTTCTGAGTCAGCAAACTCAGGAACGAGGAGGTCGCGAGACACTTGTGTCCAGTACCTATACAGGGGCATGTTTTTTAGCTGTTCCAAATTTCCTTGAAATTAATACCCTTTAGTTCAGTAGTCTCTCTACCTTTTGGGCACATTTCTTCATCTATTTCTCTTTTTACTACACACACACACACACACGCACATACGCACGCTCTCTCTCTCTCTCTCACTCTCTCTCTCTCACTCTCTCTCTCTCTATCCATCAGCACATATTTTTGCTGCTTGTGAACTAGGAATTGCATCAAGTGGGAATTCTATCAGAGAAAACATAGCGCACGTATGTATTATGTTTTGAGGAAAGACATTTTCCAAAATAAACATTGATTGATTGATCATAGCACAGACTGAAATTACATTATTGTTGTGAAATGCATTTTGTCAATTTTTCAAGTTTGAAAAATGATACTATGTTATTAAATAAACCTCAAAAATAGGAAAAGCAGTTTGCTCAGTTGCTGTTCATGGAATATGATCAATTTATAAAAATCTCTATCACACATATAAAGCGATTTATAAGCAATACATGTGTTACATGTCGTTTTACAATGTGTTTCATCGACGTGTGCTCTGGGGCAAAATCCTTCTGCAATACAAACATGATCAAAATCTGTTTGATACATTCCACCTTACATAAACATCAAAAAATAATTTCAGTGGATTTGTCTTGCTCTTTCCTCTGGTACCCTAGAGCACTTAAAATTAAAGAACCTTTGGATAGCCTAGAGTTCACATCACTTGAATACAGACTAGTTTAAAGTGTTACATGCAATGTTGATGACCTATAGTCATTTATTAATTTATAGTGTTCTGTTGTATTGCACTTACTGGCCGTTCTACATTACAGGGATATTAAGAAGTGAGCTCACTGGATTCCGCCTCTAAATAGCCTCTGTTTTGTGCTATTACAGAGCAGTAGGCTTTTTCTATCCTATGCCATTCCTGCACAAATTTGCAGACCTAGGGGCATATTTACAAGACCCTGTTGCCACCAAAACGTCACTTTAATGTGGCTTAACGCTGCCTTGTAAATAAGGCCCGTTTACGCTCTGTATTTAGCGTGAAAGGGTAGGGCAATGGGTGTTGTGGTGGGCGCTCCACCTCAACACCCATTGATTTTGACGTCGCCCCCAATTTACAAGGGCAGCGTAAATAGGAGGCAGCGCCAAAATTGAGACTAGGGAAAACCTGGTCTTAAACAGGCAAAATGAGGAGAAAAGCTTTATTTCTCCTCGTTTTTGCTGTTTCTGTTTCTATGTGTACTGGGACACTTTCCTGCACATAAACAGTCTTTTCCCTACGCAGACACCCTTGCCCTATTGTGAGAAGTTGGCCTGGTATATGATGTTCACTAGTTAAAGTGACCACCTTGTACCATGCCAAGCAACCCTTATGGTGTGGTTGTAAGTCAACCTTTTCGGACTAGCTGCCCTAGTGGTAGCGTAGGCTAAGCAGTCTTTGAGGCTAAACTCGTTAAAGCGTGTTAAGCAGGCTGTTTTACCAAATGTAACCCCCCTTTATACCAATGAAAGGACACCACACAGATATATATTGAAAATATATATGTATTTATTACTCAAAGTATCCCCTAGACTCTTTATGAGCACAGGAGCACAAATCGTTAAACAAGACAACGTTATAATATACAGAAGTTGCACTTTATATGGATGGGCCCTGGTGGCCACTCAAACCATATACTAAAATAGTGGTATAAGTACCACGAACAGGAAAGGGAAAAGGCCTAGGGCCTCTAGAATCGCTGGGCCTACAAGGAGCTAACTTCAGTTAGTGACCAGGAGGTCCACGGGTTGCGTGTGCAGTGCGGAAAGTCACACGCGGGCTCCCATAGGTTTTCAATGGGTGCGTAAAAGTTAAAAAGTTACTGCAGAAAGGGTCTTCTGGGTGGACTACGATCTCAAGATTCGAAACACAGCCAGCTTTACCTCACCCACAGGAAGCGGGTGCATAGGTCTCGAAGTGCGTCGGGTTTCTTCTATCGATTCAATGGAGCCTGATGACAAAGATGCTGCAGGCGGTCGGTCCAGAAGAGCTGCGTTGGATCCAAGGGTGGATCGGAGTTGTAGAAGACCTGAAAGCAGAGGGGACAGTGTTCACAGTCACTAGCCAGTGACTGGCGTGGCACCAGGTAGGTACCAGGCGATGTCGGGTGCAAACAGGCAAAGAGGTGTAGCTTGTCTCCGCAGCCACGTGGTCCCTGAAGGTCGACGACGTCCAGGAGTCGAGTCACAAGCTGTCCCACGCAGGCTGTCGCTGTCGGCGGTGTCAGCGACTCGAAAGAAGCAAACAAGCCTTGGCAAAGGCAGGAGTTGTGGAAGTTCAAGAAAGCTGATTGTTCTGACCAGCAAGGTCAGAGGGGCTGCTCTTTTGGAGAGCAGCTAGGGCCAGTCTGGAGCAACCAGACCAGTGTCGTTGATTTTCAAATAGGTCGCCAAAATGGCCACTAGCCAACGGGCCAGGGACCGGGCAGGCGCGTCGAGATGCAAAGTGCAGAGGGGCCCCACGCAGATCGTGGAGATGCTGGAGGGCTCACCTTTGGTGCAGATGCTGCTCGGTGGTTGGGCTTCTCAGGACCCAAAGCACAACTTGGAGGGAGCCTCTGTCGTTGCGCTTGCAGCTTGTCGTCGGTCTTCCAAGATGGCTGGCTCCACGTGTCTCGGTGCCTCCACGGGTTCCTTCTTCTCAGGGACTGTGGATCGGGCGGTGAGAGGTCTGGAAATCCAGGTCTTGTCGGGCTCTGGGCTCGGGCTCGGGCTGGAGGCGGCGGCAAAGCAGACGTTCAATAGCTGGTTGGTGCTTGCATTAGCAAGATGGTCACTCCCTGACCATAGGGGAGATTTCCTTCAGTCCTCTGTGCAGCAGAGCGTCGAAGTTCCCGTCTTCTTCTTGTGGTTAAGTTGATTCCAGGATGTCTGAAGTCTTAGGACACAGCTCCTACCTTTAAGCGGATTCTAGGGGCCGGACTACCTGCTAGGTCCCTCCCTAAGTGTGGGACCAGGAAGGGGGGTGGTTACACCCCCAATCCTTTGTCCAGCTCGCCCCAGGTCCGGGGCTGGTGTGCCCCAGGACCGGATTGAACTAGCATATGCACCGAGGCTCCTTGTGAGCCTCAGGCATGTCTGGTTTCTTTCAAGCCCTACCTGACCAATACACAAAATCCTGTCTGGGGTGGTGCTCACACCTCCCCTGGCAGGAAACCCTTTGTCCACGTCTCCCAAGCTGGAAGGACTCCCAGCAGCAGGAGGGCAGACTTGTGTCTGTGGTGGCAGCATCCATTTTGTGGAGCTGAGGCTATGTCTGATTTTACCCGGGTTTCAGGTACTGTACATGTCGTGTCCCTCTAGAAGGGTGGAATGCTAACCCCGTCGCCAGAATTGGCGAGGGGTTAGTATTCCAATTCGTATGACACCTTACTCGACATGTTTTGATAAAGCCAAACCAAAGATAGCATTTAACCGCGAGGTTCATAATGCACTTAAGAGTATATGGTATGACGATATCTGGAAACGGTAGAAGGAAGCTGTTCCGACCACTGCAGACAGGCTCAGCTCATGCCAGAGCACCATCTCACATGGAACCAAGCACTCTGCCTTCAGGATTGTTAAGGCCTGCCATAGGAGTGACTTATAGGTTAACATGTGTCCCATTTAAGGTTAGGTATAGGTATACTACACCTAAGTAAGAGGTGGTTACACCAACTTACCCCAGCTGAGTGATCAGCCAGTTGTGTCAAATTTGTTAGGCCAAGCCTGGGGTGGCATAATACATGCTTCAGCCCCTGGCAGGCCTTAGATACACCAATGCCCTGGGTACCTAGTGTACACTGGTACAGGGGCTCACAGGGTGATCCACTTTCAATTGGTTATGCACCTAGGGTGCATAGTGTCAATTTAGTTAGAGAGAACAGCAGGCTGGGGGTCTGATTAGCAGGCCCACACCCTCAATATGTCAAAAACCAGTGAAGCAAAAAGCAAAAAAATTGGGGTGACCATAGGATAGCAGACCCTACTCTCCTACACAACCCCCCCCCCCAAACGCAGGGACATTAAACTAGCCTTGACCAGTCTCGTCTTCATGTCCTAAATGGAAGTACCTGGAGAGACCATCTGCATTCCCATGGTCTGTACCTGGCCGGTGCTCCACTGTAAAGTCCATCCCCTGTAGGGAAATGGACCACCTAAGCAGTTTGGGGTTTTCACCCTTCATCTGATTTAGCCACAAGAGGGGCTTATGGTCGGTCTGAATCTTGAAGTGAGTGCCAAACAAGTATGGCCTCAGCTTCTTCAGGGCCCACACCACAGCAAAGGCCTCCCTCTCAATAGCTGACCAATTCTTCTCTCTGGGGGTCAACCTTCTGCTAATAAAAGCAATGGGTTGGTCTTGACCATCTACATTAAGTTGTGACAGCACAGCTCCCACACCCAACTCAGAAGCATCTGTTTGGACAATAAACTCTTTGGAGTAGTCAGGACTTTTCAGGATAGGTGCAGAGCACATGGCCTTCTTCAGGTCATCAAATGCCTTTTGACAGCTTACTGTCCTCTGAACCTTTTTGGGCATCTTCTTGGATGTCAGATCATTAAGAGGAGTCACAATGGACCCATAGTTCTTAACAAACTTCCTGTAGTACCCAGTCAAGCCCAAGAAAGCTCGAACTTGAGTCTGGGTGGTTGGAGGGGACCAGTCCTTGATGGATTGTATCTTACTCTCCAGTGGTTGAACTTGGCCTCCACCTACAAGGTGGCCCAAATACACAACCTTACTCTGCCCTATCTGGCACTTAGTAGCCTTGATAGTGAGGCCTGCCTTTTGCAGAGCCTCAAGTACCTTCTTCAGGTGGATCAGGTGATCCTCCCAGGTGGAGCTAAAGACAGCAATGTCATCAAGATATGCTGCACAAAAGTCATCCAACCCAGTAAGGACTTGATTCACCAACCTTTGGAAGGTGGCAGGTGCATTCTTCAGACCAAAGGGCATCACCAAAAATTGATAATGCCCACCTGGGGTTGAGAATGCTGTTTTGGCCTTAGACTCCTCAGCTAATCTGATTTGCCAATAGCCAGCTGTCAAGTCAAATGTGCTCAAAAACTTAGCAGAAGCTAGTTTGTCTATGAGCTCATCTGCCCTTGGAATAGGATGTGCATCTGTCCTAGTGACAGCATTGAGTCCTCTGTAATCCACACAGAACCTCATCTCTCTCTTGCCATCTTTGGTGTGAGGTTTGGGGACCAGAACCACTGGGCTAGCCCAGGGGCTCTCTGAGGGTTCAATGACACCCAATTCCAGCATTTTGTATACCTCAGCCTTTATACAGTCCCTGACGTGGTCAGGTTGTCTGTAAAGTTTGTTCTTCACAGGCAGACTGTCACCAGTGTCCACCACATGGGTACACCAGTCAGTTTGACTAGGTATCAAGGAAAACATGTGTTGAAATGATTGTAGAACCTGTCTACATTCAATCTGCTGATGCTCAGTGAGGTTGCCTCCAAGGGTCACTCCTTCAACTGAACCATCTTCAGGGTTCTGAGACAACAGGTCTGGGAGAGGGTCACTCTCTTCCTCCTGTCCCTCATCTGTAGCCATGAGCAAGCCGATGTCTGCCCTGTCAACATATGCTTTTAACCTGTTAACATGGAGTACCCTGTGGGGACTCCTGGGAGTTCCTAGGTCCACCAAGTAGGTAACCTCTCCCTTCTTTTCCAGGATTGTATGGGGTCCAGACCATTTGTCTTGGAGTGCTGCTGGGGCCACTGGCTCCAACACCCATACCTTCTGTCCTGGCTGAAACTCAACCAAAACAGCCTTTTGGTCATGCCAAGCTTTCTGTAAGGCCTGGCTTGCCTCAAGGTTTTTGGATGCCTTCTCCATATACTCAGCCATCCTGGAGCGGAGACCAAGTACATAGTCCACTATGTCTTGTTTAGGCTTTTTGAGAGGTAACTCCCATCCTTCCTTCACTAAACACAGTGGGCCTCTTACAGGGTGCCCAAACAACAATTCAAAGGGGCTGTAGCCAACTCCTTTTTGTGGGACCTCTCTGTAAGCAAACAGAAGGCAGGGTAGAAGGATGTCCCATCTTCGCCTGAGCTTTTCAGGTAATCCTTTGATCATACCCTTTAGGGTCTTGTTGAATCTCTCAACAAGCCCATTGCACTGTGGGTGATAAGGAGTGGTGAACTTGTAGTTGACACCACATTCCTTCCACATAGCTGTCAAGTATCCTGACATGAAGTTGGTACCTCTGTCAGAAACCACCTCCTTAGGAAACCCCACTCTGGAGAATACTCCCAGCAGGGACCTGGCCACAACAGGAGCTGTAGTGGTCCTAAGGGGAATTGCCTCTGGATACCTGGTGGCATGATCCACTACCACCAGTATAAATCTGTGCCCAGATGCAGTGGGAGGATCCATGGGACCCACTATATCTATTCCCACTCTTTCAAAGGGGACCCCCACCACAGGTAGTGGTATCAGGGGGGCCTTTGTTGTGCCACCTGATTTGCCACTGGCTTGGCAGGTCACACAGGAGCGACAAAACTCCTTGGTATCTTCATTCATGTGAGGCCAGTGAAAGTGAGGGACAAGCCTGTCCCAAGTCTTGTTCTGGCCTAGGTGTCCTGCTAGAGGAATATCATGGGCCAAGGTAAGAAGGAAGCCCCTAAATTGCAGAGGTATAACCAACCTCCTGGTTGCACCAGGTTTTGGGTCTCTAGCCTCTGAATAAAGGAGCCCATCATCCCAATACACTTTATGGGTACCTTGAGCATTCCCAGCAGCCTCAGCAGCAGCCAGCTGTCTGAGGGGTTCAAGAGAGGGACAGGATAACTGAGCCTGCCCCAAGTCAGCCCTGGAAGGTCCCCCTGTCCCCAGAAACCCAACCTGATCAGGTTCAAGCTCTTCAGGGACAGTTCCTTCAGGGTCCTCTAGATCATCTTCCTGGGAAGGCTGATCATCACTTGTAGGCAGGGGGGAAGGCACAGCCTTAACCCTCCTGTTCTTCTTCTTGGTAGGTGCTTGGTCCATTGTTCCAGGATCCAAGACCTGTGGTTCAGTAAGGCACTTTTTGGCCTGTGACCTGGTCACAGCAAGGACATGTGGTGATATACCTAACATCTCTGCATGTGTCCTGTACTCCACTTCTGACCATAGAGACCTCTCTAGGTCATTGCCCAACAAACATTCTACTGGGAGGTCTGCACTAACCACAACCCTTTTGAGGCCAGTTACCCCTCACCATGAGAAGTTAACAACTGCCACACTATGTGAAGTAGTGGCATTGCTGGCATTGGTCACCAGGTAATTCTCACCTGGAATGTACTGTCCAGGGTCCACAAAGCCTGGTGTCACCATAGTGACACTGGCACATGTGTCCCTGTAGGCTTGAGCCACTTTTTCATTAATTAAAGGAGTCTGTCTGTACTTGCCCAGGTTACTGGGGCTCACAGTCAGGGACAAATCCATGTCCCCATCACAGATCAAGACTGCCTGTGTCAGGGTTCTGTCTAAGTCAGAATCTCCTTCAGTTCCCATAGTGATTCCCACTACACCCTTTGTCTGGGGACCAACACTGCTAACAGTAGTACTGGGAGCAGGTGCCTTAGGGGCAACAGTGTTGGGGGCTCCACCCTTCTTACAATCACTAGTCCAGTGAGTTGTATTCTTGCAAGATTTGCACCAGGGTTTCTTTGGACCTTCTTTCTTCCTCCCTTTAGGCTGGGACCCACCCTCGTTAGTACTAGTTTGGGGCCCTGTTGAAGACTTCGGGTCTTTAGATTTCTGATCTCCACCCTTTTGGTCTGTTTTCTTCTGATCACCCCCTTGGCCCTGGTTCTGGTTCTTTTGCTTAACCCTGGTTCTGACCCATTTGTCTGCCTTCTTTCCCAATTCTTGGGGAGAGGTCAGATCTGAGTCAACCAAGTGTTGATGCAGTTGCTGGTTCTGACAGTTATTTAAATCTGTTCTCTCATCATCAAATTGTACAATCCTGTATAATCAGATACCTTACTTCCCAGCAACCAACCCTCCAAAGCCTTAGTGGCACATTCAATGTATTCAGACCAGTCCTGAGTCTGTGTCTTCTGGGTGTCTGTGAACATTAACCTGTACTGTTCAGTGGTTAAGCCTAACCCATCAACTAGGACACTCTTCAGGGCTCTGTAATTTCTGACATCCTCCTCCCTAACAGTGAGGAGTCTATATCTGCCTCTTCCTTCAAAGGAGAGCCATAAGATTGCTGCCCACTGGTCTTCAGGAACCTGCTGCACTTTGCAGGCTCTCTCAAGAGCAGTCATCCATTTGTGGATGTCATCCCCACTTTTGTAGGGGGGCACAACCTTGGACAGGTTCCTATTGTCAAAGACCCTATCTTTCTCCTTAGGGACAATGCTGCCACCAGTGGGTATAGACCCACTCTCTCTAGGTTGCCTAGCCTTACTCAGTTTCTCTTCCATCAGAGCTACTTCTAGCTCCTGTCTCCTGATTCTCAGCTGAGCTTCCTTCATTCTGGCCTCATGCTCCCTCCTCTGAGGGCTGGTCATCCCCCTTCTGGGTCGACCTTGAGAGCCTCTAGAGGCATGAGAAGCATTAGATTCACCTGAGTGATTCCTTTGCCTCCCAAGCCCCTGGTTAAGTCCACTGGGGAGATCCAATAGGATGATCCCATTGTCAGTCCCCAATAGCCTTAGGTTAGCTGGGCCACGTATAACACTTGGCATTGGGCTAGTTCTCCCTTCATCCTCACTACCTTCTGTATCAGTACCCTTATCACTTTCATCCTCTGTAGTATGATTCTCATCTAAGGGGTGACTATTGGAAAGGGGTACCTCAGTAGCATCTTCAGAAGGGGGGCCTCCTGTTCCAGTCCCTAAGGGGCCTAACTGGGAGGCTTTCTTGAGAGCTCTCTGATCTTCATCAGCCTGTAAGAGTTCTCTGAGCTCAGCAGAAGTAGAGTTCTTGGGCTGTTTAAGGCCCCTGATATTTGCCAACTGCCTGAGCTCATTTTGATTTAGGGTAGCAAAGAGAGTTGGTGCCGTCTGGGGGTCACTCTCGACAGAGATGGGTACCTTGGACCCCTCTGCCCCCTCCATTGCTCTTAAGTGTGGGTGGATGTGTTGCAATCTACCTACACTTGGGTTTACCTACTAAACCTATCTAGTAGTTGTAGTCAGGGTGTGCTACTCCCTTTGCTCTACAACAACTAAGTTCAGTAGAACTTAAGTATATCTATCTTGTTTTATATGTACCCACAGGTACCTATGTGATCTTTCAATTGGTAACCAAGAGATTACAATGGTAAAACACAGCAAGCTCAAATCCCACCGCTGCCACCAATGTGAGAAGTTGGCCTGGTATATGATGTTCACTAGTTAAAGTGACCACCTTGTACCATGCCAAGCAACCCTTATGGTGTGGTTGTAAGTCAACCTTTTTGGACTAGCTGCCCTAGTGGTAGCGTAGGCTAAGCAGTCTTTGAGGCTAAACTCGTTAAAGCGTGTTAAGCAGGCTGTTTTACCAAATGTAACCCCCCTTTATACCAATGAAAGGACACCACACAGATATATATTGAAAATATATATGTATTTATTACTCAAAGTATCCCCTAGACTCTTTATGAGCACAGGAGCACAAATCGTTAAACAAGACAACGTTATAATATACAGAAGTTGCACTTTATATGGATGGGCCCTGGTGGCCACTCAAACCATATACTAAAATAGTGGTATAAGTACCACGAACAGGAAAGGGAAAAGGCCAAGGGCCTCTAGAATCGCTGGGCCTACAAGGAGCTAACTTCAGTGACCAGGAGGTCCACGGGTTGCGTGTGCAGTGCGGAAAGTCACACGCGGGCTCCCATAGGTTTTCAATGGGTGCGTAAAAGTTAAAAAGTTACTGCAGAAAGGGTCTTCTGGGTGGACTACGATCTCAAGATTCGAAACACAGACACTAGAGATGATTCTCTACACTTGGGCACCGGAGTGCCAGCTTTACCTCACCCACAGGAAGCGGGTGCATAGGTCTCGAAGTGCGTCGGGTTTCTTCTATCGATTCAATGGAGCCTGATGACAAAGATGCTGCAGGCGGTCGGTCCAGAAGAGCTGCGTTGGATCCAAGGGTGGATCGGAGTTGTAGAAGACCTGAAAGCAGAGGGGACAGTGTTCACAGTCACTAGCCAGTGACCGGCGTGGCACCAGGTAGGTACCAGGCGATGTCGGGTGCAAACAGGCAAAGAGGTGTAGCTTGTCTCCGCAGCCACATGGTCCCTGAAGGTCGACGACGTCCAGGAGTCCAGTCACGAGCTGTCCCACGCAGGCTCTCGCTGTCGGCGGTGTCGGCGACTCGAAAGAAGCAAACAAGCCTTGGCAAAGGCAGGAGTCGTGGAAGTTCAAGAAAGCTGATTGTTCTGACCAGCAAGGTCAGAGGGGCTGCTCTTTTGGAGAGCAGCTAGGGCCAGTCTGGAGCAACCAGACCAGCATCGTTGATTTTCAAATAGGTCGCCAAAATGGCCACTAGCCAACGGGCCAGGGACCGGGCAGGCGCGTCGAGATGCAAAGTGCAGAGGGGCCCCACGCAGATCGTGGAGATGCTGGAGGGCTCACCTTTGGTGCAGATGCTGCTCGGTGGTTGGGCTTCTCAGGACCAAAGCACAACTTGCGCTTGCAGCTTGTCGTCGGTCTTCCAAGATGGCTGGCTCCACGTGTCTCGGTGCCTCCACGGGTTCCTTCTTCTCAGGGACTGTGGATCGGGCGGTGAGAGGTCTGGAGATCCAGGTCTTGTCGGGCTCTGGGCTCGGGCTCCGGCTGGAGGCGGCGGCAAAGCAGATGTTCAATAGCTGGTTGGTGCTTGCGTTAGCAAGATGGTCACTCCCTGACCATAGGGGAGATTTCCTTCAGTCCTATGTGCAGCAGAGCGTCGAAGTTCCCGTCTTCTTCTTGTGGTTAAGTTGATTCCAGGATGTCTGAAGTCTTAGGACACAGCTCCTACCTTTAAGCGGATTCTAGGGGCCGGACTACCTGCTAGGTCCCTCCCTAAGGGTGGGACCAGGAAGGGGGGTGGTTACACCCCCAATCCTTTGTCCAGCTCGCCCCAGGTCCGGGGCTGGTGTGAACCAGGACCGGATTGAACTGGCATATGCACCGAGGCTCCTTGTGAGCCTCAGGCATGTCTGGTTTCTTTCAAGCCCTACTTGACCAATACACAAAATCCTGTCTGGGGTGGTGCTCGCACCTCCCCTGGCAGGAAACCCTTTGTCCACGTCTCCCAAGCTGGAAGGACTCCCAGCAGCAGGAGGGCAGACTTGTGTCTGTGGTGGCAGCATCCATTTTGTGGAGCTGAGGCTATGTCTGATTTTACCCGGGTTTCAGGTACTGTACATGTCGTGTCCCTCTAGAAGGGTGGAATGCTAACCCCGTCGCCAGAATTGGCGAGGGGTTAGTATTCCAATTCGTATGACACCTTACTCGACATGTTTTGATAAAGCCAAACCAAAGATAGCATTTAACCGCGAGGTTCATAATGCACTTAAGAGTATATGGTATGACGATATCTGGAAACGGTAGAAGGAAGTTGTTCCGACCACTGCAGACAGGCTCAGCTCATGCCAGAGCACCATCTCACATGGAACCAAGCACTCTGCGTTCAGGATTGTTAAGGCCTGCCATAGGAGTGACTTATAGGTTAACATGTGTCCCATTTAAGGTTAGGTATAGGTATACTACACCTAAGTAAGAGGTGGTTACACCAACTTACCCCAGCTGAGTGATCAGCCAGTTGTGTCAAATTTGTTAGGCCAAGCCTGGGGTGGCATAATACATGCTTCAGCCCCTGGCAGGCCTTAGAAACACCAATGCCCTGGGTACCTAGTGTACACTGGTACAGGGCCTCACAGGGTGATCCACTTCCAATTGGTTATGCACCTAGGGTGCATAGTGTCAATTTAGTTAGAGAGAACAGCAGGCTGGGGGTCTGATTAGCAGGCCCACAGCCTCAATATGTCAAAAACCAGTAAAGCAAAAAGCAAAAATTTGGGGTGACCATAGGAAATGAGGAAATATGAATTTTGTGATCAGTTATGTCCCCTATCGTAGACCCCAACGGCTCCATGTACATGCTATAAGTACATGTATGTTCCCTCCTATTCCACTTTTTGAAGACGCAAATATATGTGCGTCCACCGTCAACATGTCCTCTTTTAGATCCGCCATGAATGGGTCAGATATTCCTTTCCTAAGTATGAAAGGCCACCGACTTTATGTGGTTCACTTTCCACATTTCTACAGATTCAGGCGAGTAGGCCCGAATTCTGTCATCAAGCCTTTTCTGCCTTCTGCCTCTGAAAGCTCCAGTCTGAGCCCGCATCTGTGACCATGAACTTTGTCTTACTCCCTGCGCGGCTAACGGAGCCTGATCCAGCCTGTCGCCTGCCAAAAACTGTATTTCACCTTCGAGATTATCTCCTTCGCTCCTCATCCGATGCATTCCTGTCTAGTAGTTTAGGTAAACATTCCCCCAGCTACCGTGCAAAGGGCCAGGCCTTGCTGCCCTCATGCAAGTAATTCATAGCCCCGTTACCATGGAATATTCCTACTCCCTCGCATCTAGTGTAGACACTTAGACGCTTGTACACGCACTAACAGTCAGTATAGTCAGTATAGAATAAGATTCTATCCTAAGAGACCTCTCTTTTTGGATAACACTGTTCTTTAAACATAGGATATTAGATATGATTTGGGATTAGGTTGACATAACCCCAGACTTCTGTCTCCACATGTAGAGCTAAATGTCAAGTCCCCTTCACCCTCTAGTTGCACGTCAATCACACGTCATGCGGCTGCGCGCGCATCTCTGCCAACTATTTCTGCTGACATTGCAGGATTCTCTTATGGATCCACCCACATATTACATCATGTATGATGACGTTTATTAAATTACGCCCTCTATTAGCTACGTATGCACCCTTTATCAGCTGTTACGCCTCTTGCATCTGTTTCACTGTAATGTATTTTCTATAAAACTGCCTATATGTAAATAATATATGTCCCTTCCTTCCTGAACTTTCGTGGTGATGGAATAGAAGGCCCATAATTCGAATTGTGTTCCTTTGTATAGGAATAAAGCCTTTTTAAACCCTCTAATACCACGGATTCTGCCTCTCATTTTACTGAGTTATTCTCGATAGATTTTACCGCATAAAAAATAGTACCGGTAACGAAATATTTACCACATAAATTGGCGCCCGAACAGGGACACTTTCTCATCTCACGCGCCGGCGGTGCGTTGCAGGCCCGGTCTCCTGCCACAGCTGAACGGACAACAAAAACGCGTATCTGCAGGATTTCCTGTGTCTCCTTCCGGCCAAGCGGGGACGACTGAGGCTGCGATCAACACCCAGACGAGGCGGTGAGAGGTGCGAAGTATCCCGACCAGAGCCTAGCTGAGAGAGCAAGATCCGAGGTATACAGAGACCCGCCAGGTTCCGAAGTTCCGAGTCCGGTCGAGTCCAGTCCAGTCCCGTCCAGTTTCAAGTTCCGTTCCGAGGCCTTCCGTTCCGAGCTACCCGGTGAGTACCATTACCGGGGAGGCATTTAACGTGCACATAGTCTGTGCCGGTCAAGACGGGTTTGGGTACACAAATCCGGTCTGCACTGTTTTAGCAGTGTATCTGTACTGTTTAGCAGTATATATAGTATGTCTTGCATATAAATAAGTATTATCTAGTGTCAGTATTATGTCAGTAACCAGTTTCCTATTAGTTATTATTGTTCGTAAACCTGTTAAGCGTTAAATGTTTTAAATACGTTCTATATACTGTGGTGTGAATGACTGTTCATTATTGTGTTTTTTTGTATAAAGTGTGTTCTAGTAATAAGGTCTAAAAAATGCCGCTCTTTTCGAAACTAAGACAGATCAAAACTAGAAAAGGTGTACTCGAAGAAGCCGTTCCCATCCCACCGAGGGACACTCCAGGGTACTTTATGTATCATAAGCATGGCCTAGATGCCGTATTATTTCTTGATTTATGGGTGGATTATACCAAAGAATTACCAGAGAGTCAGAGATGGCCCGCAGCGGGGACCTGGGATGCAGATTGCATCATGAGAGTAGAAGAAGAATTATGGAAAAAGAAAGCCAGACAGTCACAGCAAGATGCCATTGAACTATGGCGTAAAGAATCATATAGACGTACAGCAAAAGCACTTAGACAGGAAGATAAGGGTAAGGAGAATTCAAATAAAGTCAGAGAAAATCTATTACTTGAGGAAGGTACCCGAGTAAAATCAGAACAAGTAGATAGACAAAGAAACGCTCTTATGAATGGTATGTATCCACTTCTGGCCGAAGGGTTACCTAAGGCTACTCCGGAAATACCAAAAGACTTGCCACCTCCATTGTTTCCGATAAAAGCACATCCCAAGGGGCATCCTAGAACCGCACAAGATGTTTTCCTTTCCCGCTATTTAGATGACGCAGCTCCCGAGTATGCTAATACCGCACCACATAGACCGCTTGCCGATGATGCTCATCGCCAAGAACATTCGTCTGTACCTCCGCAACAACCCGCTTCGACACACATTCCGACAAGCACATCTGTTTCTACAGCTTTTCCCGCAACGACGGTTGCTGTCTCACCCTCAACAAATCCTTTCACGTCCAGCACCCCAGACGGTGCTACAGGAGGTACGACAGACATTTTTTCTACGCCACCCAGAGGAAATAAATTTTCCCTTAGAGAATTAGCACACCAACGTACGCCCAAACTAGCAACCCCCGACATGCTTAAGGAGCTTCTAGTAGATTGTAGATATGATCCTGTGCCCGGTAAACGGGACGAAATGCTGCTGTCGTCATTACGTATTAGACGAGCTGCAATATATTTAACGAAGTTACCAGGAATGGATACACATTTAGAAAATATATATCACTTTGTCCAGTCAGGGCGAGGTCCTGAAAGTATTAGTAGAGCCATGGAGTACCAGAAAGCGGAGGTACAGGGACAACTGTTACGTTTCCTCATAAACTGTGTAATTAGAAATCAAGACCGGCCTGGGGTAAATCCGGAAGAAATGCAAACACTTGTCACTTGGGGTAAGAATATATCAGAAGGGAGACATGATAAACAGTTATGTATAGTAGCTATGTACCGAAAGATCCGCAAAGAGGTAGAACGAATACACGAAGAAAGATTAGAGGTAGATGCCGCTGATCTAAACAGAGAGGAGGAAGAGCAAGAATCAGAGCAAGTAGACACGATAGCTTATGTAAGTAAAGGAAGACCCCATAATAATACCAGAGGTTTTAACGACCCAATACGTCCAATACGTCCAGAATATAATAGACATCTTCCAAACCCTATGCTAAATACAAAATCCCCTGAACACCTATTCCAAGCCGCTGATAAATTACTCCGAGATCGAAGGGGGTACCACGTGCTCGATTCCATGGACGAACAAGAATTAGTCAGGTCAGCAGTACAATGGGCTGACAGTCCCGGCGAATACAATGACGATGTACTTGCACACACGTTTCTGAATCTAGACCCATATGAACAGCGTTTAGCTAGTATATACATGATTCAACACCTCCTTATATTATATAAAAACCAACACTCCGATCCAGGACCCTTACCTGACATATTGACAGAACTGCTCACGAATATATGGAGAGGGTCAGGTACTGATTTGATTAAGGAAATTCTAGAATCTCGAAATCAATATTTAAATTTCGTATGCCCAGAACACGTTCCAGTTCCCATTATGGGAAGAAAAATGTATCACATAGATAGACAGAACCCGTTACGCGAAGTGCACCCGATCAGAGGTGCCGACGATAATTTCACACGCGTGTTTGTGTACACGCCTATAACTAAACTGGAATTATTAGAAATGAAGAAAGTAGTACCCAGTCACGACAAAGATCCAGCAGGTTTCCACCGTGAGATAAAAGACATGTTACTCATGGGAGAGTATACCTACCCCGATATTATGAAAATATTAAAAGTCCTTTTACCGGCAGGTGTTTATGAAAAACTCAAAGAAAAAGAATGGGAGGTAGGAGACCAAAAGATAGATTGGACAGCATTAGAAAACGAAGAAAAGGCCCGAGCTGCAGGAGCAGGGCTTGGGGATAAGACTACAGCATTAGCAGGATTACTAATACAGGTACTGCCACGTTTATTAACTACGAAAAAGGAAGACTGGGGTGCAATCTCAGCCTGTAAACAAAAACCAGATGAAGACACTAGTGATTTCTATTCCCGATTTGAAAAATGTTTCAGTATAAATAGTGGTATAAAAGCCAGTAGTGAGTCATATCCACATCTGTTTGTGACAAAATTAGTCGAAAATTCTCTGCTACAAGTCAAGAATAGAGTATTGAAATTCGAAAGTACCTGGCAAGGTAATACCCCATCACAGATGCTACAGATGTTACAATATCATCACAATAGAATTAGAGAAGAACAAGAACACGAACAAAGACGTATGAAAGATACGAAAATGAAAATGCTTGTTGCACAGTCAGTTCCAGCTGATAGTCATCAAAAGGGTGATTCCACAGGTCCTGCAAAAGGGACATGCAACTATTGTAAACAACCAGGTCATTATATACACGATTGTCCAGTCCTGAAACATAATATTGCTACAGGTAGAACACATGAGAGACCACGTCCACCTAGACAGGATCAGAATCAACAACAAATACCTCAGAATGCACAACCTAGGTTAGCTCCGCAACAATTAGCTCCGCAACAGGCAGCTCCACAACAGATCGTAGCACCACCACAAGCGCAGCCTGTCGCTGCAACTCAAGCAACAACACAACAAATGTATCAGTATGCACAAACAGATTATCCCGATTATCAGCGATACTCATGAGATAGCCTAGAGAGGGAAGTTGGCTTACCCCTTATAGAGGTTCCTGTAGACCAAGAGGGACCTTATGTACATAGTGAACTATTAGGGGAAGACAGAAAGTTTTTACTTGATACAGGGGCAAGCAGAACAACTATAAGAAGTAGTGAAGTTCCAGGGGCACCCCTCTCAGGCTCACAGAATATTTCCCTTGGATTCTCAGGAAAACCTATAATAAATGACGTAACACAACCTCTTCCACTTACAGTAGGTCCATTGACACGTACTACAGATTTATTGCTTACTAAATCATGTCCAGAAAACTTGTTAGGTATAAAAACATTGAAAGCTCTAGGAGCCATAATATGTTGTTCTCCGGAAGGAGTACGACTATTTTTACGTGACTTTAAAGGTCACTACGTATCCAGAGACATGGATCACCGACTGCAGAATTTACCTACACATTTATGGGCACAAGGCCCCACTGATGTTGGTTGCATGAACATTACACCATATCGAGTTACACTGAAATCAGGAATAGTACTACCACGAATGCGACAATACAAGTTACCACCAGATGCTGTAGTGGCTTTACTGCAAATCATTGACGAGCTCATTGCACAAGGAGTGGTTGTCGAAACTGACTCCAATGTATGTAATTCTCCGATAATTCCGATTCTTAAAAGAACGGATCCAAAAGCCCCACCAGTATATCGATTAGTTATTGATCTGCGCGAATTAAATAAATGCATTGTACCACAATACCCTGTTGTCCCAGATATCTCTTCATTACTCACAGCTATTGACTCAGAAGCAACGTTTTTCACTGTAATTGATCTCAAGAATGCTTTCTTTAGTGTCCCAATCGATCCGGAAAGTCAATATTTATTCGGTTTTAGTTTAAATGGACGAAGTTTTAAATTCACACGCGCACCTCAAGGATTTACAGAAAGCCCCAGCATCTATATGCCAAGCACCTGTCCTAGCAACACCATGTTACAGTAAACAGTTTACACTCTTTGTTACAGAACGCGAAGGTACTGCTTTGTCAGTACTCACTCAGGAACAAGCAGGATCGCACAAACCATGTGCTTATTTCTCTAGTACATTAGATCCAGTAGCTCAGGCACTTCCAGCGTGCCTGAAATCAGTGGCAGCAACAGCTTTAGCAATCCGACAAAGCGATGCCATAGTGTTAGGACATCAACTGACAGTACAAGTACCACACGCAGTAGAGGTTCTCTTGAACCGCACACAAACACAACACTTGATGAAATGCAAAGCCCACACAAAAGTTACCGATATCATTTCTCAGGGTAATGACCTAGCTGACAGAACAGCTAAACAGACTGCTCAGAATCAGACTCACACAACTGACATGACAAAGACAATAGTCCTGACACCAACACATTGCATGACAGTTAAGGATCCCGCCCTTGATGTAATTGATATACAGACACACGCTACACCAGAAGAAATAAAGAAATGGACTGAATTAGGAGGGATCCAAACAGATCAAGGATGGATGACGAAGGAAAAATCTATATGGTTTCTTCCCGACTCAATGGTCCAAGTCATCATTAACACCATACATAGTCCAGCGCACCTAGGAGAAAAAGCTATGCTAGACAGCATTCAACACATTTGGTTCAACAAACATTTACGAGCCGCAGCTAAAAGCATCCCCGTAGAACAGGGTGGATTCCAAACTCCCGATCACCCTTTTGAAGTCCTCCAGATGGATTATATCCAGATGGAACGATGTCGAGGATTCAAATATGTTCTCGTAGTTGTCTGTGCTCTTTCCCGTTGGACAGAAGCATACCCGGTTTCAGATTACACTGCCCCGACTACTGCCAAACAGTTAGTTCGAGAATTCTTCCCACGGTACGGTTTACCACGTGTTGTCTATTCAGATAACGGCCAGCCGTTCTCATCCGAACTAATGAAACACGTTTCCCTTCTATTAGGTTATCAATGGAAATTTCACTGTGTCCGACATCCCGAGGCAGCAGGTCTCGTAGAACGCCATAATCAAACTCTGAAAATTAGATTGTCCAAAATATGTAGAGAGAAAGGAGTCGATTGGATAGTAGCCTTACCAGTTGCGCTCTTTTACATGAGAATGGTAGCACATTCTCGAACAGGGCTATCCCCGTATGAGGTGATCTTCGGTAGACCACCAAATATGTGGGGGACGCCTCTACCTCGCAAAATAACTGACGTTGACTGTAATATGCTGACAGATTACCTGGCTTCCTTGATGTCTGCACTACAATCTTGTCGTTCACAGGTATCCGCAGCTTTTCCCGACAATACTGAGGTGAAACCCCATGACGTAGTTCCCGGGGACCTGGTGTTAGTGCGGAATTTTGACCGGAAGACTCAGCTGGATCCTAGGTGGAAATCGCCTCAACTTGTACTACTCACCACGAGGACAGCCGTGAAGATCGAAGGTCGCAAAGGATGGTTACATTCAAGTCATATCAAGAAATTTCATGGACTACCGTCTGATGTAAACGTTACACCTCGCGTGTCTTCACCGATTGACTCAAAGATTCCTTTGGTTGAACAAAGCGATAAGGAACTATACAAACTAAAATTACGATCTAATAAGTCAGACAATTTGATTGTTTAAGTCCTCTCCAAGGTGAATCGGTCGAATTTGTCTCTGACATGTATCCCCTAGACCTGAATAGAGAAAGAAACCGAAAGATGCAGTTGAAAAAGCATGCGTACTGTAAATCACTGCGTAGTCATTGCACAGTGACGTTATTAATTTTGTTTTTCTTATGTCTTTTAATAATCGCTGCAAGTATATTGTTGCACATATATTATCCTATTTCTAAACATGTTTACAATGTTACTGCTGAACATTCTTTTAGTGAATTACCCCCGCATGAGTTGTCCTATAGATTTGCGCTGCGCAATAACACTTTCATTAGTATGCTACATCATTCCCATCAAACCAGCAATGCCACAAATTGTTGGATATGTGGCCGACTCCCTCCCTATCAGAACTATAAGGGAGTTTTGCCCCTCTTTCCCTATCCGTTCACACACAATGGCTCCTGTGGAGCATGGTTTAGTTTGATTAATTCCCTAGATTCAAATTCCGCAGTTTATCAAGACAACTGGGTATGGGGAAACCTGAACTTAGTTTTGCTTAAAGTCTGCTACCCTAACAAGGAGGGACTTCCCAAAAGAACAGGAACTGATCTAGAAAATGAAGTATATGGATTAGGTAATTTTACACTTAACCTCATGATCCTGAACGTTGAATCTGAAGCTACACCAATCTTGCCCGCCATGTCCGTATTCCCAGTAAAAGGGGAACTATGTATAAGAGAGAATGGCTCCATACACATGGGCCATAGTAAATGCACCACTGTAATAAAATTCAGTGATCAAGGCAAGTCTACATTTAGAGCTTCTCGTCATTCCTACTTTATATGTAGCCAGACCGCATATATACGCCTACCTTTAGATTGGGATGGTACCTGTTACATAGCATTCCTTCTGCCACCTGTTTTCCTAGCCCCTCCTGATTATCACAGAAATACCCATTTAGTACACAATAGACAGCAGAGAGATCTCCCAATTGTCGATTACACTGAAACGGCATGGGAAAAATACACAGATTTCAATAAAGGTTTCTTTCCCTATATAGGTACAGTCACTAATAGTAAGCTGATACGTAGATTAACCAGAACCCTCGAAGCAGTAGTGAACGAAACTATTTCCGCCTTAGGCAATTTAACAGAAGAGCAGTCTGCTATGCGGATTGTTGTGCTTCAAAATCGTCTTGTCCTTGACGTCATCCTGGCCGATAGGGGCGGAGCTTGTAGGGTCATCGGATCAAGTTGCTGCATTTTCATCCCAGAAAATTCACCGTCAGTATATAAAGCCATAACCCGCCTTCATAAGATTGTAAGCCAGATACACCAGAGTCCAGGCACCTGGACTTGGTCCGGTTGGTTCTGGGGCGTGTTGTCAGCCTGGGGATGGAGAATCCTCTCCTTCCTAGGTATTGGCTTTCTCATACTATTCAGTTGCTGCTTATGTCTACAATGTGGGCCAGCGATTTGTGGTCTTTGTGCCACCTCGTGTATCCCACATCCAAGTATTCGTTCGAGATCCCGGAAGAAGAAAGAAGAACAAATGATGTTATATGAACAGATCGATGGATTGATGAAGATCGATATCTCCTAAGGGTCCGAAGGGGACAAGGAGGGAATGAGGAAATATGAATTTTGTGATCAGTTATGTCCCCTATCGTAGACCCCAACGGCTCCATGTACATGCTATAAGTACATGTATGTTCCCTCCTATTCCACTTTTTGAAGACGCAAATATATGTGCGTCCACCGTCAACATGTCCTCTTTTAGATCCGCCATGAATGGGTCAGATATTCCTTTCCTAAGTATGAAAGGCCACCGACTTTATGTGGTTCACTTTCCACATTTCTACAGATTCAGGCGAGTAGGCCCGAATTCTGTCATCAAGCCTTTTCTGCCTTCTGCCTCTGAAAGCTCCATTCTGAGCCCGCATCTGTGACCATGAACTTTGTCTTACTCCCTGCGCGGCTAACGGAGCCTGATCCAGCCTGTCGCCTGCCAAAAACTGTATTTCACCTTCGAGATTATCTCCTTCGCTCCTCATCCGATGCATTCCTGTCTAGTAGTTTAGGTAAACATTCCCCCAGCTACCGTGCAAAGGGCCAGGCCTTGCTGCCCTCATGCAAGTAATTCATAGCCCCGTTACCATGGAATATTCCTACTCCCTCGCATCTAGTGTAGACACTTAGACGCTTGTACACGCACTAACAGTCAGTATAGTCAGTATAGAATAAGATTCTATCCTAAGAGACCTCTCTTTTTGGATAACACTGTTCTTTAAACATAGGATATTAGATATGATTTGGGATTAGGTTGACATAACCCCAGACTTCTGTCTCCACATGTAGAGCTAAATGTCAAGTCCCCTTCACCCTCTAGTTGCACGTCAATCACACGTCATGCGGCTGCGCGCGCATCTCTGCCAACTATTTCTGCTGACATTGCAGGATTCTCTTATGGATCCACCCACATATTACATCATGTATGATGACGTTTATTAAATTACGCCCTCTATTAGCTACGTATGCACCCTTTATCAGCTGTTACGCCTCTTGCATCTGTTTCACTGTAATGTATTTTCTATAAAACTGCCTATCTGTAAATAATATATGTCCCTTCCTTCCTGAACTTTCGTGGTGATGGAATAGAAGGCCCATAATTCGAATTGTGTTCCTTTGTATAGGAATAAAGCCTTTTTAAACCCTCTAATACCACGGATTCTGCCTCTCATTTTACTGAGTTATTCTCGATAGATTTTACCGCATAAAAAATAGTACCGGTAACGAAATATTTACCACAGATAGCAGACCCTACTCTCCTACACCTATGGTGCTAAGGTGCCTGCTTTGGTGCTAGGCAGCAGATCTCAGCGCCAGCGCTAAAATGAAGAAGCGTAGCGTTAGCAATGTTTGCTTAATGCCAATCTTCTCCATTCTGCTGTAAATATGCCTCACAGTTCTTCACTGGCATTCTCTCCCCCTCTTTTCGATCGACCCCCATCATGAGATTGCAGCCTGTAATTCTAATTACAAGTGGTAGAAATCAAACATTTTTCCACGTGTATTAAAAATGATACGCATTTCACGAATTACACTTAGCAGCAAAATTCTGAATGGTTAGTAAGTGGTGGAAAAGTACAAATTATGCAGCACGCTGCTAATCCTGTACTGGGGAATTGTGCAAGATTGTGCGAGATTTCACCTGTTTTTTTAAAAAAAAACTTTGTCCTAATTCCAGTTCCAGCATTGTCATCTCTGCCCTTCTTGCATCAGAGTGTGTACATTATCATTGGTGCTAATAAGACGTCGTCATCCGCGCTACAAAGTGGCAAGACTGTATGAGAACATATTGTATAGAAACAATTCTTGTTCTTTTTGTTATTGTACATGGCTTACAATTTCCACATTTTGTGGTAATAACTGATAATTAAATCCGATTCCTCTGGATTGTGTCGAACAACTCATAATTCATAAACACAACATTTTAAATCAATTTGCACTCTCAGTACAACACCAAAAGCATATCTGAGGAAGTGGGGGAAATTCTAACTACACAAATGAACTACATGCCTGGCGATGACAACTGTTCACCATACGTGACTTAATAATAATACTAACTTTGAATGTAATAGATTGTGGAATAGCTCTTCACACTTGCTCTCTGCTGCTAAGCACTGCAAATAACAGTTATTACTAATACCCAATCTAATGTCAAACTGCAGACCATTGGAAAGATAGAAGGCTGAGTTGGTCTTGCCGTGCTTTGAGATTGTGGGTTGCTAGTTACCACGTTTCATCTGTGGATATTAAACTAATTTAGCAAGCCTTAACTAGAAATAGATGGAACAGTTGTAGATCAAGAACTAACCCAATCTGACATGAACACACACCTCAAAGGCTTCAGCTGAGAACGAGACGCGGATAACGAAAGCCCTTGCACCCCATGTGGTGTGGGGGGGGTCTGAGCCTGGGGGTCCGCTCAGGCACTGGCAGGTCCCTGGTCTGAGAGCACTGGACTGGGTCTGGAGCATGGGGGGGCCTGTATGTACCTTGCAAGGGGATCCCCTCAAGTTTTGTTACGCCAGTGGATTATTCCCTTTAAACTAATAGGATCAATCATCACTCACAACACTGACCACTTACATCAACCCACAAACCTCACACTGTAATAGCTTGCCATGGTGACTTTGTTACATTACATTGTGGTGTGTTATGTTATGCAGATTTGTAGAGTTTACTATGTTATGTTATGTTATGTTATGTTATTTATATTTTTATAGCGCACAGCTGCCCCAGCAAAGGGGCGTCCTGGCGCTGTGACAGATGCTACAACATAACACACAATAAAAGAAAAGGAAATTAACCAGACACGGGAAACAGTAAAGTTTTAATCGCCTGCCTGAAGGCGAGCAGGTCTTCAAGAGCTCGGATGTGTACCGGGAGCGAGTTCCACAAACCTGCCGCGAGCACCCTAAAGGAGCGGCCACCCATTCTACTCAATTTAAAGCGCGGACAGACCGCCAGGTGAAGCCTCTCCGATCTCAAGGATCTCAAAGGAACATAGGGCGTGAGTAGGTTAGCAAGTGCCGGGGGCGAAGAAGATTTCAAAATTTTAAAGGTCAGGCATAGCGCTTTGAACTGAATTCGCTGTCTGACCGGGAGCCAATGTAAGGCCGCGATGGTACCAGACACTGAGCAATGTCTAGGGAGGCCCACAATGGCCCGAGCCGCGGCATTTTGCACCCTTTGGAGCCTAGAGGCCTCCTCTTGATTCACCCCTAACAGCAGTGAACTGCCGTAGTCCAGCCGAGATAGTATAGAGGCCTGGACCACAAGCTGTCTGGTGGGGGGATCAAAATACTTTAAGACCGGCCTTATTCCCCGCAGAATGCCATAGCACGTGGCAGCCACCTTCTTAGTGTGGTCCTTGAAGGTGAGCGCAGAGTCCAACCAGATGCCTAAATTTCTCACTCCAGAAGCTGGAATGGGAGTGACCCCCAACTCTGATGGCCACCACTGGTTACCCCATAGCTCAGCATGCTTCCCTAATACCAACACCTCTGTTTTGGTGGCATTTAACTGAAGGCAGTTGGTGCGAAGCCAGCTTGCTACTGCCAACAAACCCGCTCGAAATTTGGGGGCCTCCACCTCAGGGTCTCCACTAAGTGTCACCGCTAGCTGTGTGTCGTCCGCATATGAGGCCATCGTAAGACCCCACTGTTTAACGACACCAGCCAACGGTTTCACATAGAGGTTGAACATAGTAGGGCTCAACGAGGATCCCTGTGGTACCCCCAGCTCCAGGGGATAAGTGGCAGATTGGCCAGGTGGTATGGCCACTTTAAAAGAACGATCTGATAGAAAAGACCGAAACCACTGGAGAGCGAGATCAGTCACTCCCGCCTCCTGTAAGCGTTGGATCAGTATATGGTGGGACACAGTATCGAAGGCAGCGCTTAGATCTAATAGTAAAAGCGCTGCAGTGCGACCTGAATCCAGAACCTGGCGTAGATGTTCCGTGATGTAAAGTAATGCCGTCTCGGTACTGTGTCCCGACCGGAAGCCGTTCTGACTGGAATCCAATATCTGGTTGCGAGCCAGATGCTCAGACAGAACAGAGTTGACATGGGCTTCTGTTACTTTGGCAATCCAAGGCAGCAGGGATATGGGTCGATAATTCTCTGGCAGCCGGGGGTCAGAGTTGGCTTTTTTTAGTATAGGAGTAACCACTGCCTGTTTCCAAGCCGTGGGTACCATTCCGCTGGACAATGACATATTGATAAGATTCAATATGGGGTCACGGCAGAGTGGGGAAAGTGTGTTAATTAAGGCTGGCTTTAACGGGTCCGAGGGAGAACCTGACTTGACCCTGAGGCTAAGCCCATCAAAGGTCTCAGTAGTCAGTTCAGGTAGCATTGCAAGAGTCTCATATCCCAACGTATCGGGGACAGTAACCTCTCGGTTCTGGTGGAGTGTGTCAAAGCTTTGGTAGATTGTTTCCACTTTCTCCACAAAAAAGGAGGCCAGCTTATCACAGTGGGAATCTGTGCAAATCACCTCTAAGGTGGATCTGTTTTTCATAAGATCCTTCAGTATCTTAAAAATCAGTTTTGAAGGGTTAGGGCTGGTGGCAAATTCTTGAGCGTAAAATGCGGCTCGTGTTCTGCAAATAGCTCTATGATAGAGCTTCAGCTCAGTAAAATACCGAGTTTTCAGAGCAGGGCTGTAGGATCTTCTCCATTCCCTCTCTGTTTTTCGGCAGGCTTTTTTTAGTTCTGCGAGTGAGTCATTATACCAAGGACTAGGTGTTTTTGTCCGGCCTTTCGACCACCGTAAAGGTATGAGAGAGTCCAAGGCATCGGTGATCCAGGCGTAGAACTGTTGGTATACTTGTTCCACATTAAAAAAGATGCTCAGAGGTTTCTGTTCCAGTATGCTATAAAACTCCTCAAGCCTAAGCTTATGCCAAGGCCTTTTTAGAATAGGTCTGTCAACAGCTTTAAAAGGCTTATCGTGAACCGGACAAAAGGCTTCTATAAGCAGATGATCAGTCCACTCCATCAGCTTCGGATCTGACAACCTTACCCCCTCAAGTGTGGAAAAAAAGGGGTCCAAAATATGGCCCCCTGAGTGGGTTGGAAGGGTGACGAGCTGAGTGAGTTGAAGAGCTTCGAGGTTCGCCAGCAGAGTGCTCACCGTAGTGGATGACCCATTATCAAAATGGATGTTAAGGTCCCCCACGATGTTGAAATTGGCACAATCAAGTGCTATAGGACCGATCATATCGGCCAGTGCGGACCTGAAGACAGAATCATTGCCCGGAGGACGATAAATAAGCATACCACTGAAAGTGAATTGGTGGGAAAAAGCAACTTTAAAAATAGCACTTTCACATGGAGGTAGCCCCGACGGTTTCCAATCAGCTGGAAAACAGGATTTGACTGCCATGGCAATACCACCTCCTCTTGTGGTTCTATTGGAAGTGAAGACGGTATAGTTCTGAGGGAATGCAAGATTCAATATGGCAGAATCCGAATCCTGCAGCCAGGTTTCTGTCATTAGAAAGACATCGGGGTCCTCTTTCTCTAGCAGATCATAAATGGACAGGTGATGTTTTACCAGCGACCTAATGTTTAAGCACCAAATACGAAGATCTCGAGATGCAACACACGGTCGCGTGACAGGAATAGCATCTTCCAGGGAACGGATTTTAGTAGGGCTCTTAAGAGACCAGCCTTTGCAGGCACAGCTATAAGGGCCGACTAGAGGGTCCACAGGCTTGCAGGCACTTCCTCTGGACAATCGCCTTATGGACAGCAGCTCGGACCGTGTGTAAAACACCATACCTACCGGAATCGGCGATACAACACCACGACGAGAAACCGAGCCTGCCCAGCCTTGCGCTGCCTCGACGCGGACGAGCGCAGACGGGCAGGACTCTGGCACGACTCCGGCTAAGCGACGGCGTCCACACCTGCGCGTCCCGCTGCGCGGGAGAGGGGAGCTTTAAGTAGGCTCACCAATCCCAGCGCGAGCGCGAGGACGCTCCAAGATGGCGCCCAAAGTTGCAATTACAGCCCTACCCAAAATGGCACCCACAGTGAACCACCCCCGAGATCCAGGCCCGCCAAAACGGCAGTGAGGGAGCCAATTATGTGCGGAATGAGGAGGGGGCAAGACCCAGCTAAAAACAAGGGAGAAGTGCAGCAAGGTAAATTAAAACAAATAGACAAAAAACGGGATTTTTAAAAAGCAAAGCGCCAGCAGCAGCGCTAGCAACAGCAAGTGCGCAATAGAGTAAGCATCTGTCAAGGCCGGCTCAGAACTGAGTCCGCCTTAAGTAGGCTCACCAATCCCAGCGCGAGCGCGAGGACGCTCCAAGATGGCGTCCAAAGTTGCAATTACAGCCCTACCCAAAATGGCACCCACAGTGAACCACCCCCGAGATCCAGGCCCGCCAAAACGGCAGTGAGGGAGCCAATTATGTGCGGAATGAGGAGGGGGCAAGACCCAGCTAAAAACAAGGGAGAAGTGCAGCAAGGTAAATTAAAACAAATAGACAAAAAATGGGATTTTTAAAAAGCAAAGCGCCAGCAGCAGCGCTAGCAACAGCAAGTGCGCAGTAGAGTAAGCATCTGTCAAGGCCGGCTCAGAACTGAGTCCGCCTTAAGTAGGCTCACCAATCCCAGCGCGAGCGCGAGGACGCTCCAAGATGGCGCCCAAAGTTGCAATTACAGCCCTACCCAAAATGGCACCCACAGTGAACCACCCCCGAGATCCAGGCCCGCCAAAACGGCAGTGAGGGAGCCAATTATGTGCGGAATGAGGAGGGGGCAAGACCCAGCTAAAAACAAGGGAGAAGTGCAGCAAGGTAAATTAAAACAAATAGACAAAAAACGGGATTTTTAAAAAGCAAAGCGCCAGCAGCAGCGCTAGCAACAGCAAGTGCGCAGTAGAGTAAGCATCTGTCAAGGCCGGCTCAGAACTGAGTCCGCCTTAAGTAGGCTCACCAATCCCAGCGCGAGCGCGAGGACGCTCCAAGATGGCGCCCAAAGTTGCAATTACAGCCCTACCCAAAATGGCACCCACAGTGAACCACCCCCGAGATCCAGGCCCGCCAAAATGGCAGTGAGGGAGCCAATTATGTGCGGAATGAGGAGGGGGCAAGACCCAGCTAAAAACAAGGGAGAAGTGCAGCAAGGAGTATATCAGGAGTATATCTGGCCCTGAGCACTTGCGAGTCTGGCCACACCTGGGGCCTAGTGGTACTACTTGAAAAGCCAAGTCTTCTTGCAAAATTCAGGAAGTGAGAAGAAGGCTCTTATGTGTAGGGGCAGGTCGTTCCTCTCTTTAGGAGCGATGTAGGAGAAGGCTTGATCACCGGATATTGACTTGGGCGGTCATGTCAAGTTTGCTGTAGATGATGATTCCGAGGTTCTTGACGTGGGTGGTGGGGGTCAGTCTTAGTTTTTTTGGCCAACAGTGTTCAGCTGTAGACAGCTGATCTTCATCCGATGGGTGACTTCAGTAATATGGGCACTGAACTTGATACAGATAGTGGGCATCTTGTTGGTGAGGGAGAGAATGAGTTGTGTCATTTAATGTAGGAGAGGGCGTTGATGTTGTGAGGGTGGATGCTTAATAGAAAAACCCAGGAACACAAGGATGGGTACCCCTAAGCTTCTGAGAATGCTGCCAGGCCATACAAATGATAGAAAAATAGTAAACAAATTTATTCAGCACGGCCTACCATAATATATATAAGGTGATCCATCAATTTGCATCAAAGGTAATGTACGTCTGTATTTTGAAAAGCTATGAAGCGCCATGAAAACCTTTTCAGTGACTTTATAGCACTGTCCAATCTAATAATATATTTTAGCGTGTTTTATAAAAACTTTGCAAGCATTCTCACCAGATCCTACGTGGGCTATCTTGCATAATGTTTTACTCTATTGGTGTGCGCCTTGCATTCAAGACGCTCTACAAAAGCACAAGTCAGAGCCAATAAAGCCTACTCCCAAGCAGGTTTCATGCCTGCAGCTGCCACGTCTTTTTGTCCATTTTTATCCCAGCTTCACTCATCACATTGGGTCCCCTGTGGGCTGCTCTTAAGGCTTTTACTTGAAATGGCTGACTCGACACCGCAGCTATTACAATAGTACCTGCTGTGCTGACCCAGCTGGCACCGAGGGAATGTGCAAGTGCACATGCAGGAATAGAGATGGATTACATTTTTTGGAGCTAGTCCAAAAAAAAGCCTGGCCATAGCACAATACTCTCCCCTGTGCCCACCCGCGCTACGTTTACAGTTCAAAGGGCGCAAGCCTTTCAAACCACTCTTCCCATGAGTAATTTTCTCCACCGAAGGTGCATTATGTTCCCAAAACGCTTTAGTGGGAGTGCACTCATATCTCACTATCATGGAAGAGACACTAAAATGAGAGAAATTCTTGTGTGTGCCCTGCTTTCATGGAAGACATCCTTGTACCTTGAGCTTGGGAAGTGGTGGCCATTTTGAGTGAGGCAAGGAGGACAGCTTAAATTCAAACCTCAATGATAAAGTGAGCACTTGAAAGTACAAGAGAATGCCATTCCAATGGAATGCTTTAAAACAAATATCTTTTGTGTTCTGTATGGTATTTGTGAGGCTGGTAATGGGACTAAATCCACATTTGCATACTCGATATACCTATACAGAAGCATGTACCAGTGGTTGATTTGTAAAAGAATACGTGCCAGGGCCCAAAGTGTTGTTCAAAAGCCCACGGCTGCTGCTATCGAAGGTTGGAGTGCCGCATGCCAAGGCTAAGTAATTTTCATTCTACCTTATGCCTCTTTAATCTATCCCTTGACACTCCCTGCCTCCTTAACTCACTCTTGTTGGTACTTTTTCATACCTGCTTTCTCCCTTTGTCACTGTTTTCCTGTCTATCTCTACCTCCCTTTTTCCTCCTTTTGTGTTTTTCTCACTCTTGCTCTGCATCAACGTCTAATGAGGAAAATGATATGCTGGGTCTGGTAGCTTAGTGGACTAATTCGTCCACTGTAGGAGTCTGTGTTTGACCTGTTGGTCACAGGCTCAAATCTCAGCGGGTTCACTCAGCCTTTCATCCTTCTGAGGTCGATACAATGAGTACCATTAAGTTGGGTAACAATTAACAGCTGTTATTCAGCACCAACATACCCTTCTGCGTTGATGGGCACTTTACAAATAAAGCTATTATATTAAAAACAAGTGCCTGTCCCCAAAAGTGTGCCGATGGACCCCACCTACATCCACCAGCTCCATTTAAGCACTGTGTGCAATGTTGAACTCTACAAGTTATAGAGAGCATGGACATTAAAAGTGCAACACCCGCACAGCAGTGACAGTCTAGTTTAACCAAGTTAAGAATACTAGGCTTAGACTTAATTTGAAACGTTTTCCATTTTGTGCGCTGTACAGTACAGCACTCACGTAAAGTTTGGATAAATGAAACTTTTCTCCTTCTTTGCTTCTGCCTAGAGGAGGTGTGATTTGATACAAAGTAATGCAAACCAGCACATAGCACTGCTTTGGGTTACCTTTAGGCAAAGTCCAACTGTAAAACAAGTTTTGCGCTGGAAAGTAAATACCTAATCAACACTTTGCATCACTTTTGGCGACTTTGCTCAAGTGCGATGTGCTGATATATCGGGTCTGCATTTCAGTGCAATGCTATGGATTTTAGATGGAGACCCGTGCATATTAATCATGAGATTGCATGTGAAACTGCAAATAAATATACCCATTTTGGCACAAGTGTGATGAGGATGCTGAGGACAGAAGGAGAGAGATACGTTACTTGCCCACTGTGATCTGAACTGAGGCTGGCAGGGTTTCTGCCCAGAGATAAATTATATTTAGAACCAAGTGATGCTTCACTCGAATACAGAGAACGTGTTTCAGTGGCAGTGTGCTAAACTGGTTTAAATCCATCCTGAAAAACAGATATCAAATAATAAAACTGGGACCGTATCCATCTCAATCAGGGAAGGTAGCATGCAGTGTGCCTCGAGGATCCACGCTATGACCTATGCTTTTCAAATTATTTGTGGAACCGTGAGGCCTAATACTAGAGATCTTAGGCTTAACATTAGACCAGTATGCAAATGTAACACAACTGTACTTAAAATTAACATCTGTCAACATTATCCACACTGTACAAAATGGTCAAAAGGCATGGCACATCTGGATGGACACTCTTTGCTTGAAAGTAACCCCCCCCCAAAAAAAATTGAGTTCATGATTCTATCTTGCAAATCCAATCATGAAATTGATCCCTCCCTCATCTTGGAAGAAGTTGAATTTGGATTAGTCCCAGTAAAGAATGCAAGCGTAAAATCCCTGGGATTCACCATTGACTCCTCACTATGTGTCACCACGTAAACAAATTAGCGCAATCGGCCCACTTCCACCTCCAACAGCTAAAGAAAATCAACACCTACTCTAGTCCAATCCTACAATGCGGCCCATACTCTCGTAATATCCAGGATATCCTTTGAAAACGTTCTACTAGTTTAGATTTCAGCTTCCATGCTATCCCCATTGAAAACTGGTTTTCGCTCCACAATACGCCACGTTCCAGAGACTTAGAAGTTTCACCACAGCTCCCCAATAGTGAAAGAACCTCGGGGCATATCATCAAGGCCATGCGATAATTATCGCTCAGCGCTCTTAGCGCGAGGATAATTATCACTGGCCAACTCTGAATTTTATCGCGGAGATAGCGTGCTATCAGCAACGCTTATCTCCAAAGCGATAAAATTCAGAGCGCAAGCTGCCAATTGTGCGTTTATCGCTGGAAATACAGCGATAATCGCACAAGGTTTGGCGAAAGCTTGCTAATAGGGCAAGGCATACTTAGCCATGCTATCCACCTTACATAGGATATCATGGCTAAGTCAGTTTTGAAGCAGGCGTCAGGAAAGTAGCGATAACAGAGGTTATCGCTACTTTGCTTGTCGCTCTGCAGGTTTGCGTGCCCATTGATAATTGGAGAAATGTCGCTTAGCGACACTTCTCCAGTTCTGTCAGGGCAGGAACACCCACTTTGCATCTCATTAGAGATGCAAAGATGGGCGTTGAGGGAAAGTGTGATAATGCAAGGATTCACGCGATAGCATGACATTGCTGATTAAGCGATAAAATTATCTCTGCTTTCCGTCCGAAAACGGACACTAAAGCAGCGATAATTTTATTTCCGGGGCTTGCTGATATGCCCCCTCAATGTCTCCCACTAGCAAGAGTCAAGTTTTAAATATATTGCCTACCCTACAAAGTGCTACACCATTGCAAACCCAACTACCTAGCGGGCTTCCTGACCATCTCAAGGCACAAAACAATCATAGAGTAAGAGTTCTCTGGTCCAAATTCATATCCTCACTTGCCCTGAAACAATCCTGTCAGGGATCCGACACTGGCTCCTGGAGCTTTCTTCCTCTCCACTTGAGAACAGCATGGGACAGCTTGACATTCAGAAAAGGACTAATTACTCAACTATTTTGACTCGTCCTTCGAGGTCCAAACCCCATGATCCACCCCCAAATATCTCTAGCATGGCTCACCTGCACTCTACTATAGACACTGTTCATTATCCCTAATCTGACCTAGGAAATGCTCTAAAAGTATCTCTTTCTCTATCCTCTTTCTCCTTTCCTTCTCTCAATGTGTCCCCTCCCTTTCACTTTCCCACCCAACACTCCCAGGTGCATCACTATGCTGTTATGTGTTTTTTCCCCCCTCTTCTTAGTGCCTGGTAAAGCGACATATGATGTGTTGCATTATTATAAATGTATTGGTCATTGTTCTCTGTAAAGTACCTTAATGCCAATCTGGTAGAAAGAGAGGTATATAAAGCTGCTTAATAAATAAATAAATAAACATTACAAAGTAACGATGGAATTTGCATTATTTTTCAAGTGTTTACATTTCATTTTCCTTTAACCTTCCACTGTGTGTAGAAAACCTGCAAAATGTGTGGCCACACCGTGAAGCAGCATTTAGGGTACATGAAACCTGAAACACTAAACCATTACTGCCTAACATAAAACAGTGGGTGAGGCAAAGTTAGAGAGACGGGTATTACTGTGATGATGTGAAATGAAACACTTGTAGATGTTTTTATCCATCTGGGCAGGTTCTTTGGAAACTGCGTTCCAGCCGCGGCCTGTGGAGGGAGTTCTGTGGGGCGGTAAGGCGGGGCGGGGGTGGGGCAGGGTGGGGGGTTCTAAAAACCGGAATATGGATAATTGCAGGTAAGTAAACAATTAAATAAATAAAACGAATTTCGTAGCACGCGCTGCATCGCAACCCCCCACCCTGCCCCTCCCCCGCCCCGCCTTACCGCCCCACGGGACTCCCTCCACGGGCCACGGCTGCTGCGTTCTGAATTTCAATGCCCAAAGGGATTGCAATGCTGCTGCCAGATTTCAGTGATTCCCTCCTAATATCGCTCACAGTGGTGGCACTTTTTTGGGGGTGGCGGCACTTCACGAGGTGAGAAAATATGGTGAGCCCAAGGTAAGTGTTCTTTTTTCAAAAACATGTATTTTCCCTCATCGTCGTCTGTCGCCTCTCCCCCTGCACTTACCTGCAACGGCCATCAATGGGCAACAAACTCTGGGACTGCCCCGGAAGGCAAATGTTCTAGCTACGCCACTGATCGCTAAGTCAACATGAAATACTTGAAGACTAAATTGGAGACCGCCACACAGGCACATGAGCAGTCAAGAAATATATTTTGTGTATCAATCTCTAAAAATTAGAATTTGCTGAAATGGAATGTTGCTGTCACTAATGGCCTGATTTCAAGTTTGGCAGATAGAGTAGTATCCATCAGGATAGTGAGGACATTAACTGTGCCGTCCCAAGGGTACTCTGCCCATCAAAGTTAGAGAGGACTGCCGGCCCTACTGTAAATTGATACTTGTATAGCGCACTACTCAAACGCAAGGGTCTCAAGGCGCTTGTACGAATACCACTGTGGAACCCATCCTGGCTTTCCCTGTGAGGCATCCACTCCTGGGTATCCCCAAGGTGGAGGCCAGGCATCCTTAGCGTTGTGGGGGCCGTTGTGGAGATTAAGCAAGCTATTGCCCAGAGTTGCAGAGTGGGTCTCCATGATTGGAATAGGCACCGAGGCGAGAATTGTCAGGTCCGTGGAATTTTGAGCCCAAGACCCGCCGAGGCGGGGAATTGAACCCTGGTCCCGGGCCAGACCTCTGCATCAGGGTCAGCCGCTCTAACCATTGAGCCACTGTCATCTCTGTACATTGAAAGGAATCACTGCGGCTCCTTTCAATGTACTCAAAGTTTGATAGAAGGCTGCTTTTTGATGGCTCTACGCAGGGCCGGACTGGGAACCCAAAGCAGCCTGGCAATTATGTTGGACCAGCCCCCACCATGGGGGGGCGATGGCAAGCGTGGAGCACTGCTTCTTTACAAAACCGGCCCCCAGCGCTGCTGCTTTTGTTACTGGGGGCCGATATTGCAGTATCGCTGCAAAACTGTCTCCCACCGCTCCAAAACCGGACCCCACGGCCCCAAAACTGGCCCCCACCCTTCCAGCCTCATGGGCAAAAGCCCAATGCCTGCTACAGCCAGTCGGCCCTGGCTGTATGCCAAATTATTTACTTTTTTTTCTCATAACCTTCAAAATGGGAGTTTAGTTTTGAGAAACAAATATCGAATCCTCCTCAACAGTCCGGGAGTTTTCTCACTGTGTGTGGGGGTCATAATTTTTTTTGCCCACTCCTTAGCACCAGGTATTTCCTGGTAGCACCAGACAGGAAAAAAGGCATTACACTTCCTACGCTATATAGGGCGCATGGTGAAAGTGTTCAGTTGATGGAGCCAACCGGGGCTGTGTAGACGGAATACTTAAGGTCCATCCGTCTGTAAATGAAGCAGAGGACGGAGGGTTTGGCTGGAAGGGTACTCTATCATATTTGTGATGGAATTCTTGTCCACCAAACTCTAAATCAGGCTCAGAGAGTACCATATTGAACAGGGCTGTGCCTAATTTGTGATGGTAAACGTAGGTGATAGTGGCGGGCACCAGCACTCTTTTTGGGTCACTGGTACATATCTTTCACCATCAGACTTTGGGCCAGAACAGGAAGAAAGGCAGAAAAAAGGAAATAAGTAAGAAGAGAAAGATAGGAAAACTGTGGCAAAGGGAGAAAGAGGGTATAAAAAAAACCTTCAAAAGTAAGATAAACAAGAAGTTTAAGGTGGTGGAAGAAAGAGATATGAGTTGGAATCAATAATAGGCAGTCTTGGTATTCAATAAAACTGGTGTCCTGTGGCACGGGCAAACGGCTCCTAAGAAAAGTTTGGACCTCTGCACTTATGTTTTTTTTACAAATTAAGCACTGGCAAGGCTAGAGAAAAACTGAAATCTGGAAAAGCTATGTTTAGAGATAAGAGCCATCAACAATGTCAGGCACCACAGATGTATCACGTAAACTTGCACTTCCTGGATATCAGCCCAAGTAAAGTCCACTCTATCAAACGATCTGCTGGAAATGATGTATATCATACATTTTCAAAAACTAAAACCTTTCTGTTAAGTAAACACCACATAGTTTAGAAGTACCGTTAGATGGAATCGAGAGAAAAAAATACAGCAGACAGAGAAGCAGAACATACACACCATTTTAACTCTTTATGGAACTATCTCAAAGGCAAACTTACAAATGCAGATTCCAGTCATAAGAATCAAGCCATTTAGATACAACACCAGTACCTGCCCCTCTGTGCCTTACTAGTACCTTATTTGATTTCACTACTTAGATGAAAAACAACCAAAGTACACTCCCCACAAAACTTGTCTTTAGGTGTGATTTCTGAAAAGTGTAAAATGTCCTATTTCAAATGAAGAAGCACCTACTGTATGTGCATAAAATGATCTCACTGACATAACCTTTGCTGGTGTGATATTCACTACACCTTTATGAAACAAGCACAAACATTGTCTAACCCGTAATGTGAAGATTTGGCGCTCATGATATTAGGGTCGAGGTCTCAATAAGATGAGGTAAAAAGCAACCTTGTGGGGCCACCATGTGGTGGGGCAAAGCTACTGCAAAGTCAACAAACCTCAATTCTTTCAGTGTATGGGGAGTACTCAATTTGCCAAAATTCTATTTAGCCTGCATTGCTGAAACATCTTGCACCACTCTTGTATGCCACTAATTCATTTAGAACTATGTGATGTTGCAAGACATAAAAATAATAAAATAATGAAAAGGCATGTATATGTATTCCTGATAGCAATATATCTATGGCGCCCCAGTTGTGTCAGTACCCCGAACCCATGCACCCAGATTGTGAGTGATTGACTGGAAATGTAAAATAAGCATGACCCTAGGGGGGGAAAGGAATGCGAAGCTGCACAAGATACATTTGGAAGGGAATATTTCCCAAAAGCAATGTAAAGAACAATGAGGGTACCCGGAGGGCCTCGCTCAGTGTGTGGGAGAGGTCCTGCATTGTGAGTTGAAAGAAGCACTGTAAAGTTTTAATACCAGGTCTTTGTTACTCTAAGTGAACAATAGCAGCAAGCAAGCAGAAAGTGCCCAAGGGGATTGGGAAGTCCCACCCAAAGAAATATATATATTTTTTAATTAAAAAAAATTGGTTCAAAACATTCAGTTTATTAAGCAATTTTCCAAATAATCTTTCCAGTTTCCCTTGAAGTTCTAAAGTAGAACTCTTGAAATATTGCAGTTCTCCAGTGTATGTCTGGCATAGTGCCCATGGAGAATTAATTCACAACAGCAGCAAAGCATGTGTGTGTCTGAAAGACAATCAAGATCCCATGAAACATTGCATGTTCAGCAGCCCCATATTTTTCCCATCGATGAAATTGGTCCTAATAAATACAGCATGACTCAGTGTGGAAAAAATGGCTGCCAAGAATTCGAACCCAACACAAAGAAATATTTGAAAAAGAAAAGACGGAACGCAACTGGTCCATCCATGGCTGGTCAAAATATGGGTATGCATGAAATCCAAGAATTCCTAAATTACAGAAAAGAAAAATGGCATTGAGCAAGTGTACACAGTAACCTCACGACTAGATTCAGCTCTGTTGCTGCAGAGAAGAGACACACTCTTGTCAGGCCCAACAGCTGTTTCACACAAGCTTGCACTTCTTCAAGGATCTCTTTGAGATATTCCATATTATCAAATGTGTCAGCTGGAAATTTGTGAAATACATTTGCTTTAGAAATAAAGGCAAAATATTTCTGTTCAGTAAGCTGTGTATAGTTTAGAATTACAGTTCTTGCGAAAGCATTAAAAGTGTGAAAAGCTTGGCTCCAGCCTCAGGAGTAGCACATATGGGAAACATTTTGTTAAATCATCCGTTTATCTCACACAACCTATCAAATGATAAACTCAAAAATATGGAGTCTAATCATCAAAATCTTGACTAACTTTATGAAACAATGATTTCAGACAGCTTTCTAACTTCTTCCATTTATACCAGTCTGTTGTGATGTACCTGACGTAACCGAGGAGTATCTTTGTAGTTTCTATACTAGATCTTAGATACAGGTTAGCATCCATGTAAAGCAGCCCCGTCAGGAGCAGCCTGCCTGCTGCTCAGCCCATCTTCAACTGTCACACCTCACCACACAGGCACCCAAACATTCCAATCATCTCCATTTCACCAACATTCCACGCACACTGGCTGAACAGCTAGGAACCAGGTAACATAGAAGAAACATTAATACATGGGCAGGATATAACATATCTTCCCCCTTATAAACGGACACTAAAATAAGCATTACTAAGTGGGAAAAACTATACACTAAAATGTACACATGCCTAAACTAGTTCAGAACCCAGGGATGCATGGAAAAATACAAAATCTCGAGGGGAACAGAACAGTTAAGAAAACAGAGAGGATGAAAAAATAGATACACAAGAAATATAGCCCATCCTCCCCATTATAAAACATATAAAATGTGGAAACAATGTTTGCAAAAACATCAGAAGAAAATCAACAGCTCACTAAAAGTATAAACACAGAAGAACTGTACCCCAAGCAGGCCTTCCTAATGTAAAGAATAACAAGCATTGGCATAGCCAATAGGTCTCGCCTTTGAGACCTTATAAGTGTTTAGCCATGCAACAGTTGTGTAACTAAATACTTATAAGGTCCCAAAAGCGAGACCTATTGGCTATGCCAAGCGGCCTTGCGGCCGCGAAAGTGAAAGTGAAAGTGATCGCGTTCGTGATCAACATCAAAGCGGCCTTGCGGCCGCGAAAGTTAAGTAATTGCGGTAAAACGCGGCGCGCGCGCCCGCGCACATGCACTGTAGCTCTAGGCTGGCCTGGTAGCACTTTTTGGAGCCCTCTCAATAAGTCTCACCAGACCAGCGCATGCGCTGGGTCAGGCGAGACCTAAAAATGTACACTGTGAAAATGGGGCGAAAACCCACCTTGACACCCCTCATGGAAGGCTAAAAAACTTGCAGAAATGGGACTGTAACCCATAAAGACATCCCTTGTGTAAGGGTTTTTGATGTAATCCGTGTAAATGGGACTGACACCCATTAAGCCACCCTTCATGTAAGGGTCAGAAAATAACAGAAATGCCATCACACCAACATTCCACTCAGAACACTCACACTGGCTGAGTAGCTAGGAACCAGGTAACATTGAAGAAACATTAATACAAGGGCAGGATATAACAAAGTCCATAAGAAAAACTACAAAAAACAATATCTTCACAATTCGGACTACCTGCTGTAAATACTTTTTTTGCATTGAGCAGATGATTAAAACTACGTTTTTTGCATGTGTGAGGAAGTGCAAACCATGATCTAATATTGAACAAGCAAGATTATAGTTTATGTAATTAGGTAAAACAGGTGCAAAAATGCATGTGCACTGGTGCAATCCATGGAATCCGCCTCTAACTCTGCAGCATAAAAGATGTATCCTATATTTAAAAAGTATTCAGTTTGGGTGGAATTTACTCAGGGCTCGTTTTAAAAGTTTGCCTTGCTGCCTGTTTGCTTTCTGCCTGTCACGTAGACAGAAATAATGTGCAAATCTCGTTTGCTGGGATAGTTTGGTGGGATTAGTGCTTAATTGTGTCCATTTTGATTATAAACTACCTGTATTTCACATAAGTAAATATTTATTTGTGGATTTTCCTATAATGCAGTTTAATTCTACATTTTGGTTTTTCATGTGTTTGATGGAGTTTCAATAAACTGGAATGATTAAAGCTTCAGTGTAGATAAAAAAGTGGCAGAAAGCCAATAATGTTTGATATGGGCCTTCTGCTTCATCTTTCCCAAGCATCTAATAATGTTTCTCACTTATTAATTTGAAACTTTCTCCCATCGGTGAGAACTATTTTCTAACAGCTTTATAGACCCTCTGCTTCGGACTGTAATAGCTGTTAAAGGCCCACTCCCTCGCCTGATGCTTGGGCCTGGTAATCAAGCAAAGGGCCTTGCATGACTGGTATGGTCTGAAGCACCAGGTTACAATCCTATATTAAATAATATTAAAGAAGAAGGATTCAACCGTAAAAATGTAAATAAATGAATACATCTAAAAATGTAATATATTTTACTGTTATTTTCCTTAAAGTTTAATGGTGGTAACACCTGGACCCAATTCATACCTTCTCACTCACAGCTTTAGATGAACTTTAAGGGTGGGGTCATAGAGTTCCATACGTCATTTCACATATTTCAAACTATATTTCTTTGCATAAAATTCCGCTAGTAAATTACTCCAATGACATAGAAACCGTAAGTCGATATGTAGGCGATTTGACTTCAAAAGAATATAACACTTAAAGTTAAACAGTTAGAAACCTGAACACCATATTTAAAACACGTCATTTATAGTAGTTTTTGGATCTTTGGCACTTTTCTTTTAAGGGGTTTAGTCTTTTCTGCACTTAAAAAGATCCAAAAGAGGATTGACTAAATCAGTGCACACCCAGCTTATTCCCAACTGATAACTGAATAGTCAGACAATGAATTCAAAAGTGAAGATATTTGTACAGTAGACATGAATACATATGTACACATAACATTTGATAAGCTCTAATGTATGCATTTTGCCATATTCAATATTAAAATATATGCATTGAAGAAGCAATATAAATAGCAATGAAATGGTATGCTCAACAACAATATGAACTTAGAATTTACATAAATGAGAATATGAAAATACATTTAAAAGTAATGACCATTGAAAGCTAACCAACTTTGCACTTTTTCTCTTTCTACTAAGGCATTTGCAAGTAGGAGTGCTAGGAGCTAAAAGCAGCTATGAACACTGTTTTAATGTCGCCCCCTACTTCCCCCCCACATTGCATCAGGCAAGCAAGTCTAATAAAGGAGTCCAACTCTTTTTTTAGGCAGGTTTGTTTAGAGTTATTCGCCCAGGGTCGGACTGGGACAGTAAATAGGTACCAAAATAAAATTGCCCCTCGTTAGCGAACCAGATAGGTAAAAAAAGAGGCCCGCATTTGCTAAGCAGGCCAGTTTTGAATTTGCAAAGGCAAGCTGTATGTGTATTTTGCAAGGTATGGGAGACTGCATGCATTTGTGCTCGCTACAGGCAATGTTTGTGGTAACATCAGGGAATTCATCAGTAAAACCCAACCGGCCTGGCCATAAAACAGGCCCAGAAACTTCTACAAAAACAGCCCATTCCATGATCTGTTAAGACCAGCTCATTGGGCGCTGCCTGATTGCCCTAAAGGCCAGCCTGTCCCTGGGGGGTTCGCCCTGAAGATTTCCTTCTTTTAAATAGGCCTGATGATCGATTTTGCAACACCATTTTCCAAAAATAAGTGCTGGTGCCCACCACCCACAATCACCAGCACAAAGTAAGCACTTCCATTTTAGGTTCCTCCTTGGCAGAGCTTGCACTGTCTCTTTGAGACATGTTGTATTCAGAATATGGGCTTTCAGCCCCACCCATTTCCTCACCCATGCTTTTAATTGGTTCCTTTGACTGTGTTTTGGAAATGCTCTTTTTTCTTTGGTGAATTGGTTTAGTAGCCCCCTCCGTACTCCCTCCTTGTCTACAGTTGTAACCTCCCATAAGCATGCCCCTATTACAAGTGACCTTCCTCTGATTGTTTTAGTTTCAATTTATGAGCACTATTTTGTTACAGACTTTTTGTTAGCTGGTGTTGCAGGCATGACATCTACAACTTCCCCAACTTCCCCGACCTCAATGTATTTTCCAGCATGATAGCTTATGACTTCAAAGCAGTTTTAAAATTATTAGCTACTGTTGCAGGCAGAACAACTTCAAACTTTAGCGAGCGTATTTCCACGAGCATAAACATCACGATGGCTACGGACGTCACAGCATTTACATCATCATAATTTTTTGCAACTGTTTTTTTCTTCTATTTCTTGTTTCACCCAGGACACCACTCTCCTCCAAGCAGCCGACACTGCCGCAGTGCCCCGCCAGCGCTGCAGGTGCTCGGCATGACGTGCCCATGCAGACTGGACCCACCATACCCCCAGCTCCGGCTCCAATATCCTGGGAGCTACGAAATACACATCATAAGCACTGAAAGGGTGCAGTGTCCCTGGCTGCTACTATGTTACAATGGTGCAGTTAAAAAATGTGTTAAAACATTAAGGGGCATATTATCAAGACAGGCGATAAAATTATCACCGCTTTAGCGGCAGAAAGCTGCCGCTAAAACGGGGATAATGGGCTTGATAATATGCTCTATGGAATTCCAATTGAAGCTCAGGTTAGATGTCCTTCACATCTAACATAGGCTTCAATTGGAATTCCATAGAGCATATTATCAAGCCCATTATCGCCGTCTTAGCAGCAGTTTTGTGCCGCTAAAACGGCGATAATTTTATCACCTGTCTTGATAATATGCCCCCAAATAGTTTTAAAAATGCACCATTGTTGTTTATTTAGCTTTAACAGCTAAGTAAACAACAATGGTGCACTTTTAAAATGCAAGCTAATAAAAATCTCACTTTCAATAAAAACAAATGAAAACGTATGCTAAGCTCTAATTTTCTCTTTATAACTGCATTAAGGGTGCAGTAACTTATGTGGCTAATAGAGGTCCCTTTACAACTTTAGAGGAGTAACAGCCTGTGGTACTGCACCCTTTCCTTGCTTCGTGCATTTTTGTTTATTTCTTATGCTACTGCTGCGATATTTTTTAATAAGAAACATAATTTGTACTGCCAATAGCTCAAACTTTCACTAATGCAAGACCTATTACATTGCAAAACTTGTTTATAAAAACGTTTTGGATGGTATTGGCTCAAGCAGTCCATGAAGCAGCCTCATCTTTCTGTCTAGAGAGGTTGTTCTCTCTTGTCCAAAAAGGCTGATTAAATTCTAATTGCCAAACATTAGTCACTATATGTGCCTCGTTTTCACTATTTCACTTCAATACACAAGCATACCTGGATTCATTGTGTTAATTACAGATTCCTCTAAATTCAGAAAAGATATATTTTATACAAGAAGTACATTTATTGCGGTTGTAGATACACTGGGTAGGTGAAATTCCACTTCAAGATTCCCATTTACAATTTAAGGGACATTGATTCAAGCATATATTTGACAACATGGGTGTTCACATGCAAGGCGTAAATTTGAAGTTTGAGAAGGCACTAATCTGCAAATTGTATCAAATAGTACTTTCAACCACAACCAAGATGTTACAATTCATCAAGGAAGGACGTTGATAGAGAGGATGATGAATGAAGGAGCTGGATATTGAAGGTAAAGGAAAAGGAATGTACTTGTGAGTATATGGGGTTGAGCCAGTGCTTCGCCGTTCGACGAATTGTACTTTGCAAAGGTGAGGAATCAAAAATGCAGTGAAGAGCATGTGAGGTTCCTTATGTCCCTGTGCGGAGTTGCGGAAATATTATATACAACAAAAGGTTCTGTGGAATCACAGAAACAGAATACACTTAATGCTTCCTCTTATTTTTTGCCAAGGAAGGCGTCAACGGCATTTCGACCTTATTGATTCGACGGGCCATCATCAGGACAAACCAAATAGAGAGCACCCATCAATTATTCAGGCGGAACTATTTCCATCCCAAACAAAGTCTTAAATTACGTGATGCCAGTCCACTCCTCTCATCAATGCATTCCGAATTACGTGAATGTCTTGAGTAGTAGCATGTTGGATTTAGATGAGATGGACAGTAGTCTGTAAGCTACTGTGTCTTGCACAACAGAATTAATGGTTTAAAGATCCTGAGCATTCAGAGCTGGCAAATTTCTATTTGGACCAGCATTTGAAATGGGAGGTGAAATACATGATTGCTCTGTCATAGAAAACAAGAAATTTGAAAGAAGTTTCAATCGTGGGTGACGTAATTAATGGAATATTCGTTATCCTAAGGAGAAATCGCTAGTCAGAAACACAGTTAATCCATGTATGGACTATAAATATTCATGAATTATCCAAGAACATAAAAGAGGGATTTAAGCTATACTCTTCTTAGGGGGTCGTGAAGAACAGTGGGGCATATTTACAAGGAAGTGGCGGAGTGTGGCGTTAGACTCCTTGGCTTATTGCTGCGCTCTGCCACTTCTGAAACGCAGAGCTGCACCGTATTTATCAGAATACGGTACAGCCTTGCGTTTCCCCCTACGCTATCGCTAATTTAGCTGCCTAACGTCAACACAGGCACACTTGCACCATAGTGCAAGGTTGCCTGCGTTGAGGGGAATTATTGTTTATGTGCAGGAAGGTGTCTCCTCATGCACATAAACACCTTCCTGTACATAAACAATCAATGGCATTTTGCTGTTTCTATGTGTGCTGCAAAATGCAGTACACATGGAAACAGCAAAAACGAGGAGAAATTAAACATTTCCACTTGCAAATATGGGGCAACATAAAAATCAATGGGTGTTTCAGTGGAACGCCCACCACAATACCCATTGCCCGCCCCTTTCACGCTAAGTATAGCGTGAAAGGGGGCCTTATTCACAAGGTGACGTTAAGCCACGTTAAGTGGCTTAACTCCACCGTGCGAATAAGGCGAAGCCCCTATCACCACCACAACATTGAGAAAAGTGACATTGTGGTGGCGATAGGGGCTTGCAAATATGACCCAGTGGTTTGTAGTGACTGCTTAGGAAGGCATTAGTTTTCAATTGTGCATACACAGGATAGTACGGCGTTTGTCTAGAAGGTGGGTAGTCCTCATAATAACTTTGAATGTTGGTTAGGTCATGGGTGATGTAAAAAATTGAAAGTGTGTTATGTTAAGGAGAAACCTCCAGTCAAAAGTATGGCGAAAAACACGGTAATCTATGTATGGACCATAGATATTCACGATTTATCCAAAAGAGGGATTTAACCCAGTCCTTTCTTAGCAGGGGGGGATCCAGATCAAAGTGTTTTGTAGGATCTGATGTGTATCAATAATTAGTTTTCAATTGTGCATACACAGGACGGTGCAGAATTTGTCTAAGTGTGTAGTTTTAATAATAGAATATGCAGACCAACTCTCGAAACTAAGCACCCTTTTTACAGAATCCTCTATTGAAAACAAAATCCTTTTACCATAACAAAACAAAGGGTTATGGTAAATTCTGATTTTCAAATATACCAGTCATAGTTCTTCTGTGGTTGCATAATGTTATTTTGAATCTTGAATTCAACAAGCAGATCAGAGGTGATATCACTTTCTTGTTGCTAGGCAGTTTTCTTTAGTGATAAAATCATGCACGTGTTTTACCTGGGTACTACTTATTCATATATTAAATGTTACTGACCTTACTACCCTTTAATTTGTATGAAATAGCACATTTCCCATGAAAAGAGCCATCCAAATTATCCTAACTAACCTGTGACTTTGAAACCCCTCTCTGGCATTACATCTTTATTTTGATTCAAGCCTGTCCTCCCTCAAGCTGTACAAAGCCCAGCTGATGCGGTTATGGACATGATTGAAAATTCCTTTTACCAATTATATTAACAAAGTTTTCATAGGATAGGGAAATGTTTCAAGTGCCAAATCCATTTGCACTTCAGATGAACCTTGGCAAACCTGGGAGAGGGAAAGTTTAGCCAAGCTGTGTTATATAAACCCTCTGCTGCCTCCCAACTCTTTCGGGACCCGTGGTCCAGGTCATGTCTTCTGAAAACATCACTAGACTAACACAGCCAGGGCCAGGATCACCGTCTTACGTTTATCTGACACTGGTAATGTATAGCGGAGAACTTTTTTCTATTATTCTAATACAAGTATAGTTTGCCCTGTGATTTTAAGCTGAAATACTCAAGTAACTCCTTCCCTTCCATGTCTAATCAAACAAGTTCTTCATTTTTAGAAAAGAGAAACTCATTGGTTTCTGTGTGAGATTTTAGTCATTGTGTCTACTAGACTGCATAAGCTATAATTTTTCAGAAGATCTATTTAAGTATAGAGTGGGCTTAGACCCCACCCATTGATTACTATTGGTTGGCTTTATTGACACTAATTTGCTAGCTTTTTATTTGTCAGCTTGTGTAGACATTCCTTCCTCTGCTTGTTTGTCTTTCAATGGATGCTTAGCCATATTACCGGTGCCCTTCCACTCCTTTCTTTTTGTGCACTACTTTTTTCTTTCTGGTTAAGAGCTGCATGAGAGTGCATGTGTTTTCCAGCTGTCTCACTCCCCTCCCTCTGGCGCTCTATGTTGTCCATGTGATTCTCCTCCTCTCTCTCAGGTTGTGCTCACCCTCATATGCTTCTCCCGCTTAGTGCTTTGTCGTCAATTTGCTTCTCCGCTCCAGCTTCATGTTCCTCTATCTAGCCCATTTGCTTTTCTTCTCCCCTGCACCCCTTGTTCCTCTCTCTCATCCATGTTGCTTCCCCCACCCGCTACCTGTGTTGCTTACATACCCCAGCCCTCTATGTTTCTTCAGGCCTCTAGTGGTGCTTCACCCCTATCTTGCTTCTTTCTCTCCAGCCCTCAATGTTGCTTCTCCCTACCCACGGAGAAAGGGGAATAAAATGCTTTCTCGCCTCTGTTTGTTTTTTATTTACAGATATAACTTGGATTAGAAATTACAAAGAAAAAAATCGTCGGTGTCATTTTGTAGGTGCAAGCATGCATGGTGTACGTCTACAAAATGAAGCAGCCTTGTCGTAGTACCTTTTTTTTCTTTCTTCTTTGGCCATGTGGCACAGCATTGGGATGCAGTATAGCATTGTTAAAAACCAATTCGAAAGCCAATAGGTCCCAAAGCCTAAACCTATTGGTTTTGCCAATGTTTGTTTATACAGTGCATCGGATGTTTCTAAGTGCTGTGATTAACATGTTTTATCATCGCCTATGTTATTGGAAGCCTGGTTTGATTTTGCCAGGATTCGAGCAGCTGACCACTGCAGACATCAGCGGTGAGAATTAACTCACAAAGCCATCTAAAAGTAACGGCTTCACATGGTTAATATATGAAAAATAAGACTAAAGACGGTACATATTTATGGGAGCACCGTAGACAGTGGCTGGAAAACAAGAAATTCAGACAATATACATTTAAAAGTTACCAGTTACAAATAGAAAGGTTTACCATCAATCACACATATATTTTTTCTCCTAATTTGAGTTTATCTGTTACGAAAGCTCCACAGATTCAAGCACAAAGATCCAGAACGAAATGGAACAAACACCATAACAATAGGCGTTTTAGAAACATATGACATGTGATTGCATTTCTGAGTAATCATGAGTTGACTACATACCCCTGGCCGTGACATTGGAACTGATTTCCTTAACAATAATTGCTTATGATACATTAGATCATTGGGATGTTGAGCACTCCGCTGAAGTCAAGGAATTAACAGATGGTCAATAATAACTGGTAAAAGGCATCTGTTCAAATAATCGAGCGACTGTCTTATTGTTTCTTCCTTGCTTAGCTTAGAACTGTCTTCCCTCGGTGTTCTAATATAGCCTTATAGCCTGCTCCCGAGGGCTATATCGGTTGTAAAAGACCCTGAACCCGAGGTATAGGCCTGAGTCGCAGGCAAGGGCCTATAACAAGAGAGGGGACCTCTAACAACCGGTATAGAAGGGCTATAAGGCTATTAGAACATTCCACACACTAAGGGTAGAATGTTCTATATTAAAGAGGGAAAAACATGAAGGGAAACGTTGGAATGCTGGAGCTCCGGGTTTATAACCGCCATTATAATCCTGGAGCTACTCCATTGCCTTCGGTGGAGCACTCAGCATTCCAATGTTCTAGTAAAGCATTATAGCCCACTGCCGAGGGCTTAACCTGTTCTTAAAGGCCCTGGGTTATAGATCCAAGTCACAGATGAGAGACTATAATGAGGGAGAGGGCTTTTAACAACTGTTATAGCCCAAGGCTCAAGAGCTGTAAACTATTAGAACACTCCACCCAGAATGTTTTAAATTATGAAGGAATAAATAAAAATAAAAATATTGGAATGCCTATTGAAGCCATTATTGGCTCTGACCCACTTCATTGTCTTCAATGGAGCTATCAACATGCCAATTTTTTTAATGCAGTCTTATAGCCCTTGTGTCTTTGTTTTTACCATTTTTAAAGGCTCTGAACCTGATTGTTCAACATTTTAATGTTTTAATTTGTTGTTTAGAAGTTCACATTGTATTTATTTGAGTTTATATATTGGAATATGGAGCTGATTATACTAAAGGGTGTTTAATAACATAGTCTGTGTTTATGTTTTTTTTTTTTATTGTCCGGGGCTGTAATCTGAACATCTCTCAAATAAAACCAATCTGCTGTGGGGACTTTGAAGTATAAGAATGAACATTTTAGTACACCCTGTAAGAGGGTTTTGTATGGTTCTCCCAGCCCAAGATCAAGAGGCAGATTGATGGCCACTGAGAGCCCAATGCAAAGTACATGAAGGGGGCCCCCTCCGACCACACTCAGGAGCTCTCCAGCCAGGGTACTGGGCTGAGAGGGCCCCCTGGAGCTCGCACACCGTGGGGGCTGCAGGGTCCTTTGTTACTCCACTGACAGAGAGCTAAAGAAGAAATAGCAAGCCATCTCACCCCAGTGCCTTATACCTGAAACAAATGTAAATATGTCTGACTGATTAATGAGCAAATGAAAAAACTGCTTAGAAGCCAATGGAGGGTTAAATTGAGGGAGTCACTTGACACTCCAAGGTGACAAATATGTATTCTTTTGAGAGTTAATGGAAGGATGTCACTAGCAGAGCTCTGGAGTGTGTACTTTTCATGGACACTTATGTAAATGTATGCACTTGAAACAGTCTGATTGGGTATTACTAAAATATATATATTGAAATCATTTGTTTTACCATGAACTGCACAGCCCAGATTTACTAATTTTTCACACAACGAAATGCAGCAAGGCAAGTTGCTGCGTTGTGTTGCGGGAACCGGAGGGAGCTGACCTGCGCCATGTTTACCAGTGGCGGCTCCTCAAGGGAGTGCTGCGGGGCGGTGGGCGGGGCAGGGGAGGGTGGGGGTTAGTAAACTCCGGCATACCACCGAACGGAGGTAAGTAAATAAATAAATAATTAAAGCAATTTACATGGCGCGCGCTGCAGCTCAGCTTCATAATATAAAAGGTGCATTCCCACCGATTATTTTCATTTGTTTTTATTTTTCATTTAAGGTGCATGTATTATTTATATTCAGCTAACTTAATTGAAAGACCAACAAAACAGCTACAAAATATTTTGCCACATTTCTGATCTCCTCTCACACTCCCTGAACCTACCCTCTTTGCACTCAGGATCATAGTTTCCAAACAATTTTACCGGGAACGGGAATACACTCAGTAAAACCAAATACTTTTCCATGCCCTTTTTCCACATACTGTAAGTAGTGGTAAAATGTGCTCGGAAAAAGTCCCAGAATTAGTGAATCTTGGATGGTAATAGATCAGGTGATTCCAGTTGCTGTGTTTTTGTTGTTCCCAAATCTGGGTCCAGAAACTTGTGGTGTCCAATATCCTGGGTGGAGATACAGGATGAATCATTAATTCCTGGCTCCTCCCTCCATTTACTGCCCACTATAGCATTAGTGCCATTTTGATGCGGTTCTCCCTTGAAAGCTTTCCCACCACTGTCATTTGGCAAACATTGCGAAGAAAGGGGGGGGGGGGCAGTCAGCTGAGGAAAGGCACTGCAAGAATTCTTAGTATTAGATAGAAGACAATTGAGACTATTATGAAGGGTTCTGGGAAACTGTGAATTACATTTTTGTGACTTTTTGGTTCTGGTGTTTCTCCCAGTTCTACCACCTTGATGTGGTTATGTGCAATGTTTTTTCAGGGTTGTAATGACTCCTGAGAAGTCTACTTTTAGGAAGCTATGCATTTTGCATATAGAGTGTCCTCTATGTCATTGCAAATGGCAATGGTTAAAGGTACAGTATAAACATTTGTTAATTAACTAGCTGATTAGCTATTACATGTATACTCTCGATATATAGGTCAAAATTAATTAGCACTTTATCGAACAAAAATCCAGGATCCCTTTCTATTTCTGTTGGGCCACTTCAATGGATAGTCAAACCACAGCTCTCATGAAAGTTCCTTGGTTGCTTAAGTTTCAGAGTCAGAGCTTGACACTTAAATCACACTACATAAATATTACCTTGGTCCAAACCAGCTGTATCGGACCTATGGCAATGTGAAGGATGTTGGAGGTGAAAAAAGAAGAAATCAGGTCTAAAGATGTCCAGAGTACAACTTGGTTATATGAACCAGAGAAGGTTTGCCTCAGAGCTCTCAGGTAAACTCTTAAAAGGCAGTAGACATGTCTCCACTGCAGGGAACCCAGCCCACCCATCAGGCATGGAGCTTTGAACTCTGAAATACGCCCCAGAAGTGATCAAAATGAGTCACAAATGCCTTCACTCAGTCTCCGCAATGTGCATCAAATACTTGTCTGTGGCTAGCACGCAACTTGGGTATCGGACGGGGGGGTTGGGGTTTGCCATAAAGTTCTATCTAGCACAAGGCTAGGCTTAGGAATAATTGCTGGCATAAAATCTGATAAGCAATGAGCAAGTAAAATATTTTGGAACACAAGAATTATTGTGAGAGCATTCAGGTTTGTAGGAAATGGCTTCAGGAAGGAAATCTGATATCCCAAGAAAACCACCCTTGAAGCTTCAGTTCAAATCGGCAGTAGTGAGAAACATTTTTGTGGATGACAAATGGTGATGTCCATTCCGTGCTGGAACTTTGGTGGAATACAAATAGCGGGGGCACATGTTGTCCCCCCTGAATGTATCCCCATGGCGGATGGCCATGGGGGCTCTGTAGGGCCCCCTTTTTTCCTCCAATGCCAGCCTTTTCATGTCAGGGCTCCCGCCATGTAACGGCTGGTGGTGGCGCAACCTGGAATATGCTCAGCGGGACTGCCCCAGTACCGCTCAGCATCTTACATTGTGATACAGATGTGCCACCGCCAGGAAACGACTGTTTCCTGGTGCAGCCGGTTGTCCTCCACCACAGCGACTTTCAAAGTCGTAATGTGGTGGAAGGTGGACCGCCACCACAAGTCTGGCGGCCGGAAAACCGCCAAATTCGAAATCAATCCCTATGCGTTTTGATTGCTAAATCTGACAGAAGATTAAACGAAAATAGTAACAAACTTTTTAAAATGTTTTTTTTAAAGTTTATAACCCATGAGCAGATTTGTGTGCCTTCAGCAACACATTATTCTGATTCCATTAGAATGGCATAACAGGATAAAAGAAATATTTTACATGCAATTTGTGCTGATGATCTTGCTTGTAAGTAGATGAATTATATGAAATAAAAAATGAAATTATGCGATGGGTGTGGCACATGTTTTTGGAAAGATGGCAGTCCTGTCGATGTAAACAATCACTGCAGCAATTTATGCAGCATTGTTATTAGTTTTTGCTCCACCTCGGTTTGAATGGCAGCCATGAAGATCCACATCTGTAGCAGCGAGTAAGCCGATGCCAAGGACATGTTGTTGGCGAGATGGCAAACTAAGATGCAAAACTACGAAGGACTGTGGGGCCATATTATCAAGAAACGGTGATAACATTATCACCTCTTTAGCAGCAGGAAACTGCCGCTAAAGCGGCGATAATGGGCTTGATAATACGCCGTTATGAATTCCCAGGCTTCTATGGGGATTCACAACGGCATATTATCAAGCCCATTATCACCGCTTTAGTAGCAGTTTCCTGCCGCTAAAGTGGTGATAGTGTTATCGCCGTTCCTTGATAATATGGCCCAGAGTGTTTTAAGGGGAACAAGTAACTAGTAAAAAGTGAAGCGAAGACTTCTTCAAAGATTAATCAATATTCTAAACTTCTTAAATTTTCCAAACAATTTGAATACATATTTTGGATAAATATTAAATTGATTCCTTAAATTAAAAAAAAATTGTAAAACTACAGAAGAAAATAATTGTAGCATTCTTTTAGTTTTTCTAGTTTTTTGTTCTTGAAATGTTGACTTTTTGTCAGCATTGGAAGGAAAGTTTAAATAAAACAGAACTGTTACTCTTTCAGCTACCTTATTTTCAGAAGCTGGAGACTTTCAATCACAATTACCGGAAAAATTAGATATGAAAGCCAGAGATTGCTCACTTTAAACTTTATTAAGAAGCGTCGGCCACTTTGCTCACAGAACGTAGGGATCTGTGGAATATCATACCAGAACAGATGATTGTTCTCGTCATGCTACTCAAATAGTGATATAAACCAAACAAAGGGGCATATTTACGAGGAAGTGGCAGAGCGCGGCGTTAGCCACCTTGGCGTAACGCAGCGCTCCGCCACTTCTGAAACACAAGGCTGCACCATATTTACAAGGATACGGTGCAGCCCTGCGTTTCCCCCTGCACTGGCACTAATTTAGCCGCCTAACGCCAGCGCAGACACCCTTGCACCATAGTTGTAGGGGAAGATTGTTTTTGTGCAGAAAGATGTCCCTTCCGACACATAAACAATCAGAAATGGTGTTTTGTAACTTCTATGTGTGCTGCTTAATGCACACATAGATGTTTCAAAATGAAATTTTTTACTGTCTGTTTATGTGCAAGAAGGGACACCTTCCTGCAAAAGAACAATCCATGGCATTTTGCTGTTTCTATGTGTGCTGCACAGCAAAAAGGAGGAGAAATTAAAAATTTCTGCTCCTTGCGCCAGTAGAAGGTCAGGTTTTCTCTGATCTTAATTTTGGTGCTGCCCCATATTTAAGCCCTATTTAAGCCATCCTTGTAAATATGGGGCAGCGTCAAAATCAATGGGTGTTGCAGTGGAACGCCCACCACAACATCCATTGCCCACCCCTTTCATGCTAAGTATAGCATGGAAGGGTGCCTTATTTACAAGGCAGCGTTAAGCCACGTGAAGTGGCTTAACGTGGCCTTGTATATAAGGCAAAGCCCCTATCGCCATCACAACGGCAGAAAAAGTGATGTTGTGTTGGTGATAGGGGCTTGTAAATATGCCACAGAGTTTCTTGTACACACTGCTCTTTAACACCCTCGAATACGGAATCCTGCTTTTTTATAAGGATTCACAGTGAGAATAATTGATATTAAAAAAAAGAGTTTGGGTCTATAAACAACCGTGACATTTATGGTTATGTACTTAATATAATGCTACTCATTTAAATAAAATACAATTATTATTTTATGTACTTTTCTTGAAAACCTAACAGTGCAAGGCCAAATGTTAGGGTGACCAGATGTTCCATATTTGCCCAGAACAGTCCTGGGTTTTCCGGGTCCTCCGTGTAGGGCAATGACATTCTTCATCAAACTTCCTGTGGAAGTGAGGTTTGCAGATTGTTTGACATCTATTGAGGCTGTAAAAATTAAATACTTGTTTGTTTAGCAGAGAAAGAGACTGTTCCTTTTCAAGAGGAGGAGTTGAAAGAACATTTCATAAGAAGTGCATTACATGAAGTGACTTCAAAGGAAGCCAAACCAGGCAACTTTCAAGCCCACAAGATGTCTTGTTTATCTAGGTTTCTTGAACTGAATGGGGGAGGCAGAATAGACCTCATTACGCGTGTCCCAGTGCCCTAGTGCTGAGCCAGGTAACTTCGCCCCCAGGGTTACCAATAGAAGGGGCATTGGTCAATCCGGGGGAGTGCTTGGAGTTACTGTGTATTACATGGTAATTCCTGTCACGACTCCTTCAGCAGTTATTATTCTTTAACCCCTTCAGCACCTCAGGTTTTTACCCTGGGACCACTTTCAGAAACAGGAGTCCCAGACGAAAGACACCACATCTGCGGAGTTACTCCTGATCTCGTAATTCCAATGGGTGGGTTACCCCTTTTACCGACCCCATCAGATTCAAGAGGGGAAACAGCCTTTACCACAAAGGCTGAACAACGAACAACCTTTACAACGAAGGCTGTACTACGCAAGCCCCACAGTGCATATGCCTTAACCACACGTGTGCGTGGTTAGGGCATATGCGCGGTAGGGCTTGCAGACGGACTGAAGCAGGAAGAGATCGTGGTGAGGTAAGTGGGGTTGGGCAGTGGGTTGGGGTTGTTTTGTTGGCTGAGGGTGAGTCGGGGTAGTTTTCTGGGCTGGGACGAGGTTATTTAAAGTTGGGCTGGGTCTGGGTACTTAAGTGGGTTGGTGGGGTCGGGGGTTAGTTTGCGGGCTGAGGATTGGTTGGGGGTATTTTTCTGGTATGGGGGTGGGTCAGGGTAGTTTTGAGAGCAGAGTGGGGTTCGGGTCATTTTCAGGGATTGGGGGGTCGGGGTAGTATTAAGAGCATGAAGCCGTTTTAGGGTTTAGGGCGGGGGCAGGGATTGTGATAGCACTTAGGACTTCGGGGGCAGAGACGTTTTTAGGGATTAGGGGGTAGTTTTGTTTTCAGGGCTTCGAGCGCCATTTTAGGGTTCAGGATGGGGGCAGGTATCGTGATACCTCTTAGGACTTAGGGGGGGGGGGCAGGGTTGTTTTTAAGGCTTAGGGGGTAGTTTTTACGGATATTGGGAGGGCGGGGTGAAAAAGTTACTAGGGCTGGGGGGAGGCGGGGAGTTTAGGAAATCAGGAAAGGGACAGTGATCGGGGGGTTAAGACTTACCTGTGAATTCTTAACCACAGATATGTATTTACCAAATATGCCTTAACAACGAATGATTTGTTCTAAAGGCATGTGTGGTAAAGGCATTTCGTTGTTTAGCCTTCGTGGAACCGGCATGTGTGGTAAATGCATGCGTGGATCCATCATACAACTGGATTCAAGAAACCACTTTTCATGTGTGTCATATGTGTCGCGAAACTGTCATGAATGAGAGAGCCATCTGGCTCAAGTGAACATTCTGCAACTAATTCAGATTGCCCCTGATCCTAAAGCATGTCTAGAGAGGCAAAAAAGTATATGCTCATTTGAGAAATATTAGAAAATACTTTATTGAGCATTTAACTCTCCCCTTTCCCCAGACATCTGAGCTACTCTTGAAAGGTCCGTTCTTCAATAATGTTAAATCTCAAGCCCATGAAACAATCTTCACAAAGGTAGGTTATGGGATTACACATTCTCATCCAATAAATGCTGGCACAAGTGGCCTGATTTTGAGTCCGACAGAGGGGTTTCTCTGTCACAAATGAATGTGCCAGATGTCCTGTTGTCGTATTCCAAGTGCATTATATCCCATGGCACTTGTGATACAGCGGATGGGATATCCGCCACATTTGTGATAAGGTAACCCATTCTCCAAACTCTAAATCAGACCCAAAGTTTGCAAATAGATCACAGGGTGGATAATTGGACGCTGGTACTTATGGCCGCTTGCTTTCTGTAAATGCTGCAGCTGATGCCTTTGCCATCTGAGCTTTGTTGTAGGCCGTAATCCTTGGCAAGCCGGTTTCCATTGTGGACTCCTTCAGTGAGGGTGTGAATTATACTCTATGAATGATTCAAAGGTAGAAAAATATGAAGAATATTAAACTCCTGACCTATAATGTCTTAGCCTAGGGCATCTACAGCGATCCATGTCTTTCTGTATGCACCCATTGATCAAACAGTAGATACTCTTGAAAATTCCTCTGAGCATTCCTAAAACAACCTTGCATATATTTTGTGTTTGGAACATTTCAACTGACTTTGGAAGAGTCTGCATGTCAATCTATCCTTCTGAGCTTCATCCAGGAAATATTTCTGCATGCTGGGCTCAGCAACGCGTAAACAATTCCGTGGTGTACAAGAAATCTTCCAGGAATGCTCTCGCTGTGATCTGGCATTTGGTCTCATAGATGTTTGGCAGACAGATTTTTCATTTCCAGCTTCACCGTTTTTAGTTTTTGATGAGAGACAAATGTTGAGGATGTAAATGGCGATCAATTCTTTTAGTAAGCAACTCTGTTTGGAATCTACTTCTGCCCAAGCAAGCCCACCATCCGCACTGTCAAAGCACCATCTAACACCCGTAATGCACAACCAACCCCCTTCCTCCATGCTTTCCTCCCATCCTCCTTTTACACATAGCCTCTGAGTGAAAAAATTCAAGTGCAGAAAATAGCTCACAATAAAAATTAAACACAGCTGCAGTGATGTTCTTCTTACTGAATCAAGTGAAAAGTATATATTTGAAAAATATTTTTAGTTGGTAAGTTGAACCTCCTTTTGTACATTTTTGTTCTCCATTTATTAACTGGCGCAATAAACATTTCAGTTTCACACAGGGAGAAACATGACCAATAATGTGTTGAAGCCAATGGATCTGACTACATGAAAATGTGTTGGGTCTGCATGTGCTAATCTACACCAGCAAGATGGTTCTGGTGTTGCCATTTTGTATTTCATCATTAAAGCTAAGGAACATATATGTTGGCATTAGAGTTTAATCCCTCAAACACCTTTCTTTACTTGCAATGTCTTCTTGCCAGTCACATCTAGATGTGGGTTTTGGGACCTTTCTCTTTTCCTTCTTCCAGGATCTTGTACTAAGATTCTACTCAAGCATCCAAGATGGTGAGCAATTCATGCAAGTCTCTCTGGCATGTTCATGCTTGTTCCCACAAAACTGACTTCTTAATGAGGACTGTAATATGCACAGTTGGTTAGGAGCTCCTCATAAAATCTTATAAGCCTATTTAGCCTTATTGTGGGAGTGCCTTAACAAAGTCTTAATCTACTGGCTCCATGAATTTCCCCCATAGTATGTATTACACGCAACATATTCTCATTTGGGGTTTGTTTGTTTCAGTTTGTGGGTATCATGGATACCCCTTGGCCACACTCCTAGATAGATCTCTAGGCATTTTGGTATCTGTTTCTTATCTTAAAGTTTGGGAGTTGTCACACATGTGGTTCTTTTTCTTCTTAGGTTCCATCTTTGCCCATTACTTTGGGGACCACTTTTCTGATCGCTAGTCTATAAAATTATAAAAAAAGACCTTTTCCTACATTGATATTTTCTTTGGAACCTTTGAAGCCTTCCTTGAGATTCATAACCAAATCTGTCCAGAAAGGAAATATCGCAAAAGTTGGTATCATTTTTCTGCATCGTCTCCTTGTCTTCTGATCTGTTTTGTTGCTTAGCATCCACTTCCATGAAGTTCTTATCCTCTCACTCAAACATCAATCTTCTTTAATGTAATTTCCTGTGCACTCGGAGACTAGCTCAGCCTTGTGATTCATTCACTCCATTCCCACTTCAAGATTGCTGCATGTTTCTTTTTGCAGCAAGGTGATCAGTTCATGTGCCTCATAATAATTTCATTTTCATGCCACTTCTTTCAGGCAAGACTGAGTTTCTTTTCCAGAACTACTCTTTTTTTGCAATATTTCAGACTAAGTCCCACGCTTTTCCACTATGTCAACTTCTCTCATCCAGCAGTCAAGGAATCCAATCACCTGAGCGAGTTTTGGGTTGATTTGTATGAAATTGATTGACATAATTTGTCAGTTTGTCATTTTTGCTAATTGGGCCTATTACAATGAATATTCTGCCCCATGCCTTAAATTTCCACCTAGTCTATATTGTTGGGTCACCAAGTCGCTATGCTTAAACAGTGATAAGCCATAGTTGGGGTTTAGTGTTTGTCCCTTATTTTTTCCCTTGCATATAATTTATAATATTCCATCCTTCCTTCTTAGGCCCAGTCTTTTCCCAATGCTTCTCGCACCCAGTCTCCAGAATGGATGTATTCAAAACGGTGAAAAAACTATTTGCTTCTTTGGATTCTTTCTTGGATGTTTTGAATCCATCCCTGGGATGCATAACTAGGCCTGGGCGAAATTTCCTTTATACTTGCTTAATCTTGAATAATTTCAGTAACTTCCTTTTATGCTTGTTATGCAAAATTTCCGAAATTATGCTATTATGCAATGTTATATTATCACATAATTACATTTCGTTAGTGGCAAAAATGTAGAGCAAGTGCACAGGCTCAAAACCAACAACCAGAAGGCAGGTGGCTGCTGTTTGCAGCACTAGTGATTTTTGCACCATTCATTTATCGCTAAATGTATCCTAGAATCCAAAATGGAAGCAAGGAAGTATTTCACGCTAAAATGTAGCACTAAATGCCAGTTTTGCATTTCACATTATTATGCAACATTTTCCCAAATTTGTGTAATTAAGCAAACGCAAATTAAGCAAAATTATACACACCCCTATTTATAACCTGTTCATCGCCTAACTTGTCCAGAAAATAAATATTCCAGAAGTTGCTACTCTTTATCGGATCTTCTCCTTATCTTCTGATTTGGTTTATTGCACCCGGATTACTATTATTAGTAACTTTATTTCATTTCTTCCAAAATACATTTTTCTGTAATATAGTTCACTGTGGCCTTAGGGACTAGCTGAGCCTTGTGGCTCATACCCTCCATTGTGACTTCCCCATTGCAGCATGGCTTCCTTCTGCAGCAATCTGATCACTTCATATGATCCTCATTAATTTCCTTTTCATGCTACTTCTTACAGACAAGACTGAATTTCCTTTTCAGAGCTCTTTTTCTAACAATCCCTCAGACTAAGTCACATGCGTTTCCACTATCTTGACTCCTCTTCTCCAGCAGTTGTATATGCAAGTAACCTGAGCCAATTTGGGTTGGTCTCTTTTGTGATTGACATTTCTTTGTCAGTTAGTCATTATTAGATCAGGCTTAGAGACAGCTCTAGCTTTATGTCCAGCCTCCTGTTTTCCCAAAATCCATTAAAAAAATATACATATTTCAAGATAGTTTGGTAAGCCGTCTTCCTCCATTGGCCTGCTTGTGTGTCATTTCCATTTTGCTTCCACCCACCACACTATACAGTATGGGGACAGGGGTTCAGCCCAATTCTTTCACCTGCTGCCTTGATCTGTAGGTGACAGCATTTTGGCTGATCAGATGTTTACAGCCTCCAGCAAAAATAGCCCACCCCCTATCTTCCAGCAGGTGAAGGAGATTCTGTATGTACATTTGCCTGTTCTTGGTTGATTTGTGATGGTACAAATAAATAAGTAAATATGTGAAAATCTGAGGATATATCTCAAGACTTCTGAGAGGGGATACAATAGGTTCCCATTTGTGAGGACATCTGCATAAACAATAGAACTAATGTACATTAACCCCTTCCATGCTCATGACGGAACGGTCCCGTCATGAGCATCGGTTGAGCTGTGCTCATGACGGAACCGTTCCGTCATGGCCCCGCCCGCGCTCGAACCCTTCAGCACCGCGGGGGAATCCGCGCAGCGCTGAAGGGGTTAACATTTAATTCTTAACAGACAATGCAAAAACATCAAACAAATACCCCCTCTGTTTATTTGTTTTTAACATTTTAGAGTGAGCCTACTAATGACACGGGCTAGCCAGAAGATGCAAGTACGCCCCTGCAGGTCTGCTTTGTTCTCAGACTCAGTGCAGCACCCATGCTATGATTTGCGGCACTCAGCGTGTCATGCACCCAGCACATCTTCAACCCTAGCACATCTCATCAACAATCCAACAGAGGCCAACCACAAGTAACACCCTTTAAACTGTTCATGCCAAAGAACATTGAGAAACACAGTGCAATTTGGACAGCAGTGGTCAGCAAGCAGATGCGAAACTTGAAAAATAAATTGATAATAAAACAAGTTTATTATCATTTTATTTTTCTTGAAAGCGCTGTATAAATGCAATTTCAACATATGTCTGAGTCTTGGGGGTTGGCCATGTGATGACAGGCATGGAGGAGGAGTGGTAGGCACTGCTGAAGGTGCGCAAGTGGGTATGGCCAGCTGTCTTAGGACGGCCAAACCCACATGCGCACTGAGATGTCTCCAACCCGAGCTGCGGTGCCGTGCCACTGGAGTCACGCTATCCTGGCTTATGAAGGGTGAAACCTCGAAACCGGTCCTAGGATGCTTGTTTCCAGTCTAGGGAGGACCTGGCCTGGCAGTTCGGGCTGGACTGTTCCCATTGGGCGCAGGGTCAAGATTGATTTGCATATAGCTGGATTCAAACTGGAATGGCATGGGGAGCAAACAAACAATGGATTTAGGCCCAGATCACTGTACTGGGGTGAATGTATGACATTGTTCTGCATTCTGTCCATCAATTGTTCTTTTTACGGTTGGAGACAGCAGGCACAGGCTCCCAGTTCCTGCGGAAATGCATATCCAGCCCGCTCAGGCCAATCTCAGCGCTTCTCTCATGCTGCCAGCAGCAGGAGAGAAGCATCTGAATTGGCAATAGGGGAGTCTCAGTCTGTGCTGCAGTGGAGCCAGAGAAGCAGAAGAGCGGTGATGCGGCGGGCGGCAGGTAAGTTCTTTGTTTTTGTTTTTTGTGTTTGTTATTGTCGTTGTCCAGTCTACCCCCGTGCTGCCCTACCACTTTTTCCTGACACCAGCCGCTCCTGAATTTGGAGTGCTTCTTTACCTCCTCAGGGACATGACGCCATATAAATAATGCAACTTTACTCCCCGAAAAAGTGCTTTAGGGCACATAAGAGGTACAGAAAGCCCTATAGAAAGTACCAATGCAATCTTATTCTTTCTCGTTGGCAACATGGGCTTTTTAGTTTTTAAAAGGGCTTAGACACAGGTTCTTTCTAGGACCGTGTGAACTGTCAGAGCTGGAAACAATAATCCCCTGGTGGACATCACGGACTGCAAGACAGCGCAGAGCATCCAAAGTTACGTCAAGAGTTTCGAGTTCTGGGCGAAAAAGAACCAAAGAATGGAAAGTCTACGAAAATAACTCAAGGAAGTAATTCCTACTGCATGACAAACTCGAAAAGAAGAATGCAGTCTTCTGCTTGCTAGCATTTTTTTACTACCAATGTTTACTTCCTAAGGTATGGACGCAAAATACTTTCCATTACTGTGAGAGGACGCTAGAGTTGATTTTTTACGTTAATAATTCTAATTAAATGTTCACTCTTCTGTGGGGCTTGCTATTGAGCAGTGCCTAATTTGAGCTGGTGGTTTCCGGGGCTGAGCACTGCCGCTTAATCATCAACACCGGCGCTTTTTATGAGCACTAGTTAAGGACACATTCATTTACAGGAAGACTAAGCGATTTGGCCAGAATTACAGGATGTTGAGCACACGCCGAAACTTGAACCTGGTTCCCCAGCTCCAAAGTCAGCGCCTCTGGCCATTAGGCCACATCGTCTCTTCCCCAGCTCTGAAGTAGGCATCTCTGGCCATTATGCCACATCCTCTCGCCACTTTCCTGGTTAGTAGTTGTTTCTGTTTAGGCGGCGCTAACAGGAGAAATGGGCTGCCTCCTGACAAGAGCCCGGGCACTTATTTTTTTAGAAATTAACCACTGGTATTGGGTACTCGAGAGGGTAAGCTGTCACGGGAGACTTTGTACGCATTCATTTTCGCGATAAAATATGAATGAATATGTAGATAAAGCCTGTACGATGGAAGACTATCACTCCCAATATTTGTTCTATTGGCTTTTGGTTAATGAGTCATATGCTTAACAGAAAAGATTTGTATTTGTTTTATTCCTAGTGAACAAATATTAAGATAACCCTACAATTTCTCACGCTTCAGTTACATGGCTCTTGGACAGTTCACTTCTGTACAAACATGAGCTAGATCGGCAAATTAAGAATATGGAGTACATTAAACAATTTATGGTTATCTTACATGAGCTTAGGAATTTGGAATGCAGCGAGAGGGAGAGTTAAACAGAGTCCTTGGAAAGCAGTGAAAAACTCCTGGTATTGGACCGCTTTGGGAGCGTCCGCGGAACTGGAGGATCGAAGGCAGAGATGGGAGGCAAGGGAGGCTGGAGGGAGCGGTGATGGCACTGGCCCTTTCATGCTTTTACGGCTTACTGCCCTTAGAGCCACTATATAACACTTGTTGATATTTCTTAACACACATTCTATGCCATCGCCTGCACATGGACCCACAAAACAGATGAGGGCCAATAACTAGCAATATTGACCACCCTGTGGTCAGTATTCCTGTAATAGTGCAATCAATAGAACAGCAGCCATTACCTAGCTTGTAACTTCTAGCATTGGACTGCTTAGAATATCTCAGAGAACTCACTACACTCAAAGCTGCGGCAATGAGCAGATTAATAAGGTTAAGTCGCTGGGTCTGATTTTAGGGTAGATGGTCCAGCCATTAGTGTGACGAAGGTAAGGCTTCAGGCACTCAGGCAGACAAAGAGCTATCCTATTTAAACATTATGGCTTCAGCAGCAAAATGTGTTTCCCATGGTGTCATCTGCCACCATCGCATGAGCAGCCTCAAGGGAAACAAATCGGTGATGGCAATTCGAACCATGTCCATGTGGCATGGTGGAAAATGTTAGTACTATGAATGTAGACCAAAAGAAGGTGCAAGTTTCCAGTAACTCTATTAAATGTGACCCTAACTTGATAGTTTTCTCTTAGAAGGTCAACAGCACTATTGGGACCACCACTGTCTATATGGTTGCAGCTATGGGTGACATGCTGCTGGAAATGGTGAAGGGCTGGAAAGAATAAATTGGAGAAGCGTGACACCATTCTGGGGATGTCACCTTTAGCGTATGGGACACTAAAGATGGAGTCGGCTATTGAACTGAAGCCTGTTTATGTTTAATAAAAATAGTTTTTTTTTTAAAGATGGAGTCGGCTAAGGCGCTCCTTTTCCGTCCTTCAACATTTTCAACATTCTCCACTCTCGGACAAGAGTGCAGAGAATGGACTTCAATTGTTATTGTCCTCCTCTAAAACAGGGCCACTTTTTCTAACACCCCTTGCACTCCTTGTGACCTAGACTGCAATTCCACCATAACCTAAAGTAATTGAGTCTATGGTGATATTAGACCTACATGATATGTGTCTAAGAGTCTTTGTGCTTCACCTTATGAAGCTGCCATGAAATGAACTAAATCTCATTTCTTAATGTCATTGTTAGCCAACCACAATTTAGCAAGACACGCATCATGAAAACGCAGCTGCTAGACTTACAACTCTTACCCCTTATATTAGATAAGTTTGCAAAACAAAGCAATTGCTGTCTTGTAGGTGTACCTGTAGGTAAGGACAAAGTAGATGGGAGCTCTATTTGAGTGGGTAGATTGCTTGCAGTTGAACCAATTTAAGCTGTTGGTAGATAGTTGGCCTAAGGCAGTACAAGGTTTGTGGTAGCATAAGAGGAACATGTCTTACATTACACTGTATTTGTACCATATGTTAATTGTGGCACTTGTTGAATTGAAGCAGCAACATAACTATGGTAAGATTTTACATACTACTGAGGAACGGCAAGTTACTGAAAGCATCAAGTATATGCCGCACAGCACAAATTCTGGAGGAACCACAAGAATGACTAGATTAATTGCTCCGGGGATGATATTTTAATAATTTAGAGCAGTGTTTTAACTCTACTTCTCATGCATAATCATGAGGCTGCATCAGTGGCTTCTACAATGAATAGACCTTGTTAATAAGAAATGACCACATCTACGATTAATCTTAAAGTATAGATATTGTTATTGGACATTTGGAATGCATTATTAATCTCTTGTGCACATCTCAGACACTGTAGGCCACTCTAAAACTCAAGTTATAGAATTTGTGAAAATGTGTGATACATGCTTTAATAATTAATGTACTAATTTATCTAGCAGTGTCTCCCTAAAATCCTCTAATAATAATATTTGTATATTTACTAGTTTGAATTTATAGCTAATGGACCATATGCATCAAGTCTTTTCTGGCCAAATTCACTACGTATCGTTCATATTGCATGGAGAATTCCAGCACCAATCCTCTCTATTATCACATGATGTAGTTCTGTTGCTATGTACAGCACTTCTTGTCAAAATTCAAATGTTTTCACAATTAAAAAAATATGTGAATGCATGAATACATAAATAAGTACTTAGATATGCGTGTACGCCAATAGGTGTCTTGATCATGTCAGTTGGTGTAATGTACTCCTCTTAGAAAGCCTGATCAAGGCAGAAAAGTAAATGTAACGACATGGGGTTTGACTTTGACAGTATTTACATTATATAGCCACATTGTCGACAATATAAAAACATATCCTAAAATAATTTTTGCGATAAAAGGATAACAACTCCTGCAATATTTTCAATGAACCCAACCAACATCACATTGTGGTGTGTTATCCTGATTTCAACGTCCTCAGTTATATTTTCTTCACAACCAGAACTCTTTGATAAACTTGGTGTTTGAATTTCATGAAATATAATTTGGGTGCTATGGTTCTGTGCAGGTTCACTAGTACACCCACCCACTGCAGGGCTCGACTGGCCATAGCGGGCACCAGGCATTTCCCCAGTGCGCCGGAGGGGTGGGGGCCGGTTTTGTGGCTGTGGGGGCTGGTTTTGTCACTGGGATACGGTTTTGCAGCATGGCTGGAATATCGGCCCCCAGTAACAAAAGCGGGAGCGGTGCTTCTTGCTAGCACCCCTGCCCCCCCACCCCCACTCCTATAGCCGGCTGAGCAGCAATCTGCCAGGGCTGGTTGCAGCTCCCAGTCCGGCCCTGCCCACTGACGTATTCTTTTACCAACCTACTCCTGCAGTGAGACAGACATACTTATCTAGTGGCCACAACAGTGCTGGGTGTGAATTCTGAAACGCATACAATGAAAAAGGAAACTTGCATCTTGGCTTTCTAATTTTTCCAGAGGTATCAATGAACCTCAATTTGAGGTTGTGAGTGATATCGGCTTGTTCCCGTGGCTTGCTCGATTGTACCCCTAACACTATACTTGCTACTTCCAATCTCAAGGCTCAAACAGGCAGTATCAAGAAAACGAAGTGAACAGGGCCCTGTGTGCTCGTTCGTTCACCCAGTGCCCTTCCTATGCGAAGCAGTGGCAAATAGAAGACTGTTTAGATTGCTACGAATGGGGCAAGGAGGCAACCCTGTTTTCTCATCTGGGGACAAAGGGTGCATGAACTCGTGTACATTACTCATGGTATTTTGTTGACTCAAAATCCATGGAGTGCTGCGGCAACAAATGATGGACGGAATGCTGAATGAATCAAACATTCACCCCCAGTCAAGAGAACTGGTGGCGTAGTGAGCAGAAGAATGATGGATTTAACCCAAATCTCTTGACTGGGGGAGAATGTTTGATTCATTCAGCATTCCGTACATCATTTGTTGCCGCAGCACTTTTTGCCTGAAGTGGAATGGGTATGCCCAGTCATGGGTCTCTTGCTCGCTGTGCCACTAGATTCAAGTTAGACGGGCTGATGAGGGGTGTTACCCCGAAACCCGTCGCAGGATGCTTGTTTCGAGTTCAGGGAGGACCTGGCTTGGCAGTTTGGGCTGGACTGTTCCCATGAGGAACAGGGTCGAGACTGATTTGAACATGGATGTGTCCAAACTGGGGTAGAGTAGAGAACAAAAGAACTATGGATTTAACCAAGATCGCTTTACTGGGGGGTGAATGTTTGATACATTCAGCATTCCATCCATCATTTGTTGCTGTAGCACTCAAAGGTCCATTGAGTCACTGCTTCCAACAAAGAAGAAACCCCTTAAATCCTCCACAATGGAATCAAACTTATAGTCAAATAAGAGAATAGATGTTATCAGTACGTAATAGTGTTAAACTAGATTAGAACATTGGCATGCTGAGAGCTCCACTGAAGTGACCCAGGGCCAATATTGGTTGATACACACTTTTTGATTTAACATTTCAAAGCTTGTCTTTTTGTTTCTCTTTTATTTTAAAACACATCCTACCCTCTGTGTGTGGACTGTTCTACTAGCTTTATAGATCTTTCTCCTCAGGCAATAAATGAGGTAAACAGGCACTTTCCTGCTGCTCAAGCCTATAACACGGGACGAGGGCCTTTAACAACTGATATAGCCTTTGACAGAAGGCTTTAATGCTATATTAATAAAGCTGTCAGAACCCCATAAAGTTAAATCACATTAATAAATGTTCTGAGAAGGAAAGGCCCCCTCTGTTTATTTCAAAAGGTGGCGCCTTCAGTGTGGGATAGCATCACACCCTAATAAAAAGCTCACAAGCAACCACCCCCCTGAACAATCTCTGAACAGCTACACAGGAAGGAATTCAGAAAATGATCTATTGATTAATGTCTGACAGAGGGCGGTCAAGAAAGGAAACCCCCTCTAAACTGTACCATATGTCCCACGTCAGAGCCTCAGTACTGTACATTATCACAAGGGGTGTCCCTGGGGGCATCCAAATGCTCCCAGGACCTGACATGCAAAGCCTTACATCCCAGGAATATTGAAAGAATCTGATGTCATGCAGGAACCGGCAGCAAGGGAGACATATTAATAGTCAGCTGCGGTTGTAATTGCTCCCTCTGCCTGTCTACATTTCTATTTATCAGGAGAGAGGTAATTTACCAGCCTCGGAGACAGCTTCTGAGTGGATCCCCAGCCCGCTTATGTCTCAGGGCTCCATGCTACAGCAACTGTGCAGTGTTTCTTTAACCCTTTCCGTGCTCATGACGGAACCACTCCGTCATGAGCCACGGGTGCCGTATGCTCATGACGGAGTGGATCCGTCATGCTACGGCCGTTGGCGGCCGTTCCGCCCACGCGGCGCTAATTCCCCGCCTGTGCGGACGATTAGCGCAGTGGGCGGAGAGGTGATGGAACCACTCCGTCATGAGAACAGCTCACCCGTGACTCGTGACGGAGTGGTTCCGTCACGAGCACAGCGGCACCGCAACTGCCCCCAAACCCCCCCAGCGCCGCGGCGGAATTCCTGCCGCGGCGAAGGGGTTAAGTCATGTGGACAAGTTAGCCGCAGCACATGACATTATGCATCTTATGCAAAAGACTTATGAACAGTTGAACTCAGAGACAACTTATGGATTTTGGGGGCTCCTGGCCATTTTTTTTTTTTTTATGGGGGGGGGGGGGGCTGTTTGGAACAGTTTAGAATTTATGATCAAATTTCAGCTCTTTCAGGCCCTCTTTGGCCAGGCACACTAGTCGAATTCTAAATGTGTTTACAGCTAATATTCAGGGGGAGTGATGTGTGTTCTCAATATTGTGACACAGCCGCAACTCACTAATATTACTGTAAATAATCTCGGTGACACCCTCCCATTTCTCATATGTAAGGTCCTAATTTGATCTAAAAGACACTATTTATGGATATTGCATAAAACATAAACACAGAATTTCCCTGTAAAATGTCTGTTACAGGCTTTCACACATCACCCACATAAAAAAAAAAATCAAGAAAACGGTATTTAAAACAAGCCATTGAAGAATTAATGAAGGTCATCAGAGCAAGATTCTCTGCAGAACACAGCTGGCTCCATCATGGGCTCACTGAAAGGCAGGGGCCCTGGGCTAGAGCCAGGGCCGGACTGGGAACCCAAAGAAGCCCTGGCAGTTTTTTAGGACCACCATCGGGGGAGGGGAGGGTGCAAGTTTGAAGCCCTGCCGCTTTTGTTACAGGGGGCTGATATTGCATCTCCGCTGCAAAACCGGCCCCTAATAACAAAAAGACGGCCCCCACTGCTGCACTACCGGCCTCCACCCTTCCAGCCTCCAGGTAAAACGCCAGATGACCGCTAAGTTATGTGCAACTGGGAGGCAGAACTAATCTGAAACCATACACATTTTGTCTATGCAAATGAGGCAGGCGCGCAACACAAATTGGACTCAAAGGGCTTCAGCCTCCCCGTCGTGTGTGGCAGCCCGGGATGAGACAGCTTCCCGGGCATACACACAGCCGCATCTGAGCACTTCACAGGTCTTTAAAAGACCATTTGCATATTAATGAGGCCTTGCTGTTGTTTCACCCCTTCTAAGAGCCCCTGCAGCTCCACTCTGCCTATTGCTTAAAGATTCAGACCCCCCCGAAATTTTTCCTTAGCCCCCCCCGAAATTTGGCTCTATTTGCGCCTCTGAGATGAGGATAATGTAGCGCGCTTTCCCATAGACATGTAAAGTTTTTTAAATAAACGTACAGTGCCTTTCCTCCCTACATTTAGAGGTTTTCCCAATCGCTTGAAAATGCGTTTTTTTCTTGACCCGTGGGGCACTTTTGCTGCTCCTTAAGTGTAGGCATTAACTTATTCCTTGCCATTAGTGTCACAAAATCCTCATTTATTTTATTTAACACGCTCATGGTCAATAAAAGAAAAAATATGTCAGAATTTATGTGAGAACAAATCTACATACAAGAAAATAGTCCTAAAGTATATTTGATCTCTTATGAAAATATCATGTAACGTATAGCGCTACAGACAAATGTCTGTAGCCCTATACGTTACATGATATTGTCACAAGAGATGGTGGCAATTGCAAACAATCTCATTATTCTCTCTGACCAATAACAATGCAGAATCGCCATGAATTACAGTAAAATGTACATTACACAGTGATTATGTTTGCAAACACAAGGAGATGATGGACGGAGTGCTGGAACTTTTCAGACACTCACCCCCAGTCACAGATCTGGGTTGAATCCATCATCATTCTTTAGCTCTCTTCACCACCCCAGTTCAGGCCCAGCCATATGCAAATCAGTCTTGGCCCTGTTCCTCAGCTGTGACTGCGGATGAGTGTCTGAAAGGTTTCAGCGCTCAGTCCATCATCTTCTTGTGTTTGCTTTGTTTGCCCTAAGTTGGCAGGGTATGCCCAGACGTGGGTCCCTTGCTCACTTTGCCACTGGATTCAAGCTAGCCTGGCTGATGAGGGGTGTAACCCCTAAACCGGTCCCAGGATGCTTGTTTCCGGTTCAGGGAAGACCTGGCTTGGCAGTTCGGGCTGGACTATTCCCATGAGGCACAGGGTCAAGACTGATTTGCATATGGCCGGGTCTGAACTGATGTGGTAAAGTGAGCTAAAGAACGATGATGGATTCAACTGAGATCTGTGATTGGGTGTGAGTGTCTGAAAAGTTTCAGCGCTCCGTCCATCATCTACTTGTGTTTGCAGTGATAATGTTTTACCAATCACATTTAATAATTTGCCACATACAGTCCTGTAAAATACATCACACATTCACCAGATGGCGCAGAGCTTCAATTCAAATTTCCCCATTTACCGATAGCTGCCTAATCTGACATTTTGCATTGGGATTTAAAAGCTGGCATGCTGTGCCAACCATATGCTTCAAATTAGGTGGAAACCACTGTAAATTTAGCTGTCAGATATTGTTCATACATTTTTTCATGCCTACTTATATTTTAACTATAGAATGATTTAGCAGTGCCCAGCACAAAAGCTTAGTTCACAGTTTTCAGCTGAATATTATCACTGGGAGGATTTTCTATAAATTGCATCAGTGATGTTTCAAGAAATCTGGCAGAAAACCTAAACGCCAACACAAGCAAAAGTGTGTTTTTTCTATCATGGATATGCGTGTGTACACGTGGAAATAACGCCCAGTGCTGACACGGCATATGACATCTCTGAAAGCAAAATGTTATTTATTTTATGGTTCTGGTATTTGGCACATGTTTAAGCATCTCTCGGAGACCATTAAATTGCAAGTAAAAGGCCGTGTAGTTTCAAGCCCTGCTATTTTATTACCAGTTACAGTTGAAACACTGCCCCATCCTTCCTCATTCTATGAGGCCTTTTACTGCCAGCCCCAGGCCCCGAGCTGGAGGGGATTTGTATGGGAGGAGAGTTCTCTGGGGTTGAACTGATCCCCGCCACATTGGCCCATACAAAAAGAATTGCCCCGCATGGGCAAAAGCACTAAAGGTACCGGCATGCGGACCAAGAGCACATGTCTACCGAGTTACCAAAGTGAACAGAGTTACTGTAATGACATCATTCAACCTTTGACCCTTCATGAAACCACAGGCTTGTCCCAACCTTAGCCTCTCAGCAGACTTCTGCATCCTGGGGCTGGAGAAAAACAAGGAGCGGAAACCACAGATATTTAACCCCTTCAGTGCCACGCCCTTTCCCCCTCCTGTGCCGGGCGTTGCACTAGTGGGTGGGGTTCATGACGAGATAGTCTCGTAATGGGCACAGCGCAACCGTGCTCCATGACGAGACTATCTCGTCATGGGCACTGAAGAGGTTAACAGCTTTCAGAACCTTGTTTACTTCCTGGTCTCCCACTGCTTTCAAGACCACCAAGATATTGAAATTGTCAAAGGTACCAAAGGTCAGGTCAAGGGAACCAAGCTCTACTCTTGGCTACCTCTAACTAATGTTAATGACCAGGGGCCGGATTACAGTAAGTGCCCCAGGGGCGCAACAGGCGATTGCCCCCGCTTTGCGTGCCCTGGGGTACTTTGGTATTACAGAAGGGGGTGCAGACGCTTGTGCGTCCCTTCTAGTAATACCAATAGCGCTGGCGCACTTAAAGCGCTAGCGCTACCTTCAGGGGGAACTCCCTCATTTGCATTGGGGCGTGCAAATGAGGGAATTCTTTTGCCTCTGCGCACGCGCCATATTACAGACATGGGAACAGAGGCAAAGAAGCTCTTAGGGGGTGCAACCACAGTGCGCCACCTTCTAGGTGGCGCATTGTGAGTGCGCACCCTGAGAGCAGCCCTCTGGAGTGGGAAAGGGGATCCTATGGACCCCCCAGACATCCCCTTGCAGGAGGGTGCAGTGACTGATCTCAAACCCCTTCAAAATTGCTAGGCTGGTTGCCGCCTGCACTGTGAAGACACGCTCCATGTTTTCACATGAATGCACTGCCCCCAGGGCAGTGGAAGTTCGCTGCTGCCATGGAGCAGCACATTCATCGTAATAGTGCGCATTTTCATTGTTTACACCCGGCGCATCTTTCAAAAGGTGCCCCTGGCGCAAACAATGAAAATGCATAATATGGCCCCAGGTGTGCAATGCATGCCATTCACAGACCAGGTCACATCACAAGTGCTATGTTTAAGCACAGGTGTGCTAAGGACCATCAAAGCTAAACACATAGTACAGAGCAGTCAATTAGAAGAGACAAGACTAGAAGACAAAGGGCTTACGCTCATCCCTTCCTTTAAAAATTCTATTTTGCAAAGGCAAATGCTGCTGAAAGAATAATGAAAACCTTGAAGACACAGGAGAAGAAAGAATCTTGATGGGGTAGACCTGCTGTTGGGAGGGAGGGCAAAAGCATACAAAAAGACCAAGACCAGATTTCGAGGCAGTTTTTTCGCTGTTTTCGACGTATACCCTGTAAGAAAATGGGTTATTATTTGGGGTAGTTCTTAACAAAAAATGCCCAGAAACCCCTTTACAGTATAGAGCTATGCACACACTATTGTCTTCCTTTCTCTAAAAAAACTTGCATTTTTTGTTTTTATTACGTGTGTCGTAAACTATGACACTGAGCACACAGGCTTAACTTAGGGCAATGTGTAAAAAGTATTTATGCAGCACCAAAGGAGAAATTAAGTCAAAATAGAATACAATAAAAATCCCAAACCAAATTAGATAAATAGAATGAAATTTAACAACTAAAATGGCAAAAATCCAATATGAGCAACAGGAGAAATTATTTTTTAAAGTTTTAGGGAGGAATAGCACCAAGTAGAATAAAGTGTCAATGATAGTCAATGGTCACAGAAGACTGGGGCCTAGATACATATTGACTCTGATTGCAATGGAGCACAAGTCGTGTACACCAACCAGATTCATCCTGGTCAAAGATTTTACCTTCTGACTTTAGTCCTTTAAAATCCAGTCTACCATAGGAGGGCATTTTTAAAGCCCCAAGGAACCCAATGGAGACACTTAGAGTGTCACCCAAAAGCCACACAGTGGGGGTCCAGTCCAGATCCAGTTGCCACTAGTTAGCTGGGCAATTGCAAGAAAAAGCCTCTTGTATTTTGTTTTTTCCTTGAAGCTTCAACAGGTCAGCTTTATGACCCTTGGAGTCCACTTCTTTGTCCTGAGTACAAGAGGAGGCAGATACAGTCCTTCAGGGCTCCTCTGAAGTCACAGATAGCAGGTTAAGTACTCTTCTGTTCTGCCTCAGGTCCAGGACTGTTCTGAAGTGGGTGCCTGGAGGTGCCACATTTATGGCTAGCAAGGATGAGAATAACCAATGGGGTAACAGGTCCTCTGGCCAACCCTACCAACTTTAGGCATTATAAACGTGGTGGATATCTTCAACCTCACTAAACTTGGGCTCTGAGGGTCAGGTGTGTGAGGAGTGTACTGTCATAATCCTAGTTTTATTCCCACATGCAACAGTAAAATAATCAGAAACAATAGGTTAGGTTGTAGGTACATCCAAAACTAAAATAGCTTTAAAAGAAGCTTGAATGTCTGCTACCTTTTTGCAGAAAAAAACAGCAAGATCATTGCAATGTAGCTGGGAAAGCGAAGAAAGTGGCGATGCAGTCGCAGGATCTATCAGGGACACGATTTGCAAAACGTTCTTTAGAAGAATTTTGGGAACTGGCAATTTTATGAGAATATTAAGCAGCACAAGCTGCCCGACATGCCATATTGTAATCCCTCAAGACTAGCTTAAACTTCCTGAGAATAAAATTTGTGCCAGGCATTTTCAAGCATTCGCAGTTTTTCATCATAGCTATTACAGAATCATTGAACCAATGAGCCGGGAGGAGAAATTTTAATTTACTGACCATTTTCAGAGGAAACTGAGTTTAATGTGGTCCGGACCCAGTAATCAATAACTCTAGAGAGGGTGTCCACAGATCCTCCTAAGTCTGGCATGGACTCTTAAAGATGAGTACAAAAAACAGCAGGATTAAATTAGGACCATCGACTAGAGAGCGCCTTAGGACCCGAAATGGCTCTCTGGCCTTAATAGTGTGAATAAGAAAATGGACAGCATAGTGCTCTGACCAAATAAGGGGTATAGGAGGCTCAACCAATGCTGTTAAAATGTTTTTAAAAAATAGGGTCCAATAAGTGAGCAGCTCTAGGAGTAGGCTCCTCCGGTGCCTTAAAATCTCCAAAGAGTGAGGAAAATGTACTGCAATTAGGATTGTCAAAATGAATGTTAAATCATCCAGAATATTAAAATTAACACATTTAAGTGTGAAAGGAGATAATGCCTCCCCAACCATTGAGCTCCACCTAACAGCAGACACTGGTGGGTGGAAGATCAAAGAACCTGAAAAGATAAATTCTTGTCCAGACATAGTGAAAAAATAACACGCATGCAGTCTGGAATAGGGAGATTTTCAATCTGACAACAAAAATTGGATTTAGCAATGATTGCAAGCCCTCCCCCCTTTTCACTGCACAGTTGAGCAGGTGCATCCCACTATGCTGGTGAAGCTAGTGCAGTATCAGGGTGGAGTATTCATTCAGCCAGGTTTCTGTAATAAAAAATGTATGAGCCTTCTGATCAATTAAAACAAATTAAAACTTCTAGGTGATGGTTAGCCAGGGAGTGACAGGTGAGGTTGCACAAAGTTATCAGCAGCATCAACGGCTGGAGTACCCTTTACATTGTTCTCCCCTCCACAGGGAAAACTGCAATTCTGACAATGAAATACATTATACAAGGGACCCATACTATACATAAAGTACTGCAGGACAGACACCTTGAAGCTGAGATCCCGAATAAATAACTCTCCCTGACATGGCGGACCAGGGTTCCTGGCCCATGGGCGCGTTCGGGCATGGGCAGGTGCAGACTGGCTTGCCTTTGTTTATATAGCACATGGGCCATGTGAAATCTAGTCTTTCAAAAAAGACAAGAGAGTTCAAAATGGCTCCAGTTCAACGGCCCAACAAAAAAGGCCACCTGATCTGTCCACTGCTTCGAAACAGCATGGTAAAACCAGGCAACAATGTCAAGCAATTTAAAACATGGATGTTAGAGCAATTAAAAAGCATATATTTTCTCCACTTGAAACAAATTCACTGTAAAAACACTGTCAATAAAAGTGATACCCGATCTGGTTACGAGCATGTCCATGCATAGCCTTTGTTTAAATAGCGTATGGCCGTGTGAAATCCAGCCTTTCGACTAAAGACTAGGGTCCAGATGTACGACGTTATAAATTGCGCCTCGCAATTTGCGCTCGACACTGATTGCGATTCCCAATGGGGGTCGCAAACTGCGAACGCTCATGAATATTAATGAGCCACTCACAATTTGCGACCCCACTGAGAATGGCTGGCCCTCCCAGGGATGGTGGCCTGCTGGGCTCAGCAGACCACCATGTCAGGAATGCTTTTCAATAAAGCAGGTTTTTTTTTAAAAAATGCATCCCGTTTTCCTTATAGGAAAACGGGATGCATTTAAAAAATAAAAATCTTTCATTTCATGTTTTAAGGGCAGGCAGCGGTCTCTGGGACCACTGCCTGCCCCTAAAAAAGATTTTCCCCTGCGTTTGCAAAGGCGAAGGAGTCCCCTGGGGACCCCTTCCCTTTTGCGAATAATTTGCGAGTGTTTTGCGACTGCAATTGCAGTTGCAAAACATTCATACATGGCTCTGGGTTCGCTATTAGGAAGGGAACGCCCCTTCCTAATAGCGAATCGCAATACCTAAATAGCGAGTCGCAAATAAATTGTGACTCGCTATTTGGGAATTGTACATGGCCCTGTGACATTTTGCATGCGCAAACGGGTCACAAACCAGTTTGCGCATGAGAAATAGGGTGGTACATCTGGCCCTAGAGCATTTAAAATTGCTCCAGCAGAAAGGCACAACAAAAATGGTCGTCTGATCTCCACATCAGTTCCCAACAATGCGGTAATGCGAGGCAACAAAGCCAAGCCCTTTAAAAAGTAACTGTAAAAACAATTAAAAAGCATACAATTTCGTCACTTCAAACGAATTCACCATAAAAACACCCTCAATGAAAGTATACCCACTCTGTTCATGCTGTAGGTGTGCAGGGGATGTTGAAGTAAGATGAAAGAAAGTACATGCAGAAGGAGAGAGTGAAAAGACAGTGTTGAAGAGGAAAGAGATAATGTGAGATGTGTAGCTGGAATATTTGAAGTCCGGAGAAAAAGGGCATAAGTGTCTAACAGATGGATAGAATGCAGGTCTAAGTGGTGTTAAAAGGAGAATGAGAGTGATTGGGGCACTCTAAGGACCCCCACCCATTTTACAGACTTTAGCAATGTTAAATTCACATTCTCATATTTTCAGATTTTAACCATTTGACTTCAAATTATTCACAACAAAATTATTGCTGTTACTCATTTGATACTGCTAACAAGAACTGGCAAATCCAAAAGGTCTGGCTCATCAAACCTATGTTTATTGTGTCTTATGCCTGGATGCAATGGAGAGAAAAGACTCTGCAAAGAATTATTTGTCTCGAACATCCTCTGTCTCTTTGCACATTAAACAATATGTCTGTAGTAGTATAAAACAGATTTTTTTCTTCAATCACACTACAAGTGCATCCACTGTCTCATGCTTCAGAACTGGTTCGGGCGGTCCTTCTTTCACACGGCTGCTCTCTAGACACAACCTTTGTGTAGTAATGCCCTTCACAGCAGGGTAGTCTCCAGCCTGGAGCACCCACAGCAGTGGCCCAAAGAGGTGTGAGGTTTCTGCAGTTGTCATCAGCCCAACTGAAAGTTTGATCAAGGAAGACAAATCCCTGGGTCTCACCTAAAGGGCTCTTCACCGTGCACAACAAAATCTGCAGTTCCACTCCTCACCACTACTATCCACCAATGGACAGTGCTTCAGGAAGCCACCTGCTGATACAGCCTCATTTGAATTTCTAAAGGGAGACCAGTCACCATCCGCCACACCTCAGAGTATAGATCTCCACCCTCCGGCCACAGAACTATAGGCATCACACTTCCAGTGTCTGGGGAAGCTGTCCTTTCCCCTCTATCTTGTACCATGCCAATCCAGACACTTCCAAATGGATTCCGCTTCGCTTTTATTATAAAAACTGTGAGTCAAACTTGAGGGAAAACAATCAAAAGTGTTTTTATTCTTTACTTTTATATTTTCTTACTTTGCTACAATCTTGATGTTACTGGTTCCTTGAGCGCAACCTGAAGATCTTGACATTTCTTTACATATGCGTCCAGCCATTACTTTTCACTTCGGACCCTTGCGCTCATCAGCTGATCTGGCAGGAGCGGTGGTCTAGCAGTAGCCTAGCAGTGCACAGACTGCCGGTTTCTAGTGCCTAAGAAAAATACCTAATATATCTCTGTCTTCACATGCATAGTGTTGTTTCTTTCTATAGCCTAACATTCTCATATTGCATGCTGTCTCAAAGCAGATCCTCTATATCCCTAAAATCTGGCATGAAAAACTAAGCAATACTCAAAACTTATGATTTTTCCCCTCTCTTTTTTCCTTTCAAATGGCCCACTTCTTCACTTCCATCCTCTGCATACCTCCTCTCTCGGAGCACAACCTACGCTGTCATGTGCATGTTTCCCTTAATCTCTATTACTATATTTCTGTAAACAGCTCACATCTCATTTACAAGATCACAATCTCTCCTCCTCTGAAAGTCATACCCCTGCAACCTAATGATAGCTAACCTCCTCTAGCTCATCTATTAAACCGTTCCATGCGTCGGACGGCCCCCGGCCGTCCGACGTCACAGTGGGCGTGTGCGGAGAACGGCCGGGGGCCGTCCGAACCCCACCCACTCAATAAATCACCACCACCGCGGCGGAATTCGCGCTGCGAACAAGGTGTTAATCCCACCACCCATGTGCACGTGTCACATACCCCATCCACCACTAACGAGTGCACAAATAACTCCTATTAATTAAATCCACCACAAAGAAACTAGAGTGAATGTGCAGAATAGTTTGCTTGGGCACACAAAGCTAATCCCAATTGCCAATAATATCAGAAGAACTACAAACCGAAGGTCACGGAGCAGCATGCTGCCTGACTTGAAGCACTCCAGTGCCTCTTTAGGGGTAGTAAGTGCTATATAAATGCAATTACAATAGAATACAATAAGATAATAGAAAACACATTGAAAAGCACCCAAATACTTGTAAAAAGTGCATGATTTGCGTTGCCATATTTTATGCCACAACCCTTAAATTATATAGGTCACTCGGAAAAGATTTAAAGTTGCGCTTCTTTGGCCACGCCTCTTGAAGAGGCCCTCTGCCTTTTTCATCCCACTTGAGTAGCTGCATATAAGAACACTAACTCAATCCACTCCTTTACAGCGCGGGCAATTGAACGAACGTGTCATTAACACGCATTCGTTTAGCTCGCAAGTCATTACAGAGAATTGCTTTGGGGGGGCGCATTGGTGCAGAGGTGTTCGATTTAAAATCCAACACCTTCCCTACTGATGCGCAGACTGGAGTTGGATTAGTAAATTATACTAATCCAAAATCCAGCGCCCCCCTAGGACAAGTCATTGTTACGACTTGCGTGCATAAGAAACGTGTCGTTAGGACGTGTTGGTACTAATGACAGCATTAAAAAGGCATGCGTTCTAAACGCATGCGTAATTCTGACATATAATTGCATGTATCAGAACGTGCTGCTATGTTAAGCACCCCACTGCCCTTCTGGTTTAGTTGGGTTTGCACCATACAAACATGCCCATTAAATAACACTCAGAGGCATAATAAGGTTCCCTTCAACAGCTGCATTTGAGAATGTCCAGATTTCAAGTTTTACAGAACCTTTTTGTAAGTGGAGTTACTGAGGGGTGCAACTGTTAAAACAGTGGGCTCGAGGCCCTTCCAAAGATGAATTTGCCTTTCACAAACCTTTGTCCCCTCCCTCCCATGACTCACCGCTATACGTGCAGGGCCCTCTCGGTGCTGTGTTTAATGTATTTTTCTTCCCATGGTGTTTCATGTGATCTGCTGCTGTGACTCATTAGGATCTGAAAGAAAATGGAAAAAAGACGCTATTCGGGTTAAATGACATAATTCAACCTCCGGCGCCTTAAACGGAAAAGACATCGAAAAATGTGAAAAAAGCACAGGAGAGTGCTGCGTTTCCTTCACATGGGGCAGGAAGCATCAAAGGGACCCCTCTAGAGGCGCAGGCCAAGAAAATGACCACCGTCCAAAAGCATCACACATGATCTTACGCAGCCCTGAGCCCTTGGCAGAGGCTGCGGCCGACGCCAGACATGAGCCGGGGGACGCCATTTTACTGAGTGACAGGGCGGTAGAAACGTGCAGCCCTGGGATTGGCGGGAGGAAGGTAATTCGAGTAATCCCATTGGAAGATTCAGCGATTCTTTAGGATGTAGGGCCAAAAGGAGGGGTGGAGGCTGCGCGCGCGGGGCCCGTGTCCCTCTGCGCATTGTCTTGAATATGTCAGGACAAGCCCGCGATGCTTTGTATATGTTTATTTATTGCATGGCTTTACTGGCACACTGGTCTGTCTGGGGGGTTTAAGTTAATGAAATAAACGTGTGCAACTACCTCCGGCGTGGAATTGGATGGTAGTTGCTAATAGTACAGCACATTGATTTTGTTGCAGAGAAGGCAGGCAAGTAAGCACGAGAAGGCATGCCAGATTACTGGTTAACTGGATCAGGGTGAAGTAGTGAGAGGCACAGTTGTGATTTCATCCAGAGGGCCATATTAGTCAAGGGTTGCGTTGTTTTTGCACCACGCAATGAGGTGCAAAAGGGACTCAACCCACGAGATACTATTTATCAAGACAAGCAAGGCCACCTTGCGTGGCCCTGAGTGGCTTGATAAATCCAGAGTAACACCATGCTTCACAAATCGCTGTGTTGCGTTACTCCGCCCCAGGGAGGCGTCCCACGGGTTGTGCATGGGTGCTCCCACGCAAAACCCATGGATTGTAATGCATTCCTAAATTTACTATAAGTGGTAGACCTGGGAATCCGCCAAAACTGGTACGCCTCCCCAGGCGTAACGAGGATAAATATGTTTATTTCTCATAGTTTTTTCCTCTTTCTATGGGTGCTGTATTCTGCAGCACCCATAGAGAGAGGACAATGCTACCGGGGTTTGTTTTTGTGCAGGGAGGTGCCCCTTCCTGCACAAAAATAATCCTGCTAACAACGCAGGCATCCTTGCACCATGGTGCAAGAGTGCCTGCGTTGGCTCTAGGCGGTACATTGTGCACTAGCGCTGGGAAAAGGCAGGAATGCACCGTACAATGTTTAGGTTGGCGCATTCCTGCCCTTTTCCTATCACTCAGTACAGTGCAGCACAGTGACTTGCTGCGCTGCATTTTCTAATGATAAATATACCCCAGAGGGTCTACATGGTGTTGTTAGACTTCACAGACTCCCATTCTGATCACCAGGTTACCTTTGTAACAATGGTACTGACCATACAGAACACATAAAAACCAAAGTTGTCTCTTGCTCCTTGAATTATATAACACTATAAACTGATGCAATAGTTTAGAATACCCTCTACCCAAAATATTTGCTCAAGCCTTAACCCCTTCGCTGCTGCGGACATTCCGCTGCAGCGCTGGGGGGGGGCAGGGGGGCAGCGCGGCGGGCCTGTGCTCATGACGGAGCCGCTCCGTCATGAGCCACAGTTGAGCTGTGCTCATGACGGAACGGTTCCGTCATGACTCCGCCCATTTGCGTTGTCCCCTCGCACAGGCGGGGAAACAGCGCCGCGCCGGCGGAGCGGCCGCCAACAGGATTGTCATGACGGAACCGTTCCGTCATGAGCACACGCCAACCGTGGCTCATGACGGAACGGTTCCGTCATGAGCAGGGAAGGGGTTAAGCTGTCATTGGGTTTGCAGCACAAACAGCAACAACAAGCAGCTTTCTTGTGCAAAAACTACTTTGCACTGAAAACTGAATGACCGCAGTGACAAAAATTACTTGTGTTGGATAGGACCAAACCCATTGCTACTGTGGGCAAATGGGGCGTAATGCGTAGGGGTCAGAACAAATGGGAGTTGAACATTGCCAGTCATCTAAAAAAGAGTGACTTGACTCTTCATGAAATCCTAACACTAAATAAAACCAGGAGCATAAAATAGCTAAGTGGAACATTGGCTGATATTTCATGCTTAGAATTGCATGTGTAAAGACATATTTTTAGGTGGCTTACCCTTTACCAGTTTCCTTTGCATCGGAATTTGTATTTAGGGATCTCCCTTTAACAGACATTTCTTGCAAGATACCGATTCCTCGTCTTTGCACTGTAGTGCAACTATAATGACATCACCGGCATGCAAATGTTTGTAGTTTTGGCACTGCACAGATCTTCCGCCTTTGTGGTTGGATTTTGTATGCAGTTCTCTGTTGGGGGGTGAACAATAGCAAATCCGAGCCAAAGATCGCACAAGCCAGCCCTTACAGAAGAAAAACACAGTGATTGATTCCATCTCTCTTCTACCACCACGTTTCGCTGGTATGCATCTGTATACAAGAAACAGGCATTGCAAGGTGCCATGTTGGACTTGATGTACTAGGATACTATGAACCAAGAGTGCCAAGGTCTATTAGGTGAGTTTACACAAGGGTAGAACCGAAACTACCAGGTGTCCCACAGTAGCGGCCAGTGTTTTGTATGAGTGGTAGGGCGGACGACATGTGAGGGGCATAGGAGTCGCGGGCACCAAAATAAAACACATAATTAATTGAAAAGCCTTACCTGCAGCCAGCCACGTTGCACTCTTCTGCCCCTCTCCCCACAGGCACAGGCTTGCAGACTGCCCTGCGGCCAGTCCTGAAGCTGCTCTCATGCATGAGTGCAGCTTCAGGATTGGTCGGAGCTCTGTGGATTAGCACTTCCAGGTAGACTGGGAGCCTGTGCCTGCTCTCTCCAACCCAGCAACGCAGCTGGGGTTGGAGAGAGCTTCAGTGCGCATGACCATTTGGGCAGTCTAAGACGGCCGGCCAAACTATTATGTGCACTGACAACAGTGCCCAACACTCTCATCCCCTGGCCCCTCACCCAAAGGCTCGGCAGGAAAGGAAAAATACAACAATAATAAAACGTGTTTATTATCGTTTTATTTTTTCTTTCCTGACGTTTCTGAGGTATCTGGCAAGGGGTGGGGGGCGATGCTCCTCCACCGTAGCGGAGGAGCCACTACTGGTGTCTCAGCAATAGCCCTTGGAAGGCGCCTGCAGATAGAAGAGTTTTAATTGTGTCTCTGGCCCTCAGTGTAATCTCCTCCATCAAAGCAAGAAATGCATTGAAACTCAAAAGTCTCTGTTGAAAGACTTAACCTAAGAGAGTGCATTCCTGTTTACACTGTCACCAAATGCCCATTTGAAATCATTTATTATAAATGTCATATCTGTAGTTCGCATTACATGTTGCTTTATATTGTTATTTTGTGAAGCTCTTCAGTATCTTTGTCTTGGTTTTTTTCAAAAATTCTATTTATTTAGCATTTTATATAGTGTGAGCATGACCTTTGTGGATGACGAAGAGCTTTACAAGCAAAATAAAGTAAGGTATGACTCAAAAAGAAGTTATGGAGGCAAAATGATACAAAACGAAGTTATGGAGGCAAAATTTACAGAAGCAAATAGTAAGAAGAGCGATAAGAGCACATAGAAAAAACAAAAGTTCTGGCATAGGCAATGTCTGATAGGTGTCTGAATGGTGTGGAGATGGCTGGGAAATGCAGGAAAACATCACAGATCTCAGGAGTATGGTGAAGGCGGTATAAGAAGCTACGTCAAACAGGTAGGAAAGAGTCGTTCATGAGGAGAGAAGGTGTATCATTAGTATGAGAGGAACTTAGTGGATAGAACATTTTTTGCTTCTTTCCTGAAGATAGCTGGGGATGGGTTGCATCTGATCTCGGGAGTTCCAGATTTTGGGGGCAAATCCGGATAAGGATCTGTTGTAGGTTTTCCTTTTGTAGAATTTTTGTGGTTGAAGTAGTAGGGAGCTTGTGCTTCTTGAAAGTCTGTTTCCAACGGGTAGGGTCAGTTTTTCGGTCAGGTAAGAGTGGGTGTTGTGGTGCAGCACCTTACGGGTCATACAAGCAATTTTGAGATGGATCCTAGCCTTATAAGGAAGCCATTTCAGTGATTTGAGTCAGGGGTGATATGATCACTTTATTTTGATCCGATGATGAGCCTGGCTGTCGCATTCAATGTAGCCTTCAATGGTGCTAAATTGATTTTCGGAGAGCCCACAAGGGTAGCACTACCATAATCGAGTTTTGATAATATAAGAGCTTGAACAAGGGTTGTGGTTCACATTGTATATGAAACAGAAGCAGAGATTCCAGAATATTAATTAAAGGGCAAATGAAATAAGAATAGTTAACTACCTGTTCACAATAACCGTGCTGGTAAATGATAAGTGGCAAAGAGTGATTCCTTAAAAAGATGTGGCTGTTTGATTAAGTCCTCTAGCTCAAAAAATGGTCTAAATTAACAATAACGTGAGTTCGACATTAGATTTATGCAAAGATATTTGTTAAAATAAAATTCTGTTATTGGCACAAGCACATGTATGGTTAATGTTTTTGAGTACATAGAAGTTCAATTTCCAAACCCAATGCGTTAAGAAAAGGCACACAGGGCTGATAAGAGTGGTGGGTCTTACATGGCATAAGAGACCAGTCACTAATGAGAGAACGACTCTCTGATTAAAATATTATCTGTAAAAGGCCTCACATAAATCCTACTTTGTGAGATACTGTGGTGAAATTGATAATTCACTCGACATACAGATCTGTAATAGGTGTTGACAGTGTTTCTACCTGATTCTTCCTATTACACGTCTTCATCACAATGTGAGGTGAGCTATTAGAGTTTCTGGGAAAGTTTTGAAACGTGAAATATTTCTGTCCACCATTTATTTGTGTATTGATGATGAATAAGTAAACAATAGCTAACACAAGTTAGGTGGAGATTTCTCTAGTAACAGGAAATTGTACAAGACATAATTTGTAATCAAGCCTGGAAGTGTTGCATTTCAGCTACTTAGGTAGAATCAGCGGATCCACCTGCCCAGTAAAGAATTGTTGGCAGTTTGTATAGATATATCTATTTTTTGTTTGACTCATGGACTTTATTACGGTGGGCAAAAAACCCAGGCTGTATGCCTACTCCTTGAGTTGGTCCTTCATGCAATAAAGAACAATCATCTCCCTTCTTGTGGTGGATACCTTTACTGGGCTATTGCAAAAAGATCACCCTAAGATTCGACCAGACATGTCTTCATGGGGTAAAGGTATTGCCTTTTAAAATAAAGAATTACAGTAATTCTTGACTTAACAAATGGAAGTGAGTTCAATAAAGAAAACATTATCTTATGGATTTGAGTAACCAATACATAATTATTTGAAAAACTGAAACCACAAGTGAGTTTGTTGGGTTGGAACATACCCCTTGGGTCATAGGTGGCCTTGTTGCACCTTGCGACTGGTTTTCACGAGTGAACCTGATCATGGAAAGTAAAGTAGGACTACTCATGGGGCCTTAACCCTTTGCAAAAAAGATAGACAGAACTTCCTCACAATCCAATAGACTTTTAGTGTACAATAGGAAGTCCAAAAAAAAGAGGCAAGAACAGCCTTGCGACTGTTTTTCATGAGTGAACCTGATCATGGAAAGAACAGTAGGACTACTCATGATGCCTTAACCCTTTGCCGAAAAGTTAGACAGGACTTCCGCACAATCACAGTCATAAAACAGCCTTTCACAACCTGAACTCGGGTTTGAGATCTTGCTGGTGACTAATTTAACACCCAGTAAACTTGGCACTTAATTTCTAAGCGGAACCCTTGGAGCCTGACTCTAAAATGGCGCCCACCAATGTATTTTCACCGGTATGGGAAGATGTCCCATCTGACAAGGGAGTCCGATGGGCTTAGCTGAGGAAATAATCCTAAAATCTAGAGACAACACCACCTACAGAGTCTTGGAGATCATCAGACTCGATTTGCCTGACCTTAAGATGGCTGCAAACTACATTCCCCTTCCTATCCCACCACCCTCGCCAGCTCCACCAGCCCATCTCTGGACTCTATACTTTTGATCCTTTCCTGATTCTCATCTTTATCTGGTGGAGTCCGAAATGTATGACCGATTCCCGGTGGAGCTGCCCAGACAGCTATAGGGGAGACAGGCTCTGGCACACTGCTATGTCCGTCACCTACCCAGCCAGACCTCAGACTTATGTCTCATATCTTTCTCTGCTGCTGACTCCCTCCCATGGACTCCCTGCTCTCCCTGGCCTTTTTCTTTTTTTCCCCTCTCTTTTCTGTGAATCTTGTTTTTCATGGTCGCTAATAACTCCTGTATTGAATTTCTAACCTCTCTGTAATTAATGTAATCATTTTTGTAATTTGTAACACAATGTTTTCTTATGTTAAGCGCTAGACCTAGTTTTTTGGCCGATTCCCAATGGAGCTATCTGATAGCTATAGAGGAGATGGCCCCCTTGGCCGTCACCTACCCAGCCGTACTTTGGGCAGACCTTCCTTCGTCTCGCCTTCGCATTCTCCCTCCCTCCCACCCCTTTACCCCTCTATGCTCCATTTTTTTAAATGTTTTTCCGTTGCGACCTAGCTATTTGGCCGATGCCAGGTAGAGCTACCTGATAGCTATAGAGAAGATGGGCTGTGGACTTCCCCCCTCGGCCGTCACCTACCCAGCTGGACTTTGGGCAGACTCTCCCTCGTCTCTCCACCCTATTTTCCTCCTACTCCTTTACCCTTCCCTCTCTCCCTTCTAAGCTCCATTTATCTAGTCTTTACGCTCTTGAAATGTTCTTCTAGTAACTGATGTAACTGGTAACTGATGTAATTTTGTAACTTTGTGGAACCCCATGTAAAGCGCTCTGATACCTCCGGGTCTAGCCAGCGCTATATAAAACTCAAATAAATAAATAAAAAATAAAAAGTGTGAGCACTGAAGAACACAACGATGGGGTTTCCTGCAGAATGTGATGAGGAGCTCCTGAGATTCCCACATCTCACAGATCTTCATAGGTCTTGGGCTGAATGGGGAAGCTCATGAAGGATGCCCCAAAAAACATGGAAATGAGAAAAAGCCGTCCACAACAAATTCAAAGTTGTTGAGATGAGTTGGTCCACTGTAAGTATTTACAACCCTAACACATGGAATCATTATTTAACCCTCCATGTGTTATTTTGTAAAGACAATACATCTTTGTTACTGTTCAAGGTTGTGGAATGTCTTTGGATGATGCTCAATAGAGCCTCAAACAAATACACAGCCTTGTTAATCTTCAGACGATGACAACCAGATACTCCCTACAAAGTAGTAAACCAGCAAATTGATGAAAAAAAACAAGTTTGAAAATGAAAACAAAAAAAGCATTTGTCTGACTGTGGTGCCACCAGTCTATTGAGTGGTGTCCAGGATCAATAGCGAATTTCATCAATGATCATGACACTCTCTGGTACCTGCTAATCTCTCCAGCTCACCTTACATTATCTGGGCATCTTGTCCACATAAGTTCTTGCTAAGGGTGGAGTATGTACACCTTAGTTGGCATTAGCAGCACCACTAGGTGCCACCTTATGACATTAATCCAGCCTCACTAGTACTTATGTCTCATAGTAGGATGTAATAAGCGCATTTTCAATGAATTCTTACAAGCAGATATGCTTCGATACATAAGCCACATGTGTGGTCACCTCTGGACCTATTGAAAGGCAGGGCTGCGACATGGGTGCCTATGTGTGCATAGGCACTACCCAGTTAAATCTGGGCATGTGTGGTGAGGAGCCACATATTCACTCAGCGGATGCGGTGGGCTTGGATATAAGGGGGGAGGCCAAGGACAAGCAGGATACAAGGGAAATAGCATCCATGCACCCCAAGATGTTTTGGCATGAGCCAAGGACATTAAAGTCCAGACACTAGTACCTTGGCCTTGAGACCCTGTGAGTTCCAACATGAAGACAGTGTCTGATTCCAGCCTTTCTCCCCTCACATTTAAACTACCTCTAGTCCTATTTTGATTTCAACTGTTAAATCTTGAGATGGTCTATTTACTTCTACCATATTAAGTCTGAAAATATCATACTTGTAAACAGGACGAGTTACTAGGGTAGTAAATATAATGAGTAAGGAAGTGGCTGGGGACCGGTACTACGTGTTATGTTATTTGGATTTGTGAAGCAGAATTTATCACCCGAAGGGTATCCAGTTGCTGGAGGAGGGGTGAAAGTGTCAACCAAACGCACAGGAAAGTTCCATAAGGAAGTGTTGTTATCTACTAAAGAGCAAGAAATTGTATCTTACAGTATCACGGTCTTTTTGAGCTAATTTTTTCTTTGCCAAATATTAACCCTTCGACTGGGAAGGTTTTCAAAATATTTTGCATATCTTTCAGTTAACTAGAAATATAACATTCTTATTGACAATACCAGCCTACCACAAATGCAAGCTTTTTCCAGGGTCTGACATCCCTTGGAAAAGAAGCACAAAACACTGGCCTCCATATGGCTATTTTGACAAAGGAATTCTACTTTTTTTTTTCTAAGAAGAACCATATTTATTACATTGCTTTAAGGAATCGTAAGCAGGAACAGAGTATGGTAAATCATTTCATGCCATGCTTGACTGCCATAAAAATATTTGGAGTTCCAATCAAGATTTAATACACGATGCAAATAAACCATGATTTAATTCAATATTTTTTTAATTTCAAACCCTCAACTAATCTGAAAATGTTAGCAGATGTTGAATGTGAAGGAATAATTATCCTAACACACCCTCCGACTTTCCCCTGACACAAACATAAATTGTGAAAATGTACAAAGCAGATTAGGGCTACATGTTATAGAACCAAGGTAATTTATATATTTATTGCATGAAGGATAGATTTCTCTAAGCTATGTGTGGGCTTTTGAGAAATCCATCTACCCAAACGCTGCAGAGACGTTTTAAGGCATGGACAAAGTTTCCAAATACCCAGGGCCCTCCACTTCCGAGCCCCCCCCCCCCAATCCCCAGGAAATTGAACTTTCTCTCTAGCTTACTTTTGTGTATTTGTGTATTTTTGTATCTTAATCTTTAATGTATAATCCAATATTGTTAGGCAACATAGAGCATGAATTGGCAAATTGGCAAAAATTGGTAAGTAATAAAATGAAAAGCTTTTCCAAACAAGGGCTCCAAAATATTTCTTGCCCAGGCTACCCAAAATCCTTGCATGACACCGCAACGCTGTACCGCAATTTATGCTGCAATTTGTGTGGCCTCTTTAGGTCAAGTAATGGAAATGTTTCAACTGAATATGCCAAAGTGAGTTGCATTTCTGTTTGTATAATAGATAGATTTGGAGGTGGCAACATGTACTTTATTTACAGATTCCCTTGGGAGTTTTTGTGCACTGTTTCAATTTGTTTCGTGGTTTTTGGCCCCAGACTAACTATGATATTGGGTTTACTATCCATGAAATTTGTTTTAGAATTGACTAGCTAGCATCTTCACCTGGTCTGCCTGAATTTGCCTCTGGTGTGAATGACAGCGATTTACAGCTGGTGTGGAAGAGTGATCAGTTATGAAGGCCACCCTCTGTCGCCTTTGTAACCTCCCTCCACGGAAACACCCTAAATTTCCAGTCTTCAAGCCTGATTCTGAAAACAATTAGCACACGAAAGACATTTGCATATGCGAGTTCTGAGGCAATTTGCATGTATAAGCTCACATGTCTCACTTATTATGAGGCCAAGGAAATCACAAAAGGTGAAATTGCACCTATAAATTGGCTTATGTTTAATCTGTAACACGGGGCAGTGAGTGGCCCACCATGATCTTTCCTAGAAAATCTGGAAACCCCAACAAACTTAAAAGTTTGTGCGTATTCACAACTTTGGTACATATCTCACTCTGGAATCGGTTGGAGATTTACTCATGCCGGTTGTCCCCTCTGTTCAGCTGCGTATGCGAAAGGCTCTTACCGTGATTGTACGTACACATTAAGAAACATTTTTCAAGAGTACTCCTGAAAACCTTTGAATCCTTAAATTCAGATATCTGCCCTCATGTGTTGTCATAAAATCTACCATGCTCAGTTTTGATGTTTTACATGTTCAGGCCCTTTATCTTTTTAATCACTAAGAGGAGCTGACAGCTGGCCTCCAGGCAAGTTCATCCCTGCAGGCTACCCTCTGTTTTATAGAACCCAATCCACAAATAACCTTAATTTCCTATTCCTGGTCTATGTGTGGTCTAATGTACTAAATACATTATAAATAGGTCAATCCAAGATGGCTGTCCAAAGATGCTCTGAACTCTTTTCACCAAACAGACAAATGATGGACGGAATGCTGACAATACAGACATTCTCCCCCAGTCAAGAGATCTGGGTTAAATCCATCGTTCTTTTGCCCACTACGCCACCCCAGTTCAGACATGGGTGGTGTAGTGGGCAAAAGAACGATGGATTTATCCCAGATCTCTTGACTGGGGGAGAATGCCTGCATTGTCAGCATTCCGTCCATCATTTGTTTGTTGTAACGCTTTTCGCCCTAAGTGGGATGGGTATTCCCAGACGTGGGACCCGTGCTCACTACGCCACTGGAGTCAAGCTATCCTGGCTGATGACGGCTGATAGCCAGAAACCGGTCCTAGGATGCTTGATTCCGGTCCAGGGAAGACATGGCTTGGCAGTTCGGGCTAGACTGTTCCCATGAGGCACAGGGTCAAGACTGATTTGCATATGGCCATGTTTGAACTGGGGTGGCGTAGTGGGCAAAAGAACGATGGATTTAACCCAGATCTCTTGACTGGGGGAGAATGTCTGCATTGTCAGCATTCCGTCCATAAATTGTTTGTTGTAACGCTGAACTCTTTTCACGGCATTGTTGCAGCAAACTAGTTATTTGTGGAGTGGCCCTTGGCGATCAGTTTCTGCAGAAAGTTTCAATTTCAAGCCATAACCTAGGTATTCATATTGATTCCAATTGTTCCTTAAGAACACAGATAACTAATGGAGCCAAGATAGCTTCTGACAACTTAAAGGTCGATGATCCCTATTGCCTTTCATCAATGTATGTTTCCTGATTCTCATTTTTAACACCCTAGCCAATTGAGACTGGACTCCAGCAATGCAATTTACCTAGCATCCCTCGTAACCCTGCCGCCTGACTACTTACCAAGTTACCTATTCACTCGCACATCGCCCCAGTGTTGAGACCACTGCACTGACTCTCCGTCAAAGTTGAATATTTACGAAAATTCTCTTGACTTCCTTGCGGGAAACATTTATTGGTATACCCTTCTTGTACACTGTGTTGTAAGCTACATTTGTTAATTCAACCCAGGTCTCGCACTGTTACCTTTGCTGGCAAAGCTTTCTTGGTAGCAGCTGCAAAAACCTGCGATTCTCTGCTTATCATTCACGCCGACATCTCATTGCTCCAGTTTAGAAAGCAACTAAGACCTTTTTATTTATTTGTTCATAACTAACAACATGTGATCGGTCTCGCCCTTAACAGAATAGCGCCAAAAAGGCTTGGTGTACCTGTGCCTTACAAATACATGACCATAGGCCTTAGAAAAGAACTTCATCAGAAATGTCCAGTGGGTCAATCTTTAGTCTACTGCACAATCACTTGAGATATCAACCAAGCCATTCACAGCATTGAGGATGGAAAGGACTCCAGCTCCCAGAATCTTCCTGGTTTGTCTTCAAGCTGGAGGTTGATGGAGTTACAGCAGCAGCATAGAGGCGAGAGGAATTTGTGATGATTTTCTGTATCTAATACTTGGCCCTTTAAGTTAGCTTGGTGTAGCAATTGTATTACAATTGAGAGGCAATATTCTCTTTGCACAGTTTAAGAGAAATAGATATGAAGACGTTTGACCCTTTTCCAGCTTCCCTGTGGTGTGTGTGATGATTCTTCACTGGCTGATAATATGATCCAGGGTATTTGTTTCTGGGCAAAGATATCTCTTATTACTGCTTCAGAATTCAATGAGAGGACTAAGCTAACATATTTAAGTGAGAGAGCAACTTTAAAAGTATTATGGAGTCTCCTTACTGGTTAGATCCCAATTTCAGATCAAAAGTTCTGAATTCCTTCCAGACACTATTTTAATTAGAATCCATTGCTTCAGACATACAACATTTTCTATTAGCTGTACTTGTAGGACTTTATGTCACAGTTCTCCACTCTTGCTGGAGGATTATCAATGGTTAACTTCATGACAATAATAGAAGAGACCAAACACACAAATGGTGATGGGAAGAATGCTTACTATAAGTGTAACCACTGGAAATCGCTCGGTGTAGCATTGTAACCCATCGATCCTTTGCCCTCTGTGCCACCACAGTTTGGACCCAATCTATGCAAATCAGTTGACCCCGCTCCAGTAGGAACGATGGGTTGGAATGCTATCCCGAGTAATTACCAGTGGCTGGACTTGCAAGCATTCTCCCATCACCTCCTGTTTGTTTTATAGAAGTGGAGAGGCATTTTGGGGTGATTTAATGAGTCCCTCTCTAATACAACTAGGACAATGTAAAACTGACGGTGGCGTCGGTGCAAGGCTTGTTCTAGCCATGACTTAGGTTCCTTCTTGAGTTTATTGTTTTTGGAAGATGGAGAAACCAAACAATTTACTTCTGGAGGAATTGAAACATCATGGTTTTGCATGGGGTCCTTCCCCCTATACCTTCAATAACCTGAATCCAGACCAGCTGAATAGTGCCCATAAAGAATTATTCAAATTTGATGTTAATGACTAAAACAGACAATAATATTGAAATTTAAATCAAGTTATAGTACTAGCCAACCTGCCATTGGGCAAACCCCAAAGAACATGTCATCAAACATCACAAATTACAAAACATTAAGGTAATTGTTGCTCAGTTTGGATCCCTCCCACTATAATTCAGACACATATGGGTAAGCAGCATGTGAAAACTGCAGCATTCCATGTGTCGGGTAACGTTTATGAACAGTGCTGAGTTTATGGTTATAGGTTTGATCGGGTGGTGGGGTTAGGATCGTAACACAAACCATTACCTTCAGGTAATGGTTTGTGTTACGATATTAGCCCTGAAGGTAAAATATTGTTATGAATTCTTCCTTATGGATTACTTGTTGTATTTCTTTATCAGACATTTTTCATTTTCTCAAACCAACACTACTGCTCAGGGCTAATTTTCCCTGCGCTATCAACTCCTTACTTTTTATACCCTCGTCACTTGTCAACTGGATTAGTATCCTCAGGGTATATCACCCTGGCACACATATTCTGAATGGTCTGGTGTTCCTAGAAATGAATTTATTGGGCACTGGAATACCATGGTTAGTTTTAAGGGGGTGCATTTATGTGCGATTTGGAACCATAGGCTGGCCCGCCAACATTTTCCACCCTCTTTAACCAGGTATAAACTCAACGGACAAGGCCCTAGAATGTGGAATCTGCGTGCGGTAAAGGATCAGTGTTCCTGTATCTTTAGAATCCTGCCCCTTAGTTTAAAGAGCTTTATTGTAACAGTTAAAGAGCAAGTTACAGAATTATAATATTAATCATAAAAACAGTACAGAGGGTAGCAAGAAATATACATGAAAAACAAAGTATGAAAACGTGTTATTCCGTACATAATCAAGAGAAAAAAACAATGTTTAGAACAAAAATAAACAAATGTGTACCATAGTAAATTAGCACTTTTTAGATTTTATAGGAGATTTTATATAGATTTTGCATTATATGTCTGGATATAAAATATTCCTCCTCAATCCTGCCCCTTTTGAGGCTTCTTTATCATATTATGTGGATTCAGCGAATGGTGATACTGCCCAGAATTAATAATTCTGGTGTCGGTATCCTTCAATCCTGGAATTTCATGGCAACTAGCAATGATGTCCCTACTATACTCAATATACATAGTTACAGAGAAGGAGTTCACTCCGCATATGCACTACTTAAATTTATTTCCTCACATTTTGTGATTCTGTTGTTAAGATGAGCTGGCCACATTCTGTTGGAAAGTGGTGGATGGACACATTTATGTCTGGACTGTTGGTTTAAGCATCTTCGTAAATCCTTTTTAGGTCTCGGCTGGCGAAAGCAGTGCGCATGCGCTGCTCTCGGTATGAGAGCTTCTTGTAATCAATACAGATTCCAAAGCTTTCGGAGGCGGAGTTGAAGCCCCGCCATTCTTCCTCATTGGCTGGCGTCATCCTGCAAGCAAAATGCAGGCTTACGATTGAAAAGGAGGCTTCTTAGTCCCTCCTTGTTGCCGCCTTGTCTCCTTTTGGCCCCGCCCACCGGGATTGGATTGTTTACTGGCGGCGTGTTACCATCCTCTTTAATTACAGGGTGAGGACTTCTTTGGTCATTCCAGCAGGTTAACTTTAAACTGAGCACGGCGCCGCTTCACGGACACTGCGCTCGGAATATTTATTTATTTATTAACTTTAGCACTGAGCGCAGCGCCCGCTTCAAGGACACCGCGCTCAGTGTTAAAGTTAAGAAATATATAAAGAAACCGAGCGCGGTGTCCGTGAAGCGGCGTCGCGCTCAGTTTTAAACTTAAGCATTTGCAATGCAATCGGACCGATTACATTGCAAATGCTTGTTCTTGTTAGTTTTATAAAGTGCAAACTCGACCCGAGGTCGACACCAGTTGCTTTACAGACGGACACATTCCTTTTGTTAGGCAGAGGATGATTAAGTGATTTGCCGAGAGTCACCAGATGTTGAGCGTCCCTGCCAAGACTCGAACCCCCGCTTTGAGGTATGTAGTGAATTATTCTGCTGTGAGTGAGTCTATGAGGGTGCTGATGTCTGTGTATAGAGGAAGAGTGTCTCTGCTCCGTAGACTGCCTGCATGCACTCGAGGGGCTGAGATGATGCCGCGTGGGGCTCCTCTGCTCCTGGGGGTGCATCACAAGTGACTTGTGTGTTACTTACAGTCATAAAGCAAGCAGGTACATGGTTGTGCCTCGACCTGCAGACTTCTCGTTCCAGCACTGGGCAGACCCACTGCGCATCGGAGCATGGACCACAGATGTAAGTACACTCATAGGCGTTCGGCACACCGCGGCTGGCATGTACAGATGCACATACAGCGCTGCGAGTCCCCACAAATGCTGTAACTAGATGTTGTTATCACTCAATTAAAAGTGGCTTCTTTTTTATCAACTGATGAAGAATGGAAGGTTGAGTCGACAGCGGGTGTATTTAAATCTGTAACCTAAGATTACAAACAGGTGGGTCCCTGCAACCGGTGCATTACCTCCAGGTGTATGTTAAGTGCACATGCTGAATAGGAACTGTGAGGTATGCTGCACTGAGGATGGTACCAGGCTTGCCACGGTTTTAGAACTACTGTCTGAGGAGATTCATTGCCCTTCCCCAGTTTCACCCACCCCCCCCAACTCACCTCCAAACTTCACCGTTAGAAACATCCTGCCTTGTTCTTGTGCGGGGCCTGGCTGAGTTTCAGCCTTGGAGGGTGCCCTGTGCTCCTCGGCGGTGCGCGGCTCAGACCTCCCCAGCCTCCCATCATCAGCAGGCCACAGGGCGGACACCGTTCCCCGGCACCCGTTTCCACACCAACAGCCTGCAGCCTGCCCTCGTTCTCACCCGACGAGTTTTACCTCCACAGAGAGCCCGAGCTGGCAAAGCCGGCTCGGAAATGGCTGTAATTAGGCCACGGGAGACAGGGGAGGGCGTTGTCCGAGCTGGCCTGTGTTTAACATGCTCATTTCCCAGCAACGGGCAACGGATTGTGAAGAATGCGCGGGGACTCCATAGAAGAGGCCAGACCCTCACTGCGGCAGCCATGGAGGGTGATGTGGGCGCAGGCAGCCTAAGGCTCGGGTTGGAAAATGTCTGCGGGTCTGGTGTTGGCTTGTGCTTCTTCGTCCCACGACAGCTCAGGAGGGGGTGGGACGGACTTCGGTTTCAACTGATCGACAGGGTTATACATTTATTTATTTTATAGAGATTAGACTAAATCCTGCAGGGTCTCATGGCGCTGTACCGAAGAAGGGTGCGTAAACATCAGGCGGCAGGGAACCATGGGTTGAGTTCTGTGCATAGCAAAGCAAATAATGGATAGAGTACATCCTTTGTTAGAGATTTACGAAGGATTGCAGTACAAAAAGCTTGCAAGGGAGGCAATGGTGCACTGAACTGGTGGGTAGAGAGCGAAGATTAGAGGTCAGCAGAGGAATGCTATTCCGGAGGATTAATACTAGGGCATAGAATGTAGGTGAAACGGGATAACTACATGCGTAGAGGTATATAACATGGACTGCCGACAATCCGAGTGCAATTATAAAATCGCAGGGATACATATGTAGATAACAAGCATTTGCAAAGCAGTCAGTCTCTCATTAACAAACGAAAACAAGCATTAAAAATGCAATAGGTCTCGCCTTTTATTAAGTTAAAGCCATTTACTTTGCTATACAATACTATTAGCAAAGCAAATGGCTTTAACTTAATTAAAGGCGAGACCTACTGCATTTTCAATGCTTGTTTGTTTTGAAGTCCATGGCGGTGGGGACTCACAGCCATCAACAGGGGTGGGAAGGGTTCTTTTTCGGAGTTTTATACAGCGCAAACTTGACCCTGAGGTATCGGGTATCAGAGCACTTTACATGAGTACCAGTTGCTTACACAAGGACACATTCGTTTTTGCTAGGCGCGGGGAGATTAAGTGATTTGACCAGAATCACAGGATGTTGAACTTTATTGCCGAGACTCGAACCCGGTTCTCCAGATTTGAAATCAACCGCCCTAACCTTTAGGCTACATCCTTGTTAGCATACCCAACCCTGAGCTTTCATTGACAAATCGCGGGCTCCCTTCTGTCAATGAAGTCCCAATAAGTGGCAATTGGAATGCACACCATTACTTAGCGAACGCCCGAGCACAACTTTATGCACAGTGGAAAACATCCTCTCAACTCTATGTTGCAATCAAGCTAAACACCTCACACAGTTGATCCGGCATCGTCCGAACACACTGTCCCCTGCATGGCCACGGAACCCATCTCTTCTAGTGCATTAAGATTTTACCGTGTCCTCCACTCCGGAAGGAGTTGTCCGTAGGCATTGTTCCTACCTTTTATTTTTATTTTTACGTACCGTTGTCAGACCGAGACTCGGCGCCTGCTTCGTTGCCTCCATGGCAACACGAGGCAATCCAAATATGGGCAATTTAACTAAACAGTCCTGATGATGATCCTGAATCCCTCTTATAAGGATCGAAACGCCGTCGACTCTGTTGTCCACCCTACACTTTAAATATTTCTATATGTAATATATTGTGAAGGTGGCAATTTGAATACCAGATGTTTCGCTACTCATTATCTCTAAAAAGAAACATCATTGTAATTGCCTGAATGTGTTCTACTATTTGTTGTCAACATGATATGTAAGTCCTAGGATACAGGCTTGTGTCCCACCAAGATTCTACTTACATTTTCTGGATCACTGTTAACAACCTCTACTTATTAAAGTTGCCATGCCCAGCTGGACATTGGCTATAATATAGTTTCAATTTTGACTATATTCATTTTTTGTCCTACCATTTTGCTTTCAGGGACCACTGTTTCCTGTAATATGCAATCAAGCTAAACAGCACCTCAAATGAAACCAATCCATAACAATGTTCACTGTCCATGGAACAACTTCATGATGAAAAAGTTCAAAGTATAATGTGGTAATGTTTAGATGGTAGACGGTGGGTTGTTGCACTATCCATGCAGCAACTTAGGGCCTGATTCCATTTTGCGATTTTGTTTCATTTTTTGAGAGTAGGCACCTGCTCTTAAAAAATATTTTCGCTACCCACCACAAATGGGAAGGGGACCCCTATCCCATTTGCGACTGGCTTCTTGTGTATTATGCTCAAATATGAAAAGAAAGTGCTCTACCGCTATCAAAGCAGAAGCAAGTAAATCCCCTGGCTCTTTTCTCGCCTTGCCAGAAAGCTCACATGGAACCCAGTTATGATTTTAATGGATTTACGTGGGTTACAAGGCATGAGACCCAAAATATATGGGCCCCCGGGCCACTGCACTATCTCAGATTCCAGACGCGGCCCGTGCAGGTAAGAGTGTTGGGGCCGAGTGGGGGTGGGGGGGGGGGGGGGGGGGGGATTTCGATAGCCGATGAAGAGGGAAAATTAAATAAATAATACATTTTTGGACTGCAAGAATAACAACTTCAAAATATTATCAAGGCAAGTAGATGTGGAGTTAAGATAGTACATTTACACTTCCCCATATATACCTGCCTTGATGACATAGTGGTAGTCTTTTTCTGTCAGTCAATAACGTTGGCCTCGATATTTTGAAATTCAAGCATGGGCGATGGTGCTTCTGTTCAGCGCCGTGAGGTGACATGAAAAGTTAGAGGATGGAAGGTCTCACCAAGGCTGCACTCAAGGGCTGAAGTTGTTTTATGCTACTAAGATCTGTTCATGAAATTTGAAACTTGAGGCAAACAGTATAACTATATATTACACAGGGATACAAAGTGGCTACTACACTGACAGATATATTGGCAGTAAATATACTGAGAAATGACTGTGATGATAGCTACACCCCCCTTAAATACAAACAACAAACCAAACATGTAATTTTGGCTGTCAAATGCTTGTTTAGATCCCAGTGACATAAATTGGTGGGTTTTCCCCATTAGCCTTGGTGTTTTCTCAATTTTCAGTCTTAAGGATGCCAGGGCTTCACAAGCCACAATCCCCCCCAGATTGCATATTGGCTCTATTTTTAAGGGGATTTGTCCAGCAAGATTTCTGGCCTAACAATTATTTCAGTTTTTATAGTTATTTGAGCACCAAAAAGATTAATATGTTGCTGCTTCATAAAAAGAAATGTGCATTGTTCCAACTTGCATAACTCAAACTGTCTGTATATAGGAATGCTGAAACTTGGCTCACATAATAGGTTCAGGGAGCCAATCCCAAATTCTAAATGTCGGTGCATTCCTACAAATATTGTGCGAGTAACGATCAAACTGTATTTGGAAATCCTGACTTGGACGCGTTTGCAATTTTGTCACGATTCTCGTGAGAACAACAAACATCATAACAAAGAAACACGTAACACTATTTGGCAAAACTAGGCCTTTTCCAACTGCCCATGGATATCAAACCAAAGTTAACAAGTTCCTCCCCTTCTTAGGTATCCCTTTTGTTGTAAACTTTAGAAATGTTGTTGGGTTTCCAGTGCTAGAGTGATAAACGCGGTATTTCATTATGAAAACATATGATAAGCCAAAATGTCAGGTAGAAGGATTGTGTTATATTTCCCATGCGTGATTTTAATGATCATGTGAATGCAGAACTGGCTGCCACCCTCTGCATTCAGAGCCTCGTTTATAGAAAGTGACGCATCGCTAGGCAAAAACAGCGATGCGTCACTTTTCAGAGCGCCATCCTACGACACCATAGATGCCCTAGTATTACAATACGGTGCTCAAAGGCGCAAGGATTTACAGATACGTCAGGAATTCTGATGTATCTGGTGGTGCAAAAATGATGCTTTGCTAGAGTGTGTCGGAAAACTGACAACTCCAGTAACATGGGCGAGTCCCATGTGAAAAGACCTGCATCAATGCTTAGGTCTGCTTGAAGCAGGCATAAGGATTTTGACGCAGTTCTAGAAGTGGTGCAGTGAAATCTCATCAATTTCACTGCCCCACTTCGACAAGGCTTTTTTACGTGGGAACGCCAACCATGCATACATTATACCTGACGCACGTATAAGTAGCGCAGCCCTTTACAAAGTGACGCATCTGCCTAGATGTGTCTCTTTGTAAATAGGGCGCAGTGTGGAGCATTGATTACACCGCTGCAGCATCACAAAAAAAGTGATGCAATGGCGGCGGAAGCCTTTCATAAAAAAGGGCCTCAATGCTTCGTAAAATGTTATGTTGATTAACTCCTGCTCTCTTTTTAGGATCAAAGAGTATTGAGCTTTTCTTTTTTCCATCAAAACATAGAGAAAGTACAGTAACAAAGCACACCAGGATAGGTGATTGCATTTTCAGCGCTGTAGGTAAACCACCTTGTTGCCTCTCGAGTGCTCCCCAAACTCTAAGAAGCCAGGTCGTCTGGTCTGTATCTGTCACTTGGCATTGCCACTAGATAGCACCTTTACCTTTTTGCCTTTCCTTATAGAAGAGCTGTCTTATAACCCCTATCATTTCTTTAAAAGTTTTGGGTACAAAGTGGGTGCTTTGTAGGGGACTAATGTTCTTGTAAGGTGTTATACTCCTAATAACTGACAAGTAAACTAGAGGAAACAAACATTGGCAAAGCCAATAGGACTCATCCTTAAAATCTATTGGGAGCTAGGAGCGAATAGGATTTTAACAAAGAGAGCTTGGTTAGGGTTGTGGGAAAGAAGGGGGATCTTGAAGATATATATACACTGCAATGGAAAGTCCAACATCAGCAGGTGAAGGATACATGCCATCCAATCAAAACACAGTGAGACTGCTAGCTTTTTACGTAGGGCAAACACACAAATATGGGAAAAAGCCATGAAATCAGGGGCAGGGAAATGAGACTGACAAGAAAGCTTTCCCATCATGTGCAAGAGGCTGATACAAAGCTGCTCTATGTATTGTATTGTTGACAATACGTCTCAGACAACAAACAGCTAAAGCTATCTGCAGGTGAGACCTAATAGAAAGTGGCTTCATTTAATGGTAACTGGCAAACACAGCTCCTGTGATTCTGGTAACATTCCCTGTAACTGCTTTGCCACCCTGTGATTTTACCAGATAGATCAATTACTCACATTTTAGAAGTAGGCATGTCTTTGGCTTTCACTAGAATTTGTACATGACTGCTTACGCCTGTTGTGTTTCAGTGTGATGAGCTCTTGAGCTGTCAACAAAGACCAATTTAGACAAAACATTCTCTGGGTCAAACATCCTGTGTGTTGTCCCTTCCCATGCTGCCAATGGATGGTTTGTTATAGAGTCAGTGATGTGAAGGGTCTGATCTGGTGGATGAGTGACTTCCATGGGCACTGCCAGCTGTAAATCATGCCATATTGGTTTCCCACAACTCTGAAATTTTGGTAGCAACCTAAAGGTGTTAATATCATCATTTATTAGAGAGTAAACGAACGATGAAATGTGGAGGAGGTCTCAGCTTATGTCACAAGTTCCCTTAGCACGGTAGAGCCCTACCAGAGTCTTTCCATACACCTAACCCCGGAAACCTGGGTATTTTTTAATACTTCTGTGCGAAGATGTAACTATTCTTCACCAAGTTCAACAGAGTGCCTTCACCTTGTCCCGTGTATGTGGGAAGGGGTCAGTAATGCTGTAGAACAGGGGTCTCCAATCTTTTCTGTAGTGAGAGCTACTTCTGCTCAAGGAAAGTCTGCCCGAGCTACTAGCAAATTTTATAACTGTAAAATAGAGACTAGTGTAGAACATGGAGAGAGGGTAAAGTTTTATGTGTGTGTGTGTGTGTGTGTGTGTGCTCACGTGTCTATGAGAAAGAGTTAATGTGAGCATGAGGTGTGGATGCAAACGAGGAGACCCCAGCGGCCTTGCACCATATCTTCAACTTACTTGCCAACTAATTGTATATCTCAAGTAAGTGAAGCCCCATATCAAAATTCGAAAATTTAACTAAAATTGGAAGAAAGGAAAATACATCCTGTGGTCAAACCACATCAGATTACGTTCAATCAGAGGAGTTGCATTGGACTATAATAGGGATCCATTAATTCAATAATTTGGGGTGTCATTTCATGAAATTCCTGGCCTAGGGATTCGGGGGCCACTTAGGATTTAAGAATAAGGACTGTCGAAATGCGAATCTAGCAAAAAAAGATGTAAGTGTGCGGTGTGCACAGCATGCCTATACTGCACGATTCGCTCAGTGGGGGCTCCTCTGCAATGGCGGAGGAACGTCGCCCCACTGACTGCCTCAGAGCCAGCAAATGTAAATTAAAGCGATGCTCTTGCATCGTTTTAATTTACATTTGCCAGCTGTTGGTAGGGGCAGGGCCGAGGTATAGCAGGAGAAAAAACACATATGCGCACTTAGCTTTTCTCCACTGGTCTGAGCGGAGCGTCTTTTCTGCCTGCTCAGACCAATCTTGGACAGGGAGTCTGTCCCAGGGTCTGCTGGGACCAGCAGACAGGAAGAGGAGAGGCGGAGAAAGGAGATGCGATGCAGGGCGGCTGGCGACAAAAGATGAGTTCTTTTTTTTATATTCAATACCCCCGCGACACCTCATGTGTGACCCCTCCAGCCACACCATCCTTCAATCATGGCGGCTGCCGCTGGTTTCGCTGACTTGTTTTTAACAACTGAAAAGTCATACAATGCTTTATAAAATCGCAAAAATAAATAAATAAACTAGTGTGCTGCAGACAGATGCAGGGCTCCAACCATGGGCTGCTGTAGCACTGGGTTGGATCATTAATAAGTGACTGTGCCAGCCGGTGACTCCCTTTTATCACGGCCACTGGTCACAGCAATCAACCTGCACGAGTACGAAGCGCTATACCACACACGTGAGTGCATCACACCTCTGTAAGACCAAGGGGCATATGTACATCTGTGCAGGGCCGGACTGGGAACCGAAACCGGCCCTGGCAAACTGCTCGGCCGGCCCCCCCTGGGGTGGGGGGGTGCAGCCGAGCAGTTTGCGAGGGCCGGTTTCAGGCGATTTTGTTACAGGGGGTCGATAATGCCGACCTCCAGTAACAAGAACGGCCCCAGGGGCCCAAAACCGGCCCCCACCCTAGCAGCCTACCGGGGAAACACCCGGTGCCCGCTACGGCCAGTCCAGCCCTGCATCTGTGCAAAGTGTTACATCACATTACAGCAGGTCCTTTCTTAGAGAAGTTGAATGCATCTACATGTTTACTTAGTTTTACTACTACCTTCCAATTGATAGCAGTGCTGCCACCTGAGCATTCTGTTAAGAGAAGAAAAATAACGTTCAGACGCTGGAGATTTGCCAACCCGCACTGACAGTCGTAGCGCCCAAAGATTAACCGGCTAAAGTACAGGACTAACTCCTCTGCATTAAACACCTTTAAATGCACATACATCTGGGGTGTACTTTGAGATGATATCCAATACATTTCTTTGCTGTCACTTTTTATGAAAAATTTGAAAAATCTATCGTTTTACTAAACAGCCTGCAAACATTATCGCAATCCCAGTTCAATATAATACTTATAGGATCTATGCTGTTAGCTGTGATAACTTTGTGTCTCTATATAATGGAGCACTGTTTACCCATGCATGATAGTTGGTAATCCTATATTGTGTGTACAGAAACAAATATTAAAATCTGAAGGGGGATGGGAGCACACTGCCTCACCTCCCAGCACAGTTCATGTCTTAGCATTGAGGTAAATGAAGTTCACTTTAAATGCTTACTTGAATTTTTTTTGCTGATATGTTTCATCAAAGTTGGTATGGGTTAGTGCTGTGAATCTCTAGACACATGTGTTTCTGGATATTATCCTTCAGTGAGTGTGCTCCCATCCTTTCTGTTGGAAAATGCTCCCTTGAGCCACTGACCTGAGAGGATTGTGGCAGCTTTCACAGCAACCCCAGATGAATTTCGGTTTTTATCTAATCTATACTGATAAAGGATAATATCCCGAGTATATAGCACGGGGGAATGATTCAGTTTAGGAAACCAGAGGCTAGAATCAATATAATAACAAGTACATAAACATAAACATATAAAGTCCTGTATAGGGTCGGATACTATTTCCAAAACCTCGTATTTTTCTCACTGATACGAAATGAAAAAACGAGACGCCGACTAATAGCGGGAGTATCAGAAGACGATGTATGCCTCAAGCAAATCACCCTAGAGAGAAAGGAAAACGCATGACAGAGTTATAGAAGCCCCCCACATTGGAGGACTCAATAGATAGAAACCCGGCAGGAAGTCACTGCACCTGCAAGAAATATCACATAACCCAGTGAAGAGATGTCCTACCAGAAATATGCCAAGCCCTGAAGAAGACCTTAACACAAATAGAATTTTCTTGGTCTCATCTTTATAAGGTAGAAACACGTTGGCACTGATTATATAGCGGTTCGGAGCAAACTAGGAAAAGAAGAGATTGATCCATTAGGACTGTTTAGTGGCATGAACTCTGCTCCTTTATACGAGTTTTTTGGAAATAGTATCCAACCCTATACAGGACTTTACAAATTAAGATATCCTGAGGACCAATAGATATATGGTCCCAGTGTATTGTATGTTTAAAATAGTAGGACAAAAGGGAAATATACCAATTGAAAAGATATACCAATCAAAAATGTGTTTTTTAGGTGTGTAATGTCAAAAAGTCCATTATATGTCTTTTGTCTAATCAGTCTAAAGTTTGTTTTGAAATTATATAAATGTGTATTTGTTTTGTATATAAATGTTTTACATGTTGTTTGAAACATAGGAGATGTGCAAATATGTTTGATGAGGAAAAATTCTCAAACCAAAAAAAGTTTTGATGAAAAAGAAAAAACTGTGAATTAATACCCAAAGTCAATTAAAAGGACTATTGTGGCCAAAAGAAATAGCGTGATTAATGGTGCCAGAGGTATTTTGTTTATGTACTGGATAATATCCAGAAACACATGTCTAGAGAGTTACTGCACTAACCCGCACCTACTTTAGTGAAACACTACAGCTAAAATTCAAGGATGCATTTACTGTGAACTGCATTTACCACAATGCTAAGGGGCGATCTGTGCTGAGAGGTGAGGCAGCGTGCTACCATCCCCCTTCTGTTTGAAAATATTGGAGTCTGCCAGGTCCCTGTTTGTGTAGTTAACGGGGCCTTCCTGGGGCTACTCTTCAGTCCATGGTCCTGGTGAGGTGATGGTGGCACGTAGTTAATTATATATGTCTCATGGACCACAACAATATAGTGATACCTGGGCTTCATCCTGGACTCCTCCCTCTCGATGACCAAACAAGTCAACGCCGTCTCGTCATCCTGCTTCAACACCCTGCGCATGCTCCAAAAGATCTTTTGATGGATTCCCACCGAAACCAGAAAAACGGTCACCCAGGCACTCGTCACCAGCCGACTGGACTACGGGAACACCCTCTACGCTTGAACCACAGCCAAACTACAGAAAAGACTCCAGCGCATACAGAACGCCTCCGCACGACTCGTCCTGGACATCCCCGGCCACAACCACATCTCCGCCCACCTGAGAGACCTGCACTGACTCCCCGTCAGCAAGAGGATCACGTTCAGACTCCTCACCCACGCACACAAGGCTCTTCACGACCTGGTCCCCAAGTACCTCAACAACCGCCTCACTCTCTACACGCCCACCCGCCAGCTGCGATCGACCAGCTTCGCCCTCGCCACCGTCCCACGCATTCGCAGAGCCACCGCCGGAGAAAGATCCTTCTCCTACCTGGCAGCCAAGACATGGAACTCCCTCCCCATCCACCTACGGCTGACACAGGACCACCTCTCCTTCAGGAAGCAACTCAAGACCTGGCTTTTCGAGCAGTAACGGACCCCCCCCCCCCCTTCCCCAGCGCCTTGAGACCCTTACGGGTGAGCAGCGCGCTATATAAATCGATTGATTGATTGAAAATGTCAGCAAGTGTCGCGTGAGCCTGAGGTGCATAAGACGCAATGGTGGGCTGCAGGATACAAACAAATGGTCATTAGGTATAGGGATTTTGTGACCAGTTATACATTAAGCACGTAGCAGATAAGGTGGAGTCATTGCGTTGAACATGGGCAGAGAGGTTACAGTGGTATCTATGTGATGCTGGAGGAGGCGCAGAACTATTCATCTATGTTCAAGGGAATTGGTCCAGCACTACTATGATGGTGAGTGGTGAAGGTATTCATGGCTATTCTTAATAAGAAGGTGTCAGTGAATCTGATGTGAAAAGGAGGTCTGTGCCAACCTGTGAGGGCTGGAATGGGCAAGCATTTGTCACCAATGTTTGTCTTTAGGTGTTTGAAGAACCAAAAGAGTGTTGGTGGAGAGGTGACATTCTTTGGAAGGACATGGGAGGTGCTGGTGTCGCACTTGTCGGAAAGTCAGCGGAGCAATATTTTGGATGTTTGACCATCTCTGGTCATCTCTGGTTGGTATTTGGTTCAGATGATGTACAAGATGGTTCATAATATACTCATAAGGAGCATCAGCAGTACAGTGTTCATTCCTGAGGAAATGCTCATGTCATTATCCATAAAAGTAGATTCAGGTTTTTGACTTCTGTTGAGCCGCGTGGAACATGAGTTACTTGACTTACATAATAGTATGGTGTCCCAGGATATTAAGTATCACCCATTCTGTGGTACAGTAGGTTATGCTGCATATGATACCAAAAATTGTTAACAGATGTTTATCAAACGTGAATTAGATGTCTTTACTACAGAGAAATTCCTCTCTAATAATAAATGGACTTCAAAGTCTCTTGCAATAAGTAACTGGAGGACAGTTCAAAAGTCATCCTATCTTTCTATCTAAGAAGAAAATTGATAGCACGTGCTAGGCTTTGGGTAATGAAGTTACTGCCAGGCCAGATTTGTTTTGAACAGGGATGCAAATATATGAGAAATTAATAGCTCTGGGTGCAATACAGTATGCTTTGATGTGAGGGTTTAGACTCTGGTGTCCTCATTACACAAATGGAAAAACCTGAAACCTGGCTGTAGGTTGGGCTACTTCCACCTATTGCATATAGGGCAGCAGTGAGAGCTGGTGGCTTTAATCATTGAGCGCTAGGCCCCGCTGAGCACAAGTGGGTTATGGGTGGGTGGACATGGCCTAATTTGCATGTGGCATCAATTTACAAATTAGGACCATTTGTCACATGCCACATGTCAGTACTTGGTCCTGACACTGTGAGAGCTTGCATAGCCCAGGTTTAGACCAGGTAGTGCTCGTTTGAATTGGATAGTCTGTGGAAGAAACATCCGTGGTCTTTCTTGACACATGCCAGGATGCAGGAATCAGTGGTGTCTCCATCATCCCTCTAGTAAAGGGCTATGTTGGCCTTGGATTTATGGAAACCCAACCACCCAGCAAACATACCCTACATATTTATTATGGTAACTGTAAAGTCATCTATGTATGTCTCTTTTACTGCCACCAATGGTATAGCGATTGTGCTTTTTATATATTCTTCATAGACACACAACAGCTTGAAGCGGGATTTTATGGCACTAGTTTTAGACTTTGACCATTCCCTTTCTGTGGTTCTGCAGCTAAGCTTAGTGTGGAAAGTGCACACCATCAATCTGGATTTGTAGAGCACGGCAAATCACCCATGAGGGTATCCAGGCTCTAGGTTCTTGCTGGGATCAATTGAAAAGCCATGTCTTGAGTGCTCTCCTGAATTCAGGGCGAGAGGACGATGTTCTGAGGTGGAGGGGAAGGTCGTTTCAGGATTTGGAGAAGAAGCGTCCTCCACTGTTGCTTCAACAGATGCTGGGAGTGTGAGGAAGGTAGAGTGCAGGTGTCGGGAGGGTTGGTGGAAGTCCAGGTGGTGGTTGATGTATGCTGCACTGCACATAGGATGAACATTCTGGAGGGTAAACCCTTTTGTCCTGTAGAAAGAGGGATATGTACTGTTTAAAATGGTCTCTTCGCTCATGAAAATCAGTATAGCCAATGGTGAGGCCCCCACACGTATTCACTCCCTGGTGGTACAGCAGTATTGCAAGTCTGCACTTATGTTCTCCAACCTCCCACTGTGTAATAGGAGCTGCTTCCGGTACAATCCTACTACCCATTGTCAAATTGCATGCTAAGTCTTTTCTTAATGCGAATTTTACTATTTACTCCAACAGAGAGAGGTACGATCCGCCAGATCAGCAACCAGAAACCGTAAGTGTTAAACAGCTATGTCGTGTCTAAGTACCACTACTTGCAAGTCACGACTGAGGCTGCCTTTGCGTGCCCCAACACTTTACCGAAAGTAAGTGGCAATTCTGGTCCACCCTAGGATTATTTTAATGATTACCTGCACGTATCTAGTGATGTTGCCCAATACCCTGAAGCTGTGCCAGAAAAACCATCTGTGCTGCGACCACAACATCTCAGCGTCTCCCCAAGCATCTGAATGTGTCTGCAAACTGTTTACCACTCAGTATGACATTTTATACAAAGCAAAGGCTTTGAAGCTGTTTAAACAAAGCTTATGGAGCAAGGTCAAGTCTAAAAATGTAGCATCAACCACATTATTAAAGTGGGATCCTGTCCAACGCTCCACGCGCTGCCCGGCCATCGATCGCTGCTGGAGGGATTGCTAAATAGTAAGTCATGCGATATCCTTGAGTGACTTTGACGTTCGATAGAAACAGATTTGACCAAAAACAAATGTTACTGTATAAATCCGCATCTGAAAGTAATCCTGTGAGCTTCTAATCTCTACTGTATTTGGAATTCCTTTTTGAACATATGCCTTTCATTAACATACCTCCCATTACAAAACCATTCTTTTTAAATGGCGTCAATTATAAGCAAGGGGTTGTTAGGACTGCAAGATCTTGATCCTGTCCTCTGCTGAAATGCTAAATTGATTGGTCATTCTGCTCTACTGCAGAAAATGAGGAATCCCCTGGCACCCAAATTACCCTCACATGGGTACTGATAGGGAAGGGGTTCGGCTGACCAAATATTTTGTAAACTGCAAGGGATACGGCACATTATTTGATGACTTCTCATTGTGGAAGGGGAAGAGCACAATGTTAATAGAGAACATTAACAGAAGACATGCAACAAATTGAATTGCCACTGGCATCAGTGCTTAATTTCAGAACAAATCAGATTCCTAGGACTAAAGTTTTTCATAAGAGTCAACTGCCAGTGCTTCTGATGCCAAATACCAAGACTGTGCTGTCTACCTCACCAGTAGCGGTTCCTCCTTTAGGGCGGAGGAGCGTCACCCTACCTGATGCTTGTGCAGCAGCAAATGTAAATTAATAAAATTGTTATTGCCATTTTCCTATAAAAGTGCTGTCACTGCTGTGCCCCGCGCTGTTGTAGCTCGAATGTGAGCGGGGGCAAGTGTTATTCATGGTGATTGGCAGGAGGGATGATTAAAGAGTAAAGTGCGGAGTATGCATGTTGAAATGGCTGGCTGTATTGCCACGGCGAGCCTGACATGCGCAGTTCAGGCAGCACCAATCCGAGCTGTTTTAAACAGCCTGGCAGATTGCAGACAAAGACCCCAAGCCTATAAAGGAGCAATGGGTTTGCCTGCTCCAATCCTGGTGCTTCTCTCATGCTGAAAATAACATTAAAGCATCTCCAAGCTTGGTTAGGTTGTTCTTTAACTACTTCTGCTGGTTGCGTACAACTACTTCAGATGGACTGGAGGGCAGCACAAAACTCTGGGGCCCTGCAGTTCCTGCTGTGAGCGTGTGCGGCTAAGGGGGTCCACCTTATCAGTGTCAATTTAGGGGAGCTGGACTTCAGAGAGACTACAGTGCTGGAAACCTATGATGCAGGTGAGAAAGAAGGGCACATATAGTTGGTGCACAAGCATCAGGGCATGAGCTGCAGTCTGGAAGATTCGATTATCTCATCTACAACCCATTTGTGCTCCTACTGCTACTTTAAAATGAAGACCCCTGACCTCCTGGGTCAGAGACCTGCTTTCTCCCCCTGCAGATCCGCTGTGACTCCGCCGCTGCTGCTGTCCTGCTGCCCTGCTTAGGCAAGGTTCAAGACCGCTCTCTGCCAGCCTGCTGGTCCGCTCCTGGGACCGGATTTGCACCACTGGTACTGTGCCTGCTTTTCTCTTTATTGTGCCTTTCTTTTTACTGCTTATTTTGTGTCTTTTCTCCTTATTTCCTTATTGTTCTTCCTTGTCCTGTGCCCTCTTCGCCGCCCGTTTTCCCTGCCGCTGCTGCCCCTGTGGCCCGTCCCCTGCCATTTCCCGCTTCCCGCCTCCCAGCAGCGCTTCCCTCCCCCTTTCCTATTTAATGGTGGCCAATGTGCGGCCGCGTGCAGTGGGTGCACCACCAGCACGCCAAAGGCAAGCCCGTCTGTGCCCGACCGCGACTAGCACCAGGAACCCTGGCCCTCCGGCCCACCCCACAGCTCGCCATGACCTCAACGTCGGCAAGAACAACAACTGCAAGCTCTCCTCACCTCTCGACACACACGGACCCTTCACCTGCCGTCACGACTTCCATTCCTTCAACTACGCCGAGACCCAGGACCGTCCGCCTTCCTCCAGCAACAACCTCATTGCTTCCCAAACTCTGCGATGCATCCTCCTCAATGTCCACTCCCTCCACAGACACGCCACGGAAATCTGGGACCTCCTCGACAGCACCTCCCCGGACATCGCCTTGCTCACTGAAACCTTGACGAACGCCGCCTCTGGACCACAGATCGTGATCGCCATCCCCGAAGGATACAAGTTCAGCTGTAAGGATCACCCCAACCGCCCTGGGGGAGGCATCACCATCACCCACAAGGCCAATCTTCGTCTGAGCACCGACGGACCCACAGACCTGATGGAACACCTCCATTTCGAGATACAGACCAATCCATCCTCCACCCTCCGAGGCATCTTCATCTACAGACCACCCGGACCCCGTGCTTCGTTCTTCGACTCTATCACCAACATCATCACGCCACATGCCATCTCCTTCACCGACTTCACGCTGTTAGGAGACCTCAACTTCCACCTCAGAAACCGCCAGGACCCCAACTCCGCCTCCCTCCTGGACAACCTCCACATCATAGGACTCAAACAGATTGTGCCAGAACTAACGCACTCAGCTGGGAACATCCTCAATCTCCTCTTCACAGCAGGGAACTCCATCACCTTCAGCCACACCTCTGAACTCCCATGGATGGACCACCTCTGTGTTCACTTCAACTTCAAATCCAACATCCCTGCGGACGTCCGCACCAGCTCCAGCGCAGGAATTGGAACAAGGTCCCCGACGACCGGCTCACCGCCGGCCTCAGTAGCTCCGCTCCCACCACCACAGACGATGACCCCACCACCCGCACTCTTCCCAACTGGATCACCGACTGCGCTAACACCATCGCCCCCTCAATAAAGCCTCCAAACCTCATGGCAAGAAAGCCAGCTGGTTCGCCACCGAACTCCGAGACTCCAGATACACCTGCAGACGACTCAAAAAACTATGGAGGAGCTCAAAACCCCGTCTAACCCTGACAACTTCAAAACAGCTACCGCTGCCCACCACAAGCTCATCAGACTCTCCAGGATGAAAGAACTTCAGGACAGAATCTCCACCAACGCACACAACAGCAAGGAACTCTTCGGCATCATCAAAGGGTTCGCCCAACCCAACAGCGCGTCTACAGACATCACACCCTCCCAGGACCTCTGCGACAGACTCAGTGCTTACTTTCATCACAAAATCAAGACCATCTATGACAACTTCGACTACAACAACCCCCACGAAGAACCCCCTCCCACCGCTCCAAGCACCACGCAGCCGACACACTGGACTGTCCTCAGCATCGAAGACACTCTGAGGATGATGAAGACCACCCACTCCGGGGCCCCCACGGACCCCTGCCCCCACCACGTCTACCGCAAAGCTGCAGACATCATCTCCCCGGAGTTTCAACAAAGCATCAACTGCTCCTTCGAGATGGCCTCCTTCCCCGATGACTGGAAACACGCCGAAATCAACCCCCTCCTTAAAAAACCCTTGGCGGACCCCACCGACCTCAAGAATTTCAGACCGATCTCCCTACTCCCTTATCAGGCCAAAGTCATAGAAAAAGTCGTCAACTGTCAACTTGCCACCTTCATAGAAGAAAACAACATCCTCGACTCCTCCCAATCAGGCTTCAGGAAGAACCACAGCACAGAAACCACCCTTCTCGCGGCCACAGATGACATCTGCTCCCTCCTTGACAGAGGAGAGGGTGTAGCCCTCATCCTCCTAGAGCTCTCAGCGGCCTTCAACACTGTCTCTCATTGCACCCTACCCGCAGTCTCCACGACGCTGTAATCCAGAACAAGGCCCTCGACTGGATCCTTGACTGGATCCTCTTTTGTCTCTCCGGCAGAACGCAACACGTCAGACTCCCTCCGTTTCTCTTAGAACCCACTCCAACCACCTGCGGAGTCCCACAAGGATCCTCCATCAGCCAGACCCTGTTCAACATCTACATGACCCCACTTGCATTCATAGTCAGAACACAGGGACTCAACATCACATCGTACGCAGCCTACACCCAACTCATCCTCTCCCTATCCAACAAACCCAACATCACCAAACGCAACTTCCAAGACGGAATGGAAGCCGTCGCCAGATGGATGACGAACAGCTGCCTACAACTCAACACCGACAAACCCAAGGTGCTCATCATGGGTCAACCCTCCGACACCTGGAATGACACCTGGTTGTCCCCCCACCCTCGGGAGCCCACCGCCCCCATGGACCATGCACGCAACCTTGGGATCATCCTGGACTCTGAACTCAAAATGGACCGCCAGGTCAACGCCATCACCTCCTTCCTACTACCACACCCTCCACCTTCAACTGGATCTTCCCTGAACACAGGAAAACAATCACACACGCCCTCATCAGTTGCAGACTGGACTACGGCAATGCACTCTAAGCCGGGATCAACAAGAACCTCACGTGCAAACTCCAGTACGTCCAGAATGCCGCCGCTAGACTAGTCCTCAACCTACCGTGCCACTACCACATCAGCCAACACCTACGGACCCTACACTGGCTCCCTGTCGAGAAGAGAATCACCTTCAAGCTTCTCACCAACGCACACAAGGCCCTCCATAGCACCGACCCGACAACCTGAACCACCACCTCACGTTCCACGTTCCATGCTCCCCAGCGTTCTCTCCGCTCGGCCCAGCGCTCCCTCGCGACGGTGCCTCGGATAAAGAAAACCAGAGCAGGAGGACGCGCCTTCTCTCTACTCACGGCCAATGCATGGAACTCCCTCCCTCTCCACTACCGACAGACTACATCGCTCACTAAGTTCCTAAAGGACCTCAGGACCTGGCTCTTCGATGGAAATGAATGACCTTCCAGGAGCTGCAGACTCCCCCCAAACCCCTCTTCCCTCAACGCCTTGAGACCCATTCCGGACGAGTAGCATGCACTTTACAAACCCATGATTGATTGATTGAAGTGGCTTTTCACTTTGACTGAAAGGAAGTACAGAGGCCAGCGCAATCCATTTTCAGTTTACAATCCAATTACACCTCCTCTGTCTTCGACAAACATCAAGTAAATGCCAGCGGCCCCTATACATTATCACAATGACACCGAGGTTATTTCACATGCGAGCAATTCCGTCACTTTTACTAACTATCCTGTGGTGCAATGCCCTGGTCCATATTTACAAAGTGGTGTTAAGCTACTTTTTGTTGCTTAATGCGCTTTATAAATATGGTACCCTTTTATGCAGTTTTCTGTATGAAAGAGGCATGCAATGGGTGTTGCTGTGGGCGTTCCACCCCAACACCCATTGCTTTTTGATGCTGCCCCAGATTTACAAGGATGTGGCAGAACCAAAATCTAATGCCATGCAATAGCAGGCGTTAGAATGGCTGCACTGAGGAAAAATACTTGTATTTCTCCTCATTTTTGCTTTTTCTATGTATGCTCCATTCTGCACTACACATAGAAAGAGCAAAACACCATTAATGATTGTTTATGTGCAGGAAGGTATCCCTTCCTGCACATAAACCATCATAAAATAAGGACGATTTGCTACTTCAATGTGTGCTGCAGAATGCAATACATGTAGAAGCAACAAATCGCCATTATTGATTGTTTATGTGCAGGAAGGCATAGCTTCCTGCACATAAACACTCATTCCATCCAACGTAGGCACCCTTGCACTATGGAGAAATGGTGACGGTGTTGGCGATAGGCGGCTATTTTTAGTGCCAGCACTGGGGAAAACACAGGGGTGTGCCGCATTCTTGTAAATACGGCACATCCCTGCATTTTGGAAATGGCGGAGCACGTCACTGCAAATTTGGCACAGCTCCTCGCTCCGCCATTTCCTTGTAAATATGCTCCAAGGATTCTTCATAGAGGAGGGCAGACCGGCAATGATTTTGTGTGCAGGGAATGACAATAGCTTTCTGATAACAAATTAAATTAATCAATTCGGCCTCTGTTTCTAGTGCGGGTAATTTATCCCCTAAGTTACAATATTTGCTAGGGAAGCTTTCACAATTGCCACATACTTGACTTCTAGACTCCCTAAAAAAATGTGCTTCATACTGGGGGACATAGAATTGGGCAGCCTTACAAGCTTAACACTATACTAATTCACCACCAATCCTTTATGGGTTCCGGAGTAGTGTGCTACTCACCGAAAAAGCACTTCAACACCTCATTAGGGGTAGCAAGCGCTATATAAATGTAAACCTTTTCCCCTCTTCTATCCCTCCACTATTCTTCACAATTCAAATAACTGACTAACATATCCTTCACTCAAATTACTTTCATTTTTCAATATACTAATTCACCACTAATCCTTTATGAGTTCCAGAGTAGTGTGCTACTCGCCAAAAAAGCACTTCAACACCTCATCAGGAGTAGCAAGCGTTATATAGATGCAAATCGTTTCCCACTTCTATCGCTCCACTATCCTTCTCAATCCAAATAACTGAATAACATATCCACCAGTCAAATTACTTTCGTTTTTCACTATACTAATTCACCACTAATCCGTTATGGATTCTGGAGTAGCGTGCTGCTCGCCAGGCCCCCCCCCCCCCGTGGTGCAGGAGGAGGCTCAGGCTTACCCATACTGGAGGGGGCCCTCTCAGCCCTTACTGATGTGAATGTGAGAGGCCCCCTTTAGCATATCTTACAGGGGGGCCTCCTCACGTTTTGTTACGCCACAGCTACTCGCTAAAAAAGCGCTGTGACGCCTCATCAGGGGTAGTAAGCGCTATACAAATGCACCACCGTGGTGTGTCAGTAAGAATCAGGTGGCAGTAGAACCTTATTAAACAACGTTACCCATTGGCCATTGCCTCTCTGTGTGCCATTGCAGTGGGCTCAAATGACCTGTTTTATAGCCCTTCTCCAGAGTATTGCCACCATTCCTCTCAGAGCTCTGCGCAACAGGCCTTATGCGCATCGTGACCCTGTTTTAGGTGTAAGTGAACCTCGGCAAATTTTACTTGAGAAAGCCGGGCCCACATACCGCGCGCGCTCACGCACTTCGGGCACGCACATGGAGCGTGTCTCAGTATTGTCTGATAAAAGTATGGCAGCCTCATGTCAGACTTCAAAGAGATGAGCATTTGAAGCAGATTTTCGGACTGGTGAATAAAAAGATAGGCGGTCGTGAGAGCACGCTGCTGCCTCTTCCCGCTGCCACATCTGGTGGGCGCACTGGAAGAGCCCAGGCGCTGCCTTGTCTGGAAGGCATGGTGTGGACGAAAGAACCGCAGTGCAGACAGCAGGCGTGGAGGGGGCAGGTTAGTTGATTCACAGGAGCCCCTGGCGCAGGCCCTGAAGCAGCACTCGCCCTCTGATGTAGGGAAGGGTCCTGAGGTCAGGATATGAAGGGACGAGCCAGGGTGCCTCATACTCCGTACCCTGCTTGAGGCACATGCAGGGTACGGAGAAGTGAAACACAAGGCCTGCGACAGACATCTTCCCCAGCTCATTTTTCATACTAATTTACTAAAGAAATATATTCAAGCACAGAGACCATACCAGAGAAAGGCTGCAAAGATTGTAACGCAGAGATGTGTGCGCACCACACAATTACCGTCTAGAGTAAGTAGTAACAACACAAAATACTGCATGATTTACGCCACTCAAAAGCATGCATACAGCGCCTTAGAAGTACGCGCCAGTATGCAGACCACGCCAATGGAAAATGCCCAAAAAAGCAAACCAGAGTAGAGATATATGCAGTACACCACAAAGCACACACCAGTGAGATGCACCGAGCAAAGTCCACACAATGAAGAGGCACCCACACCACAATAAGGGAGGGGAGGGGGCATTTCCTTAACTTTTACTCCTCACCACTATCAAATGTCACGCAGGCCTCTTTCTTCTACCACCCTACACGTTCTGTGTCTTTATGCCATTCTTGCAGATTCCTTTTCATTCTTTCTTTTCGAAGTTTTATATAGCACAAACTTGACCCGAAATCAGGTGCTAGAACGCTTTACATGTGCACCAGTTGCATAACAAGGGGACCCATTCATTTTTGTTAGGCACGGGGAGATTAAGGGGCTTCTTTATGAGCCCTTGCGTCACCTTTGCGCTGCTGGTGCGTCACTTTTTGTGATGCACCAGCAGGGTAAAAAATGCACCATGTTGCGTCAAATTCACAAAGTGACGCATCTAGGTAGATGCGTCACTTTGTAAACCCCTGTGCACATTATACCTGCGCCAGGTATAATGTATGCAGGGGGGCGTTCAGACGCAAGAAAGGGTCGTAAAAGTGACGCAGCCACTTCTAGGACACAAATGCGTCAATATCTTACGCCTGCCTCATGGCAGGCGTAAGACTGACACAGGCACATTGCACATGGGACTAGCCCATGTGTAATGACCCATTGCTGGAGTTGTGTCACTTTTGTGACACACTCCAGCAGTGCGTCATATTTGCACCTACAGATACGTCAGAAATACTGACACATCGGTAACTCCTTGCGACATGATGCATCATACTGTAAATATGACGCATCATTGGTGTTGCAAGGAGGGCGCAATGCAAAGTGACGCGTCTCTGTTTTCACGCAGCGCTGTGTCACTTTTCATAAATGAGGCACTAAGTGATTTGCTCAGAATCACAGGATATTGAGCGTTCTTGCCGAGATGCGAACCCGGCTGCCCAGATTTGAAGTCGACCGCCCTAACCGTTAGGCTACATCTTCACCCTTTCTCCCTTTGTCACTGGTTTCCTATCTCTTCCTCCTTCATTCTCTCTTTTCATGCTTTCTCAGTCTTCTTCTGATGACAAAAAATACGCCATAGTCCCCAAACCAGGATGCCAGTCCAACCATCTGTAAACACCGGCACAAATTAAGCACAGCTGCACATCAATAAGAGACCTGACTGTTACTCCAATCTATAGTGCTCATTGTATTGACCTTGGAGAGATGAAATTCTGGGCATCACATCAGTCATTTAGACCCACGACCTTCAGTCTGTACATCCATCCCAATGAGGCGACACGAAGAGACTTCTTAGGCAATATGTCCTTGTGTCAACAGTAGACACTTCCGGAAGGTGCAAAGCACAGCCCGGAAGGCATACCTCTGATATTGTATTTTATTACTACTCAACTTGTGCCAAAAAACACACTCAGACTTGAAAACATGCAGAGCCTTTCAAGGTAAACACAAATATCAGTGCAACAATATGTTGATGCCTTAAAAGTAACTTTGAGAAATATAGTGGCATATTTACAAGCCCCTATTGCCGCGGAAACGTCACTTTTTTCGACTTAATGTGGCTTAACGTTGCCTTGTAAATAAGGCCCCCTTTCACGCTATCATTAGCGTGAAAGGGGTGGGAAATGGGATTTGTTGTGGGTGTTCTGCTGCAACATCCATTGATTTTTTTTTTTTTACAATTCTTTTAATTGATGACCACAGTAAAATGTTACAAACATTATTCCATTGGAGCATACTGAGATTGACACATATGACATTCATTGATTTTGACTCTGCCCCATATGTACAATAGTGGTGTAAATATGGGGCAGTCCCAAAATTAAGACAAGGAAAAACCTGGTCTTAACATGGCACAACGAGGAGAAAAGCTCTATTTTCCTTGTTTTTACTGTTTTAATGTGTGCTGCATTGTGCAGCAAAAATAAAAACAGCAAAATGCCATCAGGGCCGGACTGGCCGTAGCAGGCACCTGGCAATCCCCCGGTGGGCCACACGGTGGGGGCTGGTTTTGTTACAGAGCCGTTTTTGCAAAATCGAAAATTGGCTGAAAACCGGCCCTGGCAAAGAGCTCGGCGGCACCCCCAACCCCCCCGGGGGGGGGGGGTGGCCGAGCACTTTACCAGGGCCGGTTTTGGTTCCCAGTCCGGCCCTGAATGCCATGCATGATTGTTTATGTGTAGTAAGGTGTCCCTTCCTGAATTTAAACTATCATTTTAAAAATGACGTGTTGCAACTCTGCACAAAGCAGCACACATAGAAGTTACAAAGCACATCTTCCTGCACATAAACAATCATTGTTCAAAATGCAGGCACACAAAGCAGCACACATAGAAGTTACAAATCGCCATGTAAGATTGTTTATGTGAAGAAAGGCACATCTTCTTGCACATAAACAATCATTGTTCAAAATGCAGGCAGCAAGGGTACCTTCGTTGGCACTAGGCAGTTAAATATAGCGCCAGTGCAGGGGGGAATGCAGGGCTGCAAATTATTGTTGTAAATATGGTGCAGCCCTGCTTTTCAGAAGTAGCGGCTTTTTTATAAGTATGCCTCATAGCATATTGATATAAGTGCTTTCATGGGCAATTAGGTGTTCCTGTGTCTCACCAGTGTGCCTGAATTCCCTTATCTTTAAAGAAATAATTCAACTATCTTTGCAGCCTTTCTCAATTGTGCCTGTGCAAAAGAACCCTAGTGTCTCTCCTAGACCCTACTTTAACCCCTTCGCTGCTGCGGACATTCCGCTGCAGCGCTGGGGGGGCAGGGGGGGCAGCGCGGTGGGCCTGTGCTCATGACGGAGCCGCTCCGTCATGAGCCACGGTTGAGCTGTGCTCATGACGGAACGGTTCCGTCATGACTCCGCCCATTTGCGTTGTCCCCCCGCACAGGCGGGGAAACAGCGCCGCGTAGGCGGAGCGGCCGCCAACGGTCATGTCATGACGGAACCGTTCCGTCATGAGCACACGGCAACCGTGGCTCATGACGGAACGGTTCCGTCATGAGCGGGGAAGGGGTTAAATGATATGTTATGTCATCTCATGTTACGCTGTGTTGTTTTTTGTTATGTTTTGGGCTTCCTCTCTTCAGCATTTACTTCTATGTGTATTTCAGTAGGTATTTTACAGTGTTTTCACATATTCTGAAAAGCAGCTATTATCAGGGTTATCCATTTCAGTGAGAAAACATTTTGCCAGATACTGTATTTTTCCAGTGTTTACACATTTAGCAGGGCCCTCTCAAGCATCCGGTGATGCACCTGAGATTCTTGCTGACTTATCTTGGGCACAGCAGCAGAGATGGACTGGCTATAAGGCAATCATGCACTGCCTGATGGGCTGGTCTGTCAGGTGCCTGTGTGAGCCGTTTTCTGGCTGTTTGTGGGCCTGTTTTACGGTCTAATGTGCAAGTTTGTGTTGTTGATTTCCCTAATATTACCCCAAACACTACCTTTAACAAGCTCAAATCCATGAAGGCATCTATAGCTTGCAAATCACTGATGCATCATTTGTTTACAAGTTCCAAACTGCCCATTTTGCAAATATGGGGCACTTTTTTACCCATCTAATTCACTAGTGGGGGCCACTTTCATAATGGTGCCTGGGGCCTATTTTCTGTTCCAGCCCAAAGAGAAAGAGTTAATCATGGAAATGTAAGTAAAAGAAGAATGCCAGATATTCAATAGCTGTCTTCGAATGACCCCCAAAGGGCTGTGGACAGAGCTCCATCTTTCTGTAACCACAAATGCAGAGTACCAACACCTCCAGGCCTATAACAACCCAAAGGTCTACCTGGACCCCAAAACTGGGAGGCATTCCAGAGGAGCCGTTGGGGGGCTCAGGGATCAATGGACAGGTGGCATTTGGAGTGTGTCAAGAATGCAGTTGTGGGTGTGGGTGCTGGAGAGTAAGAGAGATGACAAGGGACTCTCCAGGGGGGCTGCCGATTGCCGGGTCTTGCATTTGGGCTTCACAGGACTCTAATGGAGCATTGCCTATTAGCAATCTTCACTAATGGCATGACCCATTGTCAAAACTGCATTGTGATTGGCAGCAAAGTGCCCAATCAAGTCTTGCACTGGCAATCACACGGTGCACGCGATTGGGCCTGACAGTTCCTCTAGAAAAGTGACCAGATGCAGAGCACTGGAACCCGAGGGTGAAGTAACTCTACACAGGAAGCGTGCTGGGGGCCTGCAGAACACAAGCAAAAAAAAAAGATAAACTCAACTACTGTATGTGAGCTTGTGCTGGTGTGTGAATGCCTGCATGTGCATGTGTGCGCTTGTTTCCTGGCTCATGACCTGAGGTGTAACTGACCACAAAGTCACCAGCAGGTTGATCAATGTAGGTGTATTGATCACATAAGTATAAACATGAGCTATACAATTACAGATCCCAAGAGAACACATCCAGGTCCAACTGCTTCTCTTCCTCTCTACATGCCGCTCTAACAATCTCATGGAACCAGGGTATGTCAACTTGGAACAATCACTTTGTCATTACAGATTGAGCATTAATATCAACACACATGACTATACCACACAACTTCCCACTTTTCATTTACACCCTTCTTCACAAACAATAACACAAAACAAAAACACAAAACCAAACAAAATAAAAACGTAATCAATAAATCTTGTAGGTAGCCTTATTGTGCAAACACTCTTACTAACTGCTTTGATAGGTTCTCTAGACAGCAACCAATGTTCCTGACAGCATTTTACCATAATAGTATTTCTGTCATCCTCCACACCTTCCAGACACTCTCCACAGCCTGTGCTCACCTTCACTTAACGGGACAGGTTCCACCATTGATCACTGGAAACTTGAACAGAATTACAACATACTCTCCTCACTTGAATAGGTTCTCTGAATTTCGACAAGCCCTTTCTCAACAGCAATGGATCTTTAATGCAGACCCAGTCTCCCACTAACACCGTCATACCATTCCTGCGTCTTTTCTTACCCTCCAAAACCTCCTTGATCCTGCCCATTTCATCTCTTGCCACTTTAGCTTTCTTAGACAAATCCTGCACATCAATCCCCACATCCACCACATCTGACATCCACCCCGGGGATAAACATGACCTCACACTCCTTCCCCTCATCATTTCAAGAGGTATTTGTCCTGTGACAGAGTGTGGGGTAGTGCAGTACGACCATATAGTGTCTCTAATGGCCTCTACACAATCAACGTGAGATCTCAATGCACTCTGAATGCACACAACCAAAACCTTATTGAATCTCTCCACTGTACAATTAAATTGCGGGCAATATTGTAGTGTATTGTAATTGCATTTATATAGCGCTTACTACCCCTGATGAGGTGTCAAAGCGCTTTTTCGGTGAGTAGCATGCTACTCTGGAACCCATAAAGGATGAGTGGTGAGTTAGTATAGTGAAATATGAGAGTAATTTGAGCGGTGGGTATGTTAATCAGTTATTTAGATTAAGAAGGATAGTGGAGGGATAGAAGAGGGAAAAGGTTTGCATTTATATAACGCTTGCTACCCCTGATGAGGTGTTGAAGCGTTTTTTCAACGAGTAGCATGCTACTCTGGAGCCCATAAAGGATTGGTGGTGAATTAGTATAGTGAAAAATGAAGTAATTTGAGCGGTGGCTATGTTAGTCTGTTATTTGGATTGAGAAGGATAGTGGAGGGATAGAAGAAGGAACATACCTTCTGTCAGTTATATGTGGGTATGTAGCTTGAACTGTGTTTGCTGATGTATCGGGAGCCAGTGGATTTCTCTTAGGTGTCGGGCCTTATATTTAGGTCTCTGTGTTCACTGTGTATGACCCATGAGAATATCCCCATCAGAATTCACATGCAAGGATAAATTGCTCCTCAGAATTCTCTTGCCTGTAGTATAAGCTTTTCATTATCCAAGCACCATCAGAGGATGGCCGTAGGTAATCATGGTCCATGAGAATATATTTATGAGATCTCATGCACCAGGAGAACATGCAGATTAGAATGTATGTACATTAGACTATGTGTATCGGGATTCACATGCAAGGATAAATTGCTTCTCAGTTTTCATGTATTTGTAGAAAATAGCATTGATGATTCATGCACCATTTTTTTTACCAAAACTTTCTCTAGACTCAGATCCACTCTAGGTTCTGGAACAGATGTTACCAGGTGTTTGTCACTCATACAACATTGACTACATTCACGTACCACCTCATCCACCTCGCGATCTATGGTTGGCCACTAATATCTGGTCGTTATCCTTCTCATGGTGGCCGTCATGCCTAAATTCCCAGCATGTGCTGTTTCGATGATTTATTTTCGATGGCATGCTGGGGGAACTATCTTCTCTCCTCTAACAAGAATTTGAGATTCTCTTGACAATTTGCTTGCAACTTTACAAAATGGTTGTAAATTTACTTTCCCATTTTTCTCCTTGGGCCAACCCCTCAAAAGAAATTCCATAACTTGTTGCAAATCAACACCCACAGCCATGGCACTGTGTCACTCACTCAAGTTTTCACAGACAACATGATCTTCAACTTTTGCAAACAAACACACCTCAATGTCTACTTCTTCAATGGAAGCTGCTTGGTTATCAATAGGCAGTCTCAATAACCAGTCAACTTTACAATTTTTCCCTCCTGGTATGTACATCACATCAAAGTTAAATTCCAATAATTTCACAGACTCTCCTGCTCATCTAGCTGTAGCTTTCCTGACCTTGAGACCTTGGAGAATGTCCACTAGCAGTCTATGATCAATCTGCAAACAAAATGCACAACCCCAAAGATATGGCTTAAGATGTTCCACCACCCAAATGTATGCCAGCATTTCTTTTTCAATAACAAAGTATCTCATTCTCACTCTGAGAAAGTATTGTTCCTAATTCATAGGTGCTGGCATCCACTGAAATATAACTTTTGCACCTTTCTACTTACGGTTGTGGAGCAGGAGTTCAAACTTTTGTTGGCAAACGGGAGACCACATAGACCCAGATTTCTTTTTTCATAAATTCCTGAAATATTCTGTCAAATCGGCATAGTTGCACATAAACGTAGAATAGAATTTGCACATTCCTAAAAGCGATCTGAGTTGGTCCTTGTCCTTAGGATGGGGAGCTTCAACTATGGCTTCAACCAGTCCAGGTTTAGGTTCGACACCCGTTGCTGAGAGAATATGACCAAGATCTTCTACCTCATTGACCTCAAACATATACTTGTCTCTCCTCAGCATAACACCATTGTCATTCAACGTATTCAATACCAAACATAATATAGAACCATGCTCTTCTTTCATTTTGGTTAATATCAAAATGTCATCTTGAAATACACCAACATTATTTATATCACTTAAACTTTTTTGAAATGCAGAAGCATCAGAGGCCAGACCAATGGCATCCTACAAAACTGGAATGTGCCATCCGCATCACAAGCGGAGTCAAGTGCAGTGTATCGGCATCTAACACAATCTGATGATATGCAGCTTTCAAGTCCAATTTTGTGGACAATTTGACCTGACCCACAGCAGTAATAAGATCTTCTGTTTGTGGTAACAAGAAGTTTTCTACCCATATGGCATTGATCACACTCCGTAGATCAACGTACAATCTCAGTTCTCCAGATCTCCTCTTTGCTAGAATGACTGGAGACAACCGCAAAGTTGCATCCAAGGGTTTAATTATGCCCTCTTATTGCATTTTGGACAAAATGTTCAATAAATCACCTCTCACAAAATGAAAGGAACATTACGCAGGTTATGCTTAACAGGTGTACTCCCCTTCTTTACTTTAATTACATGCCTGAAATCTCTAATCTCACCAATGTCATCTGTGAACACCATATCAGACTCAGAAAATTATTGTACTACCTCATTGGTGATGGTCCCCCCAATGTAATGAATGTCTTCCAATATAACTGGGTGTTACCTTCCAGGTCTTATTATGATGCCACAAACCAAGTATGTTGATACTCTTTTTTGTCACATATACTTTTCCTTTAATTTCCTTTATGGAAAATCCAATAGTTGCCCAAAAATAACCTAAAACATGAATTCTATTACCTTCAAATGCTGTGGTTATTACGTCTGGTTGCTACAAAACTTGGTGAGATCACCTTTCAATGCACCTGGTAATGTCAATAATAGTTATCCTGGCACCAGAATCAACTAACAAAGAAATGGTGTGGCCATTAATCATGAATTCTACCAAAGGATCACTGTAGCAGTTGGCAATTTTTGCCACCTTTAGTCTCTACCACATCTACTGCAAGAACCAGTTCATCATCTTTGTTAGCTAAACATTGTACATCATCAATGTAATCCTGAC